>NC_138202.1:283533943-284133943 GCF_964194415.1 Vipera berus
ACTCATTTTATCGAAGGGAAGCCTGTCTGCCTAGTGTGTGATGCCTCCCCATATGGTGTGGGCGCAGTACTCAGTCACCTAGAAGATACAGGGGAACAAAAGCCAATTGCTTTTTACTCAAGGACACTTACCCCTGCAGAAAGGAACTATGCACAGATAGATAAAGAAGCATTAGCTCTCGTGGCAGGGGTTAAAAAATTCCACGACTATCTGTATGGCAGGAAATTTGTCATTTACACTGACCACAAACCTCTGTTGGGGTTATTCACAACCAACAAAATAACACCTCAAATACTCTCCCCCAGGGTTTTACGTTGGTCTGTCTTCCTGTCAGCTTACTCTTATGACTTAAAATACAAACTAGGGAAAGACATGGGACACGCTGACGCACTAAGCAGGCTACCCCTGTCTATTATCGAGCCAGACCCAGCCCCAGCTTGTAACATCATGACCATTCAGGACCTCCCTGATTCACCCATCCAAGCCAAAGACATAGCCAACAGCACAGCTAGGGACAGAATCTTAAGCAGAGTATCAGCCTGGGTAGCCACAGGTTGGCAGGCACATAACCCCGACAAAGACTTCCAACAATACTTTAACCGTAGAAATGAGATTTCATCACATAAAGGATGCCTGCTTTGGGGTAGCAGGGTCATAGTCCCCGATAAACTAAGGAACAAGGTATTACAAGCACTACATGAAGGGCACCCTGGAATTGTCAGGATGAAGGCCCTGGCCTGTAGTTATGTTTGGTGGCCTGGCCTGGACAAAGACATCGAACTCCAGGTTACAGGGTGTTATCAGTGCCCAAAATCCAGGCCCAATCAACCACACCACCCAGTGTATAAATGGGAACCAACTTCTACACCATGGTCAAGAATCCACATTGACTATGCAGGCCCCTTTCAAGGCCGCCTTTTCCTCATAGTGGTGGACAGTTACTCAAAGTGGCTGGAGGTAATTCCAGTATCCAGCATGACCTCATCCAAAACCATACAGGTGCTGCAGGGTCTTTTTGCCACTCACGGCCTACCTGATGTCATTGTGTCTGACAATGGCCCACAATTTACGTCTGCTGATTTTCAGGCCTTCAACAGATCCAACTCGATTAGACACATCACATCAGCCCCCTTCCACCCGGAGACTAACGGCCTTGCAGAACGCATGGTAAGGTCAACAAAAGACGCCCTAAAACACATCATCACCGGAGACTGGCATCAAAGGCTGGCACAATACCTTCTGAGCCAACACACCACCCCGTCCACCACCACCAGCAAAAGCCCAGCAGAACTGCGGTGGGGCCGTCGTCTCAAGACAAAGCTGGACAGACTACACCCTGATCGTGTGGCGACGGAACCAGAACATCACCCCACCGTAAAAGAATTGACAGTGGGGGACCTTGTCTGGGCCAGAAATTACACATCAGGGGACTTTTGGGTTCCAGGGGTGGTGATTGCTAAAACCGGTCCTGTATCTTATGTTATTGAGGGGGAAGGGGGGCAACAATTTAGAAGACACTTAGATCAGTTGCGGAAGAGAGCCCCTGAGAACCAGCCAGAGGGTGAGACTTACACTAGAGAAGCAACATCTGACCCAGCAACCCTTCTAACACCTGAAGGGCCCTCTCTCGACTACATGCCAAACACACACGCCTGGGACAGTCATGACGCTAGTCAGGCATCCCAAGACCAGGGGGAACAAATGGGGGACCCCAATCCCACCCCAGTGGCTATCAGGGAAGACCTAAGCCAATCTCCTGGAAGGGCAGAACCACCATTGCGACGTTCCAACAGGATCCGCAGGCCCCCAGCATACCTGCAGGATTTTGTAAGGTCATAGGTCATCTGTTTAAGGATTTTATTGTTGTTATTTGTTCTCATGTTGAGGGGGGGAAGGGAATGTTATATATTAAGATGAATTAAAGCTTAGTTAAGATGACAGCCAGCTGAAGATCAGCTGTGAGGCACCCAGCAACAACAGGGGGCGTCCTAACTCCCATCTCATTGGACCGCCCGTTCTGGTGGGACCATTTAAGGATGTGGATTGGTTATTGGTTTGTTGGCAACAGTATTTAAAGGAGCCAGGTTGTGAAGGCTCCTCAGTTCAACCACAATAAAGCTCAGTTGAAACCTCGACGTCTCGTCATCTGTCTCACCAGTCTGCCCCAATACTTAACACTATGGTCATGATATGTCTTTTTATATATTAAGTGATAACATTTCTGTGTTTCTTCAGGTACAAACTGGGTTCAGCAGATCTTAACACAGCTGGAAGTTGCCTCTAGAAAATATGATGAAGACAAACAGAAACAATGGCAGCCAACCCTGCAAGAATTATCACTAATTTCTTTTCTTGAATTTGGAGATCCAGGAAAATTTGAGGTTAGAAGTTGAGAAATACTCAGTAGCTTCTATCAAGAGGCAGGAAAGTCAAATGAAAGATTTGAAAGCTGATGTAGGACAGAGCAGCTCTGATTTAACAAAGTGAAGTTCACTCATTAGAAGAAGAAAAAAGCGAGACAGGTGCAGGAGAGGAACATGGATTTGTGTGTGAGGCTGTGTGATCAGTTTAATCAGCTCACTGCAGAAAAATGTAGATCATTGGAGCAGATTTTGCTAGTCTGAACTCTGCTCTTAAATATCATAATATTAATCTATGAGAAATAAGCTAAAGTAGGGACAGGCACTCTTTTTGGAAGTGGGACCTGCACTTATTTCAGGGTGTATGTGTTGATGAAAAGTGATGATACTTTGCTGACAGAAGTCACGAAGGAGCCACTGTCTGAACAGCAAGATCCAAGTCAGCAGAGACAACATTTTAAGCTTAGCTGGTTTGTTTTTTAGATGAATTATTTCTATCCCAAAGCTTAATCAACCTTATTTAGCATAATTTCCATTGGAATAAGGAGTGAAATTTCATCTTTGATTTTTGATAACATGCTACCTCATATGAGTAATAAATACATACCACCGCTTCAGAGACCATATATAGGAGGTATGATGACAAACAAGTCAAAAATTAGGACTTGAAGATTCAGTCAGTTTTTAATTTGTCATCATTTTAAAATATTTTCTGTAGCTTTGTATTTTATCATGAATTCTTAGTTCAGCCCATGCCCTCTTTCACAGACTATTGTAGGAAAAAAACAACAATAAAAGTCAGATAACTTAAAGAAAACTCACTAGACCAGTGATGGCGAACCTTTTAGAGACCAAGTGCCCAAACTGCAACCCAAAACCCACTTATGTATTGTCGGGTGCTGGGTGGCCATGGCCCATTGGGTGGGTGTGGCCCTTTGGGTGGCATTGGCCCACTGGGTGGGCGTGGCTGTGGTAGTCATGGCAGACTGGGTGGGCATGGCCAGGGTGGGTGTGGGCACCTCGATGTTCCTCGTGGTAAGGGATGCCTGTGGGGGTTGGGGGAGATCCAGAGGGACTTTCGTGGGTGGGACAGTGGGCAGGAGGCTCATCTTGTGGGGTGAGGTGAGGCGAGACATGGGGCAGAGCAGGGGTGGCATTGCTGCAGCGCAAGGCAAGGTGAGGCAGGGGCTGGGGCGGCTGCTGCCTGACACCATTGGCCCTTGCACATGGGGGCCAATTGTGTCCATCAGCAGCCACAACCTGCTGGCCCCTCAGTTTTGACGCGATGTGGCTGTTTGCCACCTCACGCATCACACCCAACCCTTTTGCAAATCTTTCCAGAAACTCACCACAAAGGAGGCCTGGCACAAAGGATACCAACACAACTCCCAGGAGCCAGAGGGGTGCTTCATGTCAGTGGCACTGGGCAAGAGGGAGCAAATGGCTGGTTTCGGCATGACATGACTGTTTGCCTCTGGCTGTGGCCATTTACCACCTCGCACGTCGGACCCAATGCCGCTGCCATGAGGCCACAGAACAAGCCAGGCAGAGGTAAGGAACTGGTATACCTATTTCTTACCACTGCCCGGCTTGTTCCACAGCCTCATGGCAGCGGGGCTGGGCAGGAGGCAGCAAACGGCCTGTTTTAGCACAATGTGTTTGCCTCTGGCTGCAGCCACTTGCTGCCTTGTCTGTTGCACCCACCCCCATCGCAAATCTTCCCAGAAACTCACCACAAACAATGCCTGGCATGAAGGACGCCAGCACAGCTCCCAGGAGCTAGAGGGGCGCTTCGTGGCGGCAGCAGCATTGGGCAGGAGGCGGCAAACAGCCTGTTTTGGTGCAACATGGCTGTTTGCTTCTGGCTGCGGCCATTTGCCACCTCGCGCGTCACACCCAATGCTGCTGCAATGAGGCCACAGAACAAGCTGGTCGGAGGTAAGGAACTGGTATACCAGTTTCTTACCACCACCTGGCTTGTTCTGCGGCCTCATTGCAACAGCATTGGGCCAGAGGGAGTAAACAGCCGGTTTTGGTGCAACATGGCTGAGAAACTGCGGATAACCGGCTAGGGCTGGACTAGGGCCAGGCTTGCTGCAGTCTCCCTACTCGCCCATCTGCTGGCCAGGGCTGCCTTTACTCACATGTAAGCATGGTAGATGAATACCCACCCACAGAACCTTTCCAGCACATTGTCGAGGAAATTCTGAAGCTTGCAGTAGAAGGCATTCCTCTTGGGCGGCTTCCCACTGATGGCTGAGTGGGGCTTGCTGAGGATCAAGCCATGTTTGCTGCCACTGCTTCCCTCAGAACCAGTGACCATCAGGGACCTGTCACGGGATGACTCAGGGGCACCAGGGTCCAGCCCCACAAAGCCCACCTTCTTCTCACCTGAGCTGCCAGGATACACACCCCCATTGCGCGACCTATGCACCATCCTGCAGCTGTGGTGGCAGTGGCAGCTCAGAGGCCAATCGCAGGCTGAGTGGGCCTGAGCAAGGCAGCTGTGCAGGGCAGAGGCATTGCCCGGGGCTGGAGTGGGGCAGCGGCATAGCTGGGTGGGACTGTGGTGGCAGCAGCGATGGCTGAGTCACTTTGGCCAAAGCAGCAGTGAGGGCGGTGGTGGCAGTGCAGAGGAGGCGAGGAGTGGCACCCGCAATCTGCCCAGCCTCCCCTCCATCTGCTTGGTGCAGCTCTTCCTGGGGGCCCCATGCTTGTCATTAACCCTTCCTGCACCACTCACTGAAGGTGTGGAAGAGGGGCGATGCGGCATAGCTGGGTGGGACTGTGGTGGCAGCAGCGATGGCTGAGTCACTTTGGCCAAAGCAGCAGTGAGGGCGGTGGTGGCAGTGCAGAGGAGGCGAGGAGTGGCACCCGCAATCTGCCCAGCCTCCCCTCCATCTGCTTGGTGCAGCTCTTCCTGGGGGCCCCATGCTTGTCATTAACCCTTCCTGCACCACTCACTGAAGGTGTGGAAGAGGGGCGATGCGTGATTGGAGGAGAAGGAGCACCCCTGGGGCTGCAGGTGACCTACCCCACTCCTGGACACATGCACACTAATGTTGTTTACAGGTGGTGCTTTTTTTTTTGGCTTGGAGCCGGCATCTCTGGGGATGTGCAGAGTGCCCGACTTTCACGGGGAAAAAAAAGCATCTCCTTCCTTTCTTTCCTTACCTGACTTACAGCCAGATGCCATTTCTCCTTCGCAACCTGCCACTGCCACCATGTGCAAGGAAACAAAAAAATGTTTTTTGGGGAAAAATGGTCAATCAATCAATTCCAACTTTGCAATCTTTCATGAGAAGTTGGGATTGATTGATTGACCTTTTTTCCCCCAAAACCTCCTTTGTTTCCTTACATGTGGTGATGGCAGTGGATTGCGAAGGAGAAACGGCATGGGGCTGGAAGTCAGGGAAGAAAAGAAAGGCAATTTCTGGGGGGACCAAGGATTTCTTTCCTTTCCTGCCCCATTTGTTCCGAGGCCGCTTTCTGCTCAGACGCGTTGCTCTTGGCAATGGCCCAAACTCCCACTTCAGCGCCCTCCCTCCCCAAGCCTCTGGTGTTCCACCTGCTGCTTTGGTCAGCATGCCGGCCCCCACTTCAACACCCTGCCCACTGCTGCCCAGCACGGAAACCCCGGGGCTGCAGGGGCTGGCCTAGAATGGGAAGGGCACACGCCCCACCCTCCCACCACCATGCAGGGTAATGTTGCTGCACCCATCCCCACCCAGATGCCCTTGCCTCCCCCAAGCATTTTTTTTTACTAACCTGCCTTTCAGCTGCATTCCGTTTCTCCGTTCGCTTCTCAGCCTTCACCGTGTGTTTGTGGGACTATCGGTAAAAAAAAAAGTTCCATCAGACTTTCTAACTTCTCACGAGATCTCGCGAGAAGTTAGAAAGTCTGATGGAACTTTTTTTTTTACTGATAGTCCCACAAATATGCAGCGAAGGCTGAATGGAGAAACGGAATGCAGCTGAAAGGCAGGTTAGTAAACAAATGCTTGGTAAGGCGGGGGCGGGGGCAGCAACCTAACCCTGTGTGGGTATTGATGCAGGTTGCTCGTGGATAGGACTGAAGGCCTAGGACTGGGGTAACGGTGTGCCCAGAGAGAAGGCTCTGCATGCCACCTGTGGCATGTGTGCCATAGTTCGGCATGATGGCACTAGACTGAACACTTCCCCTTGGGAATAGCAAGATAAGACTTCAAGGATTCTGGGGAAAGTTAGACCTGTGCTGCTTCCTGTAGTGCAAAAACTCCAAAATCAAACCCCTCTTGACACCTCCTTCTAGCCTAATTGGAGATTCCACCACAGCAGTTTATGATGACAAAGATCAGTGGGACTCAGTTTTTTTAGGGATGAACTTTGATATCCCTAATTTACATTTGTGTATCATTTCCTTTGCATGAATGATGTTAACTTCCCTATGATTTTAATATTGTTAAAGAGGATGGAAAAACTGCCTTCCAGAAGAATTTTAAAAACACACCTCATTCCTCAGAGGTTGCCCAAGTCTATTTTTGAAAAAAAAGCAAAAGTAAGTACTTCAGTTCTCTCAGTTATGATTTTATATATAATTAGTGCATATATCATCTATCAATGAGGTATTGTCAAATACATTTACACAATAAAATAGGACAACAATCCCAGAATCACACCAACTTTTCATGACCCGAGCAGGCCTGGATCTTAGCTATGAGAAACCTTTTTGTATTCAGAAGAAAAATTGAAAGCTTTCTTTTTCTGGTTTTCAAGCAAGCAAGAAAGGTACAGCATTGAAGTCCAAAGTCTGAGTCTTGTAGGCACTTGATGTCATTATTTAGTGTTCTATTAGTATCAGGCAACTTCATCACATCATATCAGTGTTATCACCACCCAGATTTGTTTCAACGTCAGATGAGTGGCAAATAATTTTAATAAATAAAAGAAATAAACAAAATCTTCACTTATGTATTCAAACTGAGCCATAGTTTAAAATTTCAGGTCAAATATTGTTAGCTTTGCTGCTTATTTAGGATCTTGGGAAATGGTCTTGGAAAAACTCTTTTAAAAAATTACTGTTCTCCTAATTTATTGATTTTACCTTTAATCCCTATTCAATTCATTTTTTATTTGTTTTTTATTTGTTTGTTTGCTTTCTATACCAGTCATCTCTTCTACAAGGTGACTCTGGGGCAGCTACATTTGAACTTTTATACTGCATTTTTTTTAAATGGGATTTTTTTTTAGGTTCCTAGCTCTGCTCTCCAAGATTTTACATTTACATGTCAATATATCATTTTTGCCTTAAGGTACTGGTTTTGATTCGGAATCCAAAGGACATAGCTGTATCTTACTTCCATTTTTCCAAAGGCATCAAACTGATTTCTGACCACGAAACCTGGGATCAGTTCTTGGAAGCTTTTATCACTGGAAAAGGTACGCTTGGTTCTCTTTCTGCACTGGAAAAAAAATTATGATTGAAATAGGGGAGGGGAAAGGACCACAGAGAGCCCAGGCCTTATTCTCTTGGTCCCCTGTCTGTCTGTGGAGGAGAAGCAAGATCACTGTGGATAAAGATCTCTTTTTGTTCTGTTTGTTTTTCCAATACTGAAAAATTATTTCCACTGCTTCAGTATAAAGCAACAGTAGTTCCATCTTTCTTTTCATACTGCAGAGTTCATATAACAGACTTAAACCTGGATTAACTGCACATTAGCCTAATATTTGTTATGCCATGCTATGACCTCCTCCATCTGAGTGTGGTTGACTCCATTTGAAATGACATATTGTCATACACCATAAACAGAAATTGGAATTACACAGTCTGAATGAATGGAAAACCATTCACTTTTGGTGAACATGTTACTTTCGGTAAACAGTTGAGGCAATCTAATAAACAGTCATTATTAATAAAACAGGGGCTTCAGAGACTGGGAAGCTGTCAAAAATGTCAAGAGAATGGATGCAACTATGTGGTGAAATCCTGTGTCTTTTAAAAATGTGTTGTACGTGTAAAAAAGAAACATCAGGGTTTTGACTGAGTGGTCATAAATTTTTGATTCCTCCTCTACATGCCTCTGTTAGCCAAGAAACCCAACAATATAACAACAACAACAACAACAACAATATCCCCCAGTGAGACACTACCTTGATGTGATTGTGGAGCTTGTGCACTCTGAGGAAGATGAGAGCTATTCCATAGGTTCAACCATAATGGATATGTCTCATTGGAGGAGTCAAAGAGTGTCTCTCCCATAAAAAATATGGTGAGACGTAAATTACAGAAAGCCATACCAGCTTGGATGTCGCCCGGGTTAAGAAGGTCCGTGCTAGATGTTGGAATTCCTGGATATCTGGTGAAAAATGGGCTACAGGACTCAGGACTGTTGGCTGGGCAACCAGGGCCAGCAGCTGCAGAACTAAAGGAAGAAAATGTGTTTACCTGTCGCAAATACACAGTGATTGAAAACAAAGAAATAATGATCTGTTATACAGATCAAGTCCAAGAAACAAACCAACTAATGTACAGCAAAGCTGCAATTATAACTGAGTATCTGGGATGCAAAATCAACAAAGAAGAAAAAAACAGAGCAGTATACCACAAAAATGGAAGATTGGACTGGACAATAAGATCAGCAAGTTAGAAGAGAGAACCAAAGAATAGGACTTGATTATGTATTAGCGTTTTATGAATCCAGATCGCACGCTGTTTGAAAAACTAACATACGTATGTAGAGGTTAAAAAAAATAATAACAAACTTTATAACTGAAAGATCAGCAAGTTGAGATCAGATGCAAGCAAGCTAGAACAGATGAACAAAAAGAAGCTGAAGAACAAGAAGACCAAAGAATACCTAATCAAGAAATACCACTTAAAACAAGGAAGATCAATGAAGCACTGGAAATAATAAAGCAGCAAATAACAACTGTAGCCAAGAAGATCGGCAGATACGAAGCTTTAATTGCAAATTATAGGCAGCACCTCAAATTTCAGTCCAATCAGAAAGGTTTCTACTAATCCGTCAATGGAGAAACGGCAGTGAATCAGTCAGTGCCCGACAAGGAAGAAACAGTGCAGTTTTGGGCGCAGAACAGCTTGGTTAAAAGAGGTGGATAAGAATAAAAAAGAAGTTGAAATGAAAGAACTAGTAATAATAGCAGAAATGGTAGAGGAAAGAGCAAGGAAGATCAAGAATTGGTCAGTATCAGGTGAAGATGAACTGCATGTTTTTTGGTTGAAACATCTAAATTTGCCCTTTTATTACTTGTAGACTTCAACTCCCCAAACTCCCCAAAATTCTGGGAGTTGAAGTCCACAAGTCATAAAAGGGCCATGTTTGAAGACCCCTGATCTAACTGGTCTACCCACTATTATTATACCCACTTGTTGCCAAAGAGTTTAACCACCTACTACAAGGAGGTGAAATTGGAGAGTAGCTAACATCTGGGAAAACCTACCTGATAAAGAAAGATCCAGCAAAAGGGGCATCACCAGGCAACTACAGACCAATTACTTGCTTACCAACAAGTTTCAAATTGCTAATTGATGTGGTAGCTGATGCAGTCCAACGGCATCAAATTGAAAACAATCTCTTTCCACCTGAGTAGAAAGGAAACCACCCCAACAGCAGAAGAACAAAAGATCAACTGC
This sequence comes from Vipera berus, assembly GCF_964194415.1. NCBI lineage: Eukaryota > Metazoa > Chordata > Lepidosauria > Squamata > Viperidae > Vipera > Vipera berus. Next base: position 283,543,937 of record NC_138202.1, read on the forward strand.
TAATTGATAAAGTGAATTTGGAAAACTGCAAGAGAAGGAAGACCAATCTGAATGTAACATAGATTGACTATAAAAAAACATATGACTCTCTGCCACATGACTGGATAACCAAGTGCCTAGAAATAACAGGAGTCAGTCGAAAAATCAGAAATTTTGTGCAAAAACCGATGGCACAATGGAAGACACAGTTACAGGTCAATGGTGAGAGACTGGAAAAGGACAATGGAGAAGAAGACCAGAAAAATAATGACAATGAAGTGTGCCCTTCCTTCATCCTCACAGCGATATTGACAGACTCTATGTACTGAGCTTGTCGATCAGATGGTCGGCAGTTTGGTGGATCGAATCCCGAGTGCTGCGTAACAGAGTGAGCGCCTGTTACTTGTCCCAGCTTCTGCCAACCTAGCAGTTTGAAAGCACGTAAAAATGCAAGTAGAAAAATAGGGACCACTACGGTGGGAAGGTAACAGCATTCCGTGCGCCTTTGGCTTCTAGTCATGCCGGCCACATGACCACGGAGACGTCCTCGGAGAAGCGCTGGCTCTTCGGCTTTGAAACGGAGATGAGCACCGGCCCCTAGAGTTGGAAACGACTAGCACGCATGTGCAGGGGAAGCTTTACCTTTTTTTATCTACCAAGGCAAATAGGTAGATGTGGAATGTTGCAAGTACATCACATGGTTGAAGAAGAAAAAATGATGAAGATGCATTTAAGTTAGTACACCAGGAAGGCTTACTGACTACTAGAGAGATCAAAGTGGCCTACAAGAAAGACCAAATGAAAAACAGAATGGAGGCATTTGTTCATTTACTTTGTGGGTTTGTGGGGCTAAACAGCAAAATAAATATTCTCATTATCATTTGCTCTATGGAAAAGTAATCAATATGTTCTGCTTAATTCCTATCAGTGGCCTATGGATCTTATTTTGATCATATTATTGAATGGAGCAAGCACCTTGATGACAGCAATATATTTTTTATCACCTATGAGGAGATAAAAGAAGTAAGTGAGGGGTCCTTGGTGCTCTCTGAGCTTGCTTGTTTTTTTGCAGATGTTTCATTAACCAAACTAGATAACATTATCAGTGCTAGTAGTGAGTGCGGTTTGCTGTCAGTTTATATTCTAGTGACTTGCCTGTCAGTATTGATGGGGTGGTCTTAGAGATTCTTTGATTGGGCTGTTTGCTGTTGACCTCTTTGGCAGTTTCTTGATTGGAGTATTGTTCACTTGAATGTTGTTAAAAGAGGTAAGTTTTTAATAATAAAGATTTAGATTTAATTTAAGAATAAAAAATTTTTTGGCCAATTACTATACGATAATGAACAATTTATCAGGAAATAAAAATTAGGAAATATAACACAAGGTTTCTGCTTGGTTGCCTTTCTCTAAGCAACTAATAAATATATCAGAAACATTTTCTTTTTAAAGTCAACCTCTGGATCAGCTGATCTACTCCTGCTAATACTTCAGTGAAAGAATGAAGACTATGCTTTGTTTCACTTGTTTATTTTTTCTAATTCATATAAGTTGAAACTGCAAATATCAACATTTTTGTGTGGTAACCAGAACAAGACTTGGAGTTAAGAGATTTGAAATGTTTCCAGGGAAGCCTTAGTAACTTACGTTATATGTATTTTGGGGTTATTCAGAATCCAGCCTCAGCAATGAAAAAAATAGCCAAATTCTTCGATTTTTCTGTGACTGAAGAAAAGATTGAGACCATTGTAAAGGAAACAAGTTTTGAAAATATGAAAGATAATTCAGGAACCTATGGAAAATTGGGCCCGATACTTTTCCGCAAAGGTAATATGTAATATTTTTAATAATTTTGCCAATGAAGCCTCATTGGCTAGGTCTTCTCTAACCTAGTGGCTTTATAGTTGGTGGGATTTCAGCTCCCATTACTCCAAGTATTCAAAGTGGTGAACAAGGGGCAGACAAGTACAAATGAGGAGATACAGGAAGCAAAACAAGTGTATTTTGAGTGGGTGAACCTCCAAAATAAGAGGCTACTTGATTTAGGTCGTGAATTAAGATTTGGATGGCACGGTTACCTATGGTATGACAAGGTTAAAAGTAAATGTTGATTTTAATAACCACTTTGTTAGGCGTGCCATACTAAGAGTTTGGAATAAATGGTAAAACAAAGCTTTCTGTAAAGATGCCTCTCTGGGTATCACCCCAGGAAGCTTTTTAAAGAAAAGAAATGGTGAAATAGTATCTTTTAATTTTGTGATCCTATCCTTAACTCTAAGGAGGAGTTAGACTGAAAAGGATGTGTCTGCCATTGGTTTACATATTTACAATTGAAAGAAAGACTTAAATCAGACAAAGAGTTAGGGGTTTGATTTTTGTGAAAAAAATGCCACTGGAGAGAATGGAGAACAGGAAGCAGAGCGGCTCTGCGCAGCGACGCAGAGTAGAGAAGAGCACTTGCTTGAACCTCTGCATCGCCCCACATCTGTTAAGTATTGGGATTGGTGAGACATTGACAAGGCGGTGGTGAAAAGCAACAGCACATTTATTAGGTTAACACAGAAGCAGCACTAACTGCCGCTTAACTTCTATTTATACCAGCCACCGATAGGCGGAGGCCAATGGAATTAAAGCTGTATTTCCCGCTCAAAACACAAGCTAACAATTCTGCAGACAAGCAGTCTGGAGTTTAAACAGACACAGCAGTTAACTATTAATAACGGTTCCCAAGTAATTTACATCAATATATAACATCTCCCTTCTCCGTTCACGAAATGGCATCCCCGTTTCCTGCCGCTTCTCCTGAAAGCAAAAAATTTCAACCTGCTTTCCCATTCTGGTGCATTTCTCTCCTGCTGATACGGAGTTCATGGAACTAAAAAAAGTTCAGTCAGACCTTCCAACTTCTCATGAAAAAAAAATAATCTCCTGAGAGGTTGGAAGGTCTGACTGAATTTTTTTCAGTCACTATAATAAATTTCACCAAGCCCTGTCTGAAAGTTTTCTTGCCGATTAGAACCAAATCTGAATAAAGGAACAATGCTGTCTTATGCAGCCTGATAGTCACCTACAAAAATGGAAAGGTATTAATCTTTGTTACTCACCCAAAAGCAAATAGCTAGGAGAACCTTTTTGAGGGATGAGGCAAGGGAGGGAGATTTTTCCCAAATCTGAGACCTGGAACATTTCCTAAGCATGCATAAAATCTCCCTGTTAAAATTAACATTTCACAAACCAGATGAAGTGGACTCCAAAGCCTAAAAATATGCCATGGAAGTGTCTTTCCTGTGCAATAAAACCCTTTGTTGCTTCTAGTGGAGTTTTGAAGAATAGCTATTATTTGGGTTAACTGAAGGACATTCTCTCCCTCTTCCTTCCTACCCTTCACCCATCATTGTAATTGTTTTTTCTTTTGTTTTTTTAGGCATAGTAGGTGATTGGACATCTGCCTTCTCAGAAAGCCAGAGGGAAAAAATGGACAGAAAATTTGAGGAGAGTGTAGCGAAAACTAAGCTTGGAATGATGTTGAATTATGAGCCGTACTGCAAAAACTGAAGAGATCGTCAGTGCTATGAATCTCTCATGTTCTGATTCTCTGCATGAAGATAAACATACTTAAGTTGTTCAAGAAGAATTGGTGGTGCCTTCCTCAGTCTCCAGATGTGCCAGATGTCATTCCCGATAATCCCAACACTGCTATTGATTGGGTTATATGATGAGTCAAAGATTATAGGAAAATAAAAAAATAAAATAAAATAAAGCTGCTTTCAGGACACTATTCACTCTTTTCTCCTCTTTTGGATATTGACATTAAGTGGAAGAACTCTTCCAGAATTAATAAAATCCTAGACTTACCTATAAGATGAAAGAATTTACTCTCTTATTCTGTACAAAATTTATTGAGCAATTGTTGAAAGACTAAAATGACTAAGAGGCTTTTATTATCCCCTTAATAAAATTATTTATAAATTTTGGTTTGCTTTAATACATTAATTCACCCCAAAACTCGAAATCCAACAGAGATAGCTTCTTGGTTCGAAACTTATACCAAATGTCCTCTTCTCTATGACCACTAGCACTAGCCACACCTATGAAAGAGGTCCAACTTCTGACAGATATTACATTGCTGCTTCCCTCATTTTGACAAAACTCTACACATACCCTGGCAAACTACAGACATCTTGTGTATAATTCCCCTGTACATGTTTATTTAAAAGGAAATAACATTATGTCTTACTTGATTATTATTATGTAAAAGCCAGCTAAAGTACCAATGTCCACTAGCAAACTTTTCTCCACTTAACTAGTGATTTAACCAGCCAGTTCCTTTGAGATGACAAATCCCATAGGGCTAACTTTCAGATAAATGTGTGTAAGACTACAGGCTTATAGCATAATCATATCCACAGACCAGTACACATCAAGTCCTTATTCCCCTCTGCTCTGCATTGATGGGGCCACACCTGGAGCATTGGAGATGGTTCTGATGTCACAGTTCCAGAAGAATAATTGATAGGTTAGAAGAGTCTCAGAGGACGAGCAACAAAGATAATAGAGGGACTTGAGGACATGCCCTATGAAGGCAGGCTTCTCTCTATAAGAAATAACTACATCTCTACAGAAATAGAGCACAACAATGATGAAAACTGTAAACTTGAATGCATTTGGGTCATTATAAAAGGGGGAAAAATGACATTGCCATAGGTGTATACCAAGGGTAGGCAACCTCAGCTCTTTTATGACTCATGGACTTCTACTCCCAGAATTCCTGAGTCAGCTATGGGAGTTGAAGTCCATGAGTCATAAAAGAGCCGAGGTTGCCTACCCCTGGTGTATACTATAGGCCACCCAACCAAACAGAGGAAATAGATGAACTTTTTGCTAGTCAGCTAACTAAGGTATGTAGGAAGCACATCACAATAGTAATGGGAGACTTTAACTATCCTGACATCAACTGGGAGACAAACTCTGCACCAAGTGGAAGATCAAACAGATTTCTGACAAACCTAGCAGACAACCTTGTCACCCAAAAGGTAGAGAAGTGAACTAGGGGATTAGCCATTTTGGATTTAATTCTCATTAACAGAGATGAAATGATAGAAGGTGTTGAAGCCACAGGAACCTTGGGAGGAAGTGATCATGCAATATTGGAATTCAACATTATGGAAACACAAGTAATAGAACACAGTCAAACTAGAGCCTTGGACTTTAAGAGTGCTAATTTCTATAAACTTAAGAGAGGGCTTGGGAAGGATTCCATGAATGAGAATCCTCAAGGGAAAACAACTCAAGAAGTTTGGGAAATTTTGAAAAGTGAGATAATAAAAGCTCAGTCTACTATAATACCAACGAAGAGGAAAAATAACAGCTCTCAAAAGAAACCAGCATGGCTGCATAAAGAACTCTCTGACAAATTGAAAGATAAAAAGGACAAGTATAGAAAGTGGAAAGAGGGGCACATAACTAAGTCAGAATATCAGCAAATAGCCCGAGCCTGCAAAGATGGTGAGGAAAGCTAAGGCTCAAAATGAACTAAGGCTTGCGACCAAAGTCAACAATAACAAAAAAAAGCTTCTTTCAACATGTAAAAAACAAGAAAAAAGTGAAGGAAATGATTGGTCCATTAGTGGGAGAAAGTGGCAAGAAGGTGACAAGCAATAGGGAGAGAGCAGAACTATTTAACTTGTTTTTTGCATCTGTCTTTACACAAAGGGAAAAAACAGACCAACCTATCAAAAATAGTGCCATAAAAACAGAATAGAAACACAAGTTAAGATAGGCAAGAAAATGGTAAGTGAGCACCTGCCAGCCTACAGTAGATGAGTTCAAATCACCATGAACAGATGGATTACACCCCAAGGTTCTCAAGGAACTGGCAGATCTCAGAACCACTGAACTATATTTTTCAAAGATTCTGGAGCACTGGGGAACTACCAGAGGATTGGAAAAGAGCTGATGTAGTTTCCATCTTCAAAAAAGGGAAAAAAATGGATCCAGGAAATTACAGACCTATCAGCCTGACCTCAATATCTGGGAAGATTCTGGAAAAGATAATCAAACAACGAATCAGCGAGCACCTAGAGGCAAACAAAGTAATTACTAAAAGCCAACATGGGTTTGTCAAAAACAGATCATGCCAGACAAATCTTATTGCATTCTTTGACCAAGTGAGAAAATTAGTGGATCAGAGGAATGCTGTGGATATAATTTCCTTGGACTTCAGTAAGGCATTTGATAAAGTAGATCACAACCTACTACTTGATAAGATTGAAAAATGTGGGTTAGACAGCATCACCACCAGATGGATTCGTAGCTCGCTGAGTGGCCGTACTCAGCGTGTGGTCCTCAATGGAACTGCATCTACATGGAGGGAAGTGTGTAGTGGGGTGCCCCAGGGCTCTGTTCTGGGCCCAGTGCTCTTCAACATCTTCATCAACGATTTGGATGAGGGAATAGATGGGGAACTCATCAAATTTGTAGATGACACCAAGCTGGCAGGAATAGCCAACACTCCAGAAGACAGGCTTAAAATACAGAAGGATCTGGACAGACTTGAACACTGGGTGCTATCTAACAAAATGAAATTCAATAGTGAAAAAAACAAGTTTCTACATTTAGACAAGAAAAACCAAATGTACAGTTATAGTATAGGGGGTACCTTGCTCAATAGTAGTAACTGTGAGAGGGATCTCGGAGTCCTAGTGGACAATCACTTAAATATGAGCCAGCAGTGTGCTGCAGCAGCCAAAAAAACCAACACAGTGCTAGGCTGCATTAACAGAGGGATAGAATCAAGATCATGTGGAGTATTAATACCACTTTACAATGCCTTGGTAAGGCCACAGTTGGAATACTGCATCCAGTTTTGGTCACCACGATGTAAAAAAGATGTTGAGACTCTGGAAAGAGTACAGAGAAGAGCAACAAAGATAACTAGGGGACTGGAGGCTAAAACATATAAGGAACGGCTGCTGGAATTGGGTATGTCTAGTTTAATGAAGAGAAGGATGACGGGGGACTTGATAGCAGTGTTCCAATATCTCAGGAGCTGCCACAAAGAAGAGGGAGTCAAGTTATTCTCCAAAGCGCCCGAAGGCAGGACAAGAAGCAACGGATGGAAACTAGTCAAGGAGAGAAGCAACCTAGAACTAAGGAGAAATTTCCTGACAGTTAGAACAATTAACCAGTGGAACAACCTACATCACTACATCACCACATGTGATTATAAGTTATTACTACATTATACCAAGTGCCAGAAATCCTGCATATAGCGAACCTTGTATTGACAGAAGATGAAAAACATGATTTTTTTTAACATGGTATTTGCTCAGAATAAATGCAGGTGGCCTCAACTGAGGCAGGGGAAGGGGGATCACAATAACCTTAACAAAGTAATTTATATTTGGAAGATATGTGGATGAATACTGAATCTGGTGTATGAGGACGACCATAGGAAAAGTTAGAACAATTAACCAATGGAACAACCTGCCTCCAGAAGCTGTGAATGCTCCAACACTGGAGGTTTTTAAGAAGAGACTGGACAGCCATTTGTCTGAAATGGTTTGGGGTTTCTTGCCTGAGCAGGGGGTTGGACTAGATGACCTCCAAGGTCCCTTCCAACTTTAATACTACTACTATTACTATTACTATTTATTACTTCTTCTTCTTCTTCTTCTTCTTCTTCTTCTTCTTCTTCTTCTTCTTCTTCTTCTTCTTCTTATTCTTATTATTATTATTATTTATAAATTGGAATGTCTAGTTGGGGGAAGAAACAGAGAAAGAATATATGGCTTTCAGATTTCTCATTGTGGACTTAAGTACATTTTTACCTTTGAGTTGTATATTGCTTCTTTAACTCTCATTTTGCTCAGCACCACTCTGCATAGAATAATAAACAAAACAGCCAGCAGATGTCACCCTTTTATAGTGTATATCTTTGTTTCTTTGTTTCTTCAAGAAGAATGGAAGATGAGTAAGGACATCATTTGAATTTCTGATATCAACAAACAGAAATTAGGAAGAAGAGACAATTGGGTGATTTCTTTAAGCTTGTATTAGTTGATTCATGTGAGGTAAAGAATGTCAAATTTAAGTAAATGTATTCTTAATACAGGTTAATTTGCTAATCATTACTCAGTAATCCTCATTGACAATGAAATTGTGTAATTAAAAATTTACTTCTACAATGATTAAAGGTAAAGTAAAGGTTCCCCCGCACATGCGTGCTAGTCGTTTCCGACTCTAGGGGCCGGTGCTCATCTCCGTTTCAAAGCCGAAGAGCCAGCGCTTGTCCGAGGACGTCTCCGTGGTCATGTGGCTGGCATGACTAGACGCCAAAGGCGCACGGAACGCTGTTACCTTCCCACCGTAGTGGTCCCTATTTTTCTACTTGCATTTTTACGTGCTTTCGAACTGCTAGGTTGGCAGAAGCTGGGATTATTATAGGATTATTACAGGATTGATAGAGATAAAAGAACTCATACATCTGAAAAACAGCTTTATTATTTCTACTTGTTATTTTCAATTTATGTTCAGGGGCCATCTGTCAAATTAAGTGATAGAAGAAACAAACAAGAACAAATTTGGTATTAAATACACACACACACACACACACACACCATAATACTCCCATTTTACTCCTGGTGCTGGTGTTTCATTGCAAAACCAGTATCATCAGCAGAAATGCAAGGAAATGAGGTTGTGAATAAAAAGTGTCTCCCCTTCCATTGCTAACTCATTGCATCTGATTTTTGCTGAAGACCAACATTTTTAATATTATTCCAAATATGTCTTTGATTGGAAGACTCTTTATAATGGACACAGTTTCTCTCTGCAGTTCATCCAGTGTTATCTGAGGTCTAATTCCATCCACTGTGAAAACCTCTATGGGATTTGTCATCTCAAAGAAATTGGCTGGCTAAATCACTAGTTTAGTGGAGATAGCTTGCTAGTGGACATCAGTACTTTGGCTGGGTTTCTCATAACAACTTTAGTAACTTAGAAAAGGTGTAGAAGAGATTTCCAGGCTTATAGGTACCCAGGCCACATGCAGTTTTTACATATGCAATGTACTGGTATAGACTCAGGATAGCCTTCAGTTGATAGGGCAGAAATAGATCGTGTAGTAGTGAAGGAACAGTTTCAGATGGTATGAAAATAGTCTATATCCATTGGCTGGTATAAGTGTGTTACAGTTATTTGCATTCTTTAAGGGAGCTGAAATAGAGAAAGAGAAAATCCCTGGCCATCACCACTTTTCTTCTAGTGGTGTTGTGTGTTTGTGCATTTTTGTGTGCTTTAATAGACCTCCCACAGAAAGATTCTTTGTTTCAAAGCATGCCACCCACATTAAGAATTTTTGGCAAATGCTATGAATATCTGAATATAATCAGGCAGCTGCTTTTAATTTTGGCATTCCCTACCACCAAAGTCTCCAACACCATCTTTAGTTCTAAAACAGACTTCACTCAAGCAGCACTGAGGAGGCCAGGAATTTGGATGTACCACCTAAGCGTGTACTTGCATAGATATGCATAGAAAGAGCCATATAGGTAGAATGAGTGTCACTGGGGATTCTTACAGATCATTCTGCTTCCTGTGCTCTGGCATGGAAGAGATAGGCCTACAGCAGGGGTAGGCAACCTTGGCTCTTTTATGACTCGTGGACTTCAGCTCCCAGAATTCCTGAGCCAGCCATGCTGGCTGAGGAATTCTGGGAGTTGAAGTCCACGAGTCATAAAAGAGCCAAGGTTGCCTACCCCTGGCCTACAGTATTGTCTTTCTCTTTCTAAAGGACCAGACCAATTGGTATTAAAGAGGGTAAAGGTGAAATCATTGCTGTGGGTATAACTGTTAGCACTGGGAGATGTTCGTGTGAATTTTTAATTTAGAAAAAGAATGACTCTCATTAGTTTTTTTTAATTCTTGCATGTATGTTTTTAAAAGGATATCTTTTTTACTTCAAAGAATAAAATTTTGGTGAAATAATTGTAATTTTTCACTTTCTTAGATGCACAGACATCAGTAATTGTGTAAGTATAGTTACCATACAATCATCTCACGAACAGGGAATATAATCTTTCTGGTCTGTTATATCTCATTTCAGCCCAAACACAGAACAGTTTGAGGCGTCTCTCCACATAAGCCTTTGGGAAATCAGAATAGATGAAGTCAGGGAAAATGAACCGTGAACGAGAAAAAAATAAAGAGCAGCATGCTTTGTCATTTTACAATAGGTCAAAAGCACCACCAAACAAATCCAAAAGAAATTCTAAACCACTCTGAGGATGAGATAGAAAACTATACCTTTTCTTCGCTGGAGAAGAAAAATGGGAAGACAGATTGTAATATGATTTTTGACTGTAGAAATAAAACACTGGGTGGAGACACTTTCTAAGCAAAGTCATATACCGGTAATATGATGAATAGAGTCATATATTTGAGAAGGGCTACAGTTGTTGCTGCATTAAGAATCATTTGTGAACTCATTTCAGATTTTCTGCAACCTTGCTGTCATCTCTTTGAAGTAAAATGACCAGGGTTTTTGTTTTTTTTTGCAATGTCCTTGCTTTATTGCACAAAGTAGCAGTCTTTTGCTAAGATATTCACTCTCCCTCAAAAAAGTGCTGTTCTCTGCAATTTTCCTCAAGGAGAAAAAAAACAACAACCAATAACAGGGGAAACACATTTGGACTTGAACAGATACCCAAAGCTGAGCAATGGCTACATTCCAAACAGAGGGGATAAATCACTTATTTCTAGATGTGTGGTATTCCCCCCCCCCCCCTTTAACCATACACAGAGAAAATCTTTTTCCATATTTATACTAAAATACTCTGTCAAAGGAACAAATTGAGTTGAATATAGAGAAATTCCACTGCTCATAACTCCGCTGATATATTGTATTTACCTGCTACAGATGATCTGAGCTCTGCCTGCTTTGCATCTTTTTTAGATTAAAAAAGCAACATTTAGTACTGAAAGAATCTTATTATACAGCAACTGAATTTTAGGGCTACAGTGCAAAACCAGTGCCACTGGGATGTTATTTCAGACAAAGTGTCTCTTTTGTTATATAGAGTATTGTTAAATTATTAAATAAGTAATTCAATAAATATTAAGGAGCAAAAGGCAGAGAAAGCCTTCAAATGCAGTTGGGAGGCAATTCCTGCTCTAGATTCTCTAGTCAGTGCACATATTTTCCTTAATTTTTTTTTTATAATTTTGTACACTGTTTGTTTGGAGTAGAGTATGAAGGTTCAGTTCCATTCCTATTCCACCCCTTTCCCCACAAAGAAATAAAGCAAAAGTTGTTTCCATGTTTGAGAGAATGTAAGAATAATTTTTGACATGGGCTGTAATAGCAGGTTGGATTCACCCTGCCAATTTTAATGGTTTGAATGGAATTTAAATCACGGCTTACCAATATAAGCTAAGCTTGGGTACGATAGTCTTGATCTAGTATGTATTTTCCACAAAGTGCTTACAAATTAGAAATACAAAATGGGCCAATTCAGGTATAAATTTTGGTTTAATAATCCATGGCATATTAAGCATCTAAAATCTAGCTTTCTGCCTACTTGTCATTTCTATTGTGTTTAATTCTTTTAAAGGGTTCCTTTTATATCCACATGGGATATAAAAGAGCCTTGGTGGAGCAGTGGGCTAATGCCTCCTTAAGTAACACCAGCTGCCTGCAATTAGTGCAGGTTCGAGTCCCACCAGGCTCAAGGTTGACTCAGCCTTCCATCCTTCCGAGGTAGGTAAAATGAGGACCCAGATTGTTGGGGGCAATAAGCTGACTTTGTAAAATGCCGCTTGGGGGGGGGAGGCAAAAGCCCTAATAAGCAGGCATATACATAGAATGAAGGCTATTGCTAAGCACATTGATTTGTGCTTCTTAGATTGTAAGCCATCCTGAGTTTTCGGAGAAGGGCGGGATATAAATGGGATTAAAAAAAGTGGTTTAATTTCAATGTACATAAAAAGGTAACAAAATCAGAAAGTTCTTGACCTATGACCACAACTGAACCAAATTTTCCATTGCTAAGCACGACAGTTGTTAAGTGAGTTTTGCCCCATTTTACAACTTGCCACAGTTGTTAAGTGAATCATTGCAGTGGTCAAGTTAGTAACATAGTTGTTCAGTGAATGTGGCTTCCCCATTGACTTTGCTTGTCAGGTCACAAAAGGTGACCACATGACCCCGGGAAACTGCAACTGTAATAAATACATGCCAGTTGCCAAGTGCCTGAATTTTAATCACCTGACCACAGGGATGCTGCAACATTGTAAGTATGAAACACAGTCCTAAGTCACTTTTTTCAGTGCTGTTGTAACTACGAATGGTCACTGAACAAATGGTTGTAAGTCAAGGACTAACTGTATGTTGCTTCATCAAGTTAGCATTTGTTTAAACTTGGTTGATCCAGAAAATCTAAACAGGATTCAACAGTTCCCAAAGATGTTTTTTCCCCAAAACGCAGTTGGACTTTCTTAAACTTCTCATCCAAGAAACTTTTTCAATAGGATTCAATAGGGTTCTGCCTGAATAGGAGACCATTAGGAAATCCCAAGACTGGGAAGAAAGCAGTGGAAAATAATGTCCATACCGTTGCCCAAAAAAATCTATCCATTTGTCCCTGAACTGACCTGGTGTTGAGTCAGTTTTCTTTTGACAGCATCATCCAGTAGCTATATATCACCGTATAGCTAGCTGAAGCTGGTATGCCACTGTAAATCACTAGCGGGGAAATTTGAACTTGGCTTGGGCGGGCGCGCACTACACATAAGCACACCTGTTTAAAGCTGACGCTCCGACTAGCGCTTCCCTTCGCCTGTCGCTAGAGGGCGAGCGGCTCCGTCCCTCAAGCGGTCGGTCGGGGCAAAATTTTATGCCGGCCCAGGTGCGAGCCGCGCAGCAGGTGTTTTAGATTAAAGGTGAAATCAAACACGCGGGCTGGTTCGCAGTTCCCTCCCCCCGTTTCCCCTCCCGCGGGTGGATCGTTCTCTTTGTAGCGGCGGCTTGAAAGAGGTTCCCCCCTCTCTCCCAGCTCCACTGAAGCCAGATGGTACCTCCCAAGGTGAAGAAATGAGGCTTTCTTCAGGAACAGGATAAGAAGCCCTTGGGCTTTGCGGGGAGGGCGGGGGAGGGGGGAAGAAATAGAGCGACCACACCTGAGTGCAAAACTGCGGACGAGCGCCAGACGGGCGGCGAAGCAGCCTTAAAGCAGACTTGTTGCCCTATGGTGGTCGTTAGGAAGTTTACATCCCAGATACAGTGTCCGAACGGGTGGGCGGGCAGGTGTGACAATTTGCGACCTGCGGACTTCAACTCCCAGAATTCCTGAGTCAGCCATGCTGGCTCAGGAATTCTGGGAGTTGAAGTCCACAGGTCGTAAACTTGTCACAGTTGGCTATCCCTGGTGTAGAAGCTTTAGTAGACCTCCTGAAAATAGCATTGAGAAGATAGAAAGCATATTTTCCTTGAGTCAATGTGCTCATAATAATTCTCAGGCCTTGTTCTGTGTACATGGCAAAGAAAAGAAATAGAGCAGAAAGAGAACGGGAGAGAAATAACTAGTTCAGATATAAATTCCACAGTTGTATCAGAATTAACAGAGTTGGAAGGGATCCTGGGGGGGGGTGTCTTCTAATCCAACACCTGTTCAATCAGGAGACCCTATACCGGTTCAGACAAATGGCTGTCCCATCTGTGCTTAAAAACCTCCAGTGTTGGAGCATCCACAACTTCCGAAGGCAAGCCATTCCACTGCTTGTTCTAATAGGGAATTTTTTCCTTATTTTCTAGGTTGGTTCTGTCCTTGAATAGTTTTCATCCATTGCTTCTTGTTCTGCTTCAGGTGTATTGGAGAATAGGTTAACCTCCTCTTCTTTGTGGCAGCCCCTCAAATACTGGAATACTGTTATGTCACCCCTACTCCTTTTTTTCATTAAACTAGAGTAGACACCCAATTCCTGCAATTGTTCTTCATTTTTAACCTCCAGTCCCCTAATTATCTTTGTTGCTCTTTTCTGCACTTGATAGATTCTGTCATAACGGTTTCTTGATTTTGGAAACAATAATCAGAGTTTTGCTAAAGAGCAGTTTGATACAGTATCTTCTGAACATGGTATGCAGAAGCGAATATATTTTATTTGCTCTCATCTAGACATTTAAAAAAAAACGTTTGGGAGTATCGTTGAATTGCACATGAGTTCTCTGTGTTAGCAATTGAGGCACAATATCAGGATCCCAAAATCCCAAGTTGTTCAAAATGGGTAATAAAAAGATGATGTATGATCCTTGCTCAGAAAAGGCTCAGCATTCACACATGGAGGTTATAATATTATCACAGTAGTACTTGGACAGAGGTCCAGGGCTCCATATCCCCAAATTAGTAGAATGAATCCCCCAAAACACAAATTGGAAGCAATAAAGTAAGGCATTATATAAAGAATACCATTCCTCCAAGAACTATTTACACCAAATACAGATATTACGGGGATATTTACACCTTTACTGGAAACCGTCTTTGATCTATATACAAATAGGGCTCACATGGGCTATCTGAAGAATGGGAGGTATGTACACACTTCCTATATGCCCTCCCATTTACTGATTTCTTCTTCACACTGTTTTACCACTTAGGGAAAACAAAAAGAAATGGCCTCTACTGGCATTTGGAGGTCCAAAGGCAGAAATGTGTTGAAAACATGTCTCATTTATAGTTTAGTTGCAATATATAACATTTTTTCTGGTAACCATAACTTAGAGCAGGGGTCTTCAAATTTGGCCCTTTTATGACTTGACTTGAACTCTCAGAATTCCTCAGCCAGGCACGCTGGCTGAGGATTTCTGGGAGTTGAAGTCCACAAATCATAAAAGGGCCAAGTTTGAATGCAGGGAAAAAAGCTTATGAATGGGAGATAGCTGATAGCTGAATAATTGCATTTTGATGAACCAATATAAAAGCAAAACTTACTGTAAATGGAAAGCTTTTATAGGATAGTTCTGCCCAGAAGGGAGATTCTGTTGATACTATTTTTTAATTAATCTCAAGGTTTTTTATCCTGATATATAAATTCATAAGTAACATGGGTCCTTCCTAACTGAAAGAACAACTTCCCACATAATTGTGATCAAAGACCTACAGTCACTATCAAAAGTTTGATAGTACACATGCAGACTTGGAGATCTGTCTAAAATTCACTGGGTCTCAGTGGTACTCTGTTTTCCTCAAAATTTATAATATTCCATCTTGGTTTGCTTTAGAAACAGGTCAAAAGCTTCTGGTTAAACTCTAGCTTAAGTATTACAGTAAGTTTTCTTACAAATGTCATTTATATGTTTCTCATAATGGAAGTTATGTAGTGTTGTATTGTACGGGAATTGTTATATTGATTTTATATTATGTTTTGTTTGTAAACATTGTTTTATTCATATTATTATTAGCTTTCAATGACTTGTTTTATTAGGAATGTGCAGATTATAATTTAACAAAGAATGTACGGTATTTTAGACAGTCAATATTGCACAGTGCAGAAATAGGTCTGTGATTGCTAAATATAGCTAGTATTATATTTAGTATTTTTGTTGATTGGTAGTATTATGTATAACTTTGTAATAATGTATGAATTTTGGAGAAGTAAATTGTACATTTATTGGAACAATCACTAGATGTCACTATTAGGCAACACAAATACATCTGTTCCCTGTGTCATGCATTATTTGGGATGATTTAATTTTGCTGTGATCAGGAAAATGAAATGTGTTCCTCTGGGAACATTTATGTAGCTCAGGAATCCTTGCATTCAGCCATGAAGAATGAATAGGTTCACTCTTGTCTACTTTCTCTTACTTAGCTGGAAAGCAGTTTTGCGTTAAACATAAACATATTTAGCATATTTAGACAAGCTAACAGAGAAGCAAAGTCACTCACCAAAATGGGTCTAATGTGCATTCATGTATTACTGTTATTCTAAAAAGCCACTCTGAGTCCCTTCCATGGGTCAGCTTGTAACTCCAAATGTATAAATGATGCCTTTATAGAAAGAGGTTGCAGGCAAGATAGATTAAATCTACCAGTCCGGTGGATTCTGAGCCAATTATTGTAACTATTATTGGAACCATTTTTAATTCATGTTTTGGAGCAGTCCAGACTGACTATAGAAGTGACTGCTTTACCAAAGGCCTAGGTATTGATTTAATCCACTTTAAAAAGGCAGTTTGAGGGTGGGTTTCTAAACTGACATAAGAACTCAAGAGCTGCAAGGTTATTGGTAGGGCAATATTGGAAGAAGAATTGCTTGCCTACTATAGAAGAATGGGTGCTTAAAGTGTCAAATTTAGCAGAAATGGCTAAGAGTTCTGCTTATTTAAAGGATCATTCACAAGAAAGATACATTTTGGTCTGGAGAAGATGGATAGATTATATTCAGAATAAATATGGGACTAAAAAGTACCATTTAGCCTATGAGTAAATTTTAGATTGTTATTATTATTAATAGTTTATTATAGTGGAATTTTTATTAGTTTTAAGTATATGGTATTATTACTATTTTTAGTATTAGTATTGTTTAATAACTTGGATATTGTATTGTTTAATAATTTGGATTTAAATTTGTTTATGTTTTTATTATTATTATGTATACTTTTATTTTGCTTGTATTTATGTTAAAGGGGAGTTAAAGCGCATTATGGACTTGGTTATTTATATAGTTGGTTAATGTTAGTTAGATTATGATTATTACATTTGTAATAATGGGAAGTGGGAAGTGGGGGAGGGAGGGGGGGTTTAGGGTGGGTTGGTTTTGGGGATTTTTTGTAACTTTTATAAAACTTTTCAATAAAAAAAAGAACTCAAGAGCTAACCCTAACCCTTTCAATTTCTCTAAGGTTTATTTCTGCTAGGGGAAAAAAAAAGACATGCATTTTCTATGTCACTTTTGGAATGCTTGAGATTTTCTTTCAGATTTCTCTTGCTGATATATTTACTTTATTGCTGGATGTGTTGAAGGGTGATTTTACTGTTGCTTGTTTTTGCATTATCCATCCGTTCATTATTTTTAAGCCTTCTTATCTGCTTACACTTCCTAGTCTGAAGAAACTAATTGAAGAATAGGAAACCCAGTAGGCTAGAGTCCTCTGGGCAACTTACTTATTCAGTGACAAGACATCCACACCTATTCTCCAGCCTCCTCATCAATTAAAAGAAGCAGAAAGGCCAGATTCCACCTATAAGAACTTTCGTATGAAAGAATTGTCCAAAGCTAAGCTTTTTTCATCATCAAATCGAATGAGAACTGTTGGAAAAAATACCAGACGGTTTTCCTGCATACTACTAGAAGCCTCTCTGCTTGAGATTTCTGTTCCTACAGATACCTTTAAGAAGCCCACAAGCAAGATTATTGTGCTTATATTCTCCAGCAACTGGTATGTTGATATCTGTGTCAGGAAGGAGAAATGGTGGCACTCCAGATATTGTTGAACTGTACAACTCCCAGCACTTTTCAGCATTGGTCATGCTGGCTGGGGTGGCTTGGAGTTGCAGTTCAGAATCTGGAGGATCATGCATTCCATTATGTAGCATAGAGTTGTGGTGGGAACATGATAATTTATTTGCGTTTTGTGCTGTCTATTTAAATATTTGTGTGCAACACTTCCTCAAGGAATTTGGCAATATATTTAATTGAAAAATATACAAAGCATATAATATCCAGGATTAATGAGGCTGATTCTTGAATTGCAGTGCATCTGCACTTAACTGTTTGCATAATTCTTGTCCAAGTTGAGAATTTTGGCAACAGCTTGCAAGGGATCCAAACTGGACAGCAGACCTCTCATTTGACTGTGTCCTTAGAACTGTGTCTTCCCATTGTTCTGTTCTAGGAAAGCGATTGATAATTGCTTTCTTTCCCATGAACAGATCTTCCTGGACTTATATACGTTTATAAATTATGTATATCATCATCATCATCATCGCAATCATCATCATCATCATCACAACTCAATCCACTGGAAAATGAGTGCCTCTTCACTGAAATTTATGAACAGTAATATGTCACAGTGGTTAAAGCAGAAGAATTCTGGGAGTTGAAGTCCACAAGTCATAAAGTGGCCAAGGTTGGGGACCCCTGGGTTAAAGGACAGATGTTCTACTTCCCAGTCTCAAAGTCATCAAACCAGTTTCTGGGGCTAAGAATCCTGGCCCCAAGTCAAGCACTTTAACCACAACACCACACTGGCTCTCACAGCTGTACAATGTGTGTGTGTGCACATGTAATTTCTTTTTGGAAGTTGGTATGATACTCCTTTGCCTCTTATGATTGGAAAAACTATAAAAAGGTGTACTGCTCAACATTTTTTTAAAAAAAGCACGGAAAAAACTAGAAAAGCTCAGGAAAAGAAAAATAGTAATTAACAAAAGATATCTCTGGCAGATTTTGATCTTACAAACTTTTACTTACAAGGTGAGTAGTAAAATCATTGTACTATTATAGAATTCAGGATAAAAAGCAGCTCGCTCTCACTCTCCTGTTCCTGTGAAGTAGTAAATTTCAGGTTAGCTTGCAACTAGCAATAGCTCATTCTGCAAAGTGGACAGGAGCTCAAAACAATATGGAAATTGTGTGTATTTTAGAACTGGCAGCAATTTGCAGCTGGCAGAAAAATAGGCTGTCATGAAAGGGTAACAGTTGTTAACATTTAAATCTCATTTTTTTTTAAAAAAAATCCCATTTATATCCCGCCCTTCTCCAAAGACTCAGGGTGGCTTACAATCTAAAGCACAAATCAATGTGCTTAGCAATTTAATTGGTTATGGCAGTGTTTATCAACCTTGGCAGCTTGAAGATGGGTGGACTTCAACTTCTGGAATTGCCCAGCCAGTACAGCTGGCTAGGGAATTCTGGGAGTTGAAGTCCACCCATCTTTAAGCTGCCAAAGTTGAGAAACACTGGGTTGTAGTGTGTGTTTATTGTCCAAAGTGGGAAGAGATGTTTGGAGTGTTTTCTTCTTAATGTGTCAAAATAAAAACTTGCCTTGGACTTGGAGTGAATGAGGATATCACCTATTATTCTCTGTATAAAGATACAGATGAATTAAAATAGCACAATACTTTAAAATACATGGCAATGAAACTTTCAGGATACAAATGGCTAACAACGCAGTGTTGACAGAAGGTGTCCTAGAAGGGAATATAATAAACAAAAAAATCCATTTTGCATTTGACATTGGGAAAACTGTTGATATGGATGGAAGGGAATGCAAAGTTATCATATTGCTTTTTCAAAAAGAAAAAAAAAATCCAAAGCCCCTCATCGGGTACAGGTTTTTATCTGGAAATAATACTTAACATTTGTGTGCCAGGTTTCAACTTAAATCATTTGGCTTTCACTATACCTTACCCATCCTATAAAACCCTGATTGTATTCAACTGTCTGCTTGTTAGTCTGATTGTTAAACCCTAAATGATATGATTTCTAAAACTGATCATTATTTATAATTAAATAGAGGAATGTGATTTAGAAGATGCTTCCAAACCTCTTTGCTGTTTCTTTTTCATGCTCTGTAGATTCCCAACTACTGAAATTAAATGTACCCTCCTACAAGGGAGATTTCCAAAATCCACTTGGACAGTATACATATTAGGCCATCCTCGGAAATATTAAAAAGTCAAGCTTGGAGTTTTATAACATTCTCATCCTTCAAGATAGTGAGCAAAAGTTGAGACAGTAAGTAAACTTCATGCCATAAATCTGTATTGAATGTACAACTTGTGAACCTCTAGATGTTACAGCATTGAGTTTAAACACTCTCAGCATTGCCCATCTAAAATGATATTTAGGTACAGTCTTGACTGCAACAAAATGAAATAAACACATTATTATTATTTTGTATGTATATAAGCCTTCCTTGCACAGGTTTACCATCTATCCATGAATAGAATTCTTGCTTCTCCTTCTTCCCCCAATAGCACATTATGAATATGAAAAGCAGGGAAACCTATACTATATGAGATCCAGTTTGGTCTAGTGCAGGGCTTTTCAACCAGTGGTACGGGTACCACCTGTGGTACATTGGCACCTAGCAGGTAGTACGCGACCATCCTAGAAAAGAATCAGGGGAGGGGAATGAGCTGAATCGGTGGTAGCACTGCACAAGCCTGAGCGAGAGACGGCTGGAGCTGCAGGGCTGTCAGGGCTCAGCGGAAGTAGCAGGATCAGTGCCAGGCTCCAGCTGGAGCTCGGCACTGATCCCGGCGCTTCTGATGAAGCCAGAAGAAGCGCCGATCAGCTGGAATGTTGCAGCATGTCCAGGGTCTTCTGATTTACATTCAGATGCTTGGCAACTGATTCACATTTATGACGGTCACAGTGTCCCAGGGTCATGTGAAGAGACCAAAACCTGCTGCAACCACCCAGCAGAGGGGGGAATAAAAACCAAACACCCCCCACCCCATCCTTGCTGCCAATCCTCAACAGAAATGGTTACAACAATGAAAACCTAGGACAGGAGGAAGAGCGCCACCAGGCGGGCAGGCAGGTGTATTGCTCGGCTGTGGCTTGGAGGGCACTTTTTTCAGTGCCATTGTAACTTCAAACAGTCACTAAGCAAACTGTTGTAAGTCGAGGAGTACCTGTACTTCATCACATTTTTCCTTTTTTTTTGTCATCAAGTTTTTGACACCTTGCTAGGCGACTGGTGGTACTCAGATGTTGCCATATCCTAAAAGTGGTACAGTGGGTGAAAAAGTTGAAAAGCCCTGGTCTAGTGATTAAGACACCAGGCTAAAAAGTGGAAGATCTTGAGTTGGAATCCTACCTTAGCCATGATAGCCACTGTGTGACTTTGGGCCAGTCACCCTCCCTCAGTTCAACCCACCCCACAGATTTACTGTTGTGGCGAAAATAGGAGGGATGTGTGTTAATATGTTCACTGCCTTGAGTTATTTGTAAAAATAATAAAGGTGGGATTCAAACAAACAAGCAAACAAACAAACAAATAAAGGTACCTTCCAGACATCATCATTCAACTGCCCAATATATTTGCAAGTCGCAGTTGCTTGGTCAACAGCATAAACCCTGGTAACTTGCTTTTCCTGGCCAAAGAGAGACTTGGTAGAATATCAAGGCTTCCCATTACCTAAAATTGTTCTTGCCTGAGTTTGCCTATACATATTTATTATTTTTATTATTTAATAATATTTCTATACCGCCCTTCTCCCTGAGGACTCAGGGCGGTTCACAGGGCAAGAGTAAAATACAAAATACAAATATTAAAAAGAAATTAAATGATTGCCCAATTTTAAAACAATTGATATACAATTATAAAACCCCAAAGATAAAATTAAGAATACAAAAAATAAAAAACCCCACCAATCCCCATCAGGCTAGGCCGGCTTGTACAAACAAAAACGTCTTGAGATCGCGACGAAAGGAGCGAAGGTCGGGCGCCATCCGGAGCTCTACCGGTAACTGATTCCACAGCTCCGGAGCGCCCACAGAGAAGGCTCTCCCCCTGGGGGCCACCAATCGACATTCTCTGATCGGTGGCACCCTGAGGAGGCCCTCTCTGTGGGAACGCACAGGGCGCAGGTGACGTATCCATATCCATACGTCACCATCACCATGTACACCATCACCATCCATGTTCAGGCATATAGAAATGCGGCTCTGGAGATCCTACTATCTGCAGGTGCTGTGCTTGCCTGGGGAAAGATGATCTTTTCCCTGTGTTTCTCTTCATTTTCTCTTCAGAGAAATCTCTCCAGTATAAATGAGACTTATTCTCCCTATCAAACAAAAGCTTAAATAAACAAAGGAGCCACTGCCGTAGTGAAATGAGCAACAAAGGTGGATTTTGTGAGACCATCAGAGAAAACACATGTCAGTCTTGCCAGCACTGACCATCAGGCTATGTGTGTCTGAGCCAAAATGCAGTGTGAAACTGAAAAAGGAATATTTTAAATACACACACACACACACACACACACACACACCATATTGAGCATGCCCAAACCAAACCAAAACAAACATTCTGTTGGCAGACCAGAACAACAAAAATGCAAATGTATTGTATGATATACACCAGAAAAAGGAAGAGAGGGAATAAGCATTTTCTTTCCTTTTTTATTTAAAAAATGCCTCTACAGCAGCGGTCTTCAAACTTGGCCCTTTTATGACTTGTGGACTTCAACTCCCAGAATTCCTCAGCCAGGGACACTGTCAACTCCCAGAATTCCTCAGCCAGGCACGCTGTCTGATGAATTCTGGGAGTTGAAGTCCACAAGTCATAAAAGGGCCAAGTTTGAAGACCCCTGCTCTACAGTTAACTTTGTAGATTTATCATCCAATTGTTAAATCTTAGGTAAAGGTAAAGGTTCCCCTGCACATGTGTGCTAGTTCTTTCCAACTCTAGGGGCCAGTGCTTATCTTCGTTTCAAAGCCGAAGAGCTAGCGCTTGTCCGAGGATGCCTCCGTGGTCATGTGGCTGCCATGACTAGACACCAAAGGCGCACGGAACGCTGTTACCTTCCCACCGTAGTGGTCCCTATTTTTCTACTTACATTTTTACGTGCTTTCAAACTACTAGATTGGCAGAAGCTGGGACGAGTAACAGGCGCTCACTCTGTCACGCAGCACTCGGGATTCGACCCGCCAAACTGCCGACCTTCTGATCGACAAGCTCAGCGTCTTAACCCACTGAGCCACTGCATCCCTTAAATCTTAGGGATATGTTTTTGTCAGATGATTGGCTTTGGTATGTACTGTACAGTGTCTGTATGTCTTTGAATCAGGTTTTGACTCTTAGCAAATGCCTGGACTAGTCTCTGCAGTTCTTTTGGCATTTTTTTTAAAAGTGGCTTGCTATTGCCTGCTTCCTAAGGCTGAGTGAGCGAGAGCGAGTGAGTGGCCCAAAGTCATCCAGCTGGACTAAGTCGGGACTAGAACTCACAATCTCCCAGTTTCTAACATGATGCCTTAACCACTATCACAAACTAGCTTTAGTATAAATGATTATAATTTATTTATTTATTTATTTATTTATTTATTTATTATTTAAACTTGTATACCGCCCTATTCCCGTAGGACTCAGGGCGGTTTACAGGGAAAAATTAAAAATACATAACATACAAAGTTAAAATCGATTAAAACTAAGATTAAATTAAGTCCCTGAATTTAAACTAAAACCCCATTAATAAATAATTAAAACCCCTCAGTCTGGGCCAGACAGCTCAAAAAACCAGGTTTTCAAGTCCCTGCGAAATGAGCGAAGGTCGGGGGCAGTCCTAAGCTCCGTGGGAAGTTGGTTCCAAAGGGCCGGCGCGCCCACAGAGAACGCCCTTCCCCTGGGAATAACCCGCCGGCATTCCTTAACCGGCGGTACCCTAAGAAGGCCCTCCCTGTGGGAGCGCACAGGACGATGGGAAGTTGATGCCGGCAGCAGGTGTTCCCTTAAGTAATCCGGACCCAAGCCATTTAGAGCTTTATAGGTCATTACCAGCACCTTGAATCTCACCCGGAGGGCAACCGGAAGCCAATGCAGCTCACGGAGAAGAGGTGTTACACGGGAGTATTGGGAGACTCCCATAACAACTCGCGCAGCTGCATTCTGCACTAGTTGAAGCCTCCGAGTTGTCCTCAAGGGCAGCCCCATGTAGAGAGCGTTGCAGTAGTCTAGCCGGGAGGTCTAGGTCTAATGCATAAGAAATGAATCCAGAAGACAGGGAACACGCTTTACAAACCCCCCCCCCCAAATTGTTTCTTTGCAAAGACATACCACACTACAACCATTTTTGCTGAACTAGTATTGTTCCTAGTGTTTTTTCCCACTTGTGCATGGTCCATCTGCTTTGCGCTATGCTTGCTTGGGTTCGTCTATATAGTGAAACTATGAGTGCACAGGGTAAGAAGAAATTTTTATTTTCAGATGCCTTGTCTATGGAGATTCTCAATCATCCAGGTCACATTTGTCCCAGTGGTGCTTTTTCCAAAAGGCAACTGGACTTTCTTGGTTTTTTCTTTGGAAAAAAAAACGTTTTAAAAGAAGAAAAGAAAAAAAATCCAGGTGCCTTTTGGGAAAAAGCACCTTGGGACATTTCAGATGCCTTGTTGCAGAGTTTCACATTGATTAGGGTTGAGAGTGAGTGACTGACATGCGTTGCACCAGCTGGTTTCCAAGCCTAAAGAAGGGCTGCAACTTGGGTTTCCCTGTTCATCGGCAGCCTCTCAACTGGCACACCATGCTGTTTTTCATTTTGATAATGTGTGGTGCTAAAAAGAAACAAAAGGGATACTTAGGAGATACTAAGGAGAAACTTCCTGACAGTTAGAACAACTAACCAGTGGAACAACCTGCCTCCAGAAGTGGTGAATGCTCCAACACTGGAAGTTTTTAAGAAGAGACTGGACAGCCATTTGTCTGAAATGGTATAGGGTTTCCTGCCTTAGCAGGGGGTTGGACTAGATGACCTCCAAGGTACCTTCTGTTGTGATTCAGGGTCAGCCTGTGGGTTCGGCAGTTGGGTTGGACGATTCAGAGGAGGAGGAGGAGGAGGGGTTTTTTGGAGAGCCTGCAGAGGACAGTTCTGAGGCTTCGCAGAGCTCTCAGCCAGGCCCCTCTCATCTGGTTACTACGCAGACTCAGCTGTGTGAGCCTGACAGCGTGAATAAAGATGACCCACAGCTGGCCCTGTTCAAGGACGCCCGACACAGGAGGCAGTCAATCAGGAGTAAACAGAGGAAGGCAATGGGGCACCTCGGAAGGAGGCAGAGAGAAGCCACGCCTTGAACTGTTTAAAAGGGGAATGTGTGGGAGGGCTGGTATGCTGAAGGCAACCATTTGAATAGCTCCTGTTTCATGGTTCGTGTTTTGCTTTGCTCAAATAATTATTATTATTATTATTATTATTATTATTATTATTATTATTATTATTATTATTATTATTATTATTATTATTATTATCCCGCTTTAACTAAGGTTTCTTTGGCTTTCTGATTCTATTCAGTTTACCCATTCATCCATATGATACAAGACATATCCATTTCCTGGCTTACATACAGACTGAACATCTGACTGGCTGCGGGTGCGAAAGTATGGAAAGGAAGCAACTGAGAAGTCTAATTAGAGAATACAAAATAAAGGAGTTGGAAGTGACCTTAGAGGTCTTCTAGTCTAACCCTTTACTCATGCAGGAAACTCTATACCATCCTGGACAAATGGCTGTCCAAGCTCTCCTGCAAAACCTCCAATGTTAGTTAGAACACCCACAACTTCTGGAGGCAGGTTGTTCCACTGATTAATTGTCCTAACTGTCAGGGAATTTCTCCTTAGTTCTAGGTTGCTTCTCTCTTTGGTTAGTTCCCATCCATTGCTTCTTGTCCTGCCTTCAGGTGCTTTGGAGAATTGGTTGACTCCTTCTCTATGAGAAGAGTGCAGCTTAGGCAAGAAAATGCAGTATAACCCAGATGTGAGCGTTGTAGGAAACAAGCATTTCAAAGAGACTCCACCCTTAATTAAGTTATTATAAGTCTGGGAATTCAGTCTCAGAGTTTTCATGATTATGTTTTTATCTGAGACTAGTATTTATAATTCTTTCTGGAACTTGTGCAATTGTTGCTCCTTGCTTGGCCAGTTACCTAGGACTTAAAACAATATGACATGATTTCTTGTCTCTGTCTCTGCTTTCTGACTACAAGAGGTCATGTACAATGTGAAGAAAAGCCTAAAAATGACATCAAAGATGAGAAAATAGAAGAAACTTCAGGAACTGTGAAACATCATTGTTAATAAAATGTAGGAAGCTGGTTCTCAGCTCTAGTTTTATAAATATGTTCATACATAAAAGTTCAGCAAGAGTTTGCATATAATGATGTACTATTATAGAAATCTGTTGTTAGATTGTATAACCTGAAGCTCAGGTTTCCATATGGTTCAAGTTTCTTAGGGGAGG
This sequence comes from Vipera berus, assembly GCF_964194415.1. Taxonomy (NCBI): domain Eukaryota; kingdom Metazoa; phylum Chordata; class Lepidosauria; order Squamata; family Viperidae; genus Vipera; species Vipera berus. Next base: position 283,569,868 of record NC_138202.1, read on the forward strand.
CAGGCCACAAAATTCCAGCAAGCTTTGCAATCAAATTATAATGTATCAAACAGAAAAATATTGAAAAGTGTGAAAAGTAATCATATGAGTATTTAATTAAGTTAAACATTTGCTTCACTTTTTATTTAAATTAAACCACTTTTATTTTGTATTCTGGCTCTCCTACAGATTGGTGTGTGCAGGTTTCCTCATTCCATTCAAAGTTCAGATACAGCCCTCAATCTTAAAAATAATAAATAAATGCCCATAAGTGATTATTACTGTGCTTCTCAACCTTTTACTCTTCTGAATCTGATTATGTGAAAAGGGTCACAGAAGTCATTGCAATTATGCTATCGGAGATGCTGAGTCCTGCCAAAACAGAAACAAAATGACCACTTTTTATTATCATTAATATTTGCGGTAAGTTTTAAGTGTTTAAAAATGCTGTAATATTGTTTACCTTAGTGAGTAGTTTTTTCTTAACTCTAAACATCCAAATGAGAAAGAACTATGTAAAATGCTATTTTGCTTTATTCTGATGCCTAGGTCCATATCCTTAAGAGGTTCCTCCATTAAATCCTCTGCTAAGATGCTGTATTCTTTTCTGCTTTGCTTTCTCTTCTCTTCTCTTCTCTTCTCTTCTCTTCTCTTCTCTTCTCTTCTCTTCTCTTCTCTTCTCTTCTCTTCTCTTCTCTTCTCTTCTCTTCTCTCCTCTCCTCTCCTCTCCTCTCCTCTCCTCTCCTCTCCTCTCCTCTTCTGTTTCTCTTCTCTTCTCTCTGTATCTCTCTGTCTCTCTCCACTGATCTGGAGAAGGGAATTGGGTTCTTCCCAGATTGTGTGGACCTTTGGTTGATAAGGATTAATTTATTGAACAACTGTGTCTTTCAACATGCACCCAGGCATGCATCCAAACAATGTATTTAATGGAAATCCTTGACAATTCCTTTACTTTTGGATGTACTGACAAGGCCTGATGAGATTGTTCAAAACAGCTTGTGGACATAAGGTTGCCTACTCACAGAGAAATATAAATAGTTTAACTATCCATATTCCTTTCTCTTGCTTTTAATGACCCCCTCGCCCCCTGCTTAAGGAAAAAAAGGTGGTAGGTCATCTGTTTTCCCTGCAGAGCTCATTGTGGTACTGGTTAATGGGATGTACATACCAAGGAGTTCAGTACAGTTTGATGCTCTTTAATTAATGGCCTTTTTAATAGCTGGTGACAGTGGAAGAGTGAACTTCCACAGTTCACAGCCTTTTCCAAGACCTCTTCTGGAATATGTCTTTCTACTATCATCAACCAAACTCCCCCTTTGACCCCTTTATCACTCTCGGAGTGGTACCGGAATCTTAACTGTCTCATAACCACAACAATTCACTGCAACCCCTTCTAAGGGTTCACTATTATAAAGAGGAAAGAGATGAAATGCATTTTAGGAAACTTGTGAAAGATCAGTTTGACTTTCTCCAAAAGTTGTCTGAGCCTCTCTCATTCCATATTCTGTAGGAATTTCATCAGCAGGTTGTAGAATGAAATTGAGAACATATTTAATCAAAAACAACTTTCCTGAGTTGAAAAATACTAATATTTCTACATCTCAATCTTGACATTTTGAAGATATTCCCTGAAACAACAGTGCAGATTTAAAGTTTCTGTGGCACCATCATTCTGTTCTCCCGTCCAAATTGGAGGTGGTTTGGGAGTGGCATTTCTTTAATTTATTGCTGCTGCATTGTTACTTCAGGGAGGTGGAATTTGTGGAATTTTCTGTTTTAGTCTTGACTAGTCTTGGGCATTAAGCACTTTGAATATGGGAAACATCCACATATTTCAGCCAAAGCTGGGAATGAGACAGATGGGATGGTATAGACTACATTAGAGTGGAAAAGATATATTTGCATAAACAGCCATCAATAGACATCCGAGTACAGGACTAGCTTCGTGAATGTTTTCTTTCCCAAAGTTTAATTATTCATTAAATATTTCAAAGGAGATTTCAACAGCAGCTAGAATTATGTCTTCCTCTGAAGAATGCCAGCTTCCTTTACCACTAACATTATAATATTCAGTTTGGCATTTCTCGCATCATGGCTTCAGTTATATCTACATTGGATTTTTATAGTTTTCCAATTATTGATATACATGTTTTTGGTCATGATGATTATACCCTATTGGCTTTTCAGGAATCTTAACTCACTCAACATTTTCTCAGAAAGATACACCTCCAGCCCATTATGGATTTTAGCAGAATGCCTGTATTTTTATTGTGGATGATAGATGGTGAGCAAAAAATTTTTATCCGTTCATACAAATCCTGATTCCAGTAAAAATTAAATTTAAATTCCGACTAAAGATGGCATAAAACTATATTTTACATGGTTAAGGAAATATATCTATAGATTACTGTTTTGTTAGTCTTGTCTGATAAGTAACTACATTTTTCCTTGAACTAACCAGAAAATGAACGTGTGCCATCTAACCTAGGCTATTATTAATCATTTATGAGATATTAAAATTGATCATATTAATTACAATAGTACAAACATTAACAATGAAAAAAACCCATCTCTTCTGATGGCTTCCTTTGTAATTTTTCCATGTAGCATTGGAACTATAATTAAATATGGTAACATTGCTTATTAACACATCAGATAGTTTTGAAAGAAAAAGTGAATATAACCCTGATCCTTGAATTTGTGTTTTTCCCAATATTCTTGAATTGCATCTGTTTAAATGTAAAAAATGAACATTACATTAAAACAATATGGTAAAATAATCTCATATACTATTCACAGTATATATTTATGTGTTTGATTTATATACTTGCTTTATTTCATATTTGTTCTCAAAAACCTGAGAAGATAATTTAAGAGATAGTAATTGGGACACAGTGGCTCAGTGGGTTAGAATGCTGAGCTTGTCGATCAGAAGGTCGGCAGTTTGGCGGGTCGAATCCTGAGTGCCGCATAACAGAGTGAGCGCCTGTTACTCGTCCCAGCTTCTGCCAACCTAGCAGTTCGAAAGCATGTAAAAATGCAAGTAGAAAAATAGGGACCACTACGGTGGGAAGGTAACAGCGTTCTGTGCACCTTTGGCATCTAGTCATGCTGGCCACATGACCATGGAGACGTCCTCGGACAAGCGCTGGCTCTTCGGCTTTGAAACGGCCCCTAGAGTCGGAAACGACTAGCACGCATGTGCGGGAGAACCTTTACCTTTACTAATTGGCCCATGGTCACCCAGTGAATTACATGGGCAAGTTCAGATTGAAGCACTTTTCAGTGATGGTTCATACTTCTGTTTTTTAGGAGAATAATTTATAGGCAGCAATTGGTGGTTCCGTTTTCCCTCTTCTCGGCAATCCCTCCCTTTTGTCAAATGGAAAAAAAATAATCACCAATCACTCTCCTTAACATTGGCATGGTGCAGGGTGGGTGATGGAAGGTTGCAAATCAGAGATCTGCTACTTGTATTCCACCAAGAGCTATCATAGCCATGCTGACATTTTAAAAATCATATTGAAAACTTAATGCTTTGTGGTACTTTGCAACTCACCCTGCTGGGTGATCTCCACAGCAATTGACCTGTGTTGCTCCTGCTCTATTCTTCTTTTTTTAAAGAAGTCTTTAAATAGATCTCTAGAAATTTTTTTTATCTAGTAATCTTGTTGCTATTGTGCCTTACCCATCTTTTTATTTTATTTTTTTTAAGAGAGAAAGAGAGCTATAGTGCTCTTTGATAACAGTGCAAATAAGGAAACTATATTAGAGTTGACTTGCTTTGCAATCCTGAGCAAGGGATTGTGCATTGTGGAAACCAGATGTCATATCCATGCAGGTGGCCTCAACTAGGGCAGGGGAAGGGGGATCACAATAAACTTAACAAAGTATTTATATTTGGAGGATATGTGGATGAATACTGAATCTGGTGTATGAGGACGACCATAGGAAAAGTTAGAACAATTAACCAGTGGAACAGCCTGCCTCCAGAAGCTGTGAATGCTTCAACACTGGAAGTTTTTAAGAAGAGACTGGACAGCCATTTGTCCGAAATGGTATAGGGTTTCTTGCCTGAGCAGGGCGTTGGACTAGATGACCTCCAAGGTCCCTTCCAACTTTATTATTATTATTATTATTATTATTATTATTATTATTATTATTATTATTATTATTATTATTATTATTATTATTATTATTATTATTAGTAATGGTGTTCAAGGCCCTACATGGCATGGGTCCAGAGTACCTCAGGGATCACCTGCTGCCGGCATCAACTTCCCTCCACCCTGTGCGTTCCCACAGAGAGGGCCTCCTCAGTGTGCCACCGGTCAGAGAATGTCGTCTGGTGGCCCCCAGGGGGAGGTCCTTCTCTGTGGGCGCCCCGGATTTATGGAATTGGTTGCCGGTCGAGCTCCAGATGGCGCCCGACCTTCGCTCCTTCCGACGCGATCTGAAGACGCACTTATTCGAACAAGCCGGCCTGGCCTGATGGGGGGATGGGTTTGGGATTTTATTGTTTTTTAATATATGTATTTACTGTTTTAGTTTGGGCATTGTATTTAATTCTTTTTAACTTTTGTATTTTTGTATTTTTATATATTTGCCCTGTTCACCGCCCTGAGTCCTTCGGGAGAAGGGCGGTATATAAATAAAATAATAATAATAATAATAATAATAATAATAATAATAATAATAATAATAATAATAATAATAATAATAATAATAATAATTATTATTATTATTATTATTATTATTATTATTATTATTATTATTATTATTAATCTATCCCTCAATATTCATTATTCTGATATTTTTTTCTACTTTAGTAACATTTAATTTTGTATCGGTGATAGTTATTTATGCATTATGGTTTTAGACTGCAGTGGTAAATAATGTTGGTAAAGTTGCATTTATCTGCCTCAGTTGAAAACTTACCCAATAGATTAATGTCAGGGGTCCATTAAAAACTAAATCACCTTTTCCTGCAGCTCAGACTGAAACAGAGCTTTTGCCCTTCCTTTCTGACCTCTGCATTCTTCAGTGCCTGTGGTCCTACCGCAAGTCTCTGAGAAATGTAATCTCCTTTTGACACACAGTTCCAGACGTTGGTAAAAAAAAGCTGGGACACAATTCAGCTTTTTTCCCCCTGGGAAAGCCGCTGACTCTATGAGCTACGTGCACTGCTTCTAGATAGGATAATCATTCTGTCCATTCAGTTCTGGAACTCCATTTCTTACATTCTTAATTTTTTAACTAATAATCGATTGATGTAGCGTGCATACATTATAATTTAGCCAAAATAATTCAGACAGAACTTTGTGGTATGTGTTTGCATTTGCCAGTTTCAGTTCCCTGAAGTGTGTTTCTTTTGCCAAGACATCTCTTGAAGCATTAATTTATGTTTATTTGTAGTTGGAGTATTTATCTGAAACCCTGAAAAACTGAATCAAATTGTGATGTTAGTTCTTGGTGAGTCCAACATGCCACTGTTACAGCATCCCTTAACACATGTAACTCTTGCTTCTACTTCTGAGCACCCAAAGACTGGGAATGATTTCAGAAAAAGGTATTTTGAGGGACTTCTAGATGAGGCATTTGTGAGGTTGTCACATCAGCTCTGCACCTTGTGATTTATTTCTGGTGCAGCTTTGATGAGAGAAGAACTATTCTGAAGGCAGATTTCAGCTGAAAATGGTGGACTTCTACAGAACTTCTGGAAGGAACATTTCCTTGTTGAAGAGAACTTTTCACTCAACCTTCCACCTGGTTCCTTAGCTTGGCAGGATCCTGTTCCCAACCTTTTCTCGTGTTGTCCAAGACTTACCATCTTTGGTTATGGGGGGAGAGGTGTTGCCTCCCGTTGATAGGGCGTGCAACTTAGACGTCCTCTTGGATGCACGACTCAATTTAGAACATCATATAGGAGTCGTGGCCAGGGGGGCATTTGCCCAGGTTCGCCTGGTGCGCCAGTTGTGCCCCTATCTGGACCAAGATGCCTTACGTACAGTCACTCATGCACTCGTCACCTCCCGTATAGATTACTGCAACGCTCTCTACATGGGGCTGCCCTTGAAGACCACCCGGAGGCTTCAGCTGGTGCAGAATGTGGCCGCGCAGGTTGTGATGGGAGCATCCCGATACTCCCATATTACACCCCTCCTGCGTGTGCTGCATTGGTTGCCAGTTGCCCTTCGGGTGAGGTTCAAGGTGCTGGTTCTTACCTATAAAGCCCTACATGGCTTAGGCCCAGGATATTTACAGGACTGTCTGCTGCCAGGAACAACTTCCCATCGCCCTGTGCGCTTACACAGAGAGGGTCTCCTCAGGGTGCCATCAGCCAGACAGTGTCGGCTGGCGACCCCCAGGGGGAGGGCCTTCTCTGTTGGGGCGCCTGCCCTTTGGAATCAGCTCCCCCGAGAACTTTGGATGGCCCCAGATCTCTGGTCCTTTTGTCGCGACCTAAAGACATACCTTTTCCAACTGGCCGACCTGGACTGAAGACGGGGGTTTTAATTTTGTTTTAATTATTGTTTTTTAGTGGGGCTTTGTAAATTTAATCTCTTTTAATATTTGTATTATTGTTGTTTTATTGTTGTTAGCCGCCCTGAGTCCTTCGGGAGATAGGGCGGCATATAAGTCCCACAATTAAATTAAATTAAATTAAATTTTCTATATCCCGCTTCTCATATATTCTCGTACCCCTTACAAAAGTAATACCTGGTTATGCGTATACACTGTAATTTTGAAACTTCTAAACCCAAGTTTTTGCACCCCCTGGAATATTGTCTCGCATCCCGAGGGAGTGCAAGCACCCCCAGTTGGGAACCCCTGCTGTAATGGAAAGGTTAGCTTGGCATTTACAAATCTTCTCAATAAAACCAGACCAAGTGACCAATTTGGAAAATGATGGTGATGATAACTTTATGATGATGATAACTTTATTGTCACTTTGAATGTACACCAATCGGCATACATCAAAATGAAATTTCGTTGCATACAGCTCTCAAAGGGTCACCACCTCCGATATATACTCCTTGTTCGGGGCCTGCTCAAATTTCACATTGTCCATTTTAGTCTCTAGGGAGTGAACGATGCCAAACAGGACAGACGGAAATGGGGCTCCATGTGGATTAGCCCTCAAATTCGCTTGTATTCTGACAACCTCGCCTTCTTTCCTTTTTCTGATCCTGACTCTTCCACCTTTTCCTTAAAGAGGCCTTGCTTCTTTTCGCCCCTGGAGCATGCTGCTGCCACTGCCACCAACTCCTCCAAAAGCCTCTCTCTCTTCCTCTGGGCCTGCCGACAGCCTCATCCAGTTCCTTCGTTCCATAAGCTCCAGGTCCTCTCCTCCTCTGCCTCCTCTGGAAACAGCCCTGATTTGCAATAGAATCCATCACTGGGCCAGCAGTCAAATCTTGCTGCTGGCAGAACAAATTCAAACAGCGCCAACGACTTTTAACGGTCTCACCAACAGTTCCAAAACAACTAGAAACTCGCCAGGCCAGCAAAGATTGTCGGTCGTATGTCGCATGTTACCCTAGCTCCACCATGTTGTTCAAACACATCAAAATCTTCCTGATCATGTGGCCCACAGCCCTTACCATCCCCCCCAAAACTATTCGCCTTCAAGAGCCAATGCAGCCGCAGCCATTCCAGGTGCCGCCATCTTAAAATCTTAAAATGACAATATACTGTCAATTTCTCCCTTTTTCTTTCAACTCCCTTTGTTGGGAGCACCAGACTGCTTGGTTTAGTTGTTGATTATTATGGCACACCATTCTCCAGTGTGTTTTAAAGCTTAGAGTTTAGGATGATGGTGACCATGTAGAAGTTCTCTTTGTGGCAAACCATGTTGATCTGGGATGAATCAGCCTGACAATGTTGAATAGGAATGCTAGGAGTTGTAGTCCCAATACCTCTGGAGCTATCGGTTTGGGAAAAGCCTATTTATGCATGAATGCTAATGCTTAGCATTATGGTATAATTACTATAATTACTATTATATTGCTATAATGCTTAGTAATTTTATTATTGTTCCGTAGTGGTCATTTCTATCTGCTCAACATCATGCACTTTTTGATTCTGTAGTAATAGCTTCTCTGCTGCCATCATAATCTCACTAATTCACAAATCATGGAATTCACATAACATTAATTTTTCAAATCACTTTGTACAATCTCCATTGGTAAAGATTTGAGACAAGATGGAAACCAGAACATTGAAAAAAAGAGAGAAGGTAGACACTTCATAATAGGAATCTGGAAGGAGATACTGAAAGATCCTCTGGACATGTGAAATGAGTAGATAATGTATTAAAGAAAAACAACAACAACTGTGCTTGACAAGGTTAAGAGAAAGAAGAAGGGGAAGACATTTGATAAAGTGGATGGACGAGTTCAAAATGTTCATGGGAATATCCTTCAAATTCTCACCAGACACGGTTGAGATGACAAACATGTATTCATGTCGTTATCAGGAATTGTGTCCAGTGCAAAGGAACCTGGCTGATTTGTATGGCGCTGAGTTCTAGAAATCACTACCAATATGAAAACTTAACCAGCAGAAACCAGAATTGTTCTTTAAATTAGTACCATTCACCCAGCTAAACATATCTGCACGCTCATGTGTATCATAGTAGCATCAAGGTGCTGGTGATGACCTATAAAGCCCTAAATGGCTTGGGTCCGGGATATCTGAGGGAACACCTGCTGCCAGCATCAAGCTCCCTTCGTCCAGTGCGCTCCCACAGGGAGGGTCTTCTCAGGGTGCCGCCAGTTAATGATTGCCGGCGGGTAACACCCAGGGGTAGGGCCTTCTCAGTGGGCGCGCCTGCCCTGTGGAACCAGCTGCCCGTGGAGCTTAGGACTGCCCCTGACCTCCGTTCATTCCGCCGGGACCTGAAGACTTGGCTCTTCGAGCTCTCTGGCCCAGGCTGAGAATTTTTTAACTTTAACTGGGTTTTTTATTTTTTCTCAGGGAATGATGTAATTTTTTTAAATTGTTTTTAGCTTTTGTATTGATTTTCTTATAAATATCCTGTAAACCGCCCTGAGTCCTTTGGGAAAGGGCGGTATATAAATCTAAATCTAAATCTAAATCTTAAATAAATAAATAAATAAATAAATAAATAAATAAATAAATAAATAAATAAATAAATAAATAAATAAATAAATATGAGATAGGTTGTACAAAGAGCTTGAGACACGTGGCTCACATGAGTGAAAAGAAGCAGCTACTGCAATAAATCTGTAGAAGGAATTTACTTAAATTCTGCATTCTAAAAACTTAATTAAAAGTGAATACCTGTTGATTAATTTGTTTAAATACAAATTTTGGGTTTTAAAAATTAGTCTGACAGATAGTAATTTTGATTACCTCCAACAGAAGTGTGGTATGAAATTGGTAGACATGGCCAGTCAGATGTCATATTTTAATTCAGTTTTCTTTTTCATGCAAAATTAATGCTCACTTCCATGAAATTTTAAAAAAGGTTTCATGGTTTATTGTAGTTACAGAGAACTGTACTGGGAATTTACTTTCTGAGCCTAGAAATTCAAAGGCTTTTCTCTCCTGAAATACTTGTTCTATGTGTGCAGGAAACTATTATATGATTCTCTGTATTTGCACAGAAAGCTAAGCTATTGTTCTTTTAATCCTGGCTTATTGAACAATCACAAAAACTGGGTTTATGCATGATACAAAGCTATAAAACCTATCAAGCATAGTGACAGGATTTAGAGAACAGCAAAATCAAATAAGCAATAGTATGGCTTATCATAACCACCTTTTACCACGCATGAACGGAAGAGGCTCATTTAATCCATGCTCTTCTGAATTGAACTGTTTTGGTATAGTGGTCAAAAGTAAGTTTATGAGTTGGGTCACTATTCTTGAAATGAGAATAGATCCCAACAAAGTAGTGTACAATATAGTAATATGGTCTACCCTCCCCCCTGGCTGTTAAGAAGAAGATTTTTGGCATTGTCTGTTTCCCTCTTTCTTATCTGAATTAGAAATGTTACTTCGATAAAACACATTTTGGCTTGCAGTTTCAGTTGCCTCAAAAAATATAGTCCAAGGGATGCCAAATGTTGTAATTTTTGGTGCAAAGAAAAAACACAGCCCTCTCTCCATTGTTTTTCACTTCCATTTTTTTATTACAGTGACAGTTTTATCTTTCTCCTCAAGCTCTTTCACCACAGATTTCAATCTAAGAATTAAGAAAAATCAAAGTAGATGCCTAAAGTAAATGCAGCATGAGTTAGGAAGTGCAGCTAACAATAAGAATGTTCTGGAATAATAGACCTGTTTTATTTGTATGGATGCCATGATGTATGCATTTCTCAATCAGTAGCATATGGCCAGAATGATCACACAGAGATTTCAAGAGAGCTAAACATTGTAAGGGTTTTCTTTTAAAAAAAACCACAATACCTCCAGCACTGCTGAGTCAATCCAGTTTGCCAAATATTTTATTACTACAGTGTGAATCTTACTGGCTTAACTATAAGGAAAACAATCAGAATAAAATAAGACTGTATGAATAATTGCCGAACTGGATCCAACCAAAATCCTGTCTAGTCATAGTGGATCTGCCATCTATCCTCTCACACAAAATAGAATTAAATAAACTGCCTTTTCCTTCAGCAAACTGGAGGGTGGGCTGATAAAAGAATGCAATAACAACTTAAGTGATGTTGCCAGAAAAATCTAGAATGTCTGTGGCTAAACTAGAACATAATTCACATTTTTCTATTTAAATACAATATTTGGTGGTTGTATTCAGCACCAGTATGTTTAACCTATCATGGCTTTCATTACCAATTCCAACAGAGCAGGATTCTGATCAATCAATACTGATTAAATATTTCTATTTTTGCATGACAGAAGAAATTTCAGGAGAGGGGGATTCTCTCATTCCATGATGCAATTTTAACTGGGAAATCTTTTCAGCTTTGTCCAATTTGAGAAGCATGCATTATGTTCATCAGTTTAAAACTTACTTAAACTTACTAAAAGTGGAGCTTCTCAAGAGGAATTTTACTTTCATGGTAGAAGAGGCTGTATGAGTCTGTGATGTTAGAGAAGACGTTGTTGTGCATCCATTGAGGTCCTTCCCAACCATGATGATGTTAAAATGATGGAATGGGTATTGTGACACCATGATGCAACGTCTGTTTTTGTATTTGCCCTGCACTGTCACATGCAAGTATGTAATGGGAAGAATTTGCATCATAGCAACTCAATGGATTTTGTCACTTGCCTCCTTTGCTTCCATACCCTCTTCTCCCAGTGAGTGTTTCTGCCTAGTGCATTCATGATATTCATCCCTTGCTTGTTTTCAGGAAAAAATAAATCATTGAACAGTTTGCTTTATTTTTATTGCCAGTGGAAAATCTCTGGTAATATGAGAAAGGGTGATCTTTTTTCCCTTTTTCTTTAATTACTGGAATACTCTGAAGGAATCACAGGAGGGCAGAGGGGGAAGTGAGAGGAATGATTGAGCAACAGTGGGCAAATTTCTGCTTTCTCTGCAATGCAAGCCAAGAATTTCACAATTCCCAGACATATTTTCTTTCCATTGGCGCAGCACCTGATGAAGCCATACTTGGTGTATGTCCAACTTATAAGTCTTTATCTTCTTGCTAATTTATTATCTTCATCCTGAACCCACGATTTCTATGCTGTTATATAAGAAATCTCCTTTGGCTCCTCTCCATGAGATAATAACTGAAGCAAAAATTTAAATTCTAACAAATCCATTCTAAAGCCGTGGGTTGTCCTGCAATAGAAACCCATACGGTCTACTAGGTAGGTAGACCATGTGAGTTTTTGAAATATGCAATTTATTTGGCCTAAGGGTTAAAAAAAATACTTGGACATGCCAAGAAATTAACTCATTCCCTCTTAATATAAGCATTTCATCTTCCAATATCTTCCTACATTAGAGCCAACAATTCTTCTTAGATATTAATCTAAGAAGATTCCTGCACCCATTCCTAGGATCATGCCAGAAAGCTCTATGAAGAAGGCAAATGTATATTCCTTTATTAGCAAGGGTATTGTTTTTGCCAGATATTTATTTTTTAATTTATTTTATTTTATTTTAATTCCATTTATATCCCACCCTTCTCCGAAGACTCAGGGAGGCTTACAAGCTTAGCAGTAGCCTTCATTCTATGTATATGCCTGCTTATTAGGGCTTTCACCCCCCCCCCCCAAGTGGCATTATTACAAAGTCAGCTTAATTGCCCCCAACAATCTGGGTCCTCATTTTACCTACCTCGGAAGGATGGAAGGCTGAGTCAACCTTGAGCCTGGTGGGATGCGAACCTGCACTAATTGCAGGCAGCTGGTGTTACTTAAGGAGGCATCAGCCCACTGCTCCACCAAGGCTCTCTTAGCAGCATCACCTACCTTTTATATTTGGCTTTGATACGTTCTACAAGATGTTGTGGTGTTCCTCACAACATTTAAGCTTTAGATTTTTGTTTTGTTTTGTTTTGAGCTACCTCACACTTAGCCAGAGGGTTTTAGAAGTCTTTGGCTGTTTAAGCAGATTCATGTTCTTTGCAAAGACTGGAAGTGGGGGGAAGAGGGGAAGGGAAAACACCTGCGTCACCCTAATTAAAGAACTGCCTTTGTTGGATGAGAATGAGAGATGAATGCAGATTCCTCCCAAGAAGATGTTGGCATTGCATCTAGGCAAGCAGCCGGCCTCTAACTTCAGCTATAAGCAAGGATGGGAGACGAAGATGACATGAATCAGAATGGATTTTTATTTCAGTTTAAACTGACATGTTTTCTTTCTTTGTGTGGTACTTTTTAAGAATAAGGAGGGAAAGGAAAAGCTTATCCCTTTGGTTACTTAAGGTAATTCAAATCCTCTTGCCCATCTCAAATATTTGCTGATCCCAACAAAATGGGCAGATTTCTTCAGAGGATGGATAAGCACAAGGAGACATTTTAAGCCCACACTTAACTTTCTGAAATTCCTACATTGTGAGCAAGCAAGTGAATATGGAAGCAAACAGATATGGATGCTAACTAGTTTTTCTTGTTTTTTTCTACTGTTCAGTCATGTCCTATTCTTGGAGGCTACCTGGATAAGTCCCTGCAGTTTTCATGGCAAGGTTTTTCATAAGTGGTTTGCCATTGCTTTCTTCCTAGGGCTAAGAGAAAGTGGCTGGTCCAAGACCACCCAGCTGGTTTTGTGCCTAAGGTGGGACTTGAATTCATAGCCTTCCAGTTTCCAGCATGATGCCTTAACCACTATACTAAACTGATACTTTGTTTTCATTTTAGTTTCAAAGAATCAATAAAGTCCAACTATAACCACTGAATCACAGGCATCTTCTGACTAGTTATAATAGGAGTTCTTGACTGCAAGATGAGAAAAAGCAAGGCAATCTGAAATGAGTGAGCATAAGATTTTAAGAAATCTGTGCTGATTATAAAAAAGAACCCAAAATGAAGACATGATTAGCCAGAAATATATAAAGGAATTAACTCGTGAGTTAAAATTACTTTTGGATATCCAGTGGTCTCTATATATCTGGACTGACTATGGTTTAATTACTGTAATACTGTATGGTTTGTGTGATGCTGCCCTTGAAAATTCTTTAAAAACTCCTACAAATGCTAAATGGTAGGTTTTTTTGTAAATCAAAAGTGCAATGCTATGATCCATCTCAACCCAGCTCTGATCCAATACTTATATAGCCACTCTCTTGAACCAAACTGTGGGTGGTTCACAGCTCAATTCAGGGTGTACTGTTTGAGGGTATTTGCACTGAGATATGAATGCTGATGGATCTTTATACCTGGGTTTCTTGATCTTGAAAGTAGTACCAGTGTAGAAACTTTATCTTTGAATTTCCTTACCTGGATCAAAATGCTGTTAGCTATATTTCAGTGTATTTATCTTTCATCTTCATCTTCCCCAATCTGATGGCCCTTGTTATGCCCCTCAAAATCGCCCCACTGCTACTTTTTTTTTAGTTCATACATATAGAAACAAATGCTATTTAACATTTACTACTCATTTTCTGAAACAAAGCTTCTAGTCGTTCATATATTCACTCACACCTACAGGATGCATCCTTTCCCAACTCAAGTCTAGCTGGCCAGCTTGACCAATTTGGAGTGCCAGAAGAATTGGGAAATTACTTTGTGCAGACCTAACTATAATGCAAATATAATACAAATTTTCAAGGACCACAATCCCATGCATTTTTACACCTTCCAGCTTGGCAACTCCAATATTAACACTTTACTGCCTCAATGCCTTACTTCATCCAGTTCACAAGGGAACTATCTTTAGTGTGGAGAATAATCTGTTACATCTTCTTTGCCCACGCTGCCTAAGCTGAAAATTTTGTGGGTAAACCTTCCAGCATTTTTGGCTTGATCTGTATGAACTCCATGTGTTTCATCTTTCATACATTTCCATTCACAAAAATACATGGCTGGAAGTCTTGGGAATTGCAGTGCCACATTTCTGCAGCTCTCCAAAGCTGCAGTATTCAAGGCAACAGACAGACACAATTATAATTTATAACAAGTTTATAAAATTATACCAAAAGCAGTGATATAGTTTGCCCAGAAAGGAAAAGCAGAACCACATGTACCATGATAAAGCCTCAGAGACAGAATTCCGGAATAAACAAAGTATAATTTTATAAACCCTGAATATTTTTGATGAGAGAGCAAATTATTTATGAAGAGCAAATGACTGACGTCAACTAAAAACCTAAGTGATTTATTAGCACTGTGGCCCATTGATATTGACAAATTTCATTAGGTGGTGTGAAGTAAGATGTGTATCTTTTTCCAATAACGTCTCACTGCTGTAGCAGCTTAATCACTTTCTCTACAAATGATTCTGTTAGAAGAAAGGCCAAATAAGGGACAATTCTCCCATCTGCAGGATGCAAAACTGCCTCACCGCTTCCCAATCCATCAGCCTGCCATGGCTGTCAAGGCTATTTCTGTTGGAATTTATCACTTGACACCATCTTGTGTCTCCAGATGTTTCTACAAAATTGCCTCCTAGCTGCAGGACATTCAAGCAGAGTCTAGCCAAGTAAGAGCCCATGTTTTCCCTTCAAACACAACAACTTTCTAGGTAGGGAGCCCAGGGAAGAATCTAAGGACTGTAGATCTGTTGGTCCACATACCAATAGATGAAGCTGAATCATGGAGATAAGAGAGCTAACTGAAGACAGAGAATTTACTCTGGTGGAAAAGAAATACAATAATAGGAATCCATTCTGTATTACCCCTGTATTGTGCAGATGTTTCTCACACCACTGAGAAATATCCCACCAAGACAATGTGCTGAGGCTACCTATATTCCCATGAGGGACCATTTGGGTGGCTGTGGGAAAAGGCAGTTTGTCCTTCTAACTCAAAATGGTGGTAGGGCAACTAGAGTTAAAGCAAGCAGGCACTGTGATTCATTGTCTTAATTATTAATAATTTCTGTTCTTTTCCAGAGTGGTCACAGTGGGGACAAAAGAGACAGAAGAGACCTGAGTCTAGAAGTGAACTCAACAGAGGTTTGCCACGACACACACGTCCCTCCGTTCCCCTAGTGCACTTTGCTGCAAATGTCTGAGCTTCTTTTCCTCAATACTTATTCATTCAAAAAGGCATCATCTACTTTTTTCAGGATTTATTTTTTTTTGCCTTCCGTGCCTCCACTTACAGGCTTCCACTTGCGTTCCATTTTCTTTTCCATGCTTGCGTAGCTCCAGCCTCTTTCAAAAGTGAATATGGCCATTGTTTTATTATATTTCATTACATACATAGACAGAAACATGAGTAATGATCTCTTATATTAAAGTTATACTTTATGGGGTGAGGTATCCTTGGTGCTCTCTGAGCTTGCTTGCTTTCTTGCAGACATTTCATTAGCCAAATTAGGTAGCGTCATCAGGGCTAGTGTTTTACAGGGTAGTTTGAATTGTGATGGTTCATTCACACCGTCATAGATTCTGTATTCTTAATGTAATTGTAATTATAGTACAGGGAAAACTAAGAAATAAGCTATAACATGACAATTTCCCTCATTTCTTCCATGTATGTATCATTGTCCTATTTCTGTCATTTCTTCTATCTGGTGAGTCAGATTTGGTAAAAAGCTGAAATGGAAAAAAATGTGTATGTATGTATGCATATATGTATACATGTATGTGTATGTGTATGTGTGTATGTATATATACACACACACACATACATACATGTATACATATATGCATACATACATAAACATTTTTTTTCCATTTCAGCTTTTTACCAAATCTGACTCACCAGATAGAAGAAATGACAGAAATAGGACAATGATATATATATGAGAAAAAAAAGCCCTGTATAAGATCATTTGAGATCAGATCTTGCAATAGCACTATCCTATCATCTTTCATCAAATGAAGGAAAAAGGTTCAGGAGAGAATTCTTGTGCAAACATATATTTGACCACCTTGAATTGCCAAAACTCTGTCACTGCAATGCCTACCCTGGTACAAGATAGAATAGAATAGAATAGAATAGAATAGAATAGAATAGAATAGAATAGAATAGAATAGAATAGAATAGAATAGAATAGAATAGAATAGAATAGAATAGAATAGAATAGAATAGAATAGAATAGAAAGAATCAGAGCAGAGCAGAATAGAACAGAACAGAACAGAACAGAACAGAGCTGGAAGGGACACTGGAGGTCTTCTAGTCCAGCCCCCTGCTCAAGCAGGAGGACCTATACCATCCCAGACAAGTGATTGTCTAGCCTCTGTTTAAAAATCTCCAGTGATGGAGCGCCCACAATTTCTGGAGGCAAGCTGTTCCACTAAGTTTCTCCTTAATTCCAGGTTGCTTCTCTCTTTGATCAGTTTCCAACCATTGTTTCTTGTCCTGCCCTCTGGTGCTTTGTTGAATAACGTGACCCCTCTTCTTGGTGACAGCCCCTCAAATACTGAAATTCTGCTATCATGTCGCCCCTATTTCTTCTTTTCTTTAGACTAGCCAAACCCAAGTCCTGCAGCTGTTTTTCATATGTTTTAGTATCCAGGCCTTTAATCACCTTAGTTGCTCTTCTCTGATTTTTTTCCAAACTCTCAACATCTTTTTTGTGATATGGTGACCAAAACTGGCTGCAGTATTCCAGGTGTGGTCTTACTAGGGTTTTATAAAGCGGTACTAATACTTTGTGTGATCTTGATTCTATGCCTCTGTTTATACAACCCAGGATTGTATTCGCTTTTTTGCCTGCTGCTGCACACTGCTGGCTCATAATCAAGTGATCATCCACTAGGACTCCAAGGTCCCCCTCACAGTCACTGTTTTTAAGCCAGGTTAGGTTTTCAGCCACATCTTTGATTTTTGCTCCAAGGAGACAACATACCTCCCTGGATTGTATGTCCTGTCTGCAGATAGATGATTCTATTTCTTTGAGCATAGAATCTCCTAGTACTAACACTCACCTTCCTTTGGGGGGGGGGCTGCAGTCTGGGGTGCTTTTCTGTTTGTCTTAGTTGATATGACTTTTTTAGGGATATTTGAAGTGACTTTTTAAGGGATATTTGAAGTTGTTTCTTTGCTAGGCATCTGCATGTTTTCTTTGAGGGGGACATTGTGGGTCCCACATTCCATCTAAGGGGAGAAATCGATTACTCAGTTTTAATGGGGCTACTTCTGGTTGGGTTGGGTTGGATTGGGCAGAAGGGGTTTGTTAGTTGTATGCTGTTTCTTTCTTTGAGTATTATGTTTCCTTCTGTGTGTGACATACCTCCATTTGTCTTCCTCCAAGGGTTTATCAGTAGAGTCAAATCCTCTGGGAGTTATTTGTTCATCATTTGGTTCAGTTTGGGTATAGCTTTCTTTCATAGATTGGGGTTTGGATAGAGTCAGAGGTCCCCAACCTTTTGGGCCCCAGGGACTGGTTCCTTGGAGAGAGGTTTTTTCATGGACTGGAGGGGGTGTGGTTTCACATGCTGCCTGCATCCTCCAGATGGGGCTTCGCTTGTTTGCACGGACCAATTTCTGGCATGTTGCGGACCAGTGCCAGTCCACGGACTGGGGGTTGGAGACCTCTGCTTTAAGTGCCTTACTTTTTCCTCTAATAGTTCACATAGTTTACATCTAATGCATGTATAGTTTGGGTGCTCTTTCGGCATAAGCACATACAAGGAACATGTATTGCATACCACAATAGTATCAGTCGCCTGTTCCATGAGTTTGTTGTTTGAAAATCCCTCTTTTTGGTTGTTGGATGTACTTTGCTGTTAGCCTTGTTTCTTCCTTCTCTGTTCTAGGTAATTGTGCTGTTCAAGTGACAGATCATAAACTTTTATATCCTTTGATACATGTAGTCCTCAACCTACAACAATTGGGACCAGAATTTCTGTTACTAAGCAAGGCAGTTGATAAGTGAACCATGCCTGATTTTACAACGCTTTTGCCATGGTTGTTAAGCAAATCATTGCAGTTACTAAGTGAATCACATGGTTGTTGAGAGAATCTGGCTTCCCCCATTGACTTTGCTTGTCAGATGCCAGCTGCAAAGGTCAAAAATGGTGATCACATGACTCTGGGATTCTGCAACCATCATAAATACTTGCCAGGTGCCAGGCACCCACATTTTGAACTGGTGACTTTGGGGATGCCGTGACAGGCATAAGTGCAAGGACCAGTCCTAAGTCACTTTTCCAATGCCATTGTAACTTTGAACAATTACTAAATGAATGGTTGTAAGTCAAGGACTATCTGTATCTGCCCTGAGTAGTTTTTAAAGAGCTGACAGCACCTATTCAATGAAAGACTAATGTTGCTTAAATTTTTGTTCCCTTAGCCAAGGTCTGATTTCTTCCAATATTAGTTTATAGTCTCCCAATTACAGTATTAGACTCCCAAGATACCAAACCTTGGCACAATGACCTAGGAAGCACCTCCTTTAAATTTTGTGGGATTTGCTTTCGAATAAAGCTGAATAGAATTGTATGATTCACGACTTGAGTCATTTACAAGGAACAGGATCTAGTAAATATTGAAGAGTACGTACTTTATTAGGAAGCAGAGAGTCAGGAACAATCTATAAAAGCAGCATGACAACCAGTGTCTCAAAGACTTAAACGTGGACCCATGGCCTCTTCAGTGGATGCCACCAAATTACATTTTAACATGATAAACAAAGGAAATGATTAGATACATGGTAATAACTCCTATTACTCTATTTATTTATTTTTATTAAAATCCAAATATTTCTGTCCAGGCCATGTCCACTTTTTGAAAAGCAATCCCTGGCGGAGCCCTCAAAAGTCTAGGGTAGTCCTGATCTGAAGTAGTCCCTGTTATCATTTCTCCTCCATATCACTTACATTCTTAACGGCCAAATGACTAAAACATATGAAGGACAGTTGCAGGAATAGGTATGTCTAGTGCAGGGGTCTTCAAACTTGGCCCTTTTATGACTTGTGGACTTCAACTCCCAGAATTCCTCAGCCAGCCAAGCTGGCTGAGGAATTCTGGGAGTTGAAGTCCACAAGTCATAAAAGGGCCAAGTTTGAAGACCCCTGGTCTAGTGTAATGAAAAGAAGGATTAGGGGTCACATGATAGAAGTGTTCTAATATCTAAGGGGCAGCCACAAAGAAGATGGGGTCAGCCTGAAGGCAGTACAAAAGGCAATGGATGGAAACTAATCAAGGAGGAACGTAGATAGAAACTTCCTGGCAGTTAGAACAATTAATCAGTGGAAGGGCTTGCCTTCAGTAGTTGTGATTGTTCTATCACTGGTGATTTTCAGACAACCATTTGTCTGAAAGGATGTAGAGTTTCCTGCTTGAGCAGGGGTTTGGACTAGAACAGAGGTCCCCAACCTTTAGAGCACCAGGGACCAGTTCCATGGAGAGAGGTTCTTCCACGGACCGGAGGGTACATGGTTTTGTGTGCTGCCTGTATCCTGCAGATAGGGCTTTGCTTGTTTGTGCGGCCCAGTTGCTGGCATGCTGCAGCCCAGTACTGGTCCACGTCCCAGGGGTTGGGGACCCCTGGAGTAAAAGACCTCCAAGGTCCCTTTCAACTCTGTTATTCTGCCTGAGATAGAAATACTCATGGATTACACATGCTTTGAAACACAAATTATGTTTAAACTATCATATGAGGAGATGCAGTTGGTTAGTAATGGCCCTTTAATGATGCCTTCGAAGGAGCCATCTGAGATTAGACTTCTTTTGATAAGGCTGGCCCTATTTCTAATGCTGGGCTGGACAAGAAGTCATTTTCCAAATATTTCACAGAATCCAGATCTTGCTCTCTCACTGAACCTGGAGTTTACACTTTAACAACTCTTGCTCTTTTCCCACTACAGAAATACATAGAATCCGCCAACTGACACAAATCTTTGCCATAGCAAGAATCTTTTTTTTTAAATGCCTACAGATTAGTTTTTATACAACCTGTCAGAGGCTGAAAGCCACAAAGATGATGGAACGTTTTCTCTAGCTGTGTGAAACCAACCTTTTGTCTAGTGTCAAAACCAGCTAGAGAGAAACTCTTGGCAGGTTGTTTATCTTAGCAGACAATCCCCCATTCGAAGGCTCATCTCTATTCTTGCTTGTTAAGAAACATAAAGTCTTCTCTGTGGTTCCTAATTCTGCTTCAGAAGAGCCTTTACAGTCATGCCCCCAACAGGAAGGGAAGCTGACTGAAACAAAAATAACTTTCTATCTTTGCCTGATCACAAAAATACATCTAGAATGGGGAGAAACGTATATTTGTATGGCAAAATATTGGGACATTAAATGCTGTTTTGAGATTGCACTGTGGCTTAAAAAAACAATGAATAATATGTCAAATTGATAGCACTGGATAGTAAAATAACTAATTTACACAAAGAAGAGGTGTTCCCCCCCCCCTCAGATATGGAACACATCCATTTATTCACCAAACCACATACATACCGGCCCTTTGTATGAGTAAGAACATGGGTGCAAAATACCGTAGGTGCAATAAGAATTCTGTTTCTTTTTAAGAGTAATTTCATTAAAGATCATAATGACACTAGTAAAAACTAATACAAACTTTAAAAAAGATAAAAGAATAGAAAGAATAGAAGGTGCAAAAAAGAAAAAGAAAAAAATAAGAAATGGAGAAGAGGAATAGAAAAGCAAGAATATAGTAAAGAAAACATGTATCTAAAGAAGTGACTTCCAAACTTCAAAGTAATTTATCACATCCTTGTAAAATGCACAAAATGATCTCTTCTTCCCATATATCACCTCTTATCTATAAAGAAATCCATAAAGCATAGACATTGAGGTCCTAGTGTCAGCAAAAGTCCATACTTGCAGGACCATCTGCTGCCGGGAATGAATTCCCATTGCCCAGTACGCTCACACAGAGAAGGCCTCCTCAGGGTACCGTCGGCTAGACAATGTCGGCTTGCGACCCCCAGGGGAAGAGCCTTCTCTGTGGGAGCGCCAGCCCTGTGGAACCAGCTCCCCCCTGAGCTTCGGATGGCCCAAGATCTCCGGTCCTTTCGCCGCGGCCTCAAAACACTCCTTTTCCACCTGGCTGACCTGGACTGACAGGGATTTTAATTATGTTTACAATTTTAACTCTAATCTTTAATTTATTTCAATTTTAAATTTTAATTTACTGTACAGAGACCTTTAATTTTTGTTGTTGTTAGCCGCCCTGAGTCCCTCGGGAGATAGGGCGGGATATAAGTCCCATTAATAAATAAATAAATAAATTATTAAGGTTTACTGAAACAACAGCGTATCTATTATCAGTCAACCTTGCTCAAATAAACCATCTTTATATTCCTTCTCCAAACTCTAATAAGCATTTCTATAAATTCAATATAGGTCACTTTCTTGGTTTATTGTTTCTATATCCCTTTTAATTATTAAAACATCAGCCAGTCTTTTTTTGTGTATCCAGTGTAACATTTTTTACCATGTAATTATTGTAGCCTGTCATTTGTAAATCCACTTTCCACTCAGTCTTGGTTTCTTTCCCCTTCCATAAAATCTTTTAGACACAGTTTTTCCATAGAGACAAATGACTCTATTGACAATATGAATACCAATTTCAGAGACCTTTTTTTTCCAAAAATACACTTTAAGATGTTCAATGTTAGAATAATTTGCTCCATTCTGTAATTGGAGGATTGAGCTAATGTGTTCTTTTCATTATAATCGTTAGTTCCCTCTAGTGTCTCATTTTTAAAATTTTATTTTTTAAACAAAATTCAAAACAAAAGCTTTTTCCCATGGGAAGGATTAAGGATTAATTCAAAAATCTTATTTAAAATTTATTTGGCCCCCTAGTCCATTTGTAACCTTTCAACACCAAAGTTTTAATCAGTTTTTTGTTGTTTATTAGAAAAATGCAAGTACTTAAACCTGTGGTTAAAACTTCAGTTTGCTAAGGATTGAAGGGAAACTCACCTGGTGCTGTCAAACTTGTCCGTACAAAAGCTCCCAATAGTTAAAAAGCAGTTAGCAAGCAATTTCCAAAAGTGTTTAGAAAAGGAAGTAGGGGTTCTTTCACAAGGAACAAGATAGCTATTCCCTTGTCTCCCAGAGCATTAAACCCTCTGGAGCAGACATGTCAAACACAAGGCCCGGGGGCCGGATCCGGCCTGCAAAGTGGTTTCATGTGGCCCACGAAGCCATCCTGGAAACAGTGAGGGAACGGCCCTCACTGCCTTGGCCCTGGCCCAGAGACCCTCCTCCTGCCAGAGACCCTCAGATCTGTCCCACTCCTGCCCAGGCCCCCATAGGCACCCTTGATGCAAACAATGTAGATCTGGCCACGCCCACCCAGTAGGCCATACGCACTCTACCCACGCCCACCCAGTAGGCCACGCCCACCCAGTAGGCCACGCCCACCCAGGCCACACCCACCCGGCCCCCTGAGGGCAACCACAGTGCTGATGCGGCCCTCAATGAAATTGAGTTTGACACCCCTGCTCTGGAGACTTCCATCTTTTGGTCTCCTCACAAGGAGCAAAAGCACTTGTTTGGAGCATTTGTGGGCAATCTCAAGCCCTCTCCTTATCCAGACAAGTTTGAAGAAGTGGCCTATCCACCAGGTGTTTGTTCTTTGCCACAGTCATTATTTCCACTTTTTATGGAGCCATCTTCAGTCTGCCATTTCTTCTCTGGCAGAAGGAAGGAGCAGGAGCAATAAAGAAATCCTACAAGCCATTGAGAAGCAAGAACTAATTAAAAATACAGATTTTTTCCCCCAACCCCCCCTATTCCTCCCACTCATTTATCTTTTGTTTGGAACTCAGGAGATAACTTTGAGCACAGAAGGAAAAAAGGAGAAAAAGAAGGAGAAAAAAAAACAGCCTGAAGAGCCAGTGTGTGCTGGAGTCAGCTGAATTACGTCCTTACTTACTTAAATTGTTTAAGAGTGACAGCTGAGGACAATCATCTTCACTCAATTTACATAGGACTGCTGGGAAGATGAAATGGGACACCTCCCACGTGTCTGAGCATCTTTGAGAAAAAGCAGGTTACTTCCTTGATGTATCTACTTAGCCAGGGACCAGAGGACTAAATTTTTTAAAACTCTCCACTGATATGACACTTTGATCCCCATAATCCTTAAGTAACTGGAATATATAGAAATTACTCCAATCTATGTCCAATCTGGGGGTAGAGGAAAGATGAGGAAAGAAAACTGACATAAATTTTACTGCCCGCAGACCTATCTTTGTCACATCTCAGCAACAAGGCCGGATAGCGGTGCTGTCTTAAACTTTGGGTTACTGGGCTGTTTCAGGACAGTGATTGGTAGATTCCTGATAACCACCCACCTAGTATCACCTATTTAAGGAAAAAGTAACCCTCCACCACTCTCATGAGCATCTGATAAGGCAGGATTGAAGGGGCAAACTATAATTTTATTTTTGCTTAGACTTTTTACATTTATTGTATGCTGTGTGTGAGAAACTGACACGGAATAATCTCTAAAACTTTTTAGATAACAGCCACAGACATTTATTATTCCTATGTTGAACCCCCTCAACCCCCAAACTTCTGCCTCAGTGATTGGAAGAATCCATTCAAAAGAGACAGCAGAAAGTCTGATCCAGAGAGTTCTCAGTTCTGTTTGTGTTTCTGGGTCTTCCCCCCCCCCTTTCTCCTTCTACTCAATCCTAATCAACTTTGATCAAGCAAAGAGAGAGCTCTTGCTCAACACCACACCACACGCATGCATGTATTTGTGTGCCTGTTTGTCACACGTGCTTCCCTATTTTAGATTTTCTCAATACACCCATAGAAACACATACAATATACACATACCTCAAGTAGGATTCCAGATGGACAAGTCTACCAGTCTTCTGAGAGTCTAACATTTCCCTATGTCCATTCTACTGCGGCTAAAGCCAAAATAACACCATGGAGGCCCAGTGGTCAGTGACTGGACAGGGAAAGGGCATTTCTGCAGCAAATTTCCCCAGCCAATTAGAGTTGAGTAGATCAGCATCCTTGAATGCATCATTAAAGTTTTGCTCTTAAGGATCCTTAGATTGTTGACACAGGAAGTTTTATCCTGGGGGGAAAAAAAACACCACTGCCAACCAAGAATGACTAGATTGTTTCAGTTGTCTAGGAATGAGATGGGAGGCAATGTCAGTAAGGAAACACCAAAGCACCTCAAAAACAGTCAAGCACTTTCATGCTTCCACAAGCAGGAATGAGAACTAGCCTTTAAACTAATAATTCATTAACCTCCCAAGGAAACGTGGAGAAATATATCTATTGATAGTGCATCAGCTAACTATCAAGAGGGAAACAATGTTTGTGATAACAATGGGTGCCTCAGTAAAAATGTCAGTGTTGAGTGTAACACTGGTAAAATAAAGTTATAATCTATGCTAAGACTGCTTGAAGGTTTTTCAAAAACCAGAAAACAAAACAGTAGCTTAAACCAGGCAGATGATGTTCATGCTACATACGCTTCCTTTTGCCCATCTCAAAAAAGGGCATTATAAAGGATACCAGTCTGCAGGTTACCCATATTTAAATGAAATCAAAGGCCATGTTGGTTGGGAATTGTGGGACTTATATTGCCAACACATTTGGGGAAGGCTGATTTGACTAGTTGGAACACATTCAGTAGGAATGCTTTAGGGCTTTTTAGATTAGCAAGTGATAGCTAAGAGATGGCACGGCCGATTGAAGCTATTCTCTCTTTCTCACAAAGCTAGAACAAGAGTCACTATCACCTGCAGTGTCAAAGTAGGCCACTGCCTGTGGGGCAAAACTTCCAGGGTGCCTCCTTTAGCTTCTTTCCTTTGAGGATGCTGCAGCTGCAGCTTAAAAGATCATTCACTGGATGACAGTCTGCAGGATGCAATCAATCAAGGCTTTTTCTTTTTTTTTAATTTCTATTGGGTACTCAGCCATGAAGAAGTAAAGAAATGCTGTATACACACAGACACACACACACACACATGCATAAGGAATCAGAAAAAGGAAGACATAAAGAATGCTGCACACATACTCATGTCCTCCCCATCTGCCAGGACAGATAGACTCAATATGCTATTCCCTTTCAAGAATATATAAGCATAAAATGATAGGGTGCTTTTATTTCAAGGATGGCTGCAAAAGCTTTGAAACGAGCATGCCAAAATACTATATATCCTGTTAGCCAGGTATATTTTCTCTGTTGGATGTATTAGATCAAGACAATTGTGTTATAAAGACTGAATTCCCCATTCCCACGTGATAAGCCATGGCTCCGTTTGCCTCTTTAAATGAAGAGTGTATTAAGAGCGATGTTTGAAATCTTGACTTGACATCTAAAAAAAATAATAATTCACCCAACCTTAGAAATAATGCATAGATATGATATGATGGTTTCAAGATGGGCCTCTCTCAGGCCTGTCTTTTTGATCACTGCCACCAGAAGATGCTGCCAAAGTGTTACATTTCTGCTTCCTGCTTGATCTTCTCTATCATCTTCAGAGGACCAGAGGTAGCACTTGCAAGGAGATAGATAGGCCAACAGAGTTTCCTGTTTTAGGAGGAGGCATAGACTTCTGGTGAAAAGGATAGCTTGAATGTAAGCTAGTTTTCTGTATGCAACTATGCACAGAGTATATGCGTAAAAGGAGCATATAATCCCACTGTTAGTTTAACTGCATGAGATCACAGAAAATGAACATCAAGCTAAGGATGGGTATTAACTAAATGACAAGATCTACAACAGAATAATCTTCAGCTCTTATTTATAAGTACAGTTCCTCATTCTTTTCATTCTGCACTCCATATGTAACCAGGAATAAAATTATTGTTTTTAAATCAACACATTTTTTCATTGCCCAGATGTTAGCGAAGGACAGGACCTGGCGCCTTCAGTGGCTGGGCCACCAGGCAACAATCAGTGGATAGAAGCATACTGTTTTCTCTTTCTAAAATGCTGTCCTTTCTTTAATATTTCTTTATCTCTTTCTCCCTCTTCATATTTTGCCAGCTGCTGCAGATAGACAGGTGATTTTGTTTAGTGTGTTTTAAATCAACACACACACACACACACACACACACACACACAGAGGGATGCAAGTTACTAATGTCTCCTCTGAAAACCCATCTCTGACTTTTTTCATTTACCCATGACACCAGTTTTCTTTCCATGAATATATTATCCAAATGGCAGAAATCCAAATAAACCTGGTGTTGTTCACAGTTCTCTTCTAACTTTCACGTTCAAATTAAATATGCCTAAGAAACATAAATAAACATGAACACAGAGGTATCAGAATGCAGGGTGGTTATCTCTGTCTATCACCCGTTGGAAGTTAAGGAGCCGGCTTGACTTCCCCTCCCTTTCTCACACACACCCCTTTAGGAGAAAGGGATGCAGAGATGCCAAAGCGATCTGTTGAGCAATATCTTGGGAACATCGTGATTTCTTCCTTCCTTGAAGTTAGATTCAAGAAACAATCTCGAAGCAAGGCTGGAGTGAGGGCATCCGGTAGGCATTACACCTTCCCATCTCTTGTAAACTCTGCAGGACGGATCGTGGCAGCAGTTCATTCTTCCCCCCCCCCTCTTAACACTATTAAAAGGCTTCAGTTTTGTGCCAGCGTAACGATGGCTGAAATATTCCAGCAATGCTGAGTATGAAGGGCGGGCGTTAGCCTCCTGCGTCAGGCACACATGCTCTGAATCTCCTCGCCTCTCCTTAGAGACCAGAGTTAACGGCGCAACCTTCCCAAATGTCACCGGAGCTGGACAGCAAACAGCGCCCGTCAACGCTGCCCCGAGCGCCCCCTGCTCAACCTTTTTAAGCCCCGAGCAATCTAACCTGCGGCGCAGCCACCAACAAGCCGAAGTTTTAGGGTCCCTTGTCTGCGCAGGTTGCCTTCTTGCCAACAGTTTGTAAGAAGGCCAATCGCCAAGGAAGGGCGACCGCAATTCGTCCGGCTTGCTTTCTTTCTTTCTTTCTTTCTTTCTTTCTTTCTTTCTTTCTTTCTTTCTTTCTTTCTTTCTTTCTTTCTTTCTTTCTTTCTTTCTTTCTTTCTTTCTTTCTTTCTCTCTCTCTCTCTCTCTCTCTCTCTCTCTCTCTCTCTCTCTCTCTCTCTCTCTCTCTCTCTCTCTCTCTCTCTCTCTCTCTCTCTCTCTCTCTCTCTCTCTCTCTCTCTCTCTCTCTCTCTCTCTCTCTCTCTCTCCTCCCCTCCCTCCCTCCCCCGATAAAATACAAAGCGGTTTGGAACTTCAAGCAGGGTTGACGGAGGAGACGCGGTTGGGGTGAATTAATCAAGGCAGAGGCTGCAGGTCTGGGCGGAGAAAGTGGAGGCTTGGGTGGCGGGGGGGGGGGGCTGGAGAGAGAGAGGGAAAGAGAGAGAGGAGAGAGAGAGAGAGAGAGAGAGAGAGAGAGAGAGAGAGAGAGAGAGAGAGAGAGAGAGAGAGAGAGAGAGAGAGAGAGAGAGAGAGAGAGAGAGAGAGAGAGAAGGGGTGTGGTGCCTTTGGGGCTTCTGCACCTATCCATCTCTCCAACACCTCTTTCACATCAGTCCCAATTCCAACCGAGTTCAGAGCCGCGCGTTGCTGCCCGCAAGGCTGCCTAGGAGGAAAGCCGAAGGCAGAGAAGAGCCGGGAAGAGCTCTCTGATCCCGCTCTCCCGGGACCAACATCAGACGGCAGTTCTAGCAAGCCGAGGGGAGGGCAACCCCCGCTCGCCCGTCGCCGCTAGAGACAGCAGAGCTGAACCCAGCTGCAGCCTTCCCCGCAAGGTCAGGAGCCGCAACAGCAGCGGCCGGCAGGAGCGAGGGAGAGACTCCGGAGAGACCGAAGCTCACCACCCACCACCACCCACCACCCCCACTTCTGCAAAGCAGCAGAGCCCGAGCGCGAACCGTCAGCGGGAAGGCGAAGAGCAGCGGCGTGAGCTTGTTCCCCCTCCCTTAACCGAGGAAGGGCGAGCCTGGGCAGAGCTGGGCAAGGGAAGCCGGCGAGGGCCAGGCCAGTTGGAGGAGACCTCTGCCGCTTGTAGCTGAAGATGCTGCTGCTGCCGCTCCCGCTCTGGCTGTTGCTGCCGGAGCTGGCTCTCCTGGCGCCGGCTCAGAAATTTTCAGCGCTGACGGTAAGGCAGCCAGGCTGGGTTGGTTGGTGAATCTCCGGGCTGCTTCCTTCTCTTCCCTCTCGTGGCCGCGCCGGGGCAGCAAAACCCTCCCGCCGTCTTTTGCCCCGCGTTGGCCACCGGCTTCCCACCCGTTCGCTGGTCCCGTTTCTCCAAGCGGGAAACCTGCCCTGCAGTCGGGAAGCTGCGACTTCGCTGGCCTCGGTGCCCTAAGTCTGCCCCGCTTCTTCCACGCGTCCCTCTCTCACCTATTGGCTGAAATCCTCACTTGAGGCGATCGGCTTGTTTTTAAAGCAAAAAAATAAAAATAAAAAAATAAAAAATAAAAATAGGGCTCCGGTGCTTAATGCTAAACCTAACAACCCCTTCCCTTTAAAAATGTGAAAGCAGCAATCGCGGCTTGGAGATCTCTATTCTTCGACGCCTCTTCTCCCCACTGCCCCTAGGATAGGTAACCTTGGTTTGATAATGTATATATGTATTTTATTAGCAGGAATCTTAAAACTGGCATCATCCTTAAGAAATCGTGTGCGCACAGGCATGCTTGTTTGAAGTTAGTTGGTAGTCCCCGCGAATTTCTCATTAATCATCTTCCCACAACCAAGGGGAAATTACTGGGCATCGATTTCCCTGTGCCTTAATGGGCACGGATATGTACATCAGTTCTGCTCGGAGTATCGGGAGAGATCGAAGGAGCATTAATAAGATTAATTTAATACCGAGTAAACATCTCTGCCTATGGGTATCCTCTGCCAGGTATTGTAAAGTAATTTAGAGAGATGCAGTTTATTGAGCTCGTGTTCAGGTTAAAGACACGTCAGTGCTGCATTTAGGATTTATTTAATCCAGTTTGGTTCTACTGAAAAGTGCTTGGACTAAGCACAAGTGCAAGGAAAGTGGTTAAGTGGTTTGGGTTTGGCAGCTTGCAGCTTGCTGGAAATCCTCGGGGAATTAGGCTCCCGGTTGCAAACTAATAGCCTTTTGAAAAGGGGACAGAGTGAACTACAGATTTAAGAGTCTGAAACACTGGTCCTAAAAAGGCAATGAGTTGGCATACAATTAAATGTTCAAGGATTTTAGGGCAATTTACTGCGAAGGAGTAACTTGAAATCCTGTTGCTTGGCGATGTGAGTCCACTCCAGTGAATGGGATTCACTTTCACTTTCTAGGCAGATGCTCTCTGCTTAATTTTTTTTTAAAGGAAAGTGAATAGGAAGCAAACCGGTGCTGAATAGGCTTGATAAAGATCCAGCTTCATGCGTAACCACTGGGTACGGTGATGCAAAGGAACCTGGCTGTGCTTATCTATGCTCTTTCGAAACTCGTAGAACTTTAAAAAATTAAGTCTAAGGAATGAATGAATCTCATGTCTAATCCATGACTGACTTTCTTTGAGTCATTTCCAGTAGGCTTCGCATAGCACCAAATGATGATTGTATTTCCTGAAATATCCATTCATCAGGTGTTTGAACTTGTTCTGGTGGGTGGAATGGATATTCATTATCCCACTGAGGCACGGAGGATTCACTGAAGCCGTGGACAGAAACCCCAGTTATTCTTAGTCATTTCAGTTACTCTTTCCTCTTAGCAGGGATGCTTAGAAGCACCCTGATCATTCTGATTTGTGAACCATTTCTTTCAAAATACTTCCAGGCAGTTGCTGTGTTGCCAAGAAGTAGCAGTACGGTAGATGGGCAACAGCTTTGAGTAGGCTAGTTTTATATAAAAAAAAGACCAACCATCATTTCCCTGGGAAAACTCAAGAGTTATAGAAGTTATATTTTGTAAAGTGATGGTTTCCTTTAACTGCCTGGATAGCCTTTCAGATCCACAACATACTCTTGCTTTAAAGAATAGTGGATGTCCTGTCTCCAGCTTGACGCCCTGTACACCGCCCTGAGTCCTTCGGGAGAAGGGCGGTATAAAAATTTAATAAATAAAATAAAATAATAAATAAGTTAATTGGACTGTTCAAAACCAAAGATTCCATTGAGCATTCATTCATTCATTCATGATGCCTTTAACCACCCACTGACTAGTTATTCTACACAAACAGTATCCAATAGCATGAAGGTTCGGAAGGATATCCCCTCTTCCAGTACTGGCTGAGAAGACTTAGAAAAGTTTGTCAACTCTCTTTTCCTAAACCTGCCCACTGCCCACTGCCCTCTGCCATGAGACAGAAGACTTCCCTTCCTCAAGCTTTATGCTGGAGGGGGGGGGAAGAATAACTGTTTTAGTGTTTGTAAGTGTGAGTTCCCCTTGATACAATGGATCTCTTAGTTACATTTCTGGCCCATTATAATGGGTTATATGTGGCTTCCGGTATCCTTGAGTATCTTAATCACTACAGAGGTACAGCTACACAAACGTAAAAACAGGTGTATAGCAAGCCTGGGTTGTATGTTGCTTCTGATTTAGCTGCTTAAATCCAGTGGATTTCCAATGGGAATTAATTGAATACATCTGCCTACAAGTTTATAGCTTTAGGACATGACTTGAAAGCCTCCCTGGAGGTATTGTCTGAATGTTACAATTGGCTTATAGCTTAGGTAGAGAAGATGATGATAATTGGTCCATAAGAAGATAATCAGCCGTGTTGATTTCAAAAAGGCAGCCATGAAGTGACATTTACATACCCATCTATACTTTTGATTTTTTTTTGGTTCTTTCAACAGATCATGATTTGTGAGCCAGTAGCAAAATATAATCAGAATTGTGGTACAATATCATAAATTAAAATGGCTCTTTTGCATTGGCTTCCATTGTCTAATCAATTAAAGTTTTATGTCATTAATTTTCAAAGTAAACCAATGCAATATGCTGATACAATGGGATGCTTTGTCCCTCTGGTAGATTACTGATTGATCGTTGCATTTTAATTGAGTAATCTTTTGTGAAGTTTCAGGTTCTTTTACTCGTTAGGACTTGGGCTAGATAATCCTTGTGCTTATTAAGTTTACAGGTCTACAATTTTTTGACCTTTTTCAGCACACCTTAATTGCACAAAATGAGCTCTGTTAGCAAAGAGCATTGTCTTTACTGATATAAAGGTAATAAATAATATAAATATTATAAACCTGATATAAACCCGAAGTTATGGACAGACTAGTTCTGGAGAGATCAGAGAGTTCACACTTTTTGATGAGGGCTGTTTGACAACAAAATATAGCCTGCTGGTAACAATACAGTGCATGATTGGTCTTTGTTTTATTTGGTGTGATTTTATAAGCTGCATCAAGATAATAGAACAACAGGACTTTGATCAAGCAATCACATGAGTAAAAAAGGCTAAATTAAAGCCATAAGAATGGTCCTTCTTAGTTATAATCTATACAGTTGAGAGAGAAGATGCATTTAAAAGGCAGCTGAGCTATTGATTGTAAAGTAAATAATTTGCATAGTAAAATGACTCGGGTTGAACTTTATGTCCTTTTCAAATCAACTTTCACAACTAACCTGTTTACTACAGACTTTGTGCTGACCGTAGATTAATTCCAGGGGCAAAATGTCTTCTTTCGTGCTAGGTTTAAATAACTACTTTAAAACTCATAAAATGTCTTAAAATCTGGGGGTTATTTAAAGGGTTGGAGGCTTAAAGAGTTGGAACTCAGAAGGAACGGTATTGTAGACCTCTTGTTTATAAAATTCATAAAATGGACATATTTATCTTAGCCTTTCAGTAAATGAGAGTTTCTGCTATACAATACCATAAATGTTATCTGGCAATCATTTTTTATGTAACTCAAAATGAGAATGGCTGGGTCATGATTATGGGGAAACGATTTCTGGGTTAAAAGCTAGCAATTGGCAACCTTAAAGAAGCTCCAAAAACTTTACGGTGTGTGATTTCTGCAAGAGCAGATCATAGTAAATTAGGTAGACATTGACAAGTTTTCATCCATGGGGTACTACATTTGAATGTTTGGCTTAAAGTATTTTACATTAAGTCATATAGAGTATTTTTCCTCCAATTTAAATTTATATCTCTTTTGTGCCTTATCATGAAATTTCTTGATTTTAACAAAAAATGTATGTGTCATACAAAAGGATCAGTGCTTTTCACTCTTAGTAATTTTATCTTACAGGTTAGCAGTCTTATTTCAGAGGGGTTCAGAGAGGTTTGCAGCTGCCTAAATGTGATTGGAAATCAGCTACTTCTAGAGGGGAGATCATAGCCAGGGGATGAGGAAACAGCAAAGAGGGAGAGAAATAAATTTTGACTATGGATGCAGGTCATGTCATTGTTTGATAAATGATGTCAAAGTAGAAAAGTGACTTGCTATTGCACAAGAGATCCCGTAGAAAAAAATGAATGATTTCTAATAATTGAGAAATAATTGAAACATTTGCGTGTTCGGGTACTGTCAGTTTACTAGTTATAAATCATATTCACTGGGGTACCTAAGATAAAGGGGTCCCTGCAGATTTGCTGCCAACTATAAGGG
This sequence comes from Vipera berus, assembly GCF_964194415.1. Lineage (NCBI taxonomy): Eukaryota > Metazoa > Chordata > Lepidosauria > Squamata > Viperidae > Vipera > Vipera berus. The sequence continues at coordinate 283,602,908 of NC_138202.1, forward strand.
GTGGCACTCATCTCCATTTCAAGGGCCATTGACCCAGTACTGTTTGAGGATGTTTCCGTGGTCATGTAGCTAGCATGATATCATGGAATACTGTTACCTTCCCATTGAAGTGGTACCTATTAATCTATTCACACTTGCATGTTTTCAGACTACTTGGTTGGTAGGAACTGGAGCAAAAATGGGAGCTCAACCAGTGGCATGATGCTCAGGTCTCAAACCTCAGCTGTCAGTTTTCCAGCCAACAAACCCAATGTCTTAACCACTGAGCCATCATGCTGCTCCGAGTTACCTAAGGGAACCCAACAATTGTCTACCATGTAAGGGGTATGACTTAAATTGCCCTAATGAATCTGTGACAGACAACTGGGATTGCTTCATGAAGCATATCCAATTGTAGTTCCAACTGTGGAGTATTCAGGTCACATTTCCTAAGCTAGGAATGCGACCATTTCAAGAAACATAGGATTTACCGGCCACTGGCTTGCCCTCCATTCAGATTCCCCCCCCCCCCGATGTATGCTAGGTCCCTAACATTTACTGGAGTATTCAGAAAATATAGAACTTAAGGGAATTGTCATTCTTCTGATGATATCAGAAATCTGCATTCACATAGAACCAATTGCACCCATGAAGAGTGTTCTGGAGTGTTGGTTATTACTTCATGGAACCATTTCTGCTAGATCATTTGTCCCTGTGAACATGGCCTCATGAAAACATTTTTTTCACTTCAGTCTTTAAGACTTTACTGGTGTCACAGCACATCAGCATATCTGTTATGCTTGACATTTGAGGGATTTGCCCTGTTTTACTATAGTCCTGGCTTCCACCTTCTGCAACAAAGTTAAGCATAAATACTTCCCCCCACGGGACTGACTTACCGTAGTTTAGTTCTGATTCAGCTTCAGTACGGAGAACAGAAGTACATTAGACTGTAGGTTAATGTTGAGTGCGCTTGATTTTCATTCTCTATGAATCGCATAAAGATAGCAAAGATGCACTTTTGAGCTTTTCCAGAAATAATGGCCAATCTTTGCTTCTGTATTGTCTGTAATTCTGATTTAAGTAACTAAGTATCTATTGGGTACACATGCCAGCCCTCCCCAATCTGGTGCCCTCCAGATATATTAGATATCTGTTCCCCAGAAATGTATGTTAACAAATATGGAAATTCCAGCAACTCTGATCTAGCAAAAAGTGAATCCAACTAATTGAAGAGCATCACCAGAAAAATGTTAAGATATGCAGTTGTGATGAGTGCTGGTTTGTGGGTGCAGGATGCTAGACATTATCTATGGTCTTCCTTCTTGGTGTGCCCCCCCTTTCTCTCACTATCCATGTTACAGGTTTGCCTCACTCTCTTTCTATGACTGATCTGTACTCTACCTCCCAAAGGAGATGTGGAGGCATGTAGTGACAATTGGTGCTCCTGATCATTGTTCCTATTAATACTTTTCTTCTTGAAAAAGGCAGGTAAACAGTCAGAAAGAGTAAGGAGCATAAGCAGGATCAAAGGTTTCGGTGGTCATCAGAAAGCCTATCAGGAAAAGAGGGGTTTGGCAAGGAGCAGACAGTAATTGAAAACCAATGATGGATCACACACTTTTAATGAATCAAATAGATTCATTAATGTAGACATATTTCATGTCAGATGCACAGAAATAGTTGCAAGGTGTGACTTCTGGTGGCTGCGCGGCGCCGGAGACAGCCTTCCCGGGCTGCCCGCGGCTCAGCTGAGTAATTTTCACCCGAAACAGCGCCGATCAGCTGTTCGGGTGAATTTGAAGCCCCCTCCTCGGGAGAAGAGGAGGGGGTGAGGCCCCAGGTAGGGGTCGAGTTCTCCGGGGCCGCCTGAGCTTGTAGCTTGGGCGGCTGAAGGATTGAACTCCCCCGTAGCCTGGGTCGCTCCCAGCTGGTCAGCGTCTCTGCTCCGGATTTCTTGGAGCAGAGCCAGGCGTTTGCGACCACCCCTGCCTGAAGGAAGGACTATGGAATAAAAGGAGCAGGCAGAGCGGTACAAGAGGAAAAGGTGAAGAGGATTATTATATTTTACTCTCGAGCTTGATGGACTTTTTAAACTTAAAGTGAAAGTGCGTCACAAGTGAAAGTAAAAGATGGCGGCTAAACCTCCCCCAAAAACTCTTCGGAGTGGTGGAACTTCTCCGGTGCAACAATCATCATTGCAGGCGTTGCGTCCTCCTGATGTATTGACACCGAAGGATTTACAAGATGCTCTTGAAAAACATGCCCAGGTAATTTTGGAATCAATGGGTGATAAATTTGCACAGATGGAGGAGAAATTGGAGAAATTGGAGGAGAGAATGGAAGAGAGGATGGAACAGAAGTTCAGTGTGATGAAGGTAGACATTTTGTCTTCAGTGCATAAAGTGGCTGAATGTGTGGAAGATCTGGATGAAAAAGTGGAAGATTTGACTCAAAAGAATGCCATATTAGAAGCAAAAGTATTGGAGAATGAAGATTTAAGAGACAAAATGGACAGAGAATTGAGTCTTGCTCAATATTACCAGATGCAGTTTGCTGTTAGAATCAGAGGCTTAAAAGAGAATCTTAAGGAAGATCTAAAGCAGCTGATTTCTGAGGCTCTGGAAGTGGTATTGAATCAGCCAGCATCTGAAATAAAGGGAGGCATGGATAAAGTGTTTCGTGTGAATTCATGGATTGCTAGACAGAGAAAGCTGCCTAGAGATGTGGTGGTTTATTTTGCAAAGAGGGAAATTAGAGATGAAGTTATACAAGCTGCCTATGATTCTAAAGTTGTGATTGCTGATCAAGAAGTTTTGGTTTTAAAAGAAATTCCTCCAAAGATTTTAAGGAGAAGGAAGGATTTTACATTTCTTGTGCAAGAGCTCAAGCAATGAGATATAAGGTTCAGATGGGAGATCCCAGTTGGGTTGATGGTGATGCATGAAGGTAAAAGGTACCGTCTGGTTACTGTGATGCAGGCGCGTGATTTTTACAATAACGTTTTAAAAGCAACCCCATTATCACTTCTGGAAGCTGCAAAGAGATCTGGAGAAGGAGAACATCAAGAGGCTGAAGATGGACAGACAGAGGAGAACGGTGCTGGAGGAGATCAAGCTACAACTTCTTTGGATGATCCTAGAGAGCAGAGGGTGACGCGTGCTGCTTTAAAACGATCAAAAAAAATAAAAGAACAAGATCAGCAGAAGTCTATGGAACTTCCACAACGTACTTACAGCCAAGCAGTGGGAGGAGCATGGCCTAAAAAAGATAGTCCTATCAAAGCAGTGCTTCAAGAGCTTTGGGATGATATGCATGACAACTAAATTTTTAACTTGGAACGTTAATGGACTAAATTCACCACAGAAGAGAAAGAAAGTTTTTCAATATTTAAAACAATTCAAGATAGATGTTATATGTTTGCAAGAAACGCATATTAGGGTTGTGGATCAAAAGTATTTATCGAACTCAAGGTTGGGTACGCAATTTGTTGCTTCTGCAATGAATAAGAAAAATGGAGTGGTTGTTTATGTTAAAAGTGCTTTAACAGCAGACTTAATTGAAGCAGATAAGCATGGAAGATACGTTATGATAGAGCTGCTGCTAGAAGGTAAAAAGACGCTTTTAGTTGGATTATATGCTCCTAATCAACAACAAGATGACTTTTTTAGTTTACTTCATACAAAGCTTACCCAGTTGGATTATAAATCTTTTATTTTTATGGGGGACTGGAATGGTGTTTTGGATGTACAGATGGACAAGGCTGGAGCTTTTAAGCGCGTCCCAAGTCATGCTAGACTGCCTAAATCCTTTTTTGAAATGAAGGATGACTTGGAACTGCGAGATATTTGGCGCGAGAGACATTTGCAGGAAAAGGATTATACTTTTTTTCCTGACAGACATCAATCTTTTTCTAGGATCGATTTTATTTTGCTGACTAATGATTTTTTTTTAAGGACTAAGAAGGTGAAGATTTGTGCAAGAACTATTTCTGAACACAGCCCAGTTTGGCTAGAGATTGATAAGGAGAATAGAGATAGACGCTCGTGGCGCGTAAATGAGAATTTGTTTAGAAATCAGAGAAATGTGGAAGAATGCAAACAGCGGATGAAGGATTTTTTTTGAAATGAATATGAATAAGGGTACCTCTATGGACATGGTTTGGGATGCTAGTAAGGCCTATATGAGAGGGGTGTTGATATATATGAATAATAAACATAGACGTGCTGTGGAAGCTAGGAGGAAAGAACTGGAGAATGAAATAAAGGAAAAAGAAAAGGCTTTGATTTTGAATTCAGAGGATGTGAAGATTAAGGAGGCTATTAAACTGTTAAGAGGACAATTTGATAAATTAATGGCTGACCAAGTGGCAACCAATTTGCGGTTTGCCAGGCATAATACCTTTTGCAACGCCAACAAACCAGGTAGATGGTTAGCTTATAGATTGAGGAAAAAGCAAAGGGCTTCTAATATAGACAAAATTGAGCATAAAGGAAGGGTTGTGTTTCAACAGGACCTTATCAAGGATGCTTTTGTGGATTTTTATTCTAAATTATATGCTAAGGAGAAGATTAATGAAAAAGACATTGATATATATTTGGAGAATGCTAGCATCCCGGTTCTTACGCAAGTACAAAAAGAGGGGATTAATCAATTAATTACAGAAGAAGAAATTTTTACAGCAATTAAGGAATTGAAGATGGATAAAGCACCAGGTACGGATGGTTTGTCTGCGGCTTATTATAAAAATTTACAATTAGAGATGATGAAACCGTTAAAGGAACTGTTCCAGACAATCCAGAGGGGGGGAAAGGTGCCACCGTCTTGGAGAACAGCTTTTATTTCCTTGATTCCGAAGGAAGACCAAGATGCTACTCAAGTTAAAAATTATAGACCGATATCGCTTTTAAATACAGATTACAAGATATTTGCTAAGGTGTTGGCTAATAGACTGATGAGGGTTCTGCAACAGGTGATTCAGGGGGACCAAACGGGGTTTATTAGTGGTAGGCAAATGAAAAATAATGTGAGGCATATAGTTGATGTGTTAGAGTTTCTGGAAAGGAACAACCAGATCCCTGTGGTGCTAATCTTTCTAGATGCTGAAAAAGCTTTTGATCAATTGAATTGGCAATTTTTGATGAAAGTTTTAGACAAAATGGATTTTGGGGAAAAATTTTTACAACCGATTAGGGCACTATATCAAAAACAAACTGCCCGAATTATAGTTAATAATAGTTTGACAGAAGTATGTAATATTGAGAAGGGCACAAGGCAAGGGTGTCCGTTATCGCCCTTGTTACTTGTGTTAACATTAGAGATATTATTGGTTAAAATACGGAATTCGGAAAAAATTAAGGGTATACAAATTAGAGATCAGGATTATAGATTGAGAGCATTCGCAGATGATCTGGTTGTTACAGTGACCCAGCCAGAGAACTCTGTTGTGGACCTGATGGAGATAATAACACAATACGGGAAGGTTTCTGGATTTAAAGTTAATATACAGAAAACCAAAATTCTGGCCAAAAATATGACAGTTTCGCAAAAGGCTCTCTTAGAAGGATTAACTGGATTTGAGATTGTTAAAAGGGTTAAATATTTGGGGGTGCTTTTGTCGCCCTCTAATACAAAGTTATATAAAAATAATTATGAAAAACTATGGGTGAATATTCAAAAAGAATTGGAGAGTTGGGAAAAATTGCAATTGTCCTTGTTGGGACGGATCGCAGCAGTGAAAATGAACGTCCTGCCTAAATTTCTATTTTTATTTCAAATGATACCGATTCTTAAGAAAGATTCTAATTTGGAGGAATGGCAGCGAGGTATCAATAAATTTGTTTGGGCAGGGAAAAGGCCACGAGTTAAACTTAAGATTATGCAGGATACTCGTGAGAGAGGTGGTCTTAAAATGCCTAATCTTAAACTATACTATGAAGCTGCTGCATTAGTAGGAATAAGTGATTGGATTAATTTGACACAAGAGAGATTATTAAATCTTGAGGGCCACGATTTGTTGTTTGGCTGGCATGCATATTTGTTGTATGACAAGAAGGTAGACAATGTGTTTAGAGTGCATATTCTAAGACAGGCATTGTTGAGAGTTTGGAAGAAGTATAGACATAAGCAAGATTGTAAAATACCACTGTGGGCAATTCCAAAACACGCAATAGAAAATATACATGCTGGCTTCAAACATGATGTGACTACGTACAAGGAGATTCTGAGCTTGGAAAGAAATGTCTGGAGTTTGAAATCATATAGCCTCTTGCGAGAAGAGAAGGTTGTTCAAAATTGGTTTCAATATACTCAGCTACGGGCCAGGTGGAAAGAAGACCAGAAAATTGGTTTTACAATGACTGATGAAAATTTGATAAAGCAAATTAGAAATCAGGGTCCAGCACATATCAAACGGATATATCTTGCATTGATAGAAATTGACTCAGAAACAGAGCTTGTTAAAGATTGTATGATTAAATGGGCCCAAAATATCCAAGAAGTTGTTACAATGGATACGTGGGAAAGGATTTGGGTGAGGAACGTAAAATTTACACAAGCTCAAAATCTAAGAGAGAATTTTTATAAAATGTTTTATAGATGGCATTTAGATCCTAAAAAGCTTGCAAGTATGTATCCGAATTATCAGCCTAAATGTTGGAGGTGCGGTGACGAAGACGCAACATATTTTCACATATGGTGGACTTGTAAAAAGGTTAAGGCTTTTTGGATAAAAGTCTGGTGGAACATGCAGAAGATTTTTAAACAGAGGATAAAGTTTTGTCCGCAACTTTTTTTGTTGGGAATAATTACAGATGCAACAGTTGTGGACACTAAGTTGATGTTGAATTTAATTACGGCAGCAAGACTCTTAATAGGTCAGTATTGGAAGAAGGAGGAATTGCCGACTATAGGAGAATGGACTTTAAAGGTTTCTGACCTGGCAGAGATGGCAAAGATATCGGCCTATTTGAAAGATCATTCGCAAGAACGCTATATTATGGAGTGGAGAAAATGGATTGAGTATATCCAGAACAAATATGGGACTAAAAAGTTTCATGTAGCATTTGAATAAGTCTTTCCTTCTTTTCTCTTTTTTTTATTTTTTTCCTCTTTTTTTATATATTTTATATTAATAGTGTTTGTAGTTATCCTATATGAGCTAGAGAGTGATAGATTTTAGAGTTTATGGTTGTTAGCATATGGTTGTTTATGATTCTTTTTTTTTTGTTTTTTATACCTTGTACTTAGCTCTGGGAAGTCGGGGGGGGGGGAGGGGGGGAGGGGTAAGGAGGGAGGGATAGGGGAGGGGTAGGGGGGTTTGTTAAAGACAAAATGTATGATAAAACTTTTCAATAAAAAAAAAAAGAAATAGTTGCAAGGTGTGTTACTCTAACAATACAAACACTGCAGGAATCAGCAATTTATACTCTGGGGAATCCAGATGTAAAGTATAGCTGCTTGATTGATAAGTCTGAAAAATAGAAGGGATCGAAAATCATTTAGAAATGTAAATTATGAATATGCACTTGCATATTTATTTGATTTTGATGCCACCTGACCAACCAATAAGTCATAGTTTTTGAATTTCATATTTTGATTTTATAATGCTGTGTTTAAAAGGCATTTTCCCCTAGATATTGAGAGCCGAAACTGCAAATACTGAATGGCATGACATGTGATTTGAATTGTATAGATACCATCATACTTTTTCAGTATCCCAAAGCATAGTCAGAGACTCTGCAGGCTTTTGTGGAAGATTTGTCTGAACCCTATTTTGGTTTTTGTGCATGGTGGATGTGCTAATTGCAAAGATATTTTTGATGGATTGCCTAGCTCCTCACTGCTAACTAAAGCTAAAGCAACTATAAAGCAACCATGTCCATTGAGTTTCAGTTGATGACTTTTCAGTGCTTTTAAAATAAGTAGGATCAAGAATGGTTAAAATGTCCAGTTCCAAAACTTTCTTTTTGCAACCATAAATTAACCAGAATCTTGACAAAGACTGGTTATAGGGGAGATGCAGTAAAGGTCAGAGCTACTACCTTTTTTTAAAAAAAAAGGTTCATCACAAAGTGACTAAAAGATTAAGTACTTGGCCTGAACACTAGACTGGAAGTAAAAAAAAAATAGGACGAAGGCAAGGACAAACCATTTTTCTATTGGGATCAAAAAAATGATGTAGATATGTCCATGTAAATCATTAGAATAGCACTTGATTTGAAGGTAACTTTGCCTTTATCAAAGAAACAATCTTTATATTGATAAATCTGAATTCTTTAGCTTCCCATTCATTTTTATGCTCTTTCTCTCACCCTACTCACCCTACAGTATTATTTGTGAGCATGTGTGCTTGATTGCATGTGTATGTATTTACGGATTCAGTAAGAAAGTCACAAAAGTCAGTTAAGAACCAGTTGAATGTTCTGGCATTGACTATGGCCTTAAACTGCTTCTTAACTGGTTTTTAACATTTGTTATATCTTTAATGCATGTTTTCTGTTATAGCATAGGGTACTGTCTTGTCTACAATCCTGGGTATATATAGGGAGAAATTAGACTGACCTTACTCAGTTCAGATTCCAATATATTAATCACACAAACACACAGGGGGAGGGAGTGAAAGGGAAAAAGAGGGAGAGAGAGATGGGAGGGAGTAATAATCAGAAGTGTATTATTAACAGTACCAGCAAACATTAAGATCTCTTGAGAATAACAAATAGTCATATTTTATTTATTTGCTATCACTGTCATTCCAAAATTCTATGTCTGTGCGCATAATGAACACCAGATGGTGACTAGCTGGTGTTTTGCAGCTTGCCATGGCAACTCATCACCATTTTTCAAGTGGTATGATAAATTGATTGAGAGTTCAGGTAATTTGGAATGACCTTTGTGAAGTTGTCAGGCCTGTTAAGCTCTGATTACCAACTCAGTTCTCTAACTTGGCCAGGGTAAACAGAGCATTGTATTTAATCCTGCTAATTTCCCAATCTTTAAATCATGCATTACTTTCTTAAATTTATGTCACTAGATTAGAAATAGCATATACAGGAAAATAATTGGAAATTTGGAATATTCTTCACTTTCTGAGCCACTGGACTGGTACTACCACAATGACACCAGTTTGACCATCTGTCTCCATATGTAGTTGCTTGGCCACAAGTTTATTACATCTTTTATTTTCAGTGATGTGGGAGTAAGCTTTGTTACAATTAGTAAACCTATTTTGGAGTAAACATATACCTTTGTGTAGAATGATAGAATCAGAATTTCAAGGGGCCATTTACACCATCAAGTCCAACATCCTCTCAGTGCAGAAATCCAATCCAATCCTAGATAAACTACTCAACCTCCCCAAAGTCTCCACGTTTGACTATACTATAGTCAGCAAAGGGGAACTCGCTTTGTGGAACGTTTCTAGGTTCCACTATTAAACTATTCTTACGTATGAACATTTTTCTAACATTCAGTCAGAATTTGCGGAACAGCCTTTCTAGTTTGATATCTTGCAGTTAGGTTAACTTCAGCTTCCACAGATTATCAACCAGAACTGAACACATTGGCTGAAAAATATAAAAGGTGAAGTTCAAGATATTTTCAGCATGAAGTTAGGTTGGTGATTTTGGGCCTTTACTCTCTGTCAGCCCAACCCATTTGATAGGGTTGTGGTTGTGAGGAAAATTGAAGGAGGAAGGAGTATTAGGTGTGTTCACCACCTTGAGTTATTTATAAAAATAATTAAGGCAGGATATATAAATATATAAAGAAGACAGAGAAGGCTAGTAAGAATATAAAAGGCTGTTGTATAGCTTGAGTAAGAGGTTTGTTCCATCAAATGGGTCAGTTTGGTGTAGTGGTTAAGGCACCAGGCCAAAAACCAGGACTTACATGACTGCAAGTTTTATTAGTTTATCAAACTATAAGATACAAATAAAAATGAAAATTATAAGAAAAAGAAAGAAGCCAGGACACTATGAATTCTAATTCTGCATTACACACCAAGCCATCAGGGTGACCTTGGGCCAGTCACACACACTCAACCCTGGGAAGGAGGCAATGGTAAACCACTTCTGAAAAACTTGCCAAGAAAATTGCAGGGACTAATCCAGGCAATTGCCAGGAATAAAGGCACAAAAATGAACAAACTGCTCCACTTCGTTCAGTGCTATCTCTGGGATTTCCAACAAGTTTATTTTCTAACCCAACTTGGGCATGATATGACAGCACCAAAAGCCTTCTGCATGCAGATAATTTAGGTTTTTTTATGTGATGGTTCTTTGATGTATCATTAAAGAGAAATGGGGAGGTTTATAGTGGGGAAAAGCGATAACCAGAGGGAAGTAAAAAAGGGTGAAAAGTGAAAAGAAAGAGACTCAAAGTGTTTGAAAGTCTTTCCTATTATCTCACATATCAGTTAGGATCTTGTGCATACAAACAGGTTTCATTCTCCCAAAGCTTTCTTCTGTTTAAATGGCTGTGTATTTGAGAAAAAGCTGCATATTATGCTCTTCAAATCCCATACTAGACGTGTCCATGTTAGTTACAATCTGATTTTTATTTCACATGGCTCTGTCCTTCAAAGAAGAAGAAAAAAGGACCAAATCTATTTTTTTTGTGGTGAATAAATCTGATAAATCAGAAATGATATAACACTGATTGAGGTTTCTCATATGTAGCACTGCTGTATTCCTTTAGTAATAGGAGATGGCAAGTGTTTGATTTGGGGTCTCTTTGAGGGGGGCAAATATTATCATTTTAATGTACGGTTGTTGATGTTTCTGCCCCGTGGGGCATAATTGCATTTTGTTGCCTAAAGTCTAAAGATTTCAGGCGGCTCTGCCAATATTTTTATGGTCTGGATAAGTGAACAGTCTGCATTTGGCAATGGATATTTTCAACAATAACTCTCCCCCACCCCAATGCAATTTGCAAGTTTTATTTTTTTTTTTTTGTTTTTGTTTCCTGTAATATCAATTGGCAACTGCTGCTATTGTTTGGCAGCCAATAGAATGAAAGAATACCTCTTTTTTTTTAAGACCAATTCTTCTGTCAGATGTTGAATATTTAGGGTAACATTTTATTTTATTTTTGCCCAGCACTTACCTTATGTGCTTTTAATACCCTGGATGGTTTCCACATCGGTTTAGATGGGCCACTGTAGTTGAACAGAGAAAGCCAAAACACAATCAAGACCTTCCAATCTTAGGGACACACTTGGATGGCGCCTGGAAACCCAAACATTTGGAGAAGTTACTTTAATTTAATTTAAACCAAGACCATAAATAAAGCTCTGTGTGGCTTAGATCTTAGCAGCAGCCTTGTTAGAAAAAATGGGCACTGGTGCAACCAAGAGCATTAACCTTGAAAATAAAATATCCCTGGCTTTACTAAAACGAATTTCCAAGATACGTTGCTTATTTTGAAAAGAATATAAAGGAATACAGCAAACCCTTCCATGATAACTAATGGAAGATAAATTGTACTGGGCATTCTGTGTACTCTTATTATCCGGAGGGGGAATGATAATTAAGATCTGAGCCTTGGTGGAGCAGTGGGCTAATGCCTCCTTAAGTAACACCAGCTGCCTGCAATTAGTGCAGGTTTGAGTCCCACCAGGCTCAAGGTTGACTCAGCCTTCCATCCTTCCGAGGTAGGTAAAATGAGGACCCAGATTGTTGGGGGCAATTAAGCTGACTTTGTAATAATGCCGCTTGGGGGTGTGTGTGAAAGCCCTAATAAGCAGGCATATACATAGAATGAAGGCTACTGCTAAGCTTGTAAGCCGCCCTGAGTCTTTGGAGAAGGGCGGGATATAAATGGAATTAAAATTAAAAAAATAAAATAAATAATTGACTTTGTACCTCGTGTTTTCATTAAAAATCTTCAGTTACGTTAGTAGTCAGTAAAATGCAAATTAAATAAAATTTCATGCCTAAAACATGAAAATTGATTAATTTAAAAACATAAGTACCCATCAGATTAAAATATAACATCACCAGCAAGAAATTGTAGAAATGGTTTGAATAAGTTAAAAGAATTGTAGAAATGGTATTGAAACTCTTCGTCTGACATTAAGTTCTGGACCTTAGGAGCAGTCATGAGGAAGGCTCTACTACACGGTCCTCTGCACTGTGCAGAAGAATAAAGGGCCTCTCTTATAAGAGGACACATTATTTCCAATATCTTGGTGTCACAAATCTCATACTGTATAAAGGGCACTGCTCTGAACTTTGCAGAGTCAGATTTACTATAAAGTTAACTGTATCAAGCTACAAACATTGGGAGGGAAGGAATGGAAGATGCCATGTATGCCCTGTGAAGTTTTCCCCTCAAACTAGTCTGTTGCCCTCAAGACAACACCATGCCCAGTAACAGAATATCAAAGAGTGGCTGTGTATTATCAAAGTAAGTATGATTTAGAGTGGATTTAAAACTTCATAGTCACATGGTTTCATGAACTATTAGTTTGGTTTATCTGATACATCTGCTTTTGGCCACTTTAGAAGTCAAGGCATACAAGAACCAATTTTTGTACATTTCCCCTCTCCTTAGTTGTCATAATTGTGCCAATTCATGGAGGCAAGTATATTTTAAAATAGCTGGGTAATATCTTTATGGTAATGGCCGTGGAAAACTCCCCTATTTTGCAACATCTGAAGCAATTCTGAAGAACGAACAAGTTTGCATTAACTTGTCTGTCATTTTTGTTGGTCTCAGAGTGGTGATAGACATGAATACACACAAACACATGCTTAGATACACATAGAAAGCGAAGATAAAAGAAATCCTTTTTGTGTACTACAGGTAGTCCTCGATGTGGAATTATGGTTGTAAATTGTTCCAATTTTTAAGTGAGCCATCATGTGACTGACCCAATTTTACATTTTTTTATTTTTTGGGCTGCAGTTCTAAAGCAAATGCTGTAGCTGTTAAGCTTGTAATCGTTAGGTTTGTGTGAAAATCGGGAAATAGTTGCCGTGAAACACAGTACTTCTCACCATGATGAAGAAACCAAGAGTGGGGGGGGTCTGTGGTTTGCCAATTATCCTGCTGACCAGGTGCCTCTATAGCTCAATGCCCATTTAACAGAATAAATGTTAAATGCTGGGCACCAATATCCTATGGGACTCAGCATGCACAATCTTAAATTCAAAGCGTATTTTGAAGCCATTTCAGGAAGTTGCATCTCCTTATGACATTGATTTAAGCCATTTGGTCAATATTTAGGACTCCTATAATTTAGAATAGGAGTGCTCTGTTCCACAATTTTTAGTATTATCAGGGCTACAACATCATTTTGATATTATTAAATGATCAAAAAGTAAAGAAGCTTTAATATTCCACAGCATTGGCTAGGGGATGCTATAGATAAAAAAGGAAATGTTGCTTTATGTAATACAAGCAAAGCTGAGATTAATTTATGAAAACATCACTGAACCTCCTGTACTGTTTTTGTGTGTGAGAATATATGTGGAGTTTAGAGTTAGGAAGAATAGTATTGCATTAGATTCCTCGGATGCTGGAATTTCTTTGTACATTGCCACAATTATAATAAGGGAATCTTTTGAGCAGCTGCCTGTATTGAAAGCATGCTGATTAGAGATCAGAACAAATGCTCTTGTATTTGCTACAGAGCGTCATACCATTGTCTTTTCAATATTCCTCAGTTTAAATAAGAAAGAAGAACCTGACGTGAATCAATAATACAGTAAAAATGGCAGATTTGAGACTGAGCAATGTATCTTAAGCTTAAAGACACTTAGAAAAACCCTTTGCAAGAAAAAAAGGTATCACATTATTAATGCTGAAATTAGAAACAGATCGGTGCATTACACCCAGCCTCCTAACCTTGAACACAGAATCCCAGAATTCTCCACCAGAATTGGCCATGCTGACTAGTTATCCTAGAAGTTATAATTGTAGCCCATCTGGAGGCCACCAAAGTGAAGAATTATGCTTTATAATTCTGCCACATAAGGATGAAGCGTATTTATTTGGGGGAAGTGGTGAGAGTATAACAAAAATGCTGTTAAAAAGTGGAGTACAGTTTTTTGGGAAGAGAGACTGAAAAGATTTTCAGAATCTAGCTTTAACTGATAAATTTGCTTCATTTGAACTTGCACTATGTTCTAAACATATCTTGATGATATAGTGTTCCACAAAAGGCAATCCTGTGTAATTAAGCTACAATCTTCTGATTTTTGTTTTTAAAAATCTGTAGCAATTGTAGATGAAGGTGGCAATGTTTCAAAGACATTAATATAGGTTTATGCCAAAATGCTAGAAATATTTTTGAATATAAGGAAAATAGTAATGCCATGATCCACTTGTACAGATTATCTTCCCCAAAGTCAGTTGTCTTTAAAGAGGACAATATTAGAAACTAGTTTAAACTTAACATGAAAAGCTAGATTAATGTAGGATTTGACACTGAGAACCATAAATTGCATATTTTTTGAGGGTTTTGATAATCATAGGTTTCAAAAATATGTGCCCTTTCATAATTGTAATTTTGGGCATTTTTCATACAGACACGTTTTCCCCATTATTGTACATGCAAATCTGCCACTGTAAGTCATCAAGCATGTCTGCAATCAGGATCTCACTTTCCCCCCCCCCCAAAAAAAAAAGTAAAATTGCCAGGTAGCATCTCTTACTTAATTGAAATCCCTGTGTCCTTTTGCTCAGCAACTGTGATTGTATTCCCTTTTACCACTTGGAATCTTGCCTGCAATATCAAGCATACAGTATGATTGTGGAATACTAGATAAAGACACCCACCCATGCATACTATTCACATGGGTAAGTTGTGTTCTTTGGCCTGACTTTTGAGGTTGATGAGAACATAACTCTGTATTATTATATTATGCATTGTTAGGACTGCACAGTGCAAATTGGTTGACTTCTGGATTAAAGCCTGAATGTATCATCAGTCCCACATAACTGCTTTATTTGACTGTAACTTATCAATCATCTTCCCTTCGTCCTGTGCACTCCCACAGAGAGGGCCTCCTCAGGGTGCCGTCGGTCAGAGAGTGTCGGCTTGCGGCCCCCAGGGGGAGAGCTTTCTCTGTGGGTGTGCCAGCCCTTTGGAATCAATTACTGGTTGAGCTCCGGATGGCTCCTGACCGTCATGATCTGAAAACCTATTTATTTGAACAGGCCAGCCTGGTTTAAGGTGTTGGGGTATTTTTAATTATTTATTGTTAGGGCTTAATTAATTTTATTTTATTTTAACTTTTGTATGTAATGCTTTTATTGCCCTGTACACCGCCCTGAGTCCTTTGGGAGAAGGGCGGTATAGAAATTCAATTAATACAATACAATACAATAAATTTCTCTCTCTCTTCTCGCCCTCTCCCCTCTCTCGCTCCCTCTCTTTCCCTGTGGATGTATGTATGACTCAAAAATGTTGTAACATTAATGATGGTCTCAGTACATTTCTTCTCTCATGATATTCTGCATTGTTTGTATTCTTTGTGATTGAACTCAAGGTTAAATATCAGCGATACCTCTCAAGATAGTGTTTGTAAGTCCTGTGGGGCAGGGCCATAGGGTGAAAAAAACCAGCCTTTGGAAAGACTTCCAGGACTTGTCCCAAAGATGGTTTTTCATGAGGCAACTGGACTTTCTTGTTTTCCTTTGAAGATGTTTCGCTTCTCATCCAAGAAGCTTCTTCAGCTCTCTTGGACGAGAAGCAAAATATCTTCAAAGCAAAACAAGAAAGTCCAGTTGCTTTGTGAAAAAGCATCTTTGGGACAACTATGACCTGGATGATTGAAAATCTCCATAGTCTTTTAGCGATGCACTTCCAGAACCTTTATTATGTTGCTTGAATGAGCCACTGGAGGGAGCCCAAGAACAGTGTGATTTTGTTTTTATTAGTAGGGGCTGAAAACACTTGCATCCCGTCCTTAGTTACCCACCACTAAACTTGGTGAAGAGAAAAGTTTGAACTGAAGTGCAATGACCTAAGAATATGAAATACAGAATGGAAAAGTTAAGGTGAAACACATGTATAGCATGTTTCTTTTTCAGCTGTTCAGTGTCACAGAAGAAATAAAGAGAAGGCCCAGGAGAGACATGATAGCATTTTTCCCATACTTGAAGGGCTGTCATTCTCCATAGCATCTCAGGGCAGGAGAAGAAGCAGTGGGTGGAAGCTCGTTACGGGGGCAATCAACCTGGTCACAAGGAGGAATTTCCTGACAGTGAGAACGATTAATCAATGGAACAGCCCCTCTCTCAGAATTGTGGGTGCTCCATTGCTGGAGGTTTTCAAGAAAGATTGGACAGCCATTTGTCTAGGACGGTATAAGGGGTTGGAATAGAAGACCTCCAAGAGCCCTTCCAGCCCTATGATTGTATGGAAGTCCACTATGTAAAGATTGATGGAAGATTCTCAGAAATATCTGGATAGGTATAATAAGATTGAGGGCAATAGAAAGATTGAGGGCAACAGAAGATGGGGACGACAGAGAATGAGGTGGCTGGATGGAGTCACTGAAGCAGTAGGCGTGAGCTTGAACACACTCCAGAAGATAATAGAGGACAGGAAGGCCTGGAGGAACATTGTCCATGGGGTCGCCATGGGTCGGACATGACTTCGCAACTAACAACAACAATAACTTTATAGATTTTCAGATAACCATAGAGGAGTCCGAGATATAGGAATGCAGTGGGCAAAAGTGATTCAGGTTTTGGGTTCAGATTAGGATCATTTAGTTAGGATCCTGGAGGGGATGACCAGGCTAAGCCTGATGGTGGAGTCAAACACATCATTAGTTTGTATGGGTAGCAAGAAATAAACTTGTAGTACTTTTGAACTTTATCCTGATTCCTCATTTCTTGCACCTGACAGGTCTGTTAAGAGACGTCTTTCTTCAGCTATTAAGTTTTATTTTAATTAAGCTATTAGATGATTTGGGGCAGGTAAGATCAATCCAACCTTACTTCACATAGCTTGGTGGTATGGCTTCAGTTGGGAAACGGAGACAACATATGTTGCAATATACGGCACTCCCTGAAAGATATCCATGGAGTGTAGTGCAAAGGTGAAGATAAGAGATACAGCAGGTGGTGCAAAAGCAACTGAAACTTGCTTTTCTTGAAGATTACTAGACAAATAATAAATGAAATACAGAAGTCAAGAAAGACATGAAACAGCTAAAACCTGGAAAAGAGAGGACTGTTGGGCAAAAGTCTAAATCAGGGGTGTCAAACTCAATTTCATCGAGGGCCGCATCAGCATTGCGGTTGCCCTCAGGGGGCCGGGTGGGTGTGGCCTGGGTGGGCGTGGCCTACTGGGTGGGCGTGGCCTACTGGGTGGGCGTGGCTAGAGTGTGTATGGCCTGCTGGGTGGGCGTGGCCAGCTCTACATCGTTCGCATCAAGGGTGCCTATGGGGGCCTGGGCAGGAGTGGGACAGATCTGGGGGTCTCTGGCAGAAGGAGGGTCCCTGGGCCAGGGCCAAGGCAGTGGGGGCCGTTCCCTCACTGTTTCCAGGATGGCTTCGCGGGCCGCATGAAACCACTTCGCGGGCCGGATCCGGCCCCCGGGCCTTGTGTTTGACATGTCTGGTCTAAATAGACTCTAATTCAGCCTATCCAACTTGTGTTGCAATTATATATGCCCTCTTTTCATATCTGCCTGGTACTTAAAACTTTCTTATAAATGTTTTAAAATTGCAAAATAATCCAAAACCACTGTCATTACAGTTGGAATCCTAAACCCACCTACCCAGCTATAGGCCCCGTTTAATTGAATTCAATTTACTTTTGAATAGATATTATTGGAAAGTAGTTATTAGAAAGTTGACCTAATGCCATTTAGTAAGGAAAGGTCAATTAGGACAGATAAGGAAAGAAAGTGAAGAAACAGGTATACTTGTAGCAACAGATATTGTTGTTGTTGTTAGTTGCGAAGTCGTGTCCGACCCATCGCGACCCTATGGACAATGTTCCTCCAGGCCTTCCTGTCCTCTACCATCTTCTGGAGTACATTTAAGCTCATGCCTACTGCTTCAGTGACTCCATCCAGCCACCTCATTCTCTGTCGTCCCCTTCTTCTATTGCCCTCAATCTTTCCCAGCATTAGGCTCTTCTCCAGTGAGTCCTTCCTTCTCATTAGATGGCCAAAGTATTTGAGTTTTAGCTTCAGGATCTGGCCTTCTAAAGAGCAGTCAGGGTTGATCTCCTCTAGGACTGACCGGTTTGATCGCCTTGCAGTCCAAGGGACTCGCAGGAGTCTTCTCCAGCACCATAGTTCAAAGGCTTCAATTCTTTGGCGCTCAGCCTTTCTTATGGTCCAGCTTTCACTGCCATACATTGCAACTGGGAAGACCATAGCCTTGACTATACGCACTTTTGTTGACAGGGTGATGTCTCTGCTTTTTAGTGTGCTGTCTAGATTTGCCATGGCTTTCCTCCCCAGGAGCAAGCGTCTTTTAATTTCTTGGCTACAGTCCCCATCTGCAGTGATCTTGGAGCCCAGGAAAATAAAATCTGTCACTACCTCCATTTCTTCCCCATCTATTTGCCAGGAATTGAGAGGGCCAGATGCCATGATCTTGGTTTTCTTAATGTTTAGTTTCAACCCACATTTTGCACTCTCCTTCTTCACTCGCAACAAGAGGCTCTTTAGTTCCTCTTCACTTTCTGCCATTAGAGTGGTATCATCTGCATATCTTAGGTTGTTGATGTTTCTTCCGGCAATCTTAATTCCAACTTTTGATTCATCTAGCCCTGCCTTTCTCATGATGTGCTCTGCATATAAGTTAAATAGGCAAGGCGACAGTATGCAGCCTTGCCGGACTCCTTTCCCAATTTTGAACCAATCAGTGGTTCCGTGTCCAGTTCTCACTGTTGCTTCTTGGCCTACATATAGGTTTCTCAAGAGACAAATAAGATGGTCTGGTATGCCCATCTCTTTAAGAACTTGCCAGAGTTTGTTATGATCCACACAATCAAAGGCTTTAGCATAGTCAATGAAGCAGAAGTAGATGTTTTTCTGGAACTCTCTAGCTTTCTCCATGATCCAGCGTATGTTAGCAATTTGATCTCTAGTTCCTCTGCCTCTTCGAAATCCTGCCTGTACTTCTGGTAGTTCTCGATCCACATACTGCTGGAGTCTAGCTTGTAGAATTTTAAGCATAACTTTACTAGCATGAGAAATGAGTGCAATGGTGCGATAGTTTGAACATTCTTTGGCACTGCCTTTCTTTGGAATTGGAATGTAAACTGATCTTTTCCAATCCTGTGGCCACTGTTGAGTTTTCCAAATTTGCTGGCAAATTGAGTGTAGCACTTTTACTGCATCGTCTTTTAAGATTTTGAATAGCAAAGTGACAAATCAAGCTATTCCTTATTAGTAAAGTTAAACTTGAAAATTCTAGAATTAGGCAGGCACCTACTGGCTCTTTATTTATGACTATATATAAAAAAAGAGAATTGATACTTTTTGCCTTGTGTGCTAATAAAGTTTTGAACTCTGATTTACAGCAGTGGGCATTTGACCTGAGCAGAGAGTGAAGCACAGGGAATAAATTTCTTCTTCCAACTTGTATAAATGAGAGCAAAATAATAATAATAATAATAATAATAATAATAATAATAATAATAATAATAATAATAATAATAATAATAATAATAATAATTGTTATTGTTGTTATTGTTGTTATTGTTGTTATTGTTGTTATTGTTGTTATTGTTGTTATTGTTGTTATTTACACAAAAATGTGAATCACAGCTGCCAGCTCTTCAGTTGGTGTTACCCTTCATACACATTAAGCTCTTCCCAATAACCTCAGATGTCGTAATGTATCAGCATAGTTATCACTGTGCATTCAACCAATGTGGCCTTTTGCAATCAATGGATGGAAATTTTCTCAATGTGCAGATTTTTTAAGTGTCACGCAAAATTTGGGGGTACGACATCCAGTGCACCAATAACCACTGAGACCACTGCAGCCAGTTTATGCCATAATCTTTCAACTTCAATTTTCAAATCTTGATATTTATTGCCACATCAACTATCCATACTTCTTTTTCAACCAAAGTTATTAAAATGTGTTGTGGCTGTTCACACCAGTAGATTTAAAAACAACAACAACACCTGAAACCTGTTCAATCCCCAAATCTCAGTAAATCCTGCAATCAAAATTTGGTTAATAAACTGACAAATCACAAGGCATTAACTTTTCCATCTTTCTCAACTAAAAAAAATAATAACCAGAAAAGACAGTCTTTTAAAGTGTGCTCCCACCACCTAAACTCCAGAAAAGTGCAGGATATCCAAGACCATTAAATATTTTTAAATGGGAGGGGTTGAATAAGGAAGTTTTTGTCTTTAACG
Organism: Vipera berus; assembly: GCF_964194415.1. Taxonomy (NCBI): domain Eukaryota; kingdom Metazoa; phylum Chordata; class Lepidosauria; order Squamata; family Viperidae; genus Vipera; species Vipera berus. Next base: position 283,623,238 of record NC_138202.1, read on the forward strand.
AAGAAGAAGAAGAAGAAGAAGAAGAAGAAGAAGAAGAAGAAGAAGAAGAAGAAGAAGAAGAAGAGAAGAGGAGGAGGAGGAGGAGGAGGAGGAGGAGGAGGAGGAAGAGGTGGTTGAGGAGGAGGAGGAGGAGTTGGAATCTTACTAAAAAGAAAACTCATTTTTTGTTTTTTTGTTTTTATTGAAAAGTTTTAACATACAATTTTCCTTTAAAACCCCCCCTCCCCCTCCCTTCTCCCTCCCCCCTACCTCTCCCCCCTCCCCCCCTCCCCCCCCGACTTCCCAGAGCTAAATACAAGGTATATATATAAAAAAAACAATCATAAACAACCATATACTAACAACTATAAACTCTAAAATCCATCACTCTCTAGCTTATATAGGATAAAACAAACCTTAGTAATATTGAATATATATAAAAAAACTAAAAGAAAAAAAGAAAAAAAGAAAGAAGACTCATTCAAATGCTACATAAAACTTCTTAACCCTATACTTGTTCTGGATAAACTCAATCCATTTTCTCCATTCCATAATATAGCGTTCTTGCGAGTGATCTTTCAAATAGGCCGAAATCTTCGCCATTTCTGCCAGGTCGTAAACCTTTAAAGTCCACTCTTATATGGTCGGCAGTTCCTCTTTCTTCCAATACTGACCTATCAAAAGTCTTGCTGCCGTAATAAAATTCAACATCAACTTAGTGTCCACAACTGTAACATCTGTAATTATTCCCAACAAAAAAAGTTGCGGACAAAACTTTATCCTCTGTTTAAAAATCTTCTGCATGTTCCACCAGACTTTTATCCAAAAAGCCTTAACCTTTTTACAAGTCCACCATATGTGAAAATATGTTGCGTCTTCATCACCGCACCTCCAACATTTAGGCTGATAATTCGGATACATACTTGCAAGCTTTTTAGGATCTAGATGCCATCTATAAAACATTTTGTAAAAGTTCTCTCTTAGATTTTGAGCTTGTGTGAATTTTACGTTCCTCACCCAAATCTTTTCCCACATGTCCATCGTGATAACTTTCTGGATGTTTTGGGCCCATTTTATCATACAATCCTTAACAAGTTCTGTTTCCGAATCAATCTCTATCAGCGCAAGATATATCCGTTTAATATGTGCGGGTCCCTGATTTCTAATTTGCTTTATCAAATTTTCATCAGTCATTGTAAAACCATTTTTCTGGTCTTCTTTCCACCTGGCCCGTAACTGAGTATATTGAAACCAGTTTTGAACAACCTTCTCTTCTCGCAAGAGGCTATATGATTTCAAACACCAGACATTTCTTTCCAAACTTAGGATCTCCTTGTACGTAGTCACATCATGTTTGAAACCAGCATGTATATTTTCTATTGCGTGTTTTGGAATTGCCCATAGTGGTATCTTGCAATCTAACTTATGTCTATACTTCTTCCAGACTCTCAACAATGCCTGTCTTAAAATATGCACTCTAAACACATTGTCTACCTTCTTATCATACAACAAATATGCATGCCAGCCAAACAACAAGTCATGGCCCTCAAGATTTAATAATCTCTCTTGTGTCAAATTAATCCAATCACTTATTCCTACTAATGCAGCAGCTTCATAATATAATTTAAAATTGGGCATTTTAAGCCCACCTCTCTCACGAGTATCCTGCATAATCTTAAGTTTAACTCGTGGCTTTTTCCCTGCCCACACAAATTTATTGATACCTCGCTGCCATTCCTCCAAATTAGAATCTTTCTTAAGAATCGGTATCATTTGAAATAAAAATAAAAATTTAGGCAGGACATTCATTTTCACTGCTGCAATCTGTCCCAACAAAGACAATTGCAATTTTTCCCAACTCTCCAATTCTTTTTGAATTCTCCCCCATAGTTTTTCATAATTATTTTTATATAACTTTGTATTAGAGGGCGACAAAAGCACCCCCAAATATTTAACCCTTTTAACAATCTCAAATCCAGTTAGTCCTTCTAAGAGAGCCTTTTGCGAAACTGTCATATTTCTGGCCAAAATTTTGGTTTTCTGTGTATTAACTTTAAATCCAGAAACCTTCCCATATTGTGTTATTATCTCCATCAGGTCCACAACAGAGTTCTCTAGCTGAGTCACTGTAACAACCAGATCATCCGCGAATGCTCTCAATCTATAATCCTGATCTCTAATTTGTATCCCCTTAATTTTTTCCGAATTCCGTATTTTAGTCAATAATATCTCTAATGTTAACACAAATAACAAGGGCGATAACGGACACCCTTGTCTTGTGCCCTTCTCAATATTACATGCTTCTGTCAAACTATTATTAACTATAATTCGGGCAGTTTGTTTTTGATATAATGCCCTGATCGGTTGCACAAAATTTTCCCCAAAATCCATTTTATCTAAAACTTTCAACAAAAATTGCCAATTCAATTGATCAAAAGCTTTTTCAGCATCTAAAAAAATTAGCGCCGCAGAGATCTGGTTGTTCCTTTCCAAAAACTCTAACACATCAACTATATGCCTCACATTATTTTTCATTTGCCTACCACTAATAAATCCTGTTTGGTCCCCATGAATCACCTGTTGCAGAACCCTCATCAGTCTATTAGCCAAAACCTTAGCAAATATCTTGTAATCTGTATTTAAAAGCGATATCGGTCTGTAATTTTTAACTTGAGTAGCATCTTGGTCTTCCTTCGGAATCAAGGAAATAAAAGCTGTTCTCCAAGACGGTGGCACCTTTCCCCCCCTCTGGATTGTCTGGAACAGTTCCTTTAACGGTTTTATCATCTCTAATTGTAAATTTTTGTAATAGGCCGCAGTCAAACCATCCGTACCTGGTGCTTTATCCACCTTCAGTTCCTTAATTGCTGTAAAAATTTCTTCTTCTGTTATCAGTTGATTAATCTCCTCTTTTTGTGCTTGCGTAAGAACTGGGATGCTAGCATTCTCCAAATATACATCAATGTCTTTTTCATTAATCTTCTCCTTAGCATATAATTTAGAATAAAAATCCACAAAGGCTTCCTTAATAAGATCCTGTTGAAACACAACCTTTCCCTTATGTTCAATTTTATCTATATTAGAAGCCCTTTGCTTTTTCCTTAGTCTGTGAGCTAGCCATCTGCCTGGCTTGTTAGCATTGCAAAAAGTATTATGCCTGGCAAACCGCAAGTTGGTTGCCACTTGATCAGCCATCAATTTATCAAATTGTCCTCTTAATAGCTTAATAACCTCCTTAGTCTTCACATCCAATGGGTTCAAAATTAAGGCCTTTTCTTTTTCCCTAATTTCATTCTCCAATTCTTTCCTTCTGGCTTCCAAAGTACGTCTGTATTAATGTGACATTAATACAACCATTAATGATTCCTGGTTGCTTAGAGTTGCAGGACAGAAAGTTAATAAAAGGGAAAAACATGGTGCCAAGTAAGATATGATAGTAAGAAAACAATAGAAATGATAGGAATTTTTTTTTAAAAAAATGCTTCTGCCAAAAAAAGAAAGCCAGTTTGGTGTAGTAGTTAAGTTAGAATCCAAGAGACTGTGAGTTCTAGTCCTGCCTTAGCCATGAAAGTCAACTGGGTGATTCTCTCAGCCCATCTGACCTTGTTATGGGGAAAATAGAAGGAGGAAGAAGTATTAGGTATGGTTGCTGCCTTGAGTTGTAGATGAAAAAAGAGGAGGGATAAAAATCTTTTTTAAAACATTTAAAAGGTGCAGAATCTCTTTCAGTACAAAGCAAGCAAATCTTCCTAGATTTGAACAGGTAGATAGGATCAAAATACGGCTAGGATAGCTAAATACAAAGGAAAACCTGGCTTTCAATGGTTGCAGGGTTGAGGAAAGTTTTGCTTAGAAATCTTCCTTCCACATTTTTATTAAAAGTACAGGATCGCTGCCCGTTTTACCAATTTATGTTGAATATTTATGATACACAAGGGCTTGCTATGTCCATTTAATAGCAGCCTATCATATAAAACAGTGGTGGAGAATCTATGGCACGCGTGCCAGAGGCGGCACTCAGAGCCCTCTCTGTTGGCACGTGTGCCACCGCCACTAGCAGCAGGTCCATCAGGCCACCGCCGCCCGGAGCAGAAGCCCCGCCCAGCAAAGAAGGCAAAGTGGCCAATTAGCAAGCTCAAGTAGAGGTGGTAGAGCAGAGGTCACCAACCATTGTCGATTAGTGGACTGGAACAAAAGGGAGGGGGAAGCATTTTACATGCGTGCATGTGGGTACGGGGCCACAAGCACTCATGCGCTGCAAATGGGGCGGGGCTAGTGCCTGCATGATACTCACTAGCCCTGCCCTTTTGTTGCATGATGTATCTGCACCCTGTGGTGCCGCGGCAGTCATTTTTGCACCCCCGGGTTTAGCGTGCCAGAGGCGGCACTCAGAGGCGCCTCCCTGCCCCCCCTGATGGCACCACAATGCTGATGCAGCCCTGGCACTTAGCAATAAATAAGTGGGTTTTGGGTTGCGGTTTGGGCACTCAGTCTCTAAAAGGTTCGTCATCACTGATATAAAATCATCAAACAAAGCCTTTTGGGACACGATGGGCAAAACTCCTGCTTAGCGTAAGACAGAGAACAGGGTCCATAAAAATGGGCGATTCTGATTTCACACATTCTATCTTTTTTTTTTGCAGGAACAGTCATATTTTAAAAAGCTGCTCCTTACTTCTACTTATCTCTAGTGATTTTTCCTGAACAGGGGAAAACCTATGCTGAGAGGGCAAACAAAAATGACTAGAAGTTCTTTGTATAACCAGGAACAAAGAGAATGGATTCCCTTCTTCAATACAAGCTGTGACAAACTGATCATCTGCAGCCTCTACATCTTCCTATCTTCAATAGTTTTGGATCTCTGATTTCACACATCACATCAACTGTCACATAATTACAGTAATAAAAAACCCCTGCATATGTGCTACAGATGGGAATAAGGAAAGGGAGCATTTGGTATGTTCCCAAGCTATACTTCCCAGCTGGTTATAATTGGTGATTCTCTTTTGAGTTGCTTGCAATTTCTTGGAATTCATGTCTTTTGTATAGGTTAGGAAAATCCAAAGGTTTTCTCTTCTTATAGCATATTTGCAGCACTGGATAATCCATTTGCACAGAAAGGAGTTTATTGTTCTACTGTTGGTAATGGTAATTCCTCAGTATCAATAGTTAAAATGTAGAAAACACACACTGCATTTATAACAGCTTGATTGACAGCTCTAGTGTTTTTAAAAGCAGATTGGATTTTTTTCTAACTTTTAATATAAAATATTAACTTGGCAATGCTACTTTTCAAGAGGTGTCTTTCAAATCAAGTTGACTTTAATTTTATTTCTGACTCAGATCAGTAAAAAAAGTAATTCTACACTATTTTCTCTTACAAACTAAGGGTAGGACTAAATATAGCTGCTTGTACAAAACCCCTAGAGTCTTACACAAAAGCTTTCATTGAGTATAAGATTATTATACTAATTTTTAATGATTTATTAAATATCAATTTTTTTCAGTTTAGAAGAAATTATTTTAATTCTTATATCTCCTGAGTCCTTCGGGAGAAGGGCGGTATACAAATATAATAAAGATAAAGATAAAGATAAAGATAATTTGAATAATATTAGCGGCAGTTGTTAATTAATGCCTGATAATCTCATTTGGGCTTAATTTAGTATTGACTTAAACCTTCAAAACAATGTAAGGCATTTTAATATGCAGATTTTAACCATTGTAATTTGTAAAATTAATGGTACATTTGTTTGTTTTTTACGTTTTTTTCTTTCCCCTTTTATTTTGTTTTCCATTCTTTGATTGTATTTCTAAAGTTAATACATTATAATAAAAAATACGTTATACATTACAGAATCAATGTACAACACTATACTAATAAAAAATCCATAAAACGTAATAGTAATAGCATTTTATTAATGCTATTAGTGTAGATTGATGTTGATGAAAGTTCGATTACTTGTCTTACTGACTTTATGAAATTCCTCAGGAGATTAAGAACAGGAAAATTAATACCACATAATTAGAATGCCATGTGTTCCAGTACATAAACTAAACTAAATTAAATTAAATTAAATTGAAGTTCCTCTCTTGCCAAGGAGATACTTGGCTCTTCCTTTCTAAAAAGTTGTGGGTTATTTTGCCATCAAGAGTGAGTTTTGAGGTCAGTTTGCTTAATGATAAACTAAAGTTAAAAGCTCATATTAGCTCAGTATTGTATTTTGTTCGTCATAGTGGTCAGCCAGATGCCTCTGGAGTGTCTTCAAACCCGGACAAAAATATATCCTTCTTCTACCATTGTTCTTCTGCAGTAGATAACTCCTGCCCCTCCATTACTGTGTTAATTTTTAACCCTTCTCTTTCTTTCTAGAGGTCTGAAGGAATCATTTTTCAGGAGATTCCACATTGCTACCACTTTATCCAGTCCAGATATCTTCCTATCTTTTTCCCCCTGAGTTCCCACAACATATCTACATGAAATTAAGTAAAAAGTCAGATCCTCTTCCCTGATTTAAGGAAATGCTGATCAATTGACCCAACTCCTCACTTTAACCTCTCTTTCCTATACATGGGGTATCACTTGTATCATGAAGGGTTTGCTTTTATGTAATTTCATTACCGGTATCTTTCTGAAGATTGTCTTCTTTGTTTTTTTTGAACCTTGGAGAATGCAAGGTTTTATACCCTTTGCTTAGTCTATTCCCAACTATCACCATTATGTTCTCAAATCATGCTTTGAATTGGAACATGACATACTAATTTGCTAAGGCTAAAAAATAATCAGAAGTGAGTGTCTATTGAGACTCTCAGTCATCCCGGTCATAGTTGTCCCAAAGGTCCTTTTTCCAAAAGGCAATTGATCTTTCTTGTTTTTTTCTTTGAAAATGTTTCACTTCTCATCCAAGAAGTTTCTTCAGTTCTAACTTGTGACTCCCCACCACTTAGAACTGAAGAAGCTTCTTGGATGAGAAGTGAAACACTTTCTAAGAAAAAAACCCCCATAAAGTCCAGTTGCCTTTTGGAAAAAGCACCTGTACATCAGAAGTGAGTAGTCATTCATTAGCCAGAGGAAAATTTATGATGAGGAACTGCCTTCTGCACCTGATCCAAGAACACATAGGGCAGAGAAAAGGCAGGAGCAGAGAAGGTCAGCCAGATTACTTGTGAGGAGAAAGCCTCACCCTTTTTAATGGGCTGTACTGGAAGTTGGCTATTTAGCACAGCAAATGGATGGAGGTGATACTGGGAACGTGTTTTGTTTTCTTGCTTTGTGTTCTTGCTTTGAAGTTTGAATTGTGTCTCTTCAGCTGTTGCCTTTGCTTGTCTTGCCTTACCTTTACACGTGGATTTGCCTTTGTCTTGGAACTTGCCTTTGCCTTGAGAATTTGCTTTTGCCTAGTGGATTGGAACATGTTGGCTTCATTTGAGTAGCCCTTTTATCTCATTGAGGATAAGCTGGTGCCAGCACAGGGAATTGTTGGGAATACTAATTCAGGCTCAGAAGCCTTAATAAAAATTTCTCACACCCATGGTGTTTGTGTGTGCATGTGTGAGTGAGTGGGACAGCAAACACTATACACTATGCAGACTACACATAGATATTGTGGACAGACAATCATTTCAGTTTCAGAAGGCAAATGGAGCTTGCTTACTATACCTATTTTCCTACCATATGGATTAGTGCTTCACTAAATCTCAGATTTTTTTTAAAAAGTGACTATATTATAACCACATTTTTAGCCTACTTTATCTTGAATTCTTTAACTAGTTCTTCAGTTTCAAATATCAGTAAAAGTTTATGGATTTTAGCAATCACATGTTCATCATTTGTAAACAATCCCACCTCAAAATCTCTTCTTAGAATATTCAATACCACAAATTATTTTGTCTACTTTAAATCGTTCTGACTGTTAAGTACAGGTATTTCTCAACTTACAACTATTTGTTTAGTGACTGTTCAGAGTTACAATGGCACTAAAATGATTTATGAGTGGTTTTCACACTTACATCCATTGCAACATTCCCCACAGTCATATGATCAAAATTCCCCCACTTGGCAACTGGCCTGTGTTTATTGCCAGGGTCATGTGATCACCATTTGTAACCTTACCAGTTGGCTTCCCACAAAGTCAGTGGGGAAAGCCAAATTTGCTTAATGACTGTATGACTCACTTAACAACTACAGTGATTTGTTTAACAACGGTGGTGAAAAAAGGTCATAAAATGGAGCGCTTAAAAACTGCCTTGCTTAGCAATGAAAATTTGGGCCTTAATTGTCATTGTAAGTCAAGGACTACTTGTAAACCATTAAGAACTGTGGTCCTCTGCCATCAGTTGTTCTCCAGATTTAAACCAAGTTGATTAATGGCTTCTGGAGGACCAACCAGGTCAATGAAACGCTCCATAGAAATTCCAAGAGCTTTGTAGCTGTCCAGTCCCATCTCCTTGTGATGCTGTCAGCCTGGTAAGGTAAATCAGACCTCAGCTGATGTGGATGTGTAGCCAAGACTTCTGTTTCTGATGACTCTTTTTCTTCAGCTCCATTCTAACTGAGCAGAATCCTATTCAGGTACATCTATCAATGCATGTACCAACTAGCACCATGATTAATTGCTAACCCATCATGAAGTGTGCCAAGACTTATTCCCTTACCTCTGTGGCATTCACATTCATATCATGAATTCCTGCTGGGAAATCGTTTTACAGAAATGCCTCCAGGCTACCCTGAATGCAATGCCATCAGGGTTCCAGGTTGCAAGTAAGCATCTGAACATGCAACTAGGCACCTGGAGTCTCCCTTCTTGCAAAGGATAGGGTGAATCAAGAATAATAAATCACACATTTTTTATTGAAAAGTTTTAACATACAATTTTTCCCTTAAAAAATCCCCCCTCCCCCACCCTTCTCCCTCCCCCCCTTCCTCTCCCCCCTCCCCCCCTCCCCCCACGACTTCCCAGAGCTAAATACAAGGTATATATATAAAAAAACAATCATAAACAACCATATACTAACAACCATAAACTCTAAAATCTATCACTCTCTAGCTTATATAGGATAAAACAAACCTTAGTAATATAAATATATATATAAAAAACTAATATAGAAAAAGAAACAAAGAAAGAAGACTTATTCAAATATAAAACTTCTTAACCCTATACTTATTCTAGATAAACTCAAGCCATTTTCTCCCTTCCATAATATAGCGTTCCTGCAAGTAATCTTTCAAATAGGCCGAAATCTTGGCCATTTCAACCAGGTCGGAAACCTTTAAAGTCCACTCTTCTATGGTCGGCAGTTCCTCTTTCAGTACTAACCTATCAAACGTCTTGCTGCCGTAATTAAATTCAACATCAACTTAGTATGTTCCACCAGACTTTTATCCAAAAAGCCTTAACCTTTTTACAAGTCCAGCATATATGAAAATATATTACGTCTTCATCACCGCACCTCCAACATTTAGACTAATAATTCAAATACATACTTAGCTTTTTAAAATCTAAATACCATCTATAAAACATTTTGTAAAAATTCTCTCTTAGATTTCAAACTTGTATAAATTTTACATTCCTCACCCAAATCTTTTCCCACCTCCCACTACTTGGCTGTAAGTACGTTGTGAAAGTTCCATAGACTTCTGCTGATCTTGTTCTTTTATCTTTTTTGATCGTTTTAAAGCAGCACGCGTCACCCTCTGTTCTCTGGGATCATCCAAAGGTGTTATAACTTGATCTCCTCCAGCACCATTCTCCTCTGTCTGTCCATCTTCAGCCTCTTGATGTTCACCTTCTCCAGATCCCTTTGCAGCTTCCAGAAGTGTTAATGGGGTTGCTTTTAAAACATTATTGTAAAAATCACGCGCTTGCATCACAGTAACCAGACGGTACCTTTTACCTTCATGCATCACCATCAACCCAGCTGGGATCTCCCATCTGAACCTTATATCTCGTTGCTTGAGCTCTTGCACCAGAAATGTAAAATCCTTCCTTCTCCTTAAAATCTTTGGAGGAATTTCTTTTAGAACCAGAACTTCTTGATCAGCAATCACGACTTTAGTATCATAGGCAGCTTGTATAACTTCATCTCTAATTTCCCTTTTTACAAAATAAACCACCACATCTCTAGGCAACTTTCTCTGTCTAGCAATCCATGAGTTCACACGAAACACTTTATCCATGCCTCCTTTTATTTCAGATGCTGGCTGATTCAATACCACTTCGAGAGCCTCAGAAACCAGCTGCTTTAGATCTTCCTTAATATTCTCCTTTAAACCTCTGATTCTAATGGCAAACTGCATCTGGAAATATTGAGCAAGACTCAATTCTCTATCCATTTTGTCTCTTAAATCTTCATTCTCCAATACTTTTGCTTCTAATATGGCATTCTTTTGAGTCAAATCTTCCACTTTTTCATCCAAATCTTCCACACATTCAGCCACTTTATACACTGAAGACAAAATGTCTACCTTCATCACCCTGAACTTCTGTTCCATCCTCTCCTCCATTCTCTCCTCCAACTTCTTCAATTTCTCCTCCATCTGTGCAAATTTATCACCCATTGATTTCAAAATTACCTGGGTATGTTTTTCAAGAGCATCTTGTAAGTCCTTCGATGTCAATACATCAGGAGGATGCAATGCCTGCAATGATGATTGTTGCACCGGAGAAGTTCCACCACTCCGAAGAGTTTTTGGGGGAGGTTTAGCCGCCATCTTTTACTTTCAATTGTGACGCACTTTCACTTTAAGTTTAAAAAGTCCATCAAGCTCGAGAGTAAAATAAAATAATCCTCTTCACCTTTTCCTCTTGTACCGCTCTGCCTGCTCTTTTTATTCCATAGTCCTTCCTTCAGGCAGGGGTGGTCGCAGACGCCTGGCTCTGCTCCATGAAATCAGGAGCAGAGGCGCTGGCCAGCTGGGAGCGACCCAGGCTACGGGGGAGTTCGATCCTTCGGCCGCCCAAGCTACAAGCTCAGGCGGCCCCGGAGAACTCGACCCCTACCTGGGGCCTCACCCCCTCCTCTTCTCCAGAGGAGGGGGCTTCAAATTTGCCCGAACAGCTGATCGGCACTGTTTCGGGCGAAAATCACTCAGCTGAGCCGCGGGCAGCCCGGGAAGGCTGTCTCCGGCGCCGCGCAGCCACCGGAAGTCTAAATCACACATTTTTGAATGCATACACAATGTCACTTCCAATCTTCCTGATAACTTGGAATTTATTAGTTTTCCTTTTTTCCTTTTTCATCTTTGAAGGTCAGTATGATTGATTTTCAGCTGTGTTTGAAAATGTATGGAATCAGCAAGACGGAACACAGGAAAAATGTGAATATGAGTTTGATTGATGTGTTTTACTTTGGGATGTTTTTTTTAACTGATGGTTGCTTTAACTGTCTTAAGATCATATGGAAAGCATAAGAACTATTATAGATCAAGTCATAAGCCTGTTTTGTTCAGTATTTTTGTCACACAGTGACAATTGGATATATTTGAGAAGGATTGGAGGTCAATTGTAAGTTCTCATCGCTTCTCAGAAACTAGTATTTAAGACACTCTCCTTATGAATCAGGAGAGAGTCAACAGACACCAGTTTTGGTAGCTTTTGACAGCCTGATCCTCAATGAAGCTACCCAGTCCCCTTCCAAAAACATTTATATTGTTTTTCATTAGCACAACTACTAGCGGAGAATTCCACAGTTGAACTATCTGCTGGGCAACAATTTCCTACTGGCAGTCATGAATCTCTCTGCATTTAGTGTCAGTGGATGACCTTCTGTTTTAACATTATGACTGAGAGAGGTTTTTTTTTTCCTTAAGTGCCCTAAGTGTCCTATTACCATAACACACTTAAGAGAAAATTAGCCTTGAAAACTAACACAGAGCGGATTTGTCTTAACCCCAAATAGCCTAGAGGCTGTTTGGGAATTATCTACTTCCAAATCAACTGAAGCATCTGAACCGGTTTCTTAGATATTAATTACCCCTTTCCTCTTCCAAGAAACAAAGTCCTAGAGAGCCTACAAGAATGGGCTTTCCCTGTATACTTCCTCCCCTTCCCTCATAAGCATACAGGGAGGTTGTGGATGGGAAGAAGGTCCACCAGCTCTCTCCAGAGTAACACTGAACCTGAGCTCTCTGTAAAAATAAAAGAAAGGCCAGGATGTGAGGGGAGTCTCCTTGCCTCTTTAGTATTGACCAGGAGGTCTGAGGAAATGGCTGCTTGCTTGACTGGGTCAATCTGCTGTGCAGTTAATCAGGAGAATACCTGTCATGTGCAGGCAGCCTTAGAGGTATGGGTTTTAACAAAAGCTATAGAAAAATGACAGGAGTTTTGCACGGTCTCCAAATAAATACCCACTAGAGGAGAGACCTATCTGGATTGAAAGGCTGTTTCTGGCCTACTAGGTGCTCATTCCCACCCCACCCCCACCCCGCTATCTCTCCTCTTGATGCAGTTAAGTCTAGAAATAGTCCTTCGAATCATTGTTTATACACCAGCTGGCAGGAACCTCTTTGCAGGGGTGTCTGTAGGATTGATGGATTGATTATGTGCCATTAAGTTGTTGCTGATCACATATATAGATTTTCTCCATGATGATCTGTTTCTAACCTGGTCTCCTTCAGGTCTTCCAATGGTGCTCTCATCACCACCATTACAGAGTCCATCCACCTTCTGGTCATTCTCTTCCTCACTTTCCTTCCACCTTTTTCAAGAGCCTTCTCCAGTGAAGAAAAAAGTCATGATATAATAATAATAATAATAATAATAATAATAATAATAATAATAATAATAATAATAATAATAATAATAATAATAATAATAATAATAATAACAACAACAACAACAACAACAATAACAACAACAATAACAACAGTAGTACTACTAGTAGTAATGGCATTGTAAAGTGGTATTAACACTTCACATAATCTTGATTCTATCCTTCTGTTAATGCAGCCTAGAACTGTGTTGGGTTTTTTTGGCAGCTGCAGCACATTGCTGGCTCATATTTAAGTGATTGTCAACTAGGACTCTGAGATCCCTCTCACAGTTACTACTGTTGAGCAAGGGACCACCTATACTGTACCTATGCATTTGGTTTTTCTTCCCTAAGTGTAGAACCTTACTTTTTTCACCACTGAATTTCATTTTGTTAGATAGCGCCCAATGTTCAGGTCTGTCAAGATCCTCCTGTATCTTAAGCCTATCTTCGGGAGTGTTGGCTATTCCTGCCAGTTTGGTGTCATCTGGAAATTTGATGACTTCCCCATCTACCCACTCATCAAAATCATTGATGAAGATGTCGAAGAGCATAGGGCCCAGAACAGAGCCCTAAGGTTCCCCACTACACACTTCCCTCCATGTAGATGCAGTTCCATTGAGGACCACATGCTGAGTACGGCTGGTCAGCCAGCTACGAATCCATCTGGTGATGATGCTGTCTAACCCATATTTTTCTATCTTATCAAATAGTAGGTTGTAGTCTACTTTATCACATGCCTTACTGAAGTCCAAGTAAATTATATCCACAGCATTCCTCTAGTCTTTTGTCACTTGGTCAAAGAATGCAATAAGATTTGTCTGGCATGATTTGTTTTTGACAAAGCCATGTTGGCTTTTGGTAATGAATTTGTTTGCCTCTAGGTGTTTCCTGATTCATTGCTTCTTTATTTTTTCCAGAATCTTCCCAGGTATTGCGGTCAGGCTGATAGGTCTGTAGTTTCCTGGATCCATTTTTTTCCCTTTTTTGAAGATGGGAACTAAATCAGCTCTTTTCCAGTGCTCTGGTAGTTCCCCAGTGCTCCAGGATCTTTGAAAGATATAGTTCAGTGGTTCTGAGATCACATCTGCCAGTGCCTTCAGAACTTTTGGGTGTAGTCCATCTGGTCCTGGTGATTTGAACTCATCTAGGATGGACAGGTGCTCACTTACCATTTTCTTGCCTATCTTAACTTGTGTTTCTAATTTGTTTTTTATGGTACTGTTTTTCCCTTTGTGTAAAGACGGATGCAAAAATGAGTTAAGTAGTTCTGATTTTTCCCTGTTGCTTGTCACCTTCTTGCCACTTTCTCCCACTAATAGACCAATTATTTCCTTAACTTTTTTCTTGTTTTTTACATGTTGAAAGAAGCTTTTTTTGTTACTGTTGACTTTGGTCGCAAGCCTTAGATCATTTTGAGCCTTAGCTTTCCTCACTTCATCTTTGCAGGCTCAGGCTATTTGCTGATATTCTGCCTTAGTTATGTGCCCCTCTTTCCACTTTTTTTAATTGAAAAGTTTTACAGTAGATTTTAAACATAAATTGCCCCCACCTCCCCATAAAACCCACCCTTCCCTCCCTTTCCCCCCCAACTTCCCCCCTCCCCATAAAACCCACCCTTCCCTCCCCCTCTACCCCCCCCTACTTCCCAGAGCTGAATACAGGGTATTGCATCTAACAAGCTTGAGCTAGAATATGCTAACTATCTATAAATACACTTTAAATCCTATCACACTTTAACTCCCGTTAAGCATAACTAAACAATAATACATCTTATTAAATTCTAATACTCATTCATATGCTAAATAAAACTTTTTAGTCCCATATTTATTCAGAATGTAATCAATTCATCTTCTCCATTCCGAAATGTATCTTTGCTGCAATTAACCTTTCAAATATACTGAAATTTTTACCATTTCTACTAAGTTCGAAACTTTTAAAGTCCACTCTTCTATAATAGGCAGATCCTCCTTCTTCCAATATTATGCTGCCACTATTAAATTCAACATAAATTTGATTTCTATAACAATACAATCTGTAATAATGTCCAACAAAAATAACTGCAAAGAAAACCTTATCTTTTTCTTAAATATCTTCTACGTAATCCACCAAATTTTAATCCAAAAAACCCTTTTCTCTTATAGGTACATATATTCCAATTAAAAGTATATTCTTCCCTTCTATTAAGCTTTGTCACCATCTTTTGCAGCTTGAAGCTTTCGGAACATATCTTGCAGATCCATAAACACCTGCCTCTTTGGACTCACTCCTCCCACTGGTTTGCTATTAGTAGATTCTTGAGCTATGATTTTAGAATACTGTTTCTGTTGTTCTTGTTGTCGTTCCTTTTGTCTGGTTGCAGCCCGTGTCATTATTTGATCCTTTGGCTCTTCTAATAGTACCAGGGGCTGTGCAGTTTCCAAAGTTTGCTGTGCTTCTTTTACAATCAGTGAGGTTATTTCTTCACCATACTGTATTCCTTCCATTTGAGGCTGTCACGCTCCTTCTTCCTTTCCTCTTTTGAATTCTGGGAGTGGCAGTGAATCTACTTTCAGTACATTACAATAAAAATCTCTTGCCTTCAGAACTGTATTAAGACGATATCTTGTACCTAGCAATCTTGTACCTTGCAATAGTACAATAGTACAAGCAATAGTATCTTGTACCTAGCAATATCTTGTACCTACATAGTTCACCACCATCCCAGTTGGTATCTCCCATCTGAACTGGATCTGTCTTTTTTTTAATTCATCTACCAAGAAACCAAACTCTTTCATTTTTCTTAAAATTCTTGATGGAATTTCTTTCAAAATTAGGACCTCTTGATCAGCCACTTTAAATCTGTTATTATAAAAAGCTTGAATAATTGCATTTCTAATTGTTCTCTTTGTAAAATAAACAACCACATCTCTTGGTAGTTTTCTTTGCCTGGCAATCCAAGAGTTGACACGAAATATTCTATCTATTTCCCTTATAAAATCTTCAGCTCGCCATCCCAATATAGGTGCCAGGGCCTTTGCGAATGTCTCTTCCAAATTTTCTTGTGGATTTTCTTCCATGTCTCTATATTGTATCATTACCACCTCATCATCAATCTTATCCATTTTATTCTCAACTTCACATATTTTAGCTTCCAATATCAAATTATTTTGGTTAATTTCTTCCACACGTTCATCCAAACGCTCAATACAAACTGCCAACCCCTGGCATGCCAGTAAAATATCCTTTCTTATTTCCTTATTTTTCTCACTAATGAGCTCCGTTATTTGCTCAGATTGAAGTTTTAATGCCTCTTGTAAGTCTTTTAATGTTAATGTTGATGAGGGTGGTGCGGGGGATGGCATTAAGGTCTGAAATACAGATTGTTGTTGAGCTGGAGATGCCCCCGCACTTCTGGAAACAGGAGCTCTAGGCAGTTTAGAAGCCATTTTAACACTCATTAACTTTCGTTTCTCACTTTCACTTTTTCACCCAGTCCTTAAAAAAATCACAGTTCAACTTAGAAACCCAGGTTGCAACTTTGTTGCTTTCCTTTTAAATCTCCGAATCTTGTAAATCTCTTTTGTACCAGCTTCACATGTTTTTAAGAGAGTCTTTTACAGCTTTTAAAAGTTCATTCTGGTGCCATCTTCCTCCCCTTTCTTTTAAATTAAGCTTTGGAGAAGAGAAAAAAAAATAACTCCCCAGAGTTAAAGATCTTGTACTTGCAAATTCAGAAATCTCCTGCTCAGCTCTGCCTGTGTCCGAGTAATCCAAAGTTCAATATTGAATGCAGAGATGGTTGCAGCGTCCTGCTCTGTTTTAAAACTTTAAAACAGAGGAGTCCCCAAGTCCGGAGCTGAATTCAGGCTCCGAGGGAGCTCTCTCCCTTCGCTCCCCAGACTAATCATTCTGGGGATCTAGGGGAGCTCTACCTCTACCTGAATGCTCACCCCCCTCTTCTCCCGAAGGGGGGGTTCCCAAACCGCAGAACAACGGGGCTGACGGTCAAAAATGACCACCATCGACGGAGCCTTGCCACCCATCTTTCCACTTTTTATGCTTGTCCTTTTTGTCTTTCAATTTATCAGAGAGTTCTTTATGCAACCATTCTGGTTTCTTTTGAGAGCTGTTATTTTTCTTCTTTGTTGGCATTGTGCTACACTGGGCTTTTATAATCTCACTTTTCAAAATTATATAGTGTGTTTCATTTTGAATTAGTGTACTATTTGGACTCAGTCATTTTCATACGTATGGATTAAGTAGGTTAATTGTTAAAATTGCCCACACAGTGCCCACAATGGTGTGACCCATGCTGTGCCTGTGGTTTATGTGTATTGCATGCAACACAAATTAAAAAAGAACACTGTGGTGGCTGCCATTTTAACTTTTTTGACCACATGCTACAGACACCCCAGCCTTTGCCCTTTTATCAGAATACTTAAAGAAGTGTACATCTGCTTTCATTATAAAAGGGATATAGAATTGAAAGACATGGTTGTAGAAAGGTGCTTCTAATTTTCTTGCTCTCCTTTCCTAGGTGCTTCTTCTGACTTGGGCTGTAGCTTCATTCAACTATACCGGTGTGTTGATGCAGTAGGAAGCCATTGCTGATTATATTCCATTTGGTATTCTTTTCACTAAGAATAATAAGATTGACCTTAGAAAGCCCATAAAGCAGGAGCTCCAAATTTGGCAACTTTAAGACTTGTGGACTTCAACTCCCAGAATTCCCCAGCCAGCATAGTTGGAACTTTGCAGACAGTTCTAAGCTTGATTGCTGAAGCCTGGCTTGCTGAAGTCAATAAGACTTCTTGATAAGTATGTCTACAGTTGTAGTTTATAACTTCTCTCAAACACAAAGAACTGTATTCAGGATCCAGTTAATACTAATAAAAGTTAGAACTGTTATGCAGCAAGTTTAATACTAATTTCAGTTGTCCATATAGTAACATAGTTATCTTGATCAGTTTTCAGTCTTCAGTCAAGAGTGTAGAAAAGTGCATATGGAAGGTATATTTCATTTCTCAAAGTTCATTTCTAGCGATGAAAATAAACTAGGCATATGTAAAAATTGCACCAAAGGGAACATAGCCTCACAGATCAAGGATTTGCTTCTATGAGCAGATTTAGCTATTTTGAATCTGTTCATTATTCAAACATAGGAAGAAAAAGTTCTGACAAACAAGAGGTGCAATGTGCAAAGAATGTTCCTATTGTTTGTTAGTATTCCATTATGCTGTTAAACATGTGCTCCAGTTCCAGTGTTCTGAATATTGGGTTTATAATGAAATGTATGACATTGTTGCACAATTTACAGAAGATTGTAATTATCGAGTCTCCCTTTAAGACTTTTATATTTTCTTTAGAATGAAATGTGATAAAATGCAAAGACTGCAGCTATTACACAAAAATGAAGTGGGTTTCCCTTATGCGTGCTGGTACATGCACACATAAATGCATATAAATATTAGCTATGGTTCATAGATTCTCTATGCTTACTTTGGAAATCTTATATTTAACAAAAAAAAACAACAACAACAACACCATCACAGTTATTTGCAGTGGATGACAATGATTAAGTCAATTGTTTTGAAGCCCAGCTCTCTAAGGTATTTTTGTACAGATAGGAATTCATAATTTCAAAGATTCTTAGTACTCCAGTTCTGAACAGTGAAGTTATTGTCATCCTTGCTATTGTCCTTGTATAATACCTGAAGGCAAAATCAAAAATGCACATAATAAAAGAAAATAAACTGTGAATGAAAGTATTTTATAACATACTTTTTTTAAAAAAAATCACCAGATTTCCTAGGTAGTAATTCTCACATTATGGACCTGACTTGTTTGTCCTTTATCATAACTCTGTAGTCACAATCATTTGTCACATAAATGCAAATAATACAATAATATTCATTCTCCTCAAAAAGGGAAATGATTTTGATTCAACACAGATACAGTACAGGCATGCCCATGTTGATGAAATATCTGTGAGCTTAGAAGTCTAAGACTGTAATGTAGTGGGTCCGACGCAAGGAAGAGGTGCCAGCCGGAGTACGAGTTCAGCTCTTTATTGGGGGGGTTTGTACTGAAGAACAAGGGCTACCTGGCCTCCTTATATACCTGGCCAGGTAGGCGGCTGGCCAATGGGGTTGGCCCTAGGTTTCCCGCCGAAACTGGGTTTCCCGCCAAAACCGTCCAGGCCAACGCCCCCTGGTGGCTGCTGCTATGTAGATGCCTGCACCTGGATACATAACAAAGACCTCAGCATATTTCATCAGTTGTTAATCCCAAAATATGGAGTAGCTAAATTGCATGAGTGAATGATTCATCAACACATCGCAGTTGCAAATTTCAGTAACTTTCCTGAGGAAGGAGGACAAAGGTGTAAGATGGCCAATCCAGATTGAATGCTGGCATGGGCATCTCACAGTACCAGCAAAGAGGCAGGAGAAGAGTTCCTTAGTTCCTTCACTAAGAAGCCATGCAAGTTGGTGTCCCCCCATTCCTGCATTACAGTTTCTGGCCTCTGTCGGAAAGACTGGCAAACTTTATGCCTAGAATTCCATACATGGAATCAGTGAGAAAAACAAGATTTGTGAATGACTTGATAGAATGGCATTGAGAGAAAGATTAAAACATTAAAGTTCTAATGCTTTTAGCCACTTGTGCTTGATAAAAACAGTAGCAGTATTAAAAGATTTGTATGTGTGGGCTCATTGGCATTCTCTGGCTCAAAACGTCTTCCTCCCTTGTGCCTCACAGCAATGATCTCCAGGTAACTACATGCCTTTCATACTTTTATTGGTATTTTAGAGCAGGTGAAGGATAGAGACATTTGCTGAAAAATTAAGGTGAATTTACTTCTTTTATGTGTTGCCAGCCTTTATGGGAAATGAAAATAAAATGCCTTTCTGCTTTCATAGGGCTAAGTAATTGATTATACTTTTGAAGAGTCGTGGAAGGCAATGAAGTTACTTCTCTCTTTTCTGACTTTCAAAATTAGTACTGTATGGAGTTTTCAAATAGCTATTGTCATTGCTATTTGCTATGCAGGGACATTCTCCTACATTGCTTCTTCTACTAATTGTGTTTCAATTTCATGAAAGAGACATTTGGACCAATTTATTTTATCTTATTTATCATATCAATTTATATTGTCACCCAAAATAAAGTAAACCACGATAAATATCAGGAGAACAGCAAAAAAATAGTATAAATAGAAATTGTGTCTGAGGCAATTAACTCAGCTCCAACATACACACATAAACACACACACACACACACACACACACACACACACAAACACACAGAGAGCATACACATGGTAGACTTTTCTTATGAGCTCTTGTTCAATAAGCAAGTTGATAGTGAAGAATAGATAGGTTTCTTCCTATTAATGGTGGAAAGCACTAATTTCCAGCATAATCAGTGGCTTCTCCTTTCTCCAGAATTCTTCTGGGCTTTGCAAGGGGCTTCCAGAGGTGGAGAGTTGATGCTCCTATTTCAGTAGCTACTTTAGCTACAGTTTTGTCTGCTCCAAACGAATATCAGCCACCATTAAACAAAAATTGAATTCTTCCATAGCTATAGGAGCTAGATTTCCCCCCCACACACACACACCCTGTGGTTTTAGAAAATTCAGCTTGCCTTTGGGGTGAATTTTGTTTTCAACCAAGATGTTCATGTTCCTATATGAAGGTGACTAATAAGAACTTGCTTGTGCACCAGTCTTCAATGAATCCTGTCAAAAGCAAGAAGTCAAATCAGAATCAGAATTGTTTCTTTTTCATTATTTCACTGTGGCATCTCTTCCAGCTTAATCTGGGACGATGGGTACTGTTGAACCTGAAATGTTTGGTACACAATTTATATAGTCTGCCATTTAGCTAAGACTATAAATAAATAAATTGTGTCAATCAATCAATAACATGCAAGATCTTTTGAATGCTACTTCAGTCTCACATATATTTTTTGCTCTCTCTCTCTCTCTCTCCCTTCTACCTCATAAAGTTTTTAAGAGTGGAACAAGACAAAGACAAAGAATGTAGTCTGGAATGCACAGGTTCCCCTCAAAAGTCATTGTGTGCTTCAGATGGCAGGACTTTCTTATCTCGATGTGAATTTCTACGGGCAAAATGCAAAGATCCTCAGCTAGACATTGCCTACAGGGGAAACTGCAAAGGTAAGGAAATTGCCAGATATTCTGTAGACACAAGGTGAAAATTTTTATTGTTTTAATCTCAGTCTTAGAATGTCAGCTCATTTTAAAAAAATCAGTACAGGATGAAACACGAGGGGCAGGAAGAAAACCAATTGCCTCAATTTGGGTTTGTAAATCAGGTACCACATTGTAACCCTGATGTTCCAGCTCATCATGAATCACTTGGAAACTCACATCTTGTAGATGTGGTAAAATTATCTATACAAAGGAGCAATGTTTATTCCCTAGATAATGATTACATCCTATACATAACTAAAATATGGGATATAAAGTATTAAACATATACTGTAGGTTCCGTGTATAAACACTATAGCAGGGCTTTTCAACTTTTTCACCCATTGTACTACTTTTAGGATATGGCAACATCCGAGTACCGCCAGTCATCTAACAAGGTGTCAAAAACTTGATGACCAAAAAAAAGGGAAAAAAGTGATGAAGTACAGGTAGTCCTCAACTTACAACAGTTCGCTTTGTGACTGTTTGAAGTTACAATGGCACTGAAAAAAATGGCCCCCAAGCCACTGCTGAGCAAGACACCGGCCTGCCTGCCCGGTGGCGCTCTTCCTCCTGTCCAAGGTTTTTATTGTTGTGTGCATTTCTGTTGAGGATTGGCAGTGGGGGTGGGGTGGGTGGTGTTTGGTTTTTATTCCCTCCATCTGCTGGGTGGTTGCAGCAGGTTTTGGTCACTTCACATGACCCTGGGACACTGTGACCATCATAAATATGAATCAGTTGCCAAGCATCTGAATGTAAATCACAAGACCCTGGAGATGCTGCAACATTCCAGCTGATTGGTGCTTCTTCTGGCTTCAGCAGAAGCGCCAGGATCTGTGCCGAGCTCCAGCTGGAGCCTGGCGCTGATCCTGGCACTTCTGCTCAGCCCTGACAGCCCTGCAGCTCCAGCCGTCTCTTGCTCAGGCTTGTGCGGTGCTGCCACTGGTTCAGCTCATTCCCCTCCCTTTCTACCACTTTTCTAGGATGGTTGCGTACCACCTGCCAGGTGCCAATGTACCACAGGTGGTACCCGTACCACTGGTTGAAAAGCCCTGCACTATAGCACAAGCAGAAACCAGCAATGAATTCTTCATTCCCCAATGAAGTTTTTTCTGTGATGTTTATGAATAAATAAGAATCCAATTAAGGAAGCATTAATTCAGTATTGTTTGAGAGCGCTGTGTTTGCAGGTCTATCATAATGTATTGTCTACTGTTTGTAGCAAGTAGTGGAAATAGTGGTAAAGAGTCTCTAGTCTTAACTGTATTATGTTCTGGTCTTAAAAATATAAATGCAAGATGAAAACAGCAAATTAAAGTATTGCTTCATCCATGTAATCAAAAGCTGATGCTGTACATAATCAAGAAAGAGCATTAAAATAGGTGGGATTTGACAACAGGAAACTGTTAACGAAACACACACGGACCTAAAAACCTTCAGTATTTCTATTTGGATAGATTGGTTCTGCAGTTATGTTTTTTTCAGTTTACCACTCAAATAAAGGTAATCTTTGCTCATTGAATACTCATTCAGTGACTGTTCAAAGTTCCAGCTCTTGCATCCCCATTGTCACATGACTGAAATCTGATGCTTTGCAATCACCACTTACAATGGTTTCAGTGCCCTGCCATCACACAATTGCCACAAGTTGACAGCTTCCCACTCTTCTTCTCTTTGTGCCATATCCGTCATCAGACATTGGCGATCAAGTTGGCGATCCTGTTTTTATCAGCCACTGCACGAAAAAGTGCTGCTGAGTTTTGTCCAAACCAGTCCCTTAGATTTTGAAGCCATGATGTTCTTCTTCTGCCTGGACCTCGTTTGCCTTCAACCTTTCCCTGGAGTCAAGTCAATGGGGAAGCTGGCAGAGAAGGTCAAAAGTCTTTCTGATAAGTCTCTCCTACTCAACAGCAGCCACTCTTGGCCCTGCAGCTCTGGTGACACACCTCACTGGCTGACTACGCATAACCTGTATTTGGCAGCAGCCACCCCCAGCTTCAAAACTGTTTGTGTACCCTACCTCACCCAGCAGCAGTCAGTTCCTGCCTGCCAACCTACTTACAAGCCTCCTGGAGTTTGCAACTTCCTGCTGACTTCCCTACAGACTTTGTCTGTAAGAAGCTGCAAGGAAGTTGTGCTGAACAACCCCCAATCCTCACTTAATAGCAGCAATGAAGCGATACAGTTACACGATGTCCCAATTTACCACAGCATTATTTAGCAAGGGAAGTTCTGGTCCCAATTATCCTTGCTAAGCAAGGACTGCCTGTGGCACAAAATAGGGTCTGAAGGAATAGGATGTAAAAAATACTGGTCTGTTTGTAATGCTTGGACAACACTGTAATTACCAACTTAATTCTCCATAAAGAGTGTTTAAACAAAGAATAGTGAAAAAGGCTGGAACAGAAGCAACCAGAACTGAAATATTTCTAAATAACTTATTTACATATTGGAAAAAATATGTAGTACATCTATCAAATCCTATATACATTTTTGTTGATTATTTATCTTTGTATCCAGATATTCTTGATTGTGCTTTGGTTTTGGTTAATCTGATGGATACTTTGGCTAATAGTAGCTGAACTACTCAGAGTTTTGTATTGTTTGCCCAAGCAAAAAGTTGAGAAGCTTTCCAGCTTAACTGCAGGGTTTGATTCTCAGCACAATACCATCCTTCTTGATACATAAATACCAGTGATCACAGAGATTTACCTTCATTTACATAGAAAGAAAGTGTGTTTGTGTGTGTGTGTGTGTGTGTGTGTGTGTGTGTGTGTGTGAGAGAGAGAGAGAGAGAGAGAGAGAGAGAGAGAGAGAGAGAGAGAGAGAGAGAGAGAGAGAGAGAGAGAGAGAGAGAGAGAGAGAGAGAGAGAGAGAGAGAGAGAGACATCTTTGAGAGACAGTTTTGTGCATTGTGCATTCCTTATTTCTCTTAGCTTCAAAAAACCTTCAAAGCACCAAGAATTCTTTAAAGAGACATTCTGTCTCATCCTTGTACTGGGTTAAATAAAGCATTCTGGAATGCTTTTTTTTAATTGTCTAAATGGCTCTACCTTTGTCTATGCTCAGCAACGATAAAAATCCTCACTGAGCTTTGAAATCCAAACTCCTGTGTTTTTTTTCTGTGATAATACAAAGATCTTTTAACAACCACAGAACAGCTTTGCCCAACCTGGTGCCCATTTTCTTAGCTACAGTATATTTTTGTGAGATTATAAGAGTTGAGATCCAGCACCTCTGGATAGTAATGAGTTGGAAAAGGATTACTTTTGACCATAAAGAACTTTTAGGATTGTCCCTTATAGAGCAATGCTGAAATCAATATGAATAGTTGCATTGTAAATCCAGTGTGTGTGTGTGTGTGTGTGTGTGTGTGTGTGTGTTCAGGGACCATAGTATAAAACACTTCCTTTTCCTTACTTTTTTTCTTTTCTTTTAGTCTGTAGTTCTAGTGATGGATCAAATTTTTCATCTCTTTATGGAGTTTGGTGGATGTGTTAAGTCTAGCACAGTTCTGACTACATGATATGGGAGTGTTCTGGAGTCACACATCTATTACAGCATGTAACCTGCTCTGTGAACATACTGCACATAACAGGCTCAGCATCTAAGTATCAGTTAGCTATGAAAATGTCAAAGGAGAACTTTGCCTTTAAAATTGTCCTTATTTCTTCCCTTTAAGTCATATTAATAACTACCGTATTTTCCGGCATATAAGATGACTTTTTAACCCATGAAAATCATCTCAAAAGTTGGGGGGTCGTCTTATACGCCCAGTCGTCTTATACGCCGGAAAATAGTACATAAATCAATCGAGCGCCCCTGTTCTTGCAAAGCAACTTCAAGCCTCCTTAGTCCAGTCCCCCCTCCAACGTGACTCTCCCTTCCCACCCCCAAGAGCCTCTCAGCCCCTTCCCCTCACCCTTGCAAACGCCAGACCCCGGGAGCTCTTGAGTCTATTCCAAAGGGTGGGTGGAAGGAAAAGCCCCTTTCGGCTCCGGCTTGGCTGCAAGTCAGCAAGCCCGGGAAGGCACGCCCTCCCCTCTCACTGTGGAGGAAGCAGGGCAGGCTGGCGTCTGGCGGGAGCTGGCATGGCAGTCCTGCGCACGTGCACGCTCCCTGGCTCCTAAGGAGTCCTCGGAGAGCCATGGCAGGAGCCTCACGCTCTTCCCTCTTGAGGAAGCATCGGAGGAGCCGTCCGGCATCGGGCGGGAGCCGGTAGGGCAGTCCTGCACATGCGCGCACTCCCCGGCTGCTAAGAAGTACTCCTTAGGAGCCGGGGAGCGCGCGCGTGGGCAGGACTGCCCTGCCGGCTCCTGCCAGACGCCAGCCTGCCCTGCTTCCTCCACAGTGAGAGGGGAGGGTGTGCCTTCCTGGGATCGCTGATTTTCCGGCGTATAAGACGAAAAATCTTGAAAATCATCTCAAAAGTTGGGGGGTCGTCTTATACGCCCAGTCGTCTTATACGCCGGAAAATACAGTAAACTAGTGGTCAGGTTAATACTTATCTCTCTATTCTCTTTCTTTCCTGCTAAATGTCTATGGAGATTCTCAGTCATCCAGATCATGGTTATCTCAAAGGTCCATTTTTAAAAGGCATCTGAACTTTGTGTTTGTTCTTACTAGATGTGTGGCCTGTTAATTGGATTCAGCAATCATCTTATCTGGGGAAAGCTCTTTGGATAGCTTGTTTTCTGCACTGGATTTTGGACTCTCATCCTCAAATCTTGCATTTGTTCTTAAAGCTTGGTCTTGTGCAGCCAGAATTACCTTCTCTGTCTCTTTCTTCAGCTTTTCTCTTAGCCATTGTTAAGTCTGTTTGTTATCTGCTTAACTCTTCTTGTTGTCGTTATGTGTATGCGTGTGTGTGCTAACCATGTAATCCTTTGCCTCTTTTTCTGTTCTTCATTTGGTCCTTCTTGTATGCTGGTTTGGTGTCTCCATATTCTTTCTTTCTTTCTCTTCTTCACTGTCCTTCAGATATTCTTCCAATACTCTTTTTTTCCTTCAATTCTCTGGTGTTATTAATAATTCCTTTCCTATTATTTTTCCAGATTTTGGTAACTTTAATAACCTTAAGTTTTGAAAGCTCTGTTACTTGAAACTTATTGGAGACCACTCAAACATGCATTTATTTTCCAGGCGCGTTAGCTGTTTCAGAACCTCAAAGATTGCAGCACATTTTCACCAATTGAAGGTCTTTCTTATATGATAAAAGTGAAGGAAATCTTTTTGTAGTGGATAAAATCTGTGCTCCCTGATGCACTGGTTATGAAATGAGCAAAAGTGCTAGAATTTAGAATTTGAATTAGATAAATTTACATGGTTAAAAAATAAATCTTGTATTTTGCAAGAAACAAAAAGAATAAGGCATGTGTTTATCATTGTAGAGATCAGTACTCTGTAGTCTCCTCAACTTCCTACTCTTTCATGGAGAAGACACCATGAAGAAATTCACCTCACTGAACTTTATCAGAGAAAGAGATAAGGGCGAACAAGAAGGCTTCCAAGTGTTATCAAGACATATAATCAAAATTAGCAATAATGGCACAGGCAAGCACTGGCCCTCAAACAGTAAAGAAAACTACACTTCACAAAGAGAAATTGGAAATAAGTTCTCATATATTCTAAGAATAAAGTATTCTTCAAGCAGCTGCTGTAAATGTGACAGGCTTTATAAACATTAAAAAGAAATGTAGAAGGGGTCTTTCAGCCACCTCAAAAAACAGCATTAACTAAACAGAACACAAATCATCCACCCCACAGATTTTCCTCTGGCTAGGGACAGAATAGCTCCTGGAATTCCTTTTGGCTGCCTCCCTTCACCCCCCCCACCCCAAATAAAATAAAATAAAATAAAATAATAATATCAAATTTGCTTTCTCTGGGATTCTGGATGGAATTTGTGTTCAGCCTGCTCACGATCAGGCCCATTGAATTCGGTTTGGCAATTAATCATGACCAATGATGAGCGTGCTGGTTT
The DNA here is from genome assembly GCF_964194415.1 of Vipera berus. Classification (NCBI taxonomy): domain Eukaryota; kingdom Metazoa; phylum Chordata; class Lepidosauria; order Squamata; family Viperidae; genus Vipera; species Vipera berus. The sequence goes on from NC_138202.1 coordinate 283,650,147, forward strand.
AGCTCAGCCCTCAAGGCTGCCTGCCAGTGGTATGTGCTGTGTGGTGAGGTGAATTACTGTTGCTTCTCCTTAATGATGGTGATTGGAGTGACACAGTGTTGAAGGCATCAGTAGCTATTTGTCTATGCCAACACCTCATGCGAAGGCTTCCATGAGGATGAGAATTCTTGAGAGAGTGTGGATGTGTGTGAGATATTCTTCTACATAGAAAATCACAAGGCATTTTCCCCCGACCCCATCTGCTGACCGAGTCCCTCAGATGTTAGCAATGAATTGAGATGAAATATTTCAGTCCCTGAGGGCCATCTCTTCATCTTACACCTCAGCATCTTCAAATCATCCATCTGCAACCAGCCAGCTTACTGGGTCGTGCCTTGATTGTGGGCAATATTTATAACAGATGTGTCTAATGGAGATAAAACAGATTTCTTTTTCTGCTGAGCGGTCAAGGCAGCAACATTAATATTGTCTGTAGCTCCTTCTCCTTTCCAATAAATGGAAATAGCAAGAATCCAGTTCAGCCTTTCTACACAATTAGCAAATTCCTAAATTATATCAAGTAAACTTTAATTTTTCAAGGATATATACTGTATATTGCAGAAGGGATTAGACTTTGGAGCATAATTTGTTAATAATTGTTATCAGCTTTTTTCATTTTGCAGTTCAATGGCTTTTATGGATCTAATGGAACATGGGCTTGCATAGTTGATTGGGCCCTATGGTACCTCAAGCAGAAGTCCCTACATCCTACTTTTATAATCTATATTTTTGGAACTCCCAGCCCCTCTGCCCTGGAAAGCATATTTTGTATCCTATCAGATCAACTCTTTAAAAGAAAAGTCTTTCTTTGCTTACTCACAAGGAAGAGACTATTCTGGCTTTCTTTAGTTTTCGGTAGCTTAGCAGAGTGGCTGGGACATGAGAGAGGATAAAGTCCTCATCAGAAGGAGGATACAGATTCCAGAAAATATACATTTAGTATGGTTGGCCATATAGTCAGCCAGATATTTAGACTGGAATTGGCATATATTTATCAATCTGCCGAGCCCTCCCCAAGGACCTGGGAGACGCAGATGTTGTTTTATGGTGCTAAAACTAACCCTTGCAGGATGTAAGTTGTTCCAAGTAAAGCTGTCCATTGCAGTTGACTGATGCTGACTTAGTCAATGCCGATGGTGTTCGAGTGGTACTCCAGATGTTTTGGGATTTTGCACCCAAGGCACCAATGACTAGTGGTACTATCATTATTATTTTCCAAATTTGATTTTTCCCCCCTGTATGCAGGTCTTGTAGTTTATGATTTTCTTCAGTTCTTTCTCTTCTCTTCTGCTGTCTCCTACGCATTGCAGTGTTTACTATCCAGACTTTTTTTTTGGTCTTTTTTACCGACAGTTGTTAAGTCTGGAGTGTTAGGTGGCAAGTGCTTGTTTGTCTGAATTCTAAAATCCCAGAGCACTTTAGCTTCTTCATTTTTTATTACTTTGCCTATTTTGTGATCCCACCCAATCTTGCTTGCAGATAAATGGCATTTCTTACAAATATTCCACTGTACCATTGTTGCTACTTTGTCATGCTGTAGTTTGCAATCTGTCTGTGTGATTGTCTTGCAACAGCAAATTAGGTGGTCTACTGTTTCTTCAGCTTCTTTGCAGAGACAGCTCAAACAATTTGTTATAATCAGCACCACCACTTTATTCATCACCTGTAACTGCAGATAACTTATATACAAGTTAAAAAGCACCATTCCAACTATAACAAGGAGAGCGGTTATTTAATATTACATGTATTAACAGCAGTGAGAATTATCTATGCCCAATATTGGAAAAATGAAAATTTACTGACTGAAGAAGTATTAATAAAGAAAATACTAGATTGTGCAGAAATGGATAGATTAACTTTAGAGATTAATGAGAAAGAGAACTAAGGAGAAACTTCCTGACAGTTAGAACAATTAACCAGTGGAACAACCTGCCTCCAGAGGTGGTGAATGCTCCAACACTGGAGGTTTTTAAGAAGAGACTGGACAGCCATTTGCCTGAAATGGTATAAGGTTTCCTGCCTGAGCAGGGGGTTGGACTAGATGACCTCCAAGGTCCCTTCCAACTTTATTATTATTATTATTATTATTATTATTATTATTATTATTATTATTATTATTATTATTATTATTATTATTTTATTGAAAAGTTTTAAAATACATTTTATCTTTAACAATCCCCCCCTCCCCCTCCCCTACCTATCCCTCCCTACCCCTCCCCCCCTTTCCCCCCTCCCCCCCGACTTCCCAGAGCTAAGTACAGGGTATAAAAACAAAAAAAAACAATCATAAGCATCCATTTGCTACCAATAATAAATTCTTAAATCTATCACTCTCTAGCTCATATAAGATAACTACAAGCAATACTAATATTTCATATAGAAAAAAAAGAAAATAGAAAGGAAGACTTATTCAAATGCTAAATGAAACTTTTTAGTCCCATATTTGTTCTGGATATATTCAATCCATTTTTTCCACTCCATAATATAACGTTCTTGCGAATAATCTTTCAAATAAGCCGAGATCTTTGTCATTTCTGCCAGGTCAGAAACCTTTAAAGTCCATTCTTCTATAGTCGGCAGTTCCTCCTTCTTCCAATATTGACCTATTAAAAGTCTTGCTGCTGTAATTAAATTCAACATCAACTTAGTGTCCACAACAGTAGCATCTACAATTATACCCAACAAAAAGAATTGCGGACAAAACTTTATCCTTTGCTTGAAGATCTTCTGCATATTCCACCAAATTTTTATCCAAAAAGCCTTGACCTTTTTGCAGGTCCACCATATGTGAAAATATGTTGCATCTTTGCCACCACACCTCCAGCATTTTGGCTGATAATTCGGATACATACTTGCAAGCTTTTTAGGATCTAAATGCCATCTATAAAACATTTTATAAAAGTTCTCTCTTAGATTTTGAGCTTGTGTGAATTTTACATTCCTCCCCCAGATCTTTTCCCACGTGTCCATTGTAATAACTTCTTGGATATTCTGGGCCCATTTTATCATACAATCTTTAACAAGTTCTGTTTCTGAGTCAATTTCTATCAATGCAAGATATATCCGTTTGATATGTGCTGGACCCTGATTTCTAATTTGCTTTATCAAATTTTCATCAGTCATTGCAAAACCAATTTTCTGATCTTCTTTCCACCTGGCCCGTAACTGAGTATATTGAAACCAAGTTTGAACAATCTTCTCATCTCGCAAGAGGTTGTACGGCTTCAAACACCAGACATTTCTTTCCAAGCTTAAAATCTCCTTATACGTAGTCACATCATGTTTGAAGCCAACATTTATGTTTTCTATTGCGTGCTTTGGGATTGCCCACAACGGCATCTTGTAATCTAACTTATGTCTATACTTCTTCCAAACTCTCAACAATGCCTGTCTTAAAATATGCACTTTAAACACATTATCTACCTTCTTATCATACAACAAATATGCATGCCAGCCAAATAACAAGTCATGGCCCTCAAGATTTAATAATCTCTCTTGTGTCAAATTAATCCAATCACTTATTCCTGCTAACGCAGCAGCTTCATAATATAATTTAAGATTGGGCATTTTAAGACCACCTCTTTCACGAGTATCCTGCATAATCTTAAATTTAACACGTGGCCTTTTCCCTGCCCAAACAAATTTATTGATACCCCGTTGCCATTCTTCCAAATTAGAATCTTTCTTAAGAACCGGTATCATTTGAAATAGGAATAAAAATTTAGGCAGGACATTCATTTTCACTGCTGCGATTCTTCCCAGCAAAGACAATTGCAATTTTTCCCAACTCTCCATTTCTTTTTGAATTTTTCCCCATAATTTTTCATAGTTATTTTTATATAACTTAGTATTAGAGGGTGACAAAAACACCCCCAAATATTTGACCCTTTTAGCAATCTCAAATCCAGTTAATCCTTCTAAAAGAGCCTTTTGCGATACTGTCATATTTTTGGCCAGAATTTTAGTTTTTTGTGCATTAACTTTAAATCCAGAAACCCTCCCATATTGCATTATTATCTCCATCAGGTCCACAACAGAGTTTTCTGGCTGGGTCACTGTAACAACCAGATCGTCTGCAAACGCCCTCAATCTATAATCCTGATCTCTAATTTGTATACCCTTAATTCTTTCTGAATTCCGTATTTTAACTAGTAATATCTCCAATGTTAACACAAATAGTAAAGGCGATAACGGACACCCTTGCCTTGTGCCCTTCTCGATATTACATGCTTCAGTCAAACTATTGTTAACTATTATTCGGGCAGTTTGTTTTTGATATAATGCCCTAATTGGTTGCAAAAATTTATCCCCAAAATTCATTTTATCTAAAACTTTCATCAGAAATTGCCAATTCAACTGATCAAAAGCTTTTTCAGCATCTAAAAAAATTAGCGCCGCAGAAATCTGGTTGTTCCTTTCCAAAAACTCTAACACATCAACTATATGCCTCACATTATTTTTCATTTGCCTACCACTAATAAACCCGGTTTGATCCCCATGAATCACCTGTTGCAGAACCCTCATCAATCTGTTAGCCAACACCTTAGCAAATATTTTATAATCTGTATTTAAAAGTGATATCGGTCTATAGTTTTTTACTTGAGTAGCATCTTGATCTTCCTTCGGAATCAAAGAGATAAAAGCAGTTCTCCAAGATGGAGACACCTTTCCCCCCCCCCTCTGAATTGTCTGAAACAGTTCCTTTAACGGCTTTATCAACTCCATTTGTAAATTTTTGTAGTAAACCGCAGTCAAACCATCCGTACCTGGCGCCTTATCCATCTTCAATTCCTTAATTGCTATTAAAATTTCTTCTTCTGTTATCAGTTGATTAATCTCCTCTTTTTGTGCTTGCGTAAGAACTGGGATGCTAGCATTCTCCAAATATACATCAATGTCTTTTTCATTAATCTTCTCCTTAGCATATAATTTAGAATAAAAATCCACAAAGGCTTCCTTAATAAGATCCTGTTGAAACACAACCTTTCCCTTATGTTCAATTTTATCTATATTAGAAGCCCTTTGCTTTTTCCTTAGTCTGTAAGCTAGCCATCTGCCTGGCTTGTTAGCATTGCAAAAAGTATTATGCCTGGCAAACCGCAAGTTGGTTGCCACTTGATCAGCCATCAATTTATCAAATTGTCCTCTTAATAGCTTAATAACCTCCTTAGTCTTCACATCCAATGGGTTCAAAATTAAGGCCTTTTCTTTTTCCCTAATTTCATTCTCCAATTCTTTCCTTCTGGCTTCCAAAGTACGTCTGTATTTATTATTCATATATATCAACACCCCTCTCATGTAGGCCTTGCTAGCATCCCAAACCATGTCCATAGAGGTATCCTTATTCATATTAATTTCAAAAAAATCCTTCATCCGCTGTTTACATTCTTCCACATTTCTCTGATTTCTAAACAAATTCTCATTTACGCACCACGAGCGCCTGTCTCTATTGTCCTTATTAATCTCTAACCAAACTGGACTATGGTCCAAAATAGTTCTTGCACAGATCTTTACCTTCTTAATCCTAGAAAAAAAATCATTAGTCAGCAAAATAAAATCAATCCTGGAAAAAGATTGATGTCTGTCAGAAAAAAAAGTATAATCCTTTTCATATAAGTCTGTGTCACGCCAGATATCTCGCAGTTCCAAATCATCCTTCATTTCAAAAAAAGATTTAGGCAATCTGGCATGACTCGGAAAACGCTTAAAAGAACCAGCCTTATCCATCTGTGCATCCAAAACACCATTCCAGTCCCCCATAAAAATAAACGATTTGTAATCCAATTGAGTAAGCTTTGTATGAAGTGAACTAAAAAAATCAGCTTGTTGTTGATTAGGAGCATACAGTCCAACTAGAAGCGTTTTTTTACCTTCTAACAACAAATCTATCATAACATATCTTCCTTGCTTATCTGCTTCAATTAATTCCGCTGTTAGAGTACTTTTAACGTAGACAACCACTCCATTTTTCTTATTCATCGCAGAAGCAACAAATTGCGTGCCCAACCTTGAGTTCGATAAATACTTTTGGTCCATAACCCTAATATGCGTTTCTTGCAAACATATAACATCAATCTTAAATTGTTTTAAATATTGAAAAACTTTCTTTCTCTTCTGTGGTGAGTTTAGTCCATTAACATTCCAAGTTAGAAATTTAGTCACCATGCGTGGCGCCCCGAAGCTTTTGGAGCACATCTTCAATAGCCCCTGTATTTTCTTTGGGCCGCGCTCCTCCCACAGCTTCACTATAAGTACGCTTTGAAAGTTCCATAAACTTCTGCTGGTCTTGCTCTTGTACTTGTCTTGCTCGTTTTAAAGCGGCACGCGTCAACCTCTGCTCTCCAGCAGCAGCCGATGAAGCTATAATTTGATCCCCTCCAGCACCATTCTCCTCTGTCTGTCCACCTTCAGCCTCTTGAGGTTTCCCCTCTCCAGATCTCTTTGCAGCTTCCAAGAGTGATAGAGGGGTTGCTTTTAAAACATTGCTGTAGAAGTCACGCGCCTGAGTCACAGTAACCAGACGATATCTTTTACCTTCGTGCATCACCACCAATCCGACTGGAATCTCCCATCTGAACTTAATATCACGTTGCTTAAGTTCCTGTACAAGAAATGCAAAATCTTTCCTTCTCCTTAAAATCTTTGGAGGAATCTCTTTTAGAACCAGAACTTCTTGCTCGGCAACCACAACTTTAGTATCATAAGCAGCTTGAATAACTTCATCTCTAGTTGCTCTCTTTGTAAAATAAACCACCACATCTCTAGGTAGCTTCCTCTGCCTTGCAATCCATGAATTTACACGAAAAACTTTATCCATACATCCCTCTATCTCAGATGCTGGCTGGCCCAATACTGCTTCCAGAGCCTCAGAAATCAACTGCTTTAGGTCTTCTTTAGGATTCTCTTTTAAGCCCCTGATTCTAATAGCATACTGCATCTGATGGAACTGGACAAGACTCAATTCTCCGTCCATTTTATCCCTTAAATTTTCATTCTCCAGTACCTTTACTTCTAATATAGAGTTCTTTTGACTAAGATCCTCCACTTTTTCGTCCAAACGTTGCACACATTCAGCCACGCTTTCCACTGTAGACAAAATGTCTACCCTCATTGCACTAAACTTCTCTTCCATCCTCTCCTCCATTACGTTAAACTTCTCTTCCATCCTCTCCTCCAATTTCTCCAATTTCTCCTCCAACTTTGCCATCTTATCACCCAGCATTTCTGACATTACCTGCGATTGCTTTGCAAAGGCATCTTGTAAGTCCTTAAGCGTCAATGCCACAGGAGGTGCAGGAGGAAGCAAAGCTTGCAACGATGTCTGTTGCACCGGGGAAGTTCCCGCACTCCGAAGAACTTTAGAGGAAGATTTAGCCGCCATCTTTCCTCACTTTCACTTGTTGCGCACTTTCACTTAAAGTTTATAAAGTCAATTGAACTAGGGAGTAAGAATAAAAGTCCTCTTCACCTTAACCTCCTGTACCGCTCTGCCTGCTCCTTTTTACTCCAAAGTCTTTCCTTCTGGCAGGGGTGGTCGCAAACGCCTGGCTCTGCTCCAAAAATCCCGGAACAGAGACGCTAAGCAGCTCGGAGCAACCCAGGCTACGGGGGAGCTCAATCCTTCAGCCGCCCCAGCTTTCAGCTCAGGCGGCCCCGGAGAACTCAACCCCTACCTGGGGCCTCACCCCCTCCTCTTCTCCCGAGGAGGGGGCTTCAATTCCACCTGAACAGCTGATCGGCGCTGTTTTAGGTGGAAAAACTCAGCTGCGAAGCGGACAGCCCGAAACGGCTATCTTCGGCGCCGCGCCGCCACCGGAAGTCCCTATTATTATTATTATTATTATTATTATTATTATTATTATTATTATTATTATTATTATTATTATTATTATTATTATTATTATTTTATTTTATTGGATTTGTATACCGCCCTTTCCCGAAGGACTCAGGGCGGTTTACAGGGAATTAAAACAAGAAACATAAAAATTAAAAACAATTAAAAGATTATAACAGTCTCTGAGAGAGTAAAAACCCCCAATTAAAATTAAAATTAAAATTAAAATTAAAATTAAAATTCTCAGCCTGGGCCAGAGAGCTCGAAGAGCCAGGTCTTCAGGTCCCGGCTGAATGAACGGAGGTCGGGGACAGTCCTCAGCTCCACGGGCAGCTGGTTCCAGAGGGCAGGCGCACCCACTGAGAAGGCACTCCCCCTGGGCGTTACCCGCCGGCAATCTTTTACCGGCGGCACCCTGAGAAGACCCTCCCTGTGGGAGCGCACTGGATGAAGGGATTCAGTTTACTATAGAACTTGGACTAAATTTTATCAATGGCTAGATAACCGAATTAGAGAGAAAGGAAGGTGATATGTATTTTTGAATGTATTCTAGTAAGAAAAATATTATGGATTGAAAACTTAATATTTTTATTATAATTTACTATATTTATCAATCATTAACTCTAATATTCTTGTGTGTGTGTGTGTGTGTGTGTGTGTGTGTACTCAGACAATATGCTGTTTGCCAAACATTGAGTGTTATCGGGGAAACCCCAATCCCTATCCCAACCTTCCCTGTATTCTAACCCCAATCCCTACCCCTCCTTTTTCCTTCCCATCCTTATAAAAACCAATAAAACCCTTTAAAACAAAAAAAATTGCACCATTCCAAAGATTATCCTTTGAAGACCCACACAAATCTCCCCAGTGTGAGAAATTTATTCCAATTCTTTTTTTCTTTTTTTCCTATTAGAGGGCTTTCCCGTTATCCCATGACAGCTGAATTCAGGAAATGTTAGCAGAGATATTGTCAAAGGCTTTTTGAAAGTCAAAACATGCAATATTTATTGGGGCATCTTGTTTGTGTGGTTGCAGACACCCTCAAACACTCATGAGAAAAGACCTACTTTTTCAATACCATTTTGGTTCTTTTTCTAGAATCGTTATTTTTTTGGAATTTATTCCTCCTTTAATAATACTTTCGACCATTTCTGCTGGAACAGATATTACGTTAATTAGCCTATAGTTTTGTTTTTTATTCATTGATTTTTTTTTTAAAAAAATGGCACCATCCAGTCTTTTTTTTTCCAGTGCCAAGGAGCAGCTGATAAACAGAAGATGCATATTTTCAAAGAAATAAATTGCTAACTTATGTTTAAGAATTATTTAAGACTTCTTGAGTAGATACCATCTTAATCCAGGGATTTATTTAGCTTTACTTTCTCATTTTGCTTTTAACTCTTGTTACTCCTATTTGTTTCAGTTCATCAGATATTCCCCCTGAAATAGCCTGCTCAGGCACAGATATCTGTCTTATGTCTTTAACGGTGAAGACAGAAGCAAATAATTCATTCAGCTTTTCTACTATCTTCTTCTTCTTTTAGGAGACATTTAATGGTCTTATCATCTAGCAGTCCAATGACTTCTGAGGTCTGTTTCCTATTCCAAATATATTTGAAAAATGCTTTATTACTTGCCTAAATGATCTTTCTCATGTGCTCCTGAAAGTGCTTTTAATTTTTTATCACTTGCTTTCATTTCCTTTGAGAGAGTTCCTGTATGTTCTTATCTGGTGTTTTTTTTTAATGACAGGTTTGACCCTGTTTGTTAACTGCACTTGGTGATCCCTTTGTCTTTGTAATATCTTACATAAAGTATTCTTTCCACCTGAGGGTCTAATATAGTAGTTTTGAATTATTTCCAAGTATTTTGGAGTGAACTGGTTCCTCTTGTTTCTCCCTTTTAATTACTTTAGGGTTTGGAAATGGTTCTTCTGAGGTTAAATGTCATTTTATCCATTGGGCCATTGTTTCAGAGGTATTTCCTTCCCTAAATAGAAGAACCAAATAACCACGGATGATGTGATGGAATGTAGTCTGGATTCCCAGTAAAGAGGGAGTGCATTCCAGAGGAGTAAGAGGCAATTCTTATTGGTCAGATAGTTTGTGTGACAGAAAGAAGGTGAAGACAAACCTTCCCTAATAGTTGCTGGATGTAAGTAGGAGGCTGCTTTAGTTTGGCAAGTTTCTGTCTGTAAATATGAAACAATAAAGGTAACTACTTGGAAAAATCACCACATGTCTTTCTTGGTGTTTGGATTCCTTCTTTGTGCAAGGAATCCTTATGCAGTAAAGGACAATGACTAAAGTCTTCCTTCCACCAGGGAGGAATCTTATAATTTAATACATGGCCTCTTTCAGGATCAAAGCAACATAGTATTTTTAGGCATCCACAAAGATCCAAGCAGAACTGAGTGCCATAGCTGGATCACAAATGGTGGATATAGTGCCGCCAGGTATTTTTTCCATGATGTCCCTATTTTCAGGTTATTGTTAAAATTAGCAGGTCAACTAGACTTAAATCATCTGATGCTGCCTTAATAGTAGGCAAGTCCTGAGAGCACCACTGACTAAAGAGAGGTCAGTTGGAAGTCATTTTGTCCAGGTAGAGCTTAAACCTGGAATCATTCATGGCTGCTTTACATAGGGCTCTATTCACACCACACAGTTTCAAATAAGAATTGGGTCTCTTCATGATGCCCATGCTTCTCTGAAATGCAGAAAAAAGACTAGCTGCCCTTGAAAACCACACAGAAACTTTAACTGGTCCAGAAGCAGTAGCACCCACAGTAATGGGGCTCCCTAGGTTTGCTCATGTAACTTAGGTAGTGTATGTTGCAGTAATCCACATGGGAGGTAATCAAGGCGTGAACGTCTATGAGTAAAGTCTCCAGACCCAGGAAAGGGCATAATTGGACCAACCCCTGGTCCACAATTTGGTGGTGGCCTGTGGCCTGTTGGGAACTGAGCTGCACAAATGGCGGGAGAACATGTGAGCGCGTGAAGCTGCATTTTTGTGAACACACGCACAACCATTCCCTCTCCCTCCCCCACGGCTGCTGCCAGGGTAAAGAGCTGGAAATGTTGGGGACTGTTGCACTAGGCAAAACTGTGCAACATTCCCCGCCACAGCTGCTATCTGCTCCTTGATCAGAAGCTACAAGTCCAAGAGGACCCTAAATTCTAGACCAGCTGTGTCTGGGGAAATACCATAGCATCCAGAATCAAAAATGAAGTATCATCTAGGCCTAGGGGGAAGGGCAACAACCCTTAGACACTTCATCTTGCCAGGGTTGAGTTGATGGTGGTTCCTTCCCCATCCATTGTTGTTGTTGTTAGTTGCGAAGTCGTGTCCGACCCATCGCGACCCTATGGACAATGTTCCTCCAGGCTTTCCTGTCCTCTACCATCTTCTGGAGTCCATTTAAGCTCACGCCTACTGCTTCAGTGACTCCATCCAGCCACCTCATTCTCTGTCGTCCCCTTCTTCTATTGCCCTCAATCTTTCCCAGCATTAGGCTCTTCTCCAGTGAGTCCTTCCTCCTCATTAGGTGGCCAAAGTATTTGAGTTTTAGCTTCAGGATCTGGCCTTCTAAAGAGCAGTCAGGGTTGATCTCCTCTAGGACTGACCGGTTTGATCGCCTTGCAGTCCAAGGGACTCGCAGGAGTCTTCTCCAGCACCAGAGTTCAAAGGCCTCAATTCTTTTGCGCTCAGCCTTTCTTATGGTCCAACTTTCACTGCCATACATTGCAACTGGGAAGACCATAGCCTTGACTATACGCACTTTTGTTGACAGGGTGATGTCTCTGCTTTTTAGTGTGCTGTCTAGATTTGCCATGGCTTTCCTCCCGAGGAGCAAGCGTCTTTTAATTTCTTGACTACAGTCCCCATCTGCAGTGATCTTGGAGCCCAGGAAAATAAAATCTGTCACTACCTCCATTTCTTCCCCATCTATTTGCCAGGAATTGAGAGGGCCGGATGCCATGATCTTGGTTTTCTTAATGTTTAGTTTCAACCCAACTTTTGCACTCTCCTTCTTCACTCGCAACAAGAGACTCTTCAGTTCCTCTTCACTTTCTGCCATTAGAGTGGTATCATCTGCATATCTTAGGTTGTTGATATTTCTTCCAGCAATCTTAATTCCAACTTTTGATTCATCTAGCCCTGCCTTTCTCATGATGTGCTCTGCATATAAGTTAAATAGGCAGGGCGACAGTATACAGCCTTGCCGGACTCCTTTCCCAATTTTGAACCAATCAGTGGTTCCGTGTCCAGTTCTCACTGTTGCTTCTTGGCCCGCATATAGGTTTCTCAAGAGACAAATAAGATGTTCTGGTACTCCCATCTATTTAAGAACTTGCCACAGTTTGTTATGATCCACACAATCAAAGGCTTTAGCATAGTCAATGAAGCAGAAGTAGATGTTTTTCTGGAACTCTCTAGCTTTCTCCATGATCCAGCGTATGTTGGCTATTTGATCTCTAGTTCCTCTGCCTCTTCGAAATCCTGCCTGTACTTCTGGTAGTTCTCTATCCACATACTGCTGGAGTCTAGCTTGTAGGATTTTAAGCATAACTTTACTAGCATGAGAAATGAGTGCAATGGTGCGATAGTTTGAACATTCTTTGGCACTGCCTTTCTTTGGAATTGGAATGTAAACTGATCTTTTCCAATCCTGTGGCCACTGTTGAGTTTTCCAAATTTGCTGGCAAATTGAGTGTAGCACTTTTACTGCATCGTCTTTTAAGATTTTGAATAGCTCAGCTGGAATACTGTCACCTCCACTAGCTTTGTTGTTGCTCAGCTTTTCTAAGGCCCACTTCACTTCACATTCTAGGATGTCTGGCTCGAGGTCAGTGACCACCTCATTGTGATTATCAGGGACATTAAGCTCATTCTTGTATAGTTCTTCTGTGTAATTTTGCCATCTCTTCTTAATCTCTTCTGCCTCTGTTAGGTCCCTGCCATTTTGGTCCTTTATCATGCCCATTTTTGCATTGAACGTTCCCTTCATCTCCCCAATTTTCTTGAAAAGATCTCTGGTCCTCCCTATTCTATTGTTTTCTTCTATTTCTTTGCACTGTTCATTTAAGAAGGCATTCTTATCTCTTCTAGCTATTCTCTGGAATTCTGCATTCAATTGGGCGTATCTTTCTTTTTCTCTCTTGCCTTTTGCTTCCCTCCTTTCCTCAGCTATTTGCAAAGCTTCCTCAGACAGCCATTTTGCTTTCTTGCATTTCTTTTTCTTTGGGATGGTTTTGGTTGCTACCTCTTGTACAATGTTGCGAACCTCTGTCCATAGTTCTTCAGGCATCCTGTCTATCAGATCTAATTCCTTAAATCTATTTGTCACCTCTACTGTATATTCAATGGGGATATGATTTAATTCATACCTGATTGGCCTGGTGCTTTTCCCTACTTTCTTCAGTTTAAGCCTAAACTTTGCAATGAGAAGCTCATGGTCTGAGCCACAGTCAGCTCCTGGTCTTGTTTTTACTGACTGTATAGAGCTTCTCCATCTTTGGCTGCAGAGCATATAGTCAATCTGATTTCTGTGTTGACCGTCTGGTGATGTCCATGTGTAGAGCCGTCTCTTGGGTTGTTGGAAAAGAGTGTTTGCTATGACCATCGTATTCTCTTGACAAAATTCTATCAGCCTGTGCCCTGCTTCATTTTGTACTCCAAGGCCAAACTTGCCTGTTATTCCGGTTATCTTTTGGCTTCCTACTTTAGCATTCCAATCCCCCATGATGATAAGGACATCATTTTTTGGTGTTAGTTCTATAAGGTGCTGTAGGGCTTCATAGAACCGGTCAATTTCATCCTCTTCAGCACCGGTGGTTGGAGCATAGACTTGGACTACTGTGATATTGAATGGTTTGCCTTGGATTCGAACTGAGATCATTCTGTCATTTTGAGGATTGTATCCCAGTATTGCTTTTCCTACTCTTTTATTGACTATGAAGGCTACTCCATTTCTTCTGAGGGATTCTTGCCCGCAGTAGTATACCTGATGGTCACCTGAATTAAATTCACCCATTCCTGTCCATTTTAGTTCGCTGATACCTAAGATGTCGATGTTCAGTCTTGTCATCTCTTGTTTGACCACGTCCAGCTTGCCTTGATTCATGGATCTTACATTCCAGGTTCCTATGGAGAAAAAATCTTTACAGCATCGGACTTTCCTTTCACCACCAGACATATCCACAGCTGAGCGTCCTTTCGGCTTTGACCCAGTCGCTTCATTCTTTCTGGCGCTACTAGTACTAGCCCTCTGCTCTTCCCCAGTAGCATATTGGACGCCTTCCGACCTGAGGGGCTCATCTTCCAGCGTCATATCGTTTTGCCTTTTGGTACTGTCCATAGGGTTTTCATGGCAAAGATACTGGAGTGGGTTGCCATTTCCTTCTCCAGTGGATCACGTTTTGTCAGAACTCTCTGCTATGACCTGTCCGTCTTGGGTGGCCCTGCACGGCATAGCTCATAGCTTCATTGAATTACGCAAGCCCCTTCGCCACGACAAGGCAGTAATCCCCATCCATACCCTTGCATAAACTCAAATGCACAGTTGCTAAGTGGAATAATAGTTTGTTTATTGACCATTTGAAGTTACAAAGACACTGAAAAAAGTGTCATGACCATTTTTCACACTTAAGCGTTGCGGCATCCCATGGTCATGTGATCAAAATTCAGACCCTTGGCAAGGGACTCATATTTATGACAATTGCATTGTCCCAATGTGATCATCTTTTGAGACCTTCTGACAAGCAGGTCAATGGGCAAACCAGATTCACTTAACGACTGTGTTACTAACTTAACAAACTGCAGTGATTCACTTAACAAATGTAGCGAGAAAGCTCGCGGAGAAGAGGCGTTACACGGGAGTATCAGGAGACTCCCATTACAACTCGCGCGGCTGCATTCTGCACCAGCTGAAGTCTCCGAGTGGTCCTCAGGGGTAGCCCCATGTAGAGAGCATTGCAGTACAAGAAAACATCTACAAGAAAGCGCAGAGAGCACCAAGGACCTTTCATTTCAACCTTGCATGACAGATATTCTCCTCCATCAGTATATTGTCTTCTTTAAAAAAAAAAAGTTAGCGTCTACCAGAATGTCTATGGAGATTCTCAGTCATGCGGGTCATGGTTGTCCCAAAGATGCTTTTTCGAGAGGCAACTGGACTTTCTTGTTTTTTTTCTTCGAAGATGTTTCGCTTCTTATCCAAGACGCTTCTTCGTCTCTGACTGGATTGATATTGGAAGGATTGATATTCCTTGCAGACCGCTGGTCACTTGCATTCTTTTAGAGAGTCATTGAGGCCACTTGGAGGTTTATCTGTGTCCTTGGGATCACCTGAGTAGTGCAAATGGGTGTGGAGCCTTCTTGGAACTGCTGAAAGGACTGTGTGGTAGACTGGAGAAAGATGATGTCGTATCCCCTCCCCCTGTTGAGAGAGGGCTGTTCAATTTTAACACAGATGGCCTCTTTGACCCCTCTTTCAAACCGGAAGTCCTCTCTGTCCAAAATGTGGACTTTTGCTGTCTTCAAAAGAGTGGCCTTTGTCGTTTAAATGCAGATGGACTGCTGAATCTTGTCCTGATGGGTTTGTTCTCCTATGTTGTGCCATGCATTTATGAAGTGGTGGCTTGGTTTCCCCAATGTACAGATCTGCACGTTTCACTGCATTGTACTGCATATATCACATTGCTCAGTTTGTGTGTGGGTATTTTATCCTTGGGGTGGACAAGCTTCTGCCTTAGTGTATTCATGGGTTCAAAGTGTGTATGAACCTTGTATTGGCTGGAGATCCTCCTGAGCTTTTCAGATAATTCCTGAAGTGTATGGAACGACAACATTGCTTCGTTTATTGTTCTGTTATGGAGGAGCTCCTGGTGGGTCTTTTTTGGGATTTGAGGAAGGCCTGTTGGGATAGCTGCATGTTCCGGGGGCTTCCTTGATGTGTTTCGGTTCTTTTTCTTTCCCGTCTTTGCTGGTGGGTGGGCCTTCACCTCAGTGGTGTAGGGCTCTGATAATTCCCATTTTGTGCTCCAGTGGGGGGGTAAGAATCAAAGTGCAAATACTGATATATAATATTTACATCAAAATTAAATATTGAGGGAAAATGCCATTAACAAGCCATAATACTATCCTCTACCCTGGAGAAGCCACTGCATGCATATGTGAACTCCCCCAAATCCACAAAGAGGAAACTCCACTCAGACCAATTGTCAGCAGCATCAACTTTGTCATCTACAACATGGCAAAACATCTAAATCACCTTACTAGCTCCTCTAGTTGGCAACACCACCATCACATCAGCACTTCACCAGCATGGTTTGGAAACTAAAACTGGACCCGGATGAAACCATGGTTTCCTATGATGTGACTTCCCTCTTCACCTGCATTCCAACAACTGAAGCTGTTGCAATGAAGAAACAACTGCTACATGGCAGCACCTTAGGTGACAGAACCAATCTCAGCCCAGACCGCATATGTGTCGTGCTGCATTTCTGCCTGACCTCTACCTATTTTAAATACAATGTAGGTTTCTACAGACAAAAACACAGCTGTGCCATGGGTTCACCTGTGTCCAATCTCTATATGGAAGAGGTAGAAATCAATGCCCTAAATTCCTTGATAGGATTCCACCCATTCACCAGCATAGGTGCGTGGACGATACCTGGGTCAAAAATCAAAACAAGAAATTGGAAGCGTTCACCAAACCTTGGTTCGTTCACCAAGAGCCTTGGTGGAGCAGTGGGCTAATGCCTCCTTAAGTAACACCAGCTGCCTGCAATTAGTGCAGGTTCGCATCCCACCAGGCTCAAGGTTGACTCAGCATTCCATCCTTCCGAGGTAGGTAAAATGAGGACCCAGATTGTTGGGGGCAATAAGCTGACTTTGTAATAATGCTGCTTGGGGGTGTGTGAAAGCCCTAATAAGCAGGCATATACATAGAATGAAGGCTACTGCTAAGCTTGTAAGCCGCCCTGAGTCTTCGGAGAAGGGCGGGATATAAATGGAATTTAAATAAATAAATAAATAAATAAATAAATAAATAAATAAATAAATAAATAAATAAATAAATAAATAAATAAATAAATAAATAAATTGGGGCAAAATTCACTTAACAAATGTCTTACTTAGCAACAGAAATTTTGGGCTCAGTTGCGGTCATAAGTCAAGGACTACCTGTACTTCCTTGCTTCTATGGGCTTTGGGGGCTTTGATTGTGGTAGTGCTCCCTAAGTGATCCTTGCTGTGTCTCAACAAGGCAAAATACAGCTATATCTATGACCAAGTCCAGCTTTCCTTTTGCCTAACTTGGTATAGAAAATCTTCCTTATCTGGTTGGTTTTGGGTTGTAATATGACTTGGTTCCTCCCATGACTACTCTCTCTCTCGCCCTCTCTCTCCCCCCTTCCTTTTTGCTCCTTTGCTGGCATATTTTTTCTGTTCTGATGGCAGATTGTGGAAGCAGCTGACTGTGGTTTTGGTTGGAAGAAAGCAATTTAATTGGCAGAAGTGTTGGAGCTGTCTTGAGTGCTTATATAAGCAGAGTTTATACAGTATATTATATTGACAAGGTGTTTTTTTTTAAAAAAAAATGTTCCTTATCTTAATCCCCTCCAGCCATTGAATTTGTTAGTTGAGATTTCATTTTTAAATTAATTTAGTAGACAGGCCCCTTTGCAAAAAAAAGGAAAACTTAATGTCTAGTAATAATCTCTAAGAAAAAAAGTAAACACCAGCTTAACAACTTCCAGGTTTGGATGTGGAGAGGAACTATGAGAATCTTACTTATACATATCAGCCACAGGATAGAGGTGAGGGAGTCTGAGTAATATTATTCTGAAGATGTAAGAGAGAAGAAGGGAAAGAGCCATGAAGGTGAGGGAAAGGCAAAAAACCCAGACCTGTCCAAATTGTGTGAACCGATTGTATGTTTCAGATTAGTAACATCTGTTCAAAAGGTTTGTGGATTTAAAGACATTCTGTGTGTTTTGTTCAAGAGCAGTTAAGCATCTGTGTCTTGCCTTAGGATACATTTTTTGCTTCAGACATTTCATATTGACTATTTTCTAAATAGCCTTCCTTGAATGATAAATGTTGTTTTGATTTGTTAAATTAATGTCATATATGATTATACGACATTAATCAAATAAATAGCTGAACAAACAGAATAATTTTGTACATGATTATGCTATGGAATTTCTTTACAATGCAGCTTTTTTTTTACAATGCTCCACTGAAATTAATTTAGTTATACAGCATGAGGTTATTTTCTTGTGATTAAATGAGGAGGTTTAAAAGACATATTTCTTGTGTTACACTCTCTGCATTAAATATCTAACATCAGTCTGGCTTATAAAGCTAAGCTACATGATTTCTTGGCCTGTTTGTGGAAGAACAAAATAATATGGGAGTCTTCCATGCCCCTGAACAAATCTCTGTATCCATATACCTGTTCAGAAGCCAACTATAACTTCATATCCCTACATCGGTTCTGCTGCCTAAGATTTTGATGCTAAATTATGAGCCACAAATCACTGCAGCTTGATTTATTGTTACAGCGTACAGAATTGATGAAATTAGTTTATTGTCAGCTGAGTATAATATTAAAATGAAAGTAAAAAGAAAGACCAACTACAATTCTGAGAAATAAGCACCAGGTACCATGACTTGAAGCTGGCTTACTTTCCTAAAAGTATTAACCTAAATGAACCACTATTAGCCAGGCTCAGATTTAAAAAAAATGCCACTACTTGAAGATTGAAAACTAATACAGGCAGTCCTCGACTTATGACCACAATTGAACCCAAAATTTCCATTGCTAAGCAAGGCAGTTGTTAAGTGAGTTTTGCCCTATTTTATGACCTTTTTTGCCACAATTGGAGTTGTTAACTGAATCACAAGGTTGTGAAGTGAATCTTCCCCCCCTTGACTTTGCTTATCAGAAGCTATCTGGGAAGGTTACAAATGGTGATCCCATGACTCCAGGACAGTCCAACTGTCATAAATACATGCCAGTGGTCAAATGCCCAAATGTGATGACCCAGGGCCCCGAACGGAGGTAAAGCAGTCAGCTGGCAAAGAAACAGTTCTTTAATCACTGCCCAAGTTTCCCAAAAAGCTCCCACATAAGCTGGCAAGAGTTCAATCAATGCACACACAGGCAAGACAGATAACACAAAAACAGAATTGTAAATAGTCCTTTTAACTCTGCAGTCTGTAAGGAAAGACTCAGAAATGTCTTCTGTGGTTGTGAAGCCGGAAACCAACCAGTCCGGATTTCAAAGTGTCCTGCTTAGACAAGAACACAATTCACTATCTCCAGATAACACATTTGTTCCCAGCAAATGCCCCATCCCACAGCGTCTCCTTATATCTTAGTCCCCAGGTGTGCCTTGTGAAGTGGGGCAGGATGCTCTCCTCCCAAACAATTGAGCCTGCCTCCGTTGTTCTCTCCTCCTCTCTGCTCTCCTTGCTCTAGGATCAGGTGTGTGTAGGGGGGCCCTTGCTCCTTGCCTGCACTATGCCTTTCCTGTTCTGAACCTGAAGGGCCCTGGCCTGCCTCAGCCTGCTCTTCCCTTCAGTCCTCCAAAGCCAAAGACACCCCCTCCTGGGCCTCAACAAAGCACTCCATATCTTCCTCGGAGTCAGACTCAGAGGGAGGCATGACACTGAATTTTGATTGTGTGACCATGGAGAAGCTGCAATGGTCATGCGGGAAATTGTGACAAGTCACTTTTTTCAGTGCCCTTGTAAATTCAAATGGTCACTAAATGAATGGTTGTATGTTGAGGACTACCTGTACTTGAAGCCAGAAGATAAGAAAAAAGGTGAACATCTGGTTAATATAGCCTACCCTAACAAGATCTTAGTGAATATCTTGCTATCGTCTTCCCAGCTGAATATTTTTCTACTTTAGTGGTAACATTAAAAAAAGCTATCAGTTTCTTGATTGTTAAATTGGCAGTCTTAAGAACGCATTATGAGGTTGTGATGCAGATTCCACCCACTATTGGCTTGTATGCAATGTTGTGATGTATGTTTGAAAGGATGAAGCTTACACCTTAATGTCACAATGCACAATTCAGCATCTTGACATCATTCTGACCAGGCATTGATGCATAGCAGTAGCAGTAACAATAGCATTTAGATTTACATTCCACTTCACTTCCTAGTGCTTTACATCCCTCTCTAAGTGGCTTACAAAATTAGCATATTGCTCCCAACAATCTGGGTCCTCATTTTATTTACCTCAGAAGAGTAGAAGGCTGAGTCAACCCTGAACTGGTTGGGATTGAACTGCTGGCAGCCAGCAGAGTTAGCCTGTAATACCAACCACTGCGCCACCATGGCATATGGTTTATATAAACTTATTGGATCATCTGGTTTATACAGTATTAACCAAAATAACCTTGTTTTATTTCATTTATATTTATATGATGAAACATATTCATATCCTGATATTGCCCTGGAATCTAACTGAATCCAATGCAAATTGGGAATATTTTAATTTATTTATTTTTCTTTTGTCAATAAACATCTGCATTTCAAAACCAGTTGCCTAAATTGACCAAATATTTTCAATGTTTTGCTAATCCTAGTTTTAGAACACCAGTATTTCTATTCTGTTAGATATATTGTTTTAACAATTTCAGGAGTCATATAATAGACCTTGGAGTAACATTCAGATTTTTATACACTCTAAGTATTAGATATACTGTAAAGAGGAAAGCTGGCTTCCTTTGGTGATAATTCCTATAGAAGAACAGCTTATAATTCTATCAGCACTAAATCTTTGGTGCAATCCATTTTATATCCTATGGGAGAATAGATCCCAATGCATTTTAGTGGAATTTGCTCCTGAGCAAATGTATAATCATAACCCTCATGTGTTGGAATTTAGATTGCTTTTCCTTTTGACATTTAAACCACATCTGCACTAAAAATGAAGACAGAAGTCCACCGAAAGACAGATTTATTTTCAGTTAAAACACTTGCTTCATTAAAACCACATGTCAGTAAGTAGCACATAAGCAAACATATGAGTTTAGGCTAAGGCATATGGTGTAAAAGCTGTGCTGACCATTGCACTTTATTTTTAAAATAATATAAGCTGTTAACAATCACAGTATAGTCATAGATTGACTACAGCAAGAGTTTTGGGTGTGAATGGAAGAGTTCTCTGATATACTAAAACCAAAACTCATTATGGAAAATGTTTAAATGGATTCCTCATTTGGGAGATATTTTTCTCTTCCAAATCAAGAGGTATTTCTAATGCAACCAAGAGGCACAGCATTTTGAATGGCAGAGATTTGTCATTAAATGCTCGGTTTTATTCTTTCCAGCACAGTGAAATATTGGAAATAAATTATATATAGTATAGTGGGAGAAACTGGAAAAAGAACTGGATAAGGCCAAGTTCTGCTGAGAAAAAACATCCTCACCATAACCCTCCAATGCCCCTCTGGGCCATAGCTCAGAATGCTGCTGACTATAGAGAGTGTTACCAAAGTCTTAACAAAACATAGCTTAAGTTCCCCCCACACAAAAAGAATTTAAAAAATCAGAACGTATGCATAAGCACATAATTCACATAGGTATAATACCAATAGCAATCGAGACTTCTATATTGCTTCACAGTGTTTAATAGCACTCTCTAAGTGGTTTACAGAGTCATCATCATATTGCCCCCAACAATCTGGGGTCCTCATTTTACTGACCTGGGAAGGATGAAAGGCTGAATCAACTTTGAGTTGGTCAGGATTGAACTCCTGGCAGTGGGCAAAATTAGGCTGCAATACTGCATTCTAACCACCGCTCCACTTGCTGAGAAAGCACAGCATAATCAGACTTGCAAGGTTCTGTTATTATAGCCACCCTCAATAAAATTAGTTGTAGCCTTCATGTGGAGTTGATTCTTGGTTTGGTTCTCCTAGTGGGCTGGCAGAGGTCACCACTGTCATTCATATGACCCAGAGTAGAATGTCTGCAACTTGTACTGTGTTTCTCAGGTATTCATATAATTCATACACACACACACACACACACACACACACACACACACACACACACACGAATCTAGAGCGTGTGGAGTTCTGTCTTTGGAGATCTGACACTGACTTACTGTTTTTGCCATTGCTGTCTCATTTTCTTTCCAGAATTTTTGTGTTATTTTCGCAACTTTTTTGTCACATTTTCTGCTCGTGATATATTGGTGCCCCTGTAAAAAGAGTTAATCTTTGTGGGCTAGAGTTCCTACCTGAATAGGTCAATTAGAAGGATGGCTCTGTGAGGTGTAGCTTTTAAGGACTTTTTGAAAATGGCTCTTTTAAAACAAAACTTTTTAAAGATTCCTTTGTGTTCATTCCTCTGCTTCCTTCTGATGACATTATGAAAACAAGTTCAAGTTGTTAGAATACCAATTGAGTTGAGCTACACATGGAAATTGAATTAGGAACTTGACATAGCATCCATATCACATTTCTACAATCATCCATTGATTATAGAATGTATTATGAATCTTACATGAATGTAAATTCCTCTGAGCTCTACTTTGTACTCAACCAAATATTGTTTGGCTGACTTAGAACATAGTGTTTAATTCCAATAGCATTCACAATAGATGTGTTTGAACTGATAGGCACATTTTAAAGTTTACAAAAATATTATGAGCTTACTGCCAAGATTCTATGATAGTGTGAGTTTACTTCCCATCCTTCTTTTAATTTTCCAGGATGTTATATTATTTGGATCACTTTTTACCTTTTTTTTTGACAGACTTCCAAATAAAGCACTGGGCTTCAATAGATGCTTTTATTTTTAAAAATAATGATTTATGTGGCACATGGGGCATGGTTAAAATTAAAGATAATATATAAAGTGGCTGTCACTTTATTTTTTCAGCCCCATTTATTCATAGCTTTCAACTAAAATCCATTGGAAGCCAGCGTCTGTAGCGAAATGCTGCTGCAACAAAGTTAAGTTCTGTGATATTCTCATTTGCACAGGGATTAATATTTTATCTCATTTCTTTAGATGTTTCACGATGTGTGGCGGAGAGGAAATATACCCAAGAACAAGCACGCAAGGAGTTCCAGCAAGTATTCATCCCGGAATGCAACGATGATGGCACTTACAGTCAGGTTGATTGAAACAATTCTTGATTATTCCTTTGACCCATTTCTTGCTCTAGCATCTGATTAAGAATCTCATTTTATTTTTCTGACTTTCAGTTACCACTGATTGATTCTAAAGTAGAATAGAACAGAACAGAACTGAATAGAGCTGGAAGAGACCTTGGAGGTGTTTCAGTCCAGCCCCCTGCTCAAGCAGAAGAGCCTATGCCATTTCAGAAAAGTGACTGTTAGGACGCTGAGCTTGTCGATCAGAAGGTCGGCAGTTTGGCGGGTCGAATCCCGAGTGCCGTGTAACAGAGTGAGCGCCTGTTACTCGTCCCAGCTTCTGCCAACCTAGCAGTTCGAAAGCACGTACAAATGCAAGTAGAAAAATAGGGACCACTCTGGTGGGAAGGTAACAGCATTCCATGCGCCTTTGGCGTCTAGTCATGCCGGCCACATGACCACGGAGACGTCCTCGGACAAGCGCTGGCTCTTCGGCTTTGAAACGGAGATGAGCACCGGCCCCTAGAGTTGGAAATGACTAGCACACATGTGCAGGGGAACCTTTACCTTTACCTTTAGAGTCTTCTTAAAAACCTCCAGTGATGGAGCAGCCCCAATTTCTTAAGGCAAGCTGTTCCACTGGTCAGTTGTCCTCACTGCTAGGAAGTTTCTCCTTAATTCCAGGTTGCTTTTCTCTTTGGTCAGTTTGCAACCATTGTTCCTTGTCTTGCCTTCTGCTGCTTTGGAGAATAATTTGACACCCTCTTCTTTGTGGCAGCCCCTCAAATACTGCTATCATGTCACCCTGTGTACTCTGTGTTGTTTCTGAAGTAAAAACAGCTCATAAGAAGTTATCTGTTAAATTCCTGAATTCCTAAGTTCTGAAGCAGTATTGTGAAAGTGTGTCCTATTTCCTGTAAACTCAGCCATATATATATATATATATATATATATATATATATATATATATATATATATATATATATATATATATATATATATATATATATATATGTAAATTACTAACAAAGAATTAAGGGAGACTGATATGCATTTCAAATATGTATGTGTGTGTGTGTGTATGTATATATCTCTCTGTGTGTGTGTGTGTATACACACACACACACACACACACACACACACTGCTCAAAAAAAATAAAGGGAACAGAAAATAAGACATCCTATTAAACACAGTACATTGTGTTGTTTAAGTGTTCCGTTTATTTTTTTGAGCAGTATATACACACACACACACACATACACACACACACACACACACACACACACAATGATATCCAATGTTGTGTTAGTACTTTTCTGCTATTTCTGATTGTCTCCTCCTTTCCTCCACCCAGTAAAATCTTGATTGTTCTCAAAAAATATTTTGGAAGTTTGAGGATTCTCCAGAAAAACTTGTGAGGAGGCATAGAAATCTGGAGATTCCATTACACTGTGGATGGAAGAAATTCAACTAATGAAAACATGTTATGAGATTCTATTGAAAGTTGGGTTACCATCTGTTGAATTACTTACTTAATTTAGCTAAAAGTGAATGTTTATTAAAAAGCACAGGTATATTACTTATAGCATTTTACAGCATAAACTGTGGAGTCCTTGGTATTCTCTGAGCTTGGTTGTTTGTCTACAGATTTTCACTATCCAACATCATCAATGCTAATGACTGTGAAGTTATGTACAGTAGGTTGCTCTGACAGTATTGGTGAGAGTGTAGTTTTCTCCTTGCCAATTCCTTGAGTAGGTTATTGTTTTCTGCTTGATTTGTTTGGCTGGTATTAATCCCTGCTTATCTGAGTGTAGGATCCCTAATTAAAGAGCTGTTATTGTATCTTCTGACTGCTAGTTCGTGTTCATGGCTGCATCCTGCTAGTCTTCTGCCAGTCTGTCCATATAGTAGCTGTTGCAGTCCTTACACTATATGTTGTAGATGACTCTTATTTCTTCTTCTTCTTGGGTTACTGAGTCTTTTAAGATGTTTTGGAAGGCTTTATTTTGTTTGTATGCTACAATGATGCTGTGTGATTGTAATTGTTAGTTGTTTTTGAGATGTTTTTGATGTATGACAGTGTTATCCTTTTCATAGTTTGTGTTGTTTGTGCTGTGGTGGGTTGAGTGGTCAGGCACTTTTTTAATAATACATTTTGTTGGAAGATGTTAAATAGATGGTCTCTTTCTTTTTGTGTTGTGTTGTGATGTTCTGTTCTGGGGGGGGGGAATCCCTCATTTTAACCCTGAGCTACAAATATTCTCTTTTATTGGTTGTTCTGTGTTGCTGAAGTATATTTGTACTCATCTGAATAATGTTCTGGCACAGCTCTTCTTGTGAGAAGTTGGGCTGTTTCTTTGGTAATGGAGCACTGGTTTGGTGTGGGTTGCCTATCAAAAAACTAGTATGGGTTCTCTATTAAACCAAAGACACAATAACGCAAGAAGAAGAAAAACAGGAGTCATCTACAATATACAGTAGAAAGACTATTACAGCTACTTTGTAGGATAGACAAGGAGACTTAGCAGAGCATATCCATGTACACAAATTTGCAAGCAAAAGACATGATGAAAACTCCTTAATTTCACAACACATGGACAGATTTAACCATAGTTTCTTCTGGAAACATCCTAGACCAGACTAAATCCAAAAACACTAGGGAAATCCTGGAAGCTTGATTTTTAGACAAATCAGCCATTAACAGATACATAGAGACAAACCACATTTACAGACCATTCAAAACAGATAATAAGGAGTAAAAAAGAACACAGCCTTTCCAGTAGCCTATACCCAGATAAGCAGGGATTAATATCAGATAAACAATCAAGCAGAAAACAATCCCCTAATCAAGTAAGTACCAACAAGAACCTCACCAATGTTGTCAGGACATGTTATGTATATAAACAGGGAATGAACCCCCACATCAAAAGCACTGATGATATTAACTAGTTGGGTAATGAAATGTCTGCAAGAAAACAATGAAGTTTGGAGAGCACCAAGGACCTTTTTAATTAATGGTATGTTGCAATGAATATCTACTCCATACTTTAGTAGAGCACACAAACACAAGAAATAGATATTTGTGATTTCTGAAAAAGATTTATTACTATTATTATTATTATTATTATTATTATTATTATTATTATTATTATTATTATTATCACAGTCAGCCAGATGTTCAGACTGGATTTGGCATTTTTATCTACCTATCGAGTCCTTACCAAGGACCTGGCATAGGCAGCTGTGGATGTTTGATAGTATATCAGATATCGTCACAGGATGGAAGCAGTTCCTAGTAAGGCTGCCTTTTGTAATTGACTAATGGTGAATTTGTCAATACCAATGGTGTTCAAGAGCTGCTCCAGTTGTTGTTGTTGTTGTTACAATAACAACAACAATAACAATTCTAACAATAATATGTTTTCATTATTTGAAGTAGCAGTATCGGAGAGGCCCACTGTTCTTATCTTTGGATTTGGAACAGAATGGCTTACTTCTTCTTTGTCCCATGAGGGCCAGTAAGAACATTTACCACAGTGTGATGTGTTATTACAGTATGTCTTTTCAATAGGTAGCCCATGCCCCATTGGGTTATCATTTCAGAAATATTTCCTTAGCTAAACAGATAAATTGAATGACAAAGGGGGGGGGGCAAAAACCCAGTGGGAGCAGAAGTGACTTCTTGCCAGCTTCCCCAATGAGTTTCCTTGTTGGAATCTGGCAGGAAGTATCAAAAATCTTTCCTTCCCTTCCCTGCCCTTCCCTGCCCTGCCCTGCAGACATAGAGGTGGCTACTGCTGGGTGGAGGAGTGAGTGAGCAAGATTGGCTGGGAATCTGTCATGGAATATTGAATATGAAGGTTGCATGACTGCAGCAGCAGCCCAGAAGCGTAGCTGCCACCTGTAGCACTAAAATAGCAATAGCACTTAGACCTATACACCGCTTCACAGAGCTTTACAGCCCTGTCTAAGCAGTTTACAAAGTCAGCATATTGCCCCCAACAATCTGGGTCCTCAGAAATAGCCACAACTTCCCCAAATTTCATTCCCACAGGGATCATGGGTCCTGGATTTTGGATGCATTTTGTAAGTCAGCTCATATGAAGTACATTGAATCAAAAAGTATTGTCCTATGACACACCTTTTCACCTAGTTAAAGGTTTGACAATGACAGTGTTAGTAGAATATTTATTTGTTTAATTATAAAATTTATAGGCAGCTTATATAGATAGACTAGTGGCATTTATATTCTGCCTGTTATTTATGAGCTCAAGGCAACACACATTGCGCTTCCCTCCTCATATAAACAATCTGTTGAGAAACATAGGATTGAGAGGGAGAATAGCTTTTCCAAAATCATCCAAAGAGGGGTTTTTTTGTCTGGGAGTGCACCAAAACCACTAAAGCAAACTGATTCTCATTCCACCATTGAGTTGTGCTTTTGGAAATAAGGGAAATAAGAGAAGAGTGCTCTAAAGTTGCAGCTTTTTGGAGAAAAAAATTCTTCTTTACTGGTATTTCCCCAAATTGACAAAAAATAAATGCACAAGCTTAATTCATATTACATCACCATAATGTATTAATTTGAGAAAGTTGTGACTCAATTTGAATTTGAAATTCAACGCACACTCAGCTGTGGTTGTACAATCAATCAGATAATATCATTTTATTTTTCCATCCATGCAAATTAGGAGGAAGAAAAAAAATGACTGAATAAGTTGTCACTGAATATCCACTGAAGATATTATTAGTGATTTCACAATCAGATCATGGGGTTCAGTATTTGTCTATTCTCATTCAAGCCTTAAGCTACATCCACTTAATATAATCCATTAAAAACAAATGGGCCTATTGCTTTTTGATATAATCTGGATTTTGCAAAACTATGGAAAGGATGGTTCAGTTTTTCACAGGTTCAGTGCCACAATATAGGTACTAACTTGAAAAAAATCAACACTATCTCTCAAGAAAATGTGAGTTATCAACATATTTTCTGTGAGTTTCAAATACTTTGCATTTTTTCCACAGGTTCAGTGCCACAGTTACACAGGCTACTGTTGGTGTGTCACCCCTAATGGTCGTCCAATCAGTGGTACAGCTGTAGCACATAAAACTCCACGTTGCCCAGGTAACTATATATGCATTACTGTGGCAGAAGCTGTTCTTCCTTTTTCTTACTCTCTATCTGGCTGGCTGAGGAATTCTGGGAGTTGAAGTCCACAAGTCATAAAAAGGCCAACTTTGAAGACCCCTGCTGTATCATGATACACTGAATCAAAGTATCCACATACAGAAGCTAACCTGCCAAATTAAGTATTTGTTTATTATTGTACCTTTCTATACAATTGGTTCTGCTAACAACAAATAAAACATAGGATACAAAAAGATATAATAATTCAAAAGTGTACTTAGCCATTAACAATTAAGAAGTAAAAGATTGTCTTATGTTAAGTGAGGGCTGAATGCATTCTCCATCTTGGGAGCAATGTAGGTGATTGTCAGGTAAATGAATCTCTAACCACAGGAGTGGGAGGAAAGAGAGAGAGAGAGAGACTCAGCCAGCCAGCTAGTCAGTTTAGTATAGCAGATGAAGCTCAGACTAGAAACCATGAAACCATGAGTTCTAGTCCCAACTTAGGTATGAAGCCAGCTTTGGGCCAGTCATTCTGTCTCTCAGCCCTAGCAAGGAGGCAAGGGCAAACCACTTCCAGAAAAACTGTGCCAAGAAAAGAGCATGGGGTAGTCCAGGCAGTCACAGGAATCAACAATGACCGAAAAGTGGGTCTTTGTGCACATACGCACAAACATATTAAAAAAAAGAAATCAGGAGGGCTTCCTCTGCAAATTGTATTGCCCAAGTAGATTTGTAAGAGGTGAACCTTCAGATAGCCAGCCCCTAAGCCATTTGGTGTTCTGAAAGTGCACCCATATGCCTGGTAAATTTCCAGCCAACTGGATGATCTCCAAGTCTAATTTTATTTGTTCCCTGCATCGTGCCACTGATTATCAACCTAGCCATCCCATTTTATACTAGTTGCAACATCTGGATACTTTTCAAAAGTAGACCCAAGCAGAGAACTTGCAATGGTCTAATTTATATTTTGGCTATTGAGCCTCACAGTGCATTAGATTTATGGCATTTTCTTCTTGGTTTCTCTGAGGCTTGGTTTCCTATCATTTTAGTGGAGCCATGAACTTTATGTCACAGAGTAATAGATAAGTGTACTTTAAACAATAAACCAATTTCCTGCTGACCTTATTTTAAGAAGTATAATTTAATAAATCGTCAGTGCAAAATTCAAATGACCTGAGTATGACATTCAGGCTGCAATTCTATACTTGGGGATTCTGGCATAAATTTTATTATGGTCAATTATGTGCATTCATAAAGAATGACAGCTGAATTATTCTGGGGAAGAAGTTGGATATGAAAAGAGGATTAGTGTTCTCCAAGTTAGTTTGAATTTTAAATTCAAACTAATGCCTGTGAAGTTGCAACCTATATTTTGTTGTGACTGTTTTGTAAATGTCCGACTTTTCCAATATTACTGTTTTCAAGTACAAAATTGGCATTTTTGTAAATGCAAAGAACAAACAAACAAACAAAGCAAAAAATCCCCAGTGATGAGAAAACAGTTTCCAGACAGGATAGTTTGGGATCATCTTGCATTCATGTGGCAATTGTCCATATTTTGGTTTCCTCAAGAGAAAAACTGTTCCCATTATAGTGTTTCAGTTCTGAAATCCAAAAAGTTTCCTTTACAGATTTGCTCTTTGGAGCTTATGTTACCAGTATTTATAAGGTACTGACTGAACACATTATTATATTTGTCCGCCATGTAGTAGCTTGTGTGGATCACAAACTACTAGTATAAGTATCATCTTGTTGGTAAAGACCAGCAAGCATAATACTAAATAAAAATACATTTCCCAAATAATTTGAAACCTGCATAGTTCATAACTATTCCCATGAGCACAGTTGCTTATAGTATTCTGGAGAATCATTGTAGCCTGCTCATTAGCAAATCAGGGCCTAGATAGCATTGTTGGGAGTGATCCTGAAAATTGAAGCAAAATGTTTATCCTAGGAAATCTTTGGGACTGAAGACAGAGATGATTTTGGTGAGAATTGCATGTTGTATGACCAAATCCCTCTTCTACTTCTTGTTTATTAATTTTATTTGGAACCCTAGTCAATGTTCATACTGTTAAGTATATAAGATATACTTCAAGAAAAAAAAGATATGGTCTTAAAAGATCTGCAATGGGAATGCCTACACATTCAAGTAATTGTCATCTTATACTGAACATCATATCCAGAAATAATAGAATCATATGTCAACTTTGAGGGGAAAAGTCAAAGTAGGTCCCAAACAACAATTTTAAATTCTTGTTCTGAAACAGTATATATTTCCCTCCTGTTTTAAACACAAATTCAGATTTGCTTCAGTAGTAGATACTATAATATTTTAAAAAACCTCTATCAGGTGTGAAAAAGTAGTGAGTTGAAAATGTAAAAATGTAAAATACTATTCCACCCACCATTTCTCTCTGTGTGTCTTTATGTCTCTCTCTCTGTGTCTCTTTCTAATCTATCCCTATCTCTATATATCAATTATATATTGATAGATTGTATTTTTACATTGTACAATACTCAGGTCAGTTTGGTTGTCCTTTAGACATGATTATTAGACAAGTGACCATAGCTGGCCCATCTGCAGGCTTGGCCCTGTGCATCCTATCTTGTTAAAACAGCAGAATATTTGGATAAGTAAAACAGGGCCATATTCAGAGAAGGGCCATGGAAGAAAGCAGTGTAGTATTCTTCATGGAGAAACAAAAATCTTTAGATGTGTTTGTTTTTTCATTAGTATTTTTGATGCAAATTATGGAGCAAATCACGAAGCAAGTCTTCAAGTACGCATTCATGACTATCAGATATAAGCCCACAATCTATAAAATACATTTCATGCAGCCACCATCTCGGTGTTTGCTAGATTCTTCATCAGAATCATAATTGCCCCAACTCAAATGGTGAAGGAATGTTGTTGTTCTCTTAACTTATTTGTTTTCTAAAGTCTTCCAGGTATAAAGGTGGAATTAATCATTCCAAAGAAAGGTGCATATAACTTTATCTAATCAAATATGGTGGGAAGCCTTAACAACATTATACCACGGTATACCATTTTATACCAGATCAAGCTACTCCCAGTTAAACAATAATAAGAACTTCAACACTAAATCCTGCACTTACCCCTCTGATCCCCCGGACATCTCTATGGATCTTCTCTTTCCTTCTCCATCCCCCCCCCACACACACACATAAAGTAGCTGATGTATTAGTAAAACTATCTCTGTCCACCGTCATCTAGTATTAAAAGATCTACTACCAATAGAGAAAGCGATCTGGAGGAAAGAAAGCAAAATGATCTCATTCACTAATTCTTAGTTACAATGTTTTTAAAGAAAGCAGCTGAAGAAGAGAAATCAATAAATAAAAAGTAGAGTTTCCGACTGAGCTGGTGGAGTAATCTTGTTCCATCTTTCTCTCTTCTGTAGCCTGATGGAATGGCTCATGCCAAGTGGCACTTGATGGAGAGAGGAATATGGCTTCTCAATATAGTTGATGGCAGCTGTATTTCCTTCAGGAAACAGTTCCCTTCAATTTGGGTTTTTGGTTTGGTTTTGGGAAAGAAATTGCCTTGGTTATCCTAATAAATCCCTTGCCCATAGTAATCCCTTTGATGTGTCAATAAAATGATTTCCAGATCTTAAGGATTTTGCCCCCAAAGGCAATAAATGGAAGATCTAACAGCAGCAGGCAATCCTCCCCAACCAAATAAGTTTCAGTAAATTCAGCATATTTTACAAGATTTTTTTTTGAATGCACATATGAACATGATGTAGCCAAAGTTCAGTGTGAATTGGGGAGAATTTTGACTATTGGAGATTACTCGGAACATGGTATTTTTGAACAAAGTTCAGTGTAACTGGAGCTAATGGTAACTTATACCAACCACAAGTTGTAAAGTAAGTTTGATTGAAGCCACACCAATTTCTGATAAACAAAAAGCTAAATTTATTTTATGAAACAGGAGCTTGTGACCTGTGTCTTTTGGATCACATATTTCACATAAAGAGGGTTCTTTCAGAAGTTGAAATTTCATATATGTTGGGACTGTGTTTTTAGCAGGCAAGTATTTATTTAGATGGAACTGCGTGCATATTAAATTGCTATACTTTTGTGTTTCTTGCACTCTTTTGGACAATGAGTGATTTTTGATATATATAAACTTCTTTAAAGTTGCCGAGCTAGGGAAAAAGCTTATTTAAAAGGTTAAATATTTCCAGTCTAAGTTTATCACAAGATAAATTAACCACTTACTTTGGATTTCCTTTCTTAATTATTGGGCACTGGCAATACCTCTATGTATTATGGCTGTCTGGCCAGTCACTGTTTGATGGCCCAGTTGAATCTTCAATAGATTTATTCAGGTTATAACCATTAGACTACCCACCATATTCTATAACTAATCCAAATCTCTCCGGTCAGTAGTCTATTGACTGACTAACATCGTTGATAATTTGTTATCTGACTGCATGCTGACAGTAGTGTATTTTTTTTGTCAATAGCATGTCACTTTTGATGGCCCCTTTGTTTCAACTTCTTCCAGGCAAAACCATTTAGATATATGTCTACGGAGGTTCTCAGTCATCCAGATCATGGTTGTCCCAAAAGTGCTTTTTTCAAGCCACAACTGGACTTCCTTGATTTTTGATTTTTCTTGAAGACATTTCACTTCTCATCCAAGAAGCTTCTTTGGTTCTAACTAACTGGTGGTGAATGGAAAGGAGTGATACTCTTTCTAGTCAGCCAGTCATTAACTCTCTGGGGTTATAATGGGAGTATAAATCCTTTCCATTCCCTACCAATTGATTAGAACTGAAGAAGCTTCTTGAATGAGAAGTGAAATGTCTTCAAGAAAAATATAAAAACTCCAGTTGCAGTTTGCAAGAAGCTGTTTTTGAGACATTTAGCTAAAAGGGAGTGGAATGCACACTTGGTTGAGAAGTTTTTGTTTATCATTATTTCAAATAGGTCAGGTGTCAGGTAAAACCCATTTATATACTTTCCTCTCTTATGTACTGTCCATTGAAGTATAATCCAATAAAAAGCATTAAGCTGTGTTGTAACTCATAATAGTGAGAGCACTGGACAACTTGAGAGGTACAGTGCACAACAGATCAGCTTCATCGGCTGCATAAAGTTAAATGTTCCCATCCTCCACAAACTGTTTGTTGAAATGCACCAGATGCAACCCAGACATTTTTACTACTCCCCAAGTCAAGAGATCAAAATTTAGGGAGCTAAAAGAAATTCCAATATTGAGCCTTTGGGAAAGGAACTTTTGAAACAGGTGTTCAATTATCGCTGAAAGGTATTGTTCACTAAGATTTCCCTGCAATTTTTTTTACAATATCTTAAAATACAATACACATTCAGTATTTCTTGTTTTCTTCTGTAAAAGTTTTCTATGAGTCAAGTATTATAAGTCACAGAGGTAGAGAATACGTTTATGGAATGATACATTATGAAATAAAAGACCTATGAAAAGCCTTATTCTTCTCTCCTCCATATTAATAAATGCCTAAGCAGTGATTCTCCTGCTCCCTTTGACTTTTGGTAACACAACTAATTCCTTTCAATGTTTTTTTTTTACCTTACAATGTTTTTGCTTTACTTTTAGGGTCTCTAAATGAGAAGCTGCCACAGCGTGAAGGTACAGGAAAAACAGGTAAATATCATAGTATTTAATATTATAAATTATACATAATCAGCCCCCAGAGGTAGGAAAACTTGTTTTCTTTTATAAAGAGTTCAATATATTTCAGTGGATCTAAAAAAAAAAGCAACTCGGGCTTCTTACTTCATTGCTAAACCTAGGATTAACATCAGACCCATCACTATTTGTTCCTGGAAAAGTGTGGAACTATCCCTCAATGAAGTATTTAGACTATCTATTTTTCCCCCCTGGATATATCTCAGTATAAAGTGGGAACAAGGAATGGCACATGCTTCATTGATTAAACACATTCTTTTTTTGGCTGTATCTAGATGAAAAAGAGCATTGACTCCTTTGCATTGCTTAAAACTGGAGAATGTTAATCTGTAAATAAGTCTGCTATTTGATAGAAATGAATATTTGTAGTTCAAGGTTGAACTGTGAAGTCCTGGGTGTTCTCTGAGCTTGGTGGATTTTGTTTTGTTTTTTGAAGACATTTCATTACCAAAATAGGTAACATCATTAGTGCACTGATGATGTTACATAGTTTAGTAATTAAATGTCCACAGGAAAGCCACCAAGCCCAGAGAGCACCAAGGACTCCACAAGGCTGCTATTCCTTGGAGAAACTTGAGGTAGCACTTAGCAGTCATCAATCTAATGAGATAGCCTAGTCTGTTAAAGAGTAAATGGCTAAGCAGCAGCTTAAATCTCAGCCACCCTGATTCAAAACTAGTGAGTTGTGTATCCTGCCATTTCAAGCACCTATCTTCATACATTTTTGAAAATAAATTTCCCTGGTGATAGAGGAGAACTCATCTCAATGTATTTATTGAAAGCTATATCTTTTTTAGAATATTCTAGCTGGACATTTCCAAGTACAAACTGGAATGTGCTTCTAACCTATTCCCAATGAAAAGAAGCATGGATAACTATTCATATGTAGAATTATAATATGATTTATTCTTATCCATTTGGCAAGGTAGGAAAAGCTTCTTTTCCCTGACCCTAAAATTAGTAATTTTCATTGAACCCCAGGAAGGAAAGGAAGTTCCCATGTTCCAGCAAATCTCAAAGATGTTAATATTAGGTATATTATTTCTAGTTTTTATACTTGGGAGTAAGTGTTGGACTCCAAGGTATGCATGCTGTCTTTTTGTTTTGTTTTGTTTTATTTTGTTTCCCCCCCCCCCCGCTCTTTTTTCTCCTTCTCAAATGGAGCAGGCTCACTCTGTGAATGTTCTCCAGTCTTCTTGTTAATGTTCTGTTGAGATACAAAGAAAACAAAAGCTTTGTTAGCACTTCTGGATAGTAGGGGAGTACTCATAGATTTCTAAGCTTCTACATGGATTTTATTTATTTATTTATTTATTTATTTATTTATTTATTTATTTATTTATTTATTTATTTATTTATTTATTTATTGGTTTTCTATACTGCCCTATTCCCGAAGGACTGAGGGCGGTTTACAGGGCAATATTTAAAAGACAATATAAATTAAGATAAAAATAGAATTAAAAAGAATTAAATTAAGAATAGCCCAACAATAAAACAATGTTAAAACTTAAAACTAAAAACCCCCTCAGTCCAGGCCAGATAGATCGAAAAGCCAGGTTTTCAGGTCCTGGCGAAACGAGCGCAGGTCGGGGACAGTCCAGATTTCCACAGGTAAATCATTTCAAAGGGCAGGCGCGCCCACAGAGAATGCCCTCCCTCTGGGGATCACCCGCCGGCATTCCCTGACCGGTGGCACCCTAAGGAGGCCCTCCCTATGGGAGCACACAGGACGATGGGAAGTTGATGTTCCCTTAGATAGTCCGGACCCAAGCCATTTAGGGCTTTATAGGTCATCACCAGCACCATGAATCTCACCCAGAGGGCAACTGGAAGCCAATGCAGCTCATGGAGAAGAGGTGTTACACGGGAGTATCGGGAGACTCCCATCACAACTCGCGTGGCCGCATTCTGCACCAGCTGAAGCCTCCGAGTGGTCCTCAAGGGCAGCCCCATGTAGAGAGCGTTGCAGTAGTCTAACCAGGAGGTCACGAGCATATGAGTGACTGTGCGTAGGGCATCTTGGTCCAAATAGGGGCGCAACTGGCGCACCAGGCGAACCTGGGCAAAAGCCCCCCTTATAATACAGGACCGGGGGAGGGTGCAGGGCAATGGCTGGGCTTGTCAACTGGAAATTCAACAGGTTTGAGACCTGAACGTCATATGAAGGGGTGAGCTCCAGTTTTCATCCCAGCTCCTGCCCACCTAGCAGTTCAAAAGCATGCAAATGCAAGTAGATAAATAGGTATCACTTCAATGGGAAGGTAATAGAATTCCATTGACTTTGGCATATAGTCATGCTGGCCACATGAACACAGAAGCATCTTCAGACAATGGCAGCTCCCTCGGCTAAGAAATGGAGATGACCACTGCCTCCTAGAGTCAGACACAACTGGACAGGGGAAATCTTTGTCTTTAATATAGGACAGAGATAGGCAACATGGAACCTTTGTAGACCTTAGCCAATGTGGCTGAGTTGGGAGGGATAATAGGGATTGCAGCACATATGCTGCCCAATGTTAATTTATGGTATCATGAATATTTCTTTCCCTCTCTCCTAGGGGAAGGGATAAATTAGGTTAGTTTGTATTTTAATGGGAATTTAACTAATTTTGTAGTCCCTGAAATAACACATGTACAATAATATGGGAAGTTTTCTTTCAGCATATCCCAATTTTATTTTGGCAATTAAAAATCTAGGTAAAATGCCTATATAACTATGAAAATTATGTCTTGGAAGAAATGCTGGCAAAATAATATATCTACAGGTGCAT
Organism: Vipera berus; assembly: GCF_964194415.1. Taxonomy (NCBI): domain Eukaryota; kingdom Metazoa; phylum Chordata; class Lepidosauria; order Squamata; family Viperidae; genus Vipera; species Vipera berus. The sequence goes on from NC_138202.1 coordinate 283,686,773, forward strand.
GTTAGGAAAAATGTGCATAGTTACATTAATTAATTCTAGTACTGAATTGGTATTTTTAAAAGTCTTAACAGAAACACGATGTAATGATGGTTTGGCAAGTAAAGTGAGATTGGCTAAATTTATTAAGTTCAGTTTCATTCAGTCCTACTCATGTTCCACTCCCAAATCCATTGTCTCTATTTTCTTTTTGTGAATTCTTACAAGTCTCATACCATTCACTTGCAATCAGTGGGATTTGTGTGGTACTTAACCATCCTTAAATTCTTGGCTCCTATCTTTTGGACCATTCTGCATCTTTTTCTAAAATCTGCTCTATTTAAGATTGAACTATAGAGATCTTTTTTATTTGGTCCTCTGATAATGGAGGTTAAATGTTTGACTATGACTTATAATAAGTTAAACTGATGCATTATATTCAGAGCCCGTTGCTTTTATTAATGTTATCTCTTTACAACTTTTTATGTTTCTGTGCTAAAATCTTTCATATATCTATCTGGACCAGTTTACTGTACCTTCCAATGTAATCCATAGAATTATGCTCAAGATTAATGGGGATATACGTTCAAGTTTACTTAGCTTCCTTCTCTTTTTCCTTTTCGTTCTCCTTTTCTTTCTCCTCCTCCTCCTCCTCCTCCTCCTCCTCCTCCTCCTCCTCCTCCTCCTCCTCCTCCCTTTAATGATTTGCAATGAAGTGTCCAAGCTCAGGAAAGCTAAGTTGTATAATGTCAGTTCAACATTATATAACTATTCTTGATTTATGTTCCTGTAGGAACCATAGCACCCTCAACCATTTCATATAAAAACAAACATAACTTTTCAACTGAGTAATGTGAGCCTGTGTATATATGCTACTTGAGGGAGATTGCTCTTTCATACAATTGCCAGGCAAATATGTCAGCTCCGAATGTCAGTTAGCTTTTCTGAAGAAACTCAATACAGGTCATAAATTAGACATTTTTAGTAGTACTCAAAGTACTAAATATGCTATGTAGTCTTTAAACTTTGCCTGAGTGTTGAGACAGAGCAGCAGTGAAGAAAGAAATTTTATCATCAGCCTCCAGCTACACACTGTGTTTGAGACACGGGGGAACAAAAGCGGGTGTGAAGCTGAATGTTTTCTAAAGGAAGGTTCTGCTTGTATGTTGGTTGTTGCTGAGGCCAGACAGTTGCCACAACTCATATTTACTTAAGCTTGGCAGGATGGCTGTTAAGGTTTAATACCTCATTACTTAAATATCTAGAATGACACTTAAGAGATCCCGGTTGACCAGCCATAGCCAACATAGATTCTGAAACATCAGAGCATTTTTACATTGAAAAGTTTTTCAGGAATCACTCATGTAGTTTCTTATAATTTCCTTACATGTAACATTTCTTACATGTTTCTTACATGTTCCTTATATTTTCAGTCTTTTAAAATATTTAAATATTTAAAATATGCAAATATTTAAAAATGGAATTGGAACTTCAAAGTACAGAAAGTGCCTATTTAGTTGCCTATATTTTGCTTTAGGGTTGCATGGAACTTTTTCCCCCATGTAGAACAGAATCATACATAGAATTGCCTCTGCTACATTCAGTTTTGATTGTTCTTCTGGTACTTACATTTTAAAACACTGATACGATGCAGACTATCCACCTGTTTTGGGGGCTGCAGGGTGAGAATCCCCATTAGATCTGACCAAGGTAGCTCTGTGCAGATAATGCTCTTGTCCTTTCATGCAGAAGATAATGGGACAAGTGCTGATAGCTTCCATGGACATTAGGTGAGAAATCTAGGCAGTAGATACCACTTGAGAACTTTGACAGTTCACTGATCATTCAAAGGGCAGCAGTGAAAGACAGCTATGTTTTGCCTAAAACAGAAAGGACTACTGGCTATATCCTATCGTTATTAAATTTGAGCTTTCTCTGACAAACAATCATTATTAACTGAGCTACTTTAAAATCCAGCCAGCACTGTCACTGGGAGTTGTTATTCCATCCTATCTGATGGAATTGTATATTTAAATGCCATAATTCATTTTTAGGTAAGACAAATCACTGGCCTCCCACAGATTACTAACAACATTACTATGGCATCTCTGGTCACAAATTCCACTGATAATGTAGCCCAACTGCAAAACACAATAGTATTATATTGTACTGAACAGAGAAGTTCTTGATAACCATATGACCATGATGTATTTTGTGGGGCATGTTATCTGTCTTTAAGGACACTAGTGCAAAATTTCTGTTTGAGCAGACTAGGGAAATTGATGCCCCTCTAGATACAGCTAAATTGTAACTTCCACTGTCTGTGGATATTCTCACTCATCCAACAGGTGCTTTTTCCAGAGGGCAACTAGACTATCTTGGTGTTGTTTTTTTAACAACACCAGAAGATCCATAGGTATCCATTGCTGAAGTAGGTATAAAAACAGCTAAATAAAATAGAGCCATGTAAAACCCCATATGCTGATAGTTATCTTAGACAATATTGCCACCATGACCAACATCTTCTAGGAATAATCAACATTGCAGCATTGTCTTACTAGCAGAATAGAAATAACATATGAGCCGTAGTGGTGTAGTGGTTAGAATGCAGTATTGCAGGCTAACTCTGCCGACTGCCAGGAGTTTGATTCTGACCAGCTCAAGGTTGACTCAGTCTTCTAGCCTTCTGAGGTCAGTAAAGTGAGGACCCAGATTGTTGGGGGCAATAGGCTGACTCTGTAAACCACTTGGAGAGGACTGTAAAGCACTATGAAACGGTATATAAGTCTAAGTGCTATTGCTAGTTCAGCTTTCACAGGAGAATTGGGACAGAGAAATCGCCCGGCCGCCTTGTTTAGGGTGACTCGCTCACTTCTCAATCAGGAGGTGAGGGAGGATCCCTTGCAAGGTCGTGCCGAGGAATTTAGTCATCATCTGTCGGATAAAATCGCTCGGATTCGGACCGGTTTGGACTCCAGCTGGGCAGAGTCAGGCGATCAGGACACGGGCGGTCTTGTCAATGTTATCTGGGAAGAGTTTGATTCTGTGACCCCTGATGAAGTGGACAGGATTATGGGGAGGCTGAGCTCCTCCACATGTTTGTTGGACCCGTGCCCTTCCTGGCTGGTTTATGCAGCTAGGGAGAGGACACGAGGCTGGCTCCAGGCGGTTATATCTGCTTCTTTGAGTGAGGGTTATTTCCCCACCGTCTTGAAGGAGGCGGTGGTGAGACCTCTCCTCAAGAAGCCTGCCCTGGACCCAGCCGTTTTGAACAACTTTCGTCCAGTCTCCAACCTTCGCTTTCTTGCGAAGGTTGTTGAGAGTGTGGTGGCGCATCAGCTCCCTCTGGTCCTGGATGAAGCGGATTATCTGGACCCCTACCAATCGGGTTTCAGGCCCGGGTACAGCACGGAGACGGCATTGGTCGCTCTGGTGAATGATCTCTGGAGGGCGCGGGATAGGGGACATTCCTCTGTCCTAGTCCTATTAGACCTCTCAGCGGCTTTCGATACCATCGACCATGGTATCTTGCTGCGGCGTCTCAGGGGATTGGGAGTGGGAGGCACAGTTCTTCAGTGGTTCTCCTCCTATCTCCTGGGACGCTCAGAGTCGGTGTTGGCAGGGGGGCAGAGATCGGCCCCTAGGTCTCTCGTTTGTGGAGTTCCTCAGGGGTCGGTTCTCTCGCCTCTCCTGTTCAACATCTATATGAAACCGCTGGGTGAGATCATTCGTGGTTTTGGAGTTGGGTATCATCAGTATGCCGATGATACCCAACTTTTCTTTTCGACCCCAAACCACCCCAGTGATGCCCTCGCCGTGATGTCCCGTTGCCTGGAGGCGGTTCGGGTCTGGATGGGGAGGAACAGACTTCAGCTCAACCCTGACAAGACTGAGTGGCTGTGCATTCCGGCATCCCGGGACATTCCAAATGTTCCATCTCTTTCTATGGGGGGTGAGCTCTTACCCCCCGTGGATAGGGCTCGCAACTTGGGAGTCCTTCTAGATTCACGGCTTACTTTGGAAGAGCATATAGTGGCCGTGACTAGGGGGGCTTTCGCCCAGGTTCGCCTGGTGCGCCAGTTGCGGCCCTATCTGAACCGGGATGCCCTGTGTACAGTCACTCATGCGCTCGTGACCTCTCGCCTTGACTACTGTAATGCTCTCTACATGGGGCTTCCCTTGAAGACCACTCGGAGGCTCCAGCTGGTACAGAATGCGGCCGCGAGAGTTGTCTTGGGAGTTTCCCGGTACTCCCATGTTACACCTTTGCTCCGCGAGCTGCATTGGTTACCAGTTGTCTTTCGGGTGAGGTTCAAGGTGTTGGTCACGATCTTTAAGGCCCTACATGGCATGGGTCCGGGTTACCTCAGGGACCACCTGCTGCCGGCATCGACTCCCCTCCGCCCTGTGCGTTCCCACAGAGAGGGCCTCCTCAGGGTGCCGCCAGTCAGGGAATGTCGACTGGTGGCCCCCAGGGGGAGGGCCTTCTCTGTGGGGGCTCCGGCTTTATGGAATCAATTGCCGGTGGAGCTCCGGATGGCACCAGACCTTCGAACTTTCCGTCGGGGCCTGAAGACCCATCTGTTCGAATTAGCTGGTCTGGCCTGATGGGGGATTATGGGCTTTTAATTGTTTTTAATCTGTACTTCTGTTTTAATTGGGCATGGATTTAATTCTTTTTAATTTTTGTATAGTGTTTCTTATGTATGCCCTGTGAACCGCCCTGAGTCCCACCAAGGAGAAGGGCGGTATATAAATCAAATAAACTATAACTATAAACTATAAATCAAGTAAAATATCACTGAGGGGGTGCCCAGATATATTTTGTAAATGATACATGCAATGCATATGCTGTTTTTTTTTAAAAAAAAACAACAACAAAGTGTAATATCCATTTTTTTAAAAAAATTTCATTTACAGCTTTTTATTCAGAATTGAGTGTTAACCAAGTAAATACATTTTCCAATCCTGCTTTTTAGATGTAAATGATAAAAGTATTATTTTACAAAGCTTTATAATTTGAGGAATATTTTTCATATATTGTTCCTTTAATTTGTACATTAACATCCTGGATCTGTTCACACTGTATCTTCCCTTGGTGAGTGAGTTAGAAATATGGAGAAACAAACTCACCCCCCCCTCCAAAAAAGAAACCATACCGCAAGAAGAAAGCAAATAAAAATGTATTGAAAACCACAAAATTGGAGTGTTTAGACCAGAGGTCCCCCAGCTTTTGGGTACCAGGGACCGGTTCCGTGGAGAAAGTTTTTCCCACAGACCAGAGACTGCATGGTTTTGTGTCCTGCCTGCATCCCACGGATGGGGCTTTGCTTGTTTGTGCAGCCCAGTTGCTGGCATGCCGTGGCCTGGTATCGGTCCATGGACCGGGGGTTGGGGACCCCTGGTGTAGACAACCAATAATTTGGTACATTGCAATGTTGATTTTATTGTAGTCTATATGTGGGCCGTTTCTTATAGCCTAGTTTGCAGTATGCACAGAAAATATATGAGAAATGTCTGAATTGTTTTCTTTATGAGTAGACAGAAATGAGTCATACCTTTCAGGTGTACCATAACCTATGGTTTTTAAGATATTCGTCTGAAATTTTTTGACAAGTACTCTAACTAAAAGAAGGAAGGTAAATCTTTTTGAAAGAGGCATATTCTCAAAAGTTTGTTTTAACTGATGCATTTTTTCCATTATTTCAATTAATATCTCACATTCAAGGGATTCCAGGTAGATAGCAATTTATGAACAGATAAAAATAACAAAAATTGAACAGTCTTGTCAATATAAAGCTGCTTTAGTTAAGCCAGCTTTGTAAATAATTCACATCCCAAAATCTGTTCTGCTTTAAAATCCATGTTTGAATTATTAATATTTTTTACTGCTTGATATTTTATTAAGCATTGCAGTTGGGTTATACACTCCCCTGGGAACCTAGGCTACCTAGAATAAATAAGTACATTAAAATAAGTGCGAGATCTTTCTGATTTTTCAAAGTATGACTTGTGCACACATTTATCCTGTTTTCATGGATGTGATGCAACTATTAGGGAAAATAAGAAACTTCTAGGTTGGATTGAGTGGGATTACAGGAATTTTCTTGCTCATGACCGAAACCCTCATAAATGCTTCTAATTTAATCAATACAGTGACTAAAATGCTTTAAAATACTTACACATATAATTTCTTCTGATGTGTGTGGTTAAAAAAATTCAATTGTTAATTTATTAATAACAGACTTTGTTCGAATCATTTATTATATATGTCCACTTATTTAGCTTACTTTCATAATTGTAGTCTCCTTGCAAATCTTTTCCATTCTGAATTCAGATGATGCCTCAGCTCCTGCACTGGAGCCTCAGCCTCAAGGAGATGAAGAAGGTGAGAATTTATAGAAATGGGAAGGGAAGGCTATGGCCATATTAGCTGAGTTTTTATAGAAACTGTCTATATAATATTAGAGAAATATGGCCAGGGTTTATTTTTCTTACTCTATTCTCTGAGATACTTTTCTGAAAGGAAATAAGTCACTACCTATTTCTGATGAAGTCGATTCGAATCTAGCTAATAATCTAGATCAATTTTCCTCCAGTTGTGTTGGGTTATAACCATGATAATGCTCAAACATAACTTGATTAGTCTTTAAAATAATGCAAGGATCTTTTGTTGCTTTTGAACCTAGATCTCTAAAAGGATTTATAGAGAATTTTTAATTATAGCACGTCATTAGACTAAGAGGTATGAGATATCCTAGAAGACCCATTTGCAAGGAGAAAGCCAATCCCTCTAAATCATTCACAAAATTATAGATAGACCAATAGACAGACAGACAGACAAATAGGTGCTGTACGTAGATATATGTCTAAGCTGTCATTTTTGCCTCTAAATCTCATAATCTATCTTGTGTTTAACACAGTGGGACTTCATTTTGAGTAAAATAAATGTAATTACTTTTTTAATTGTTATCTTTCCAAAACTGGCAGCTTTACTAGCACTATTTCCAAAATTATTCCATTGTTCATGATTCACCCTGGTTATTCAGACAATCAATGTTGTTTCTGGGTTTATGCCAGGAATGTTGCATTTCAGGTTCATAGTTCGCTATTAGTGTAATATAAAGCTATTTAACATGAACATTTGTTACATGCCATTGTATTTATACTGAAATATTGTCATGCTACATTTTCTAAATACCGTCGTAAATAAGAAATTGTCCTGTCACATTAATTACATTTTTTATTTCCTTGAATCAATATACTTTGGTAACAATTATGTTTTCCATTGTAACAGTCTGATTTTGTTCTTTATTGTTCTAGATATAGCTTCTCGCTATCCTACATTATGGACTGAGCAAGTAAAGAGCAGACAGAATAAGACCAATAAAAATTCTGGTAAGCATCTTAATTAGCAACATTTCAGCTTCAGCAAACTTTCACATTTTCTAGTTGTCCTGATTGCTGCCTGGTCAACAAGGCAGAATAAGCAGACTATAAAGTAAATCAAATAAATAAATGAACTTAGATATCATTTAGGATATACAAAAAAAGGCTTTTCCAAGTTGGTTTTACCTTTGCATATTAAAAATGTGCTCAAAATTAAATTCCAATAGGATATTATTTTTATATGTTTCTAAATTATATGCTAAGGCAAGGGTGTCAAACTCAATTTCATTGAGGGCCGCATCAGCATTGCGGTTGCCCTCAGGGGGCTGGGTGGGTGTGGCCTGCGTGGGCGTGGCCTACTGGGTGGGTGTGGCTAAAGTGCGTATGGCCTACTGGGTGGGCGTGGCCAGCTCTACATCGTTCGCATCAAGGGTGCCTATGGGGGCCTGGGCAGGAGTGGGACAGATCTGGGGGTCTCTGGCAGAAGGAGGGTCTCTGGGCCAGGGCCAAGGCAGTGCGGGCCGTTCCCTCACTGTTTCCAGGATGGCTTCGCGGGCCGCATGAAACCACTTCACGGGCCGGATCTGGCCCCCGGGCCTTGTGTTTGACATGTCTGTGCTAAGGGGTACACATTCATGGAGCTCGGTTGTTTTCTTGCAGATGTTTCATTACCACACTAGGTGAATCATCAGTGCTAGTAGAGAGTGGGATTTGCTCCCATTTTGAGGAAGATATTCTACATTGGCTGTTCCTATTGTCAAGTAGGTGACAAGAAGGAAGGAAGTTTGGTGATTAGTAGGGAAGAATTTTGAGGATAAATAGGGGAGAAAACTAGAAAATGCATTCCAGATTAATAATAATAATAATAATAATAATAATAATAATAATAATAATAATAATAATAATAATAATAATAATAATAATAATGTTGAAAGGGACCTTGGAGGTCATCTAGTCCAACCCCCTGCTCAGGCAGGAAACCCTATACCATTTCAGACAAATGGCTGTCCAGTCTCTTCTTAAAAACTTCCAGTGTTGGAGCATTCACCACTTCTGGAGGCAGGTTGTTCCACTGGTTAATTGGTCTAACTGTCAGGAAGTATCTCCTTAGTTCTAGGTTGCTTCTCTCCTTGACTAGTTTCCATCCATTGCTTCTTGTCCCGCCTTCAGGTGCTTTGGAGATTAGCTTGACTCCCTCTTCTTTGTGGCAGCCCCTGAGATATTGGATCACTGCTATCATGTCACCCCTCATCCTTCTCTTTGTTAAACTACACATACCCAATTCCAGCAACCGTTCCCTATATGTTTTAGCCTCCAGTCCCCCAATCATCTTTGTTGCTCTTCTCTATACTATTTCTAGAGTCTCAACATCTTTTTTACATCGTGGTGACCAAACTGGATGCAGTATTCCAGGTGTGGCCTTACCAAGGCATTGTAAAGTGGTATTAGTACTTCACGTGATCTTGATTCTATTCCTCTGTTAATGCAGCCTAGCACTGTGTTGGCTTTTTTGGCAGCTGTAGCACACTGCTGGCTCATATTTATTGCATGTCTCTCTGAATTCCAGAAAAGATTATTTAAACACAGTTATAGAAAACTTTGTTAGCTTTGTTAGAACTGAGCATCTACTGTGCTGGTTACAAAGGCTTAGACAAAGCCACTGAGCAACCCAGAAAACAGCCGCTTTGATCTTAGCTAAAGGCCCAATGAAGAGATAATAGAGTCAGGGAGCAGCAGCTGAAGTGAAGGTTCTAAATAATAAAAATTATGGGGGATAGCATCATTTGAAGCTTCAAGCATTTTGACACCTACATCAGAGGTCTCAATCTTTTGGGTACCAGGGACCAGTTCCATGGAGAGAGGTTTTTCCAAGGACTGGCGGGGGTGTAGGTTATTATGCTGCTTGCATCCTGCAGATGGGGCTTTACTGGTTTGCACGGACCAGTACCAGCCCACAGACCAGGGGTTGGGGACCCCTGAACTACATAATACCTTCACCAAGATGTTTCTATCCATCCATAGCCTGCACCATTGCCTCACATTGTCAGCCATGTAATTTGGGGTGGACAAGTCATTTTCTTTTTGCTTCTACTCAACAACTGCAATACAGCGCTCCCTCATCAGCCCAATAAAAAAATGTAAAGATACACACAATCTGAGTATTCTGCATATAAAATTACATCAAATTTCCACATTCTTTATTTTTTCTAATATTGAAGAACACACATTAACTGTGGAGGTTAATCACGGAAGATTTTTCTTTATTTCTTGTTCTCTTCCATTACGATATAAAAGACTGGAAAAAAAGAAAAAAAAACTTTGTTGATACAAATAAAATGGTGTATTGGAAATTTGTTGTTCTTCCACCTGTGAGAGAAGACAATATTGTACACTTCTGAGAGAATAAAATAAAGCCAAGCTATAAAAAGATCCTAGAAATAATTCATTGTAAATAGTATTTATTTCATCTTTATTACCCTGGAGATTATTTATGGCTAAAGCAAAAGAAGTGTTATGCTTGGAACCAATTTTAATCTCAAATATAAAAATACAGGAGGCCACAAGTCAACAAAATAATAGCCAATTCATCTCCATAGATATCATAAAAATCAGCTTGACAACTCAGTCCTATAAGCTGTTCACAAGTACCAAGACACACCCTATCATTACACAAAATGCGGCAACTGGCTTAGATGGTAGATTCTGGATACCATAAAAGGGTAGGAAACCATTATTAAATTGTATTTTTAGCACCAGGAAATGTAATTGTTTTTTCTGACATTAAGTCAAAACCATCTGGATAGTTTGGAAACTATGAATTCAAAATATGTTTGACTGGTATGATATGAAGAAACCAATTTCTTGGGAAAAGCGACAAAGTACTAATTCCTTGTATGGCCTTGATTTGGCTAGACATAGAGCTTGTTTCCAGCTGGCATAACTGTTGAGATTAGTATATTTACACTTGTGTTTTTCCTATAACAAAGAGTTTAAAAGGGCAGTTTTGTAACAGTAAGGAGAAAAGAAATCAAAACTATTATGATTCTTGTCCTTGAAACAGAGAAAATCAGTGTTGAAAAAAAGGTGAGAGCAAATCTCAGTGTCAGATGGTAATTTATTACACCTAGCACACTGTGGCAAAGGACTTTTCAAGAAGCAATGAGTGCCTGTAACAGAATACAGAGTGATGAAAATGAAGGTTTAATTGTGCCTACAGTTTGCCAGAATGTACTGGGCTCAATAAATGATTTCCCTTGAAAATTGCTTCCTCAATAAGGTATCATCAAACTGAAGACCATTCAGCCAGCCTAGAAGACAAAAAATTTGCTTCTCTGAAAATATATCCAACCTACAGTAGCTTTTCTTACCCATAGCACGATATACCTCATGGATGGGTAAATAAATTTCAGGTTTGATAAGTGGAAAATGGGGACCTGGTGTCACGGTTAGGGCAGGACAGGAGTCCTTACCTGTTTCCTGACTGAAGCTTAAAACAATTCCTACTCTGTAGAGTGATAGTTTCCAATCTGAAACTCCTCGTATCTATTGTAAGTCACCTCTCATGATTCTGCAGCCTTGTGTTCATTAGCCATCTCGTGGTATCTCATGGCCATCTTTGCTAAACAATCTCTCACCCTTTAGGCAGAAATCCCAAATTGCCCGATTTACTGGAGATTCTCAATCATCCAGGTCGGGGTTGTTCCAAAGGTCCTTTTCAAAAGGCATCTGGATGTTCTTGTGTTGTTGTTGTTGTTGTTTTCTTGAAGATGTTTTGCTTCTCATCCAAGAAGTTTCTTCAGTTCTCAGCTTTTCAAGGGAATTGCCTTTTAAAAGCACTTTTGGCACATTTGAGCTCCTTAATGCCCAGAAAAAAAAATATGGCTAGGGAATCGCTTGAGTTTAACTGTGAGCTATTTGGAGAATGCCTACTCAGGAAAAGCTGCTGTACCTACTTGAAGTTTAAAAATAATTTTTTTCCAAACTCAGTAGGACTTCCCTCTGAGAAGATACAGTGTATACTGAACTGTCCTGCAATTTATTCCCCACTCACTTTTTGTGTGAATATTAAAAAAAAGAGTAGCTGGTAGAATCTTGGACATGCAAGCAACTCTTGTTGAGTATTTGCTTTATTCTCCTCAGCACTAAAATGGTGTATAACATAAATATGTTTGCTTTATGTCTCCTCTACTTGCTTGTCCTATGCAAATAGATAAGCCTTTCCAGACCTCCCTGGTGTTGCTTAGTTTCAGTTCACAAAAAATATATGCATTGCAATATTTCTACTATCTTCAAAAGTCCCATTTTATGAGCATTTTCTTTTTAACTTTTAATTTTACCTAATAGTTCAAAATACTTCCAAAGTCTGCTTTCTGGCATCCCTTGACTCTGCCTCCCACCAGGAATAAAAACCTTCCCACCCTAAAACTTTTTAAAGCTGTTCTGTTTAACATCCAAATGATACAATTTCTGTTCAGGATGTTCCAGGATTTTATGGAATCCCCACGGTTGACATGTGTGCCTGCTTTTTCGCAAGGCCAGTCTCTTTTTGTAATAGCATACATTAATTTAATGTCAAAAGATAGTAATCTTGTCTAAACTATTTTTAATTACATTATATGATTTTTCTGCAGCTTCAGTCTAAAACAGAGTGCCTTTTGAGTTTCATACGTAAGTTATGTTGGTTTTCACAATTTATTAGATCTTTAGATTGAAAATCAGAAAAGCATCAGAGATCTGTCAAAAGCCAGGAAAGGCTTATATTTCAGCTGAAATACAGAGTGGAATCCAAAAGAATCTATTTATCATTAAGGAAATAGTCTCCTACCATTTCATCCCAGAAATCTTCTCTAAAAGGATGGAAGTTTGAGCAAGCCAATTTTGGAGAGTAGAGAGAGGGGCTACTGCTTCATTTTGATAGTGGAAATCCATGCTTACAAATCTGAACCCAGTCAGCTCTTGACAAATGATGGAAACATTGAATCTTATCCAAAGGTATGGGTGATAGTGATAGAATATCTAGCTTGTATTGATGTACTCTCATTTGGAAAAGAATTCTTCACCTTCATCCAACTTTCTTTCCTTAAATAAATATTGAAACAAATGATTGGTAAAGTCGGACATGAGGCTGCCTCTTTAGCTTGCAAAATTAATTAATTAAATAAGTAAATAGCTATCATCCCATGGAGGAAAGTCTGAACTAAGTAATGATTTGACAAGTGAATGCTGAATAAGTTAGTTGTGTGGACAAATTATAAAATATACAAACGTCTGTGCATGCTATGCGGTAGAGAAGAAGCAAAGCTGAAGCAAGCGATTCCAATATTCATTTGTCAAATAAGTCACCCTTGTTTGTTTGAAAGTTAACAGGGAGGGATGATACCCATAAAAGCAATCCTACATCATTTTGTTTATAGCTTTAAAATAAATAGTTAATAAAGCAAGCATCATGGAATCTTAAAGGGGACTGTGCAAGGTTTCTGAATTCTATTAATTCTGCTTTTTTTTTCTTCTACCAGTATTAGCTCTCTACTGAGAACTGGACTGTTTTGCAAAACAATTATATGATAGCTAGCATGGATGGCAGAGGGTAAGAACCATAGTTGGCCTGATTACCAAAGAGCTGCCAATGATAAAGCTGCAGTAGCCATTTTACTTTCTCATGGCATCAGTACTGAAAGGAAGGACTGGCCTGGCAATTGTACACGGCACATTATTTTAAACTGTACCATAATGCTTTGGAAATGACCCTATTTGTTTGCTTCAAATTTTACTTAAAAAAGAAAAAGCAAACATTTCCCAAAGACGTTTAGCCAGTTTTCTTTCACAATGATTCTGACACAGAAACAACGGTTTTTTGATCTGATGCCTTCCAAATGCGGTGGATTTTGATCCCTGTAAGTATTTTTGAGTTTCAATTCCATTAGTTGTAGGGATGGAAATCCAATGAATCGGAGGAGAGCAATGTGATGTGACATATAGTTATCTACTTAGTTTTATTGATGTTCTACAATATTTCTTCTGTTTTACAGTTTTACAGTTTCAGCATGATTTCAGCTTCACAGCATTGACAGAATTGTTCTTGTAAGCAAAGCAACATTCATAAGTTTTTTTTTTATTTGCTAGTTTGCTAGAAGCTAGAAAATGACATTAAAGGTATGATTATTTTAGTACCTGGCTATTACCTTTAGAAGACTTACCTTAATTTAGTTCAACTAAATAGGGAATCTCTTTTGCCCTTGTATGATGTATGAAGTTAAAACTTGTAAAGCTGGGTCCAAAGACTTCATCAAATTGTTACTACCTAACAGAATAGTATATTTATACAATGTGCATTCTTGATTTTCTGCAATGTTAACATTAATTAATCTTTTTTTCTAAACCAAAGTTATATTTTTTCATTAGGAAAGGTGAACAGAGAGCAACACTCTAACAGCACTTCAGATGTACATTTTAAAGTGTGGCTAGAGATTTTAAGAAGTTAGTTTGTATCCCTGAAAGCAGATCCAACGGATCCAGCAAGGAAAGCATCTCTTTAATTGAAATGCTTCTATTGTCAAAATATATCACAGTAATTATATTAGTAATTTTTGTCTTAATTCTCTGTATCAAAATGGAATCTTGAACTCTTAAAGCTATACATTTTAATTTTTTCAGTAGGTAGGACAGTGTATGATGAAATATACATCAAGGACCAGTTTTAGGCTATTTTTTTTGTTAACTGTAATAAAAAAAATGCCTTATTAAGGGACTGAGGGCCAGTCTTATTATTGCTTTGACACTGCTTTTCTGAAAAAATTAACCACTTCTTAGAATTAGTTTCTATTTGAATTATCCAGCCAAAAAACTAGGCAATTTGGACTTTTCTTTCTTGTTACACAAGAGTTCAGATTAAGTGTGCGAACAGAGGGCAAGACAAGATGAGGCCCAAAAGAAACCAGAATTTATTGCAAACAGGCTAAACAGTATTACAGTAATATGCCTCTCAGGAAAAAGGCTTTGGAAAAAACCAGCCATTTTCATGATTTAAGCCACGGCCTCCTTGCAAAACAGATCACTTACTGTTTATTTATCTGGACTGTTTTCATTGATATGAGACATTTTTGTGGCCAGTGAAAGATGTAAAAGTGTCTGAATTCCTTCCAAGTCCGATAAAATAATCATGTCAGAGACTTGGGCTGAACTTATATACAGTTTTACCAAGCTTCTTTCTGTTATTCTGCCTAATTTTAGTTGGCGAGATAGATATCTCATGTTTTAAAGGAAGCCAGGATCCTAATGTTCCCATAGAAGGAAATGCTAGTTTGGATTTTTAGCCTTTTTGATTATTAAAGAAAACCACCAAACCTCAATACATAGACAACATGCACTTTACAACAGGCCACAGTACAAACAACTGTGAAGCAGTTAGAAATTTAGAAAGGGAGATACACAGGTCCTTTTCTATTCTCACATCTGTGTGAGGTGAAGGAAAAAGAGACAAGACTGAAGAGCCACGGGTTCATGTCTAGAAATTAGCTGAAGCTCTCTTTGCAGTCAAGTACAGCATCATTTATCATCAGGCATTCACTGGAAGATCAGTGAAGCAAAAGATACTGTTTGTCTATTTCCTTCTGCTGAAAACAGATCCATGAGTTTCAATAAAACATATTTAGTTAAGTAAATCTAAATAAACCCCTTTTGAATCCTGCACTTATTTTTATCTAAAGACATGCCCAGGATAAGCTAGGATTACGGCCATTTGCTAACTTGAGACTGTCCCATGCATTGATTTTTATTTTATTTTTTTACAGATAGCTCTTGTAAAGCGACTGTCTCATACAGGAGCTTTTCATGGTTATTTATTATTTAGAGTATGATGAGAACATGACAGAAGAGAAATAAATATATAAATGCAACCCGCAACATTTCTACGGGAGTATGGTGGTGGCCTCATAACTGGATGTCCAATTCAGCCTCTGGCATTGCTTCATGCAGATCTTCTAGGCTAGGGAATCAGAGAATCCATGTGATGGGCAACCTCGCACACTATGTTTAATAGTTTGCATATCAGCACCACAGTTCATAGTTATGATGGTGATAAATGGAGACGAAGAATTCAGGTTTTGTTTAAATGGATGTTTGTATTGCTTTTTTTTTAAAAAAAAACCCCACATATCACTTATTTTGAATTGGCCTTTTAAAGGAATCCTCTTCCATCTTCCAAGAAGTATGCATGCATATGTTTCCGAGCTGAATATCTGAATCAATCTTCCCTGTACCTGAGCAGAAAAGATAAACTAAAAGTGCTCCTGTTTTGAAAACAAACCACCTTTTGCTTTAATGAAGCTGCCATAGCAGAATTTCCATAACCTATTGAGAAATGGCTCTCTACTGCCTCTTCTTGGTGACAGTTGATTTAGAATTTAGGATTGCGGAGGGCAGCTGAGGAGAGATAAAGCATCTTGCAGGTGGGATGTTCAGGAAAGAAACACCATGGTATTTGACTAGAGTGCTCTAGAAAATGGATCTGATAACCTACCCAAACTCTGGAATGCACTTTTCATGAAATAGAAGTTCAAAATGGATACAAATAGAAGTGATAAGTGAATATTGCAACATTTAAACATAAGGACATTCACCAGCTGTCCTTATGCTTAAGAAAAAGATGACCAAAATATGTAATAGGATTGGGCAAGACATTCACCAGAGATACTTTGCAAAAACACGTTAGCAAACCTGAAGAACCATTCCTTTAAGCATAGCAGCCAGCCTGAGCCATTTGTGGGGGGGGGGGGGGTCAAAAAAATCAAAAGTGTGACTGTGCAATCAAAGCACCATCCCTTTTAACATGTGCATAATTCAGGTAGAAAAAGTATGAGGTTCCAATTACATGGCCTTCCACCGTGACCTTTTTGACTGCCTCCTCTGGATATCCCAGCAGCCACCTGCATTGGCAAACTTATGCACCTGCTTTCCTCAATTGTATTCCCATCATCAACTTCTCCTGGGATTGACAGCAAAGCAAAGCAGCAATGGCTGCACATACATGGAGGCATCCACTCAGGACATCCACTAAGGTGGCTGTGCTGAATCCTCTAGGGAATGTAGCTGCTTTAACATGATTTACTTGTGAAACCTAGTTTTGTGAAACATTCCTTCTGGATAGTTGGTGCTGCCCTAATTTATAACATAGTACATTTATTTATTATGGCAATATGCTTTGTTAAAAATAATCATTTGCTCAAAGAATGTAGGCCAAGTTACTCATACTAGAAAAAGCCACCTTAATTCACCCTGATATAGGGTTTTATATACATAGACCATGTGAAACATTATCCTGAATACAGGACACAAAGTTCCTCTTTCTTTATAGTTAATAATGGAATAGTTGAATGTTTTTTTCCCCTTTAGATTGCCCTTATTTTGCTCACAGACTAAGACACAGCCAAGCTGTGGATCTGCGTTTTCAGCAGGAGCCAAAAGAAAAACTGAGCCATTGGAGCCAATTATAACCATGCAAAAAGCAAACTTCATGGGAGTATATTAAAAATTGCTGAAGCACTAAGGAAATAATCTACTGGCATTCTTATTGGCTTTTTTTGCTTTCCTGGC
Organism: Vipera berus; assembly: GCF_964194415.1. Taxonomy (NCBI): domain Eukaryota; kingdom Metazoa; phylum Chordata; class Lepidosauria; order Squamata; family Viperidae; genus Vipera; species Vipera berus. The sequence continues at coordinate 283,703,729 of NC_138202.1, forward strand.
TCACCCTTACTTCTGGGCTGAGAAAGATGCCAGAACCAGCCACCCATTTCAGTCCCAAGTATCAAGTTTAAAAAATTAATTTCCAAGCTTTGTCAGGAAAGATAGCTCTGAATGGTCAGAAGAGTCTAGCAAAAGCTAGTATGACTTACTCTTTCAAAATACGGTTGTAGTAGGATCTTTGGTTTACCCTTAAGATGTGGCCCAAACTGTAGCTTCTGTGTAATTTCTCTACATCAATTTAGTGGAGTAAATGAGAGAATAATGACTCAGGGGCACTTAAAAAGAAATACCATATTATTTATTTTGCATTTTGGAGTTCAGTTTTCAACCCAGGTTTCCCTAGCTTAATGCAGAAATGTTGACAGCTGGCTCAGAAGATGGTTTGCTTTGTGCATAGTACCAGCTATTGGTAAATTCAACAACAACAAAAAAACAATCCAGAAAGTTGGATTTAAAGTTGCTGAGCTTTGGGCAATAGTCTGACTCTCTTAACACAAAGGGGGCAAAAGACAACATTTTTAAAAAACGATTCCTTCATTTCACTGCTGAGAAAGTTCATTATCACTACATTCACATTCCAGAAAGTGATGCTGTCTTTAGAGATTAGGAGGGGAGTCTTCCAAAAAGGACAAAAAAGCCATATGTAGTTATACCTAGTTTGTTGCTGTTGGGATAGCTAAATAGAATATAACTTACTTGTAAAATAGTTTAGCCTGATGTGATGTGGGGAGTAGGGTTGCGATGGTGATGTTCATCTATAGCTGTAAGTTCTACTTTTTTTTCCTCCTGGAATCTGGGTGGGGTATCCCCCAGTCTTGGAAACAAAATAATGTCATGATACTTGCATTTATTATAATACAAAAGCATCCAGTTTTCAACGTATTCAAGACTCTTGTCCAGTGCCTGCAGACCAGAAACTTATTGAGCTGTAAGGCATACAAGTAGGTCAACCAACCTTCTCCCAAAGTCAACCTTCTTCCCCACCCCTAAAACAAGAACCTGCTTTCTGCTGCTTGAACACAAAATGAAAAATGTGCAAAGTAGATCAAGCTCGTCTAGAATGCCAAACTCGGTTTAAACATCTCCTCCACCTTCCAAAAACATGCCATTTCTTGACTCTATGGACCATCCAAGGTGAAAGAATTCATTGTAGATCACAAGGGGCAGGAAATACCTTCCTAGCAAGACAAATCAAGCTATTAATCTTATAATAAGAACAATTACAGCAGAAAGTATTCATTTCTACATCATTAAGACATTTGTATTACATTTGAACAAATGTGTTTTACTGACTCTTTTCGGTATTTCATGTTTATCCAAATAAAGCTTTATTGCAAGGCAAGCTGCTTCTAGATGCCGCACAATGCCTTTTATGTACATTGTGAAAATAGCTGTAATGCATTAGCTTTATCACATTTCCAGGATTTTCTGCCTTTCTAAAATGTCAGGGGATGTGACTTTCAGACAGAAAATGGAGTATATTTGTTATTTAAATCAATTTACATTGTCACTCAACTCATAAACAAGTGACTCTGGGCAACATACAACAGCTAAAACCTGTTAATAATTCAAAATATATAAAAACTAAGCTAAAACAAAAAAACAACAGAAGGAAGGGATGTTAAAAAATAGCAGAGCACCTTACTACTTATCTCCTGGGGTCCATAGGCCTGCTGACATAACCAGGTCTTGAGTGACTTCCAGAAGCTCAACAAGGCCAACCTCACTTCCAGGAAGGAGAAGATTCCACCTTGGGGGTGGGGGAGAGAATATTCCACAGTGTGACCACCACAGCAAAAAAAAAAGGCCCATGCTTAGAGCCTGCCAAATATAATAAGGGATGGAACCTGTAACATGCTTTCTCTGCTGGATTCTTTCCTCTTTCCCCATTTCTATTGAACATATACATGAAGCCATTGGACAAGTTGATCCACGAACACATATTCATCAAAAAACTAATGCTACTCCACCTTACATCTCAACCCCAGACTGAAAAAGTAATGCTGCTGAGAAATATCTCTGGGTGTTTGGAAGTGCTTAGATGTTAAATCTGTTGCTTGGGACTTAGCATCTGTCGGACTGCCTATTCCTAATATGTCCCCAGCCAACAAGAGCTTCCTATTTAACATGATCCCCATCCAATCACAGTAGAGTTCTTCCAGGTCTTTTCACCTAAGGAATGATATCTCCAGGACCACAGAGGGAAGCCACCTTAGTGCCATCCCTGTTTGTCAGAATAACATCCTGCCAGATATTTAGATGGTCCTTTCCCTCCTCGTTTTTAGGAAAACCATTAAAACATGGTCATTCTCTCACACCTTGATGTTGGAACACTGTAATCTATTCTTTGGTAGTGAAAAGATTTTTGATTCTTTTGTTTATATGGATGTTTGTAGGTTGAATTATTATTGTTTCATCTCTTTATACAGTACTGTATTGTTTTTGACTCAATTTAAGGAAGTTGGAATGTACACTACTCAGCTTATAAGCCCACTAAAGTAAACATAAAATATCTGAAAAAACTTTCAGAGATAGAATTTGACTTTAAAAACCCACAATTTTCAGAAGGAATTCAGTTCCTAAAATATTGGTAATGCAGTCTGTTGAAACAAAAGCAACATAGATGTGCCAACCACAACCAGAACCACACACACATACACAAACACAAAGATAGGGAAAAACAGCTTTTGATTCTCAGATTAGTGTGAACATGCCATGTGGATGTGGTTAAAGAAAAAAATATGTCTGTGGTTTACAAAACAAGTTTCTTAATGTTAAAAGAGTAGAAGAGTTTTACACATGAATATGTATTATATTTAACCTAATTCAAACCTAGAATAAACATAGATATGCAGAGATATTATAAGAAGATATAAAATTGTAATTGAATTCCAGGACAACCAGAAATAAACATAGGTTTGGAGAATTTAAATTCTAAAATGTTTTAGGTCATAAATCATTTTCAAAGGCTCTACTTTGTAGACAGTGTTATAATCCCATATATAAGATGGCAAGATTTTATAATTATAAGTTTTTATGGATAAATTATTAATGAAATTTGTTTATTGTATTCATCTGGGCAGGAAGGCACATATAAGTGACAGTGGAGATACCAGCATTCCAGTTGGCCTCAATAAAGCTCCTAATCGCCAAAGGCGATAAATTTTGAATAATTAGCTATTAAATATTACCAATTAATCCTTCCTTCCTTCCTTCCTTCCTTCCTTCCTTCCTTCCTTCCTTCCTTCCTTCCTTCCTTCCTTCCTTCCTTCCTAATATAAGTAAGTCCTTCTCTCATTAGCTCTTTTTGCCATCCAAATTATTCCAGAAAGTCCTGAAGAATTTGCCCCTGGCTCCCATGTGGCAGTCATTAAGTGAATCTTTGCAGTTAAACAAATCCAAAATTGATAAGGGCAGTTTTGCTGAAAACTAGAAGTGCTTTTTTTTTGTTGAAAAAACATAAATGCTGAACACCCAGAGTTTCATCCCATGATTGCAGAAGGGACCTGACTATTGGAGCTTCATGTTTGGGTCACAAGTCCCCTTTTTCAGGTCAGTTGCAACTTCAGATGGTAGCTAAGTGGCCAGATGTTAAGTCAAAGGACACCTGTAGCTCCCGCTATAACAGTGAAGCTGGTCCTGAGTTACTAGCAACCCCTAAGGAATCAACTTCCTATCGGATTTCTCAACAGAATCCCTTCTAGATCCAATAGCATTTATTTAATTTTTAGATGAGGGATTTAGATGACAACTTTTTACAAACGTTTTTACAACTTTTCCTTATATAATTGAGAGATAGTTTGGCATATTGACTAAGGCACGACAAACTGGGGAACTGTGAGTTCTAGTCTCATTTTAGGAATGAAGCCAGTTGAGTGATCTTTTCAATCCCCTCTCCCCCCAGTAAGAACCAGCGAAGACAACTGATAGGAAGAGAAATCTTAGTTTTGTTGCTTGGTCTGAATAAAGTTCATGCTCTCAATGCATCATACACAAGATACTGAGTGGGACATTTCCCCTGCCAAAAATTCTGTTGTCCAAGGATTTTTGACCTGAATAAAAATATTCAACTCTATCTTCTATTTTTGCACATGCCCTTCCAATACTCTCCATTCATTTTTAGTATATTGACATAGTTAGAAGGAAAGTGTAATCGTATCATACTCCAAAACTATGTTTCCCATTGGTTCATGGCTAATTTATCAATAAGTCAATCTGTGCACAGGCAATATCCATAATTGTATTACTATTTTTTCTCAGCAGCGTCATGTGATCAAGAACTCCAGTCAGCATTAGAAGAAGCTAAACAGCCCCAGAAAGATAACGTATTCATTCCAGAGTGTGCTAATGGTGGGCTTTATAAACCCGTACAGTGTCACCCCTCCACAGGATATTGTTGGTGTGTCCTTGTTGATACAGGACGCCCTATTCCTGGTACATCAACAAGGTAAGAGATCTTCATTGGAGAAGTCATACAATAACAGATTCTTATCTGGACCCTTTTCTAAGGAAGAGGGACAATTAGGAACAAACACATGCATATATATATAGCAATTAAGACTAAGGGAATAGTCATGAGCCATTAAAATAATGGCAAACTTGTCACTGAAAGTGTAGAAAGTGTTCTTACTACCCAACTACAAATTCTGATTACATCACCATTATTTGCAGTAGTTTTATTCAGATTTAAACCAATAATTTATTTCACAATCTCAAACTCGCGATGTCACGTGACGTATCGGGACTATGTTTCCATTGCCGGCAATGGGGAGGACATGGCTTCTGGATGATGCATCTGGCCCACAGGCTGGCAGTTTGACACCCCATATAAATAATAAAAACATCACTAAGACCATTGAAAAAGCCTAAATTAACCATAGATTTTTTTTAACTCCTTCTGTAAAGACCAAGAAATAATGGATGGTAATTATCTCTAAATCTGGCTCTAGTTCATGGGGCTTCAAACTTGGACATTTATGACTTGTGGACTTCAACTTCAACTTCAACACACTGGCTGAGGAATTCTGGGAGTTGAAGTCCACAAGTCATAAAAAGGCCAAGTTTGAAGACCCTCTGCTCTAGTTCATAGGATTTTTCTCATTAATTATTAGCAGGCTTAAAAGCAAGGCAGCACTAGTGATGTTACTAAGCAGCTATCAAACCAGGAGGGTAATAAAGTCAGGGGCTTCAGCTTTGTTATTAATTCAAATCTTTACTCACTATTGGGCTCTTAATATGTTTTTGTGGAAATCACTGTTTCTGAATTTAGCTCTCTACTATAAAGTTGGAATAACCTTTACAAACTTCAGAGTTGATGTGAAAAGATTTAAGATTGTGAAGCCTTTTATATTGCAAAAAGGGACAACACAAGAAGAGGAATGGGTCAAGTAGGTGGAAAAAAAATCAGTTCTACCAGCATCCATATACTATATGAAAAGAAATGTAGCGTCAGAAAGATATTTCTACTTTCTCCCAGAAATGGTTCTTTCAGCCCATTTTCACATGATTAATTTCCCATGGTGCAGCACTGCTGGAACTAGTAGAAAGGAGAACAATATTTTTAATATGCTGTTAAACAGTAAGTTGAAGTTCATAAGTTTCAACTGAGCCAGAAGCAGAGGAAAGAGCTGAGAGCCTTATTTAGCAGACAAAGCAGACAAAATATCACTTTCCAAAAGCAACAGTGTGGGCTTGGCGTCTTTAGGAATGCTTGTATGGAAGCTCACCAGGAACTAATGCAGTGTGTTTAGCTTGATACAAGCACAAATAGTTTGAAAAGCAGTTCATGCAAAACAATGCTTTGGAGAGTAAACTGTAGAATATCTGCTCACACTCACAATTCCAGTTGAGGAAGGGCTGTACGGCAGTAGCATAGTTTATGTTTAATTCCCTACATCTCCAAATAGGACTTAGAATGATTGTAATTGGAGACTCTGCAAAGACAAAATCAACAACTCTAAACTGAGTGAATCAGTGAGTCGAATTTGATCCCTCTATTTCTTCTTTATACTTGCCTCTTTTGTTCTGGAAATGTCAGCCTGCTATAACAAGAGCCTGTGTTTCTTACACTTTTAAGGTAGCCTGAGGGCTCTTATAGACTTTGTTGTGACAGTTTATATGGCAGAAACCATATGACCTGTGATGAGGAATTGTGGAAATTATAATTCAAAGACCAAAGTTTTCCACTCCAAATATACTACCTGGTAAATTGGACTACATTTTGAATATTCATGGTAAGGGTAATTATTATGTAGATTAAGAACACTTAAAACTAAAAAGGTGAATTTTCCCCTTTATCTCATTTCTTCACATTTCCAGGTGTATTTTGATGGCACGTAGGCAGTATATTCCATAAACATTAATACATTGCAGTCTTGTCAGAAGTTTAATTATGTCATTTTTAAAACAATTTTCTAGCTCTCATGTTTACTGAGAACTGGTCCAACACGATTTGTTGTTGCTACAGCTGCTATTAATTCTGCTCAAAACCAGAATTACTCAATGCTCAGAAGGCATTGAGGTTCCATTCCCAGAGCTAAGGGTCTCATCGAAAACATTTTTGCCACTTGAAATCCCCTTCCCCCACCTGCCACCCAGCAGCCAGAAAAAAGGTCAGGGGCAGAATTTTAATAAATACTGTAAATCAAGCTCATATTTCATCTCTCCTTCTGGCTGGTTGTTACTTTCTCTAGTCAGAAAATACCATCAAGCAAGATTTTTGGAGTCCATGGTCCTCCGGATGTTGCTGAACTACAGATCCCAGCATTTTGCACCATTGACCAGCCTGGCTAAGGCAATTAGGAACTGTAGATGTTCAACATCTAAAAGTCTTAGACGGTTATCTTGCTTGATAGAACACAACTCTGGAATTGTAGGAAGAATTAAAAGTAAAATCATGAAGTGCAGATTGTAATGGAGAAACGGAAGGACAGCAGAAAAAGGGAAGGAATGCAGACTGGCGTATCAGATTAATTTGAGATCAGGCTCTTTGCCACATGCCACATTAGAGCACCCAGTTCAAAGACTTTTCTGTCATTCTTTACTTGGTTAAAAAAAAGCCATGTGACAGCAATTACAATCCACTTCATCCAAAGCTTTCTATCAAAACAGCTTCTGTTCTTCTTACTCTAAAGGGTTCTCTTTCACTCATAGGCACCTATTAAGCCGAGCATGAAATTGCATTGCACCTTCATGAAGCAGTTTATATCTGATGGGCTATTAGCCAATTCCAGAAATGTTCATTTCTTTCACACAATGAGGAGATAAATTGAACATTGGAGGCAGGGACTATTTATTTCATCCCAACAATATATTATTCTCATGACCAGAACAGTATCAAAACAGATAGTGATTTGTTTCAAGGGCCTGGAAAGAGTTTTTCCCCCCACTCCTTAAATTTTATTACATTTTCTAACATTACATAGACTTAACCCCCCAACTCTGCATCTCCCCCATATATCCATATATGTATATTTATGTTGTGATTTTTTCTTCCATCACATATAATCCCATAGCCGTATTTTACATCAGACACAGAAATAGAACCAAAGTGCAAAGTTCGGAAGGTCAGTAGGGAAAATGAAACATTGGAATATAGAGTAAATCATTTACTTCCCCTCTGTCTGGTCCATTTTTGTATAGCAGATGGTCACATTGTTCCCCAGAGATTAGATTTTAAAAAATCAGTTGCCTAGGAATTCTAGAAGACTGAATTTTTCAAATATTCTTAGTGCTCAATTTGTAAATTCAAAAGTCATTACATCAGTGTTTTTCATCCTTGGCAATCTTAGGATATGTGGACTTCAAAACCCAGAATTCCTCAGCCACCTATGGAATCCTGGGAATGGAAGTCCACATGCCAAGGTTGAGAAAAACCGCATTATGTGATGGGAAAAAGACCCCATTATCAGTCCCTTTGCCATTCATTTAATTATGTAGCATTTGAAAACTAGAAGGTCTCTGCCACAAGTAAATAAGAAATACAATAAAGCACAATGCATATATTAGATACAAGTAGTTTTCTAGCATCTTTAGTCATTTTTCTGCCATCAGTATAGGAAATACGATGGCAGAAAGCTAAACCAATAAATTACCCCTAAATTAGTGTTTATTTAATTATACACTCTGGATATCATATGGAAATGAGATATTTCCTCTTTGCCCCCAATATACTTCAGGGAATTGAGATTTAAAAACATTTGCCATGGTCTTGTTTCCTGGGAACAATTTCACTTTTACTTGCCTGGCATAGTTCCATCCAATTAATAAGCAATATGTTGAAAACATCTTTCATTCTTTTACCCAGATACTTGCAAAGAAAAAAATAATCAACTGCATGGCATGAAGTATATCCTAAATATCAAAACTGCATACAAGTATAAAATTAAAGTCCACTTTACCTGTATTACTTTGGATTCTTGATGTCTAGAAATAATTCAGATATGTGATGCTGGAACTAAGTCACATCCCCAAGAGTTGTATACATTTAAAAGCCTTTATCATGGTAATCAATCTCAGTTTTGACTGAGAATAATATAGTATTTGGATATGTAGTGCTTCTTTGAATGGCCAATTTTTTCTATGTATTAAATGCCCCTTCAATGTTGGTATCCTATGTCTCTTTGGGAATTCTGAATGCTAGTCCCAATGAGTCTGGAGGAATTGACTTGAAATCTGAAGCACATCTTAAGTAAATCCCAGTAATAGCAGTAATTCTATAATACATGTAGTCCTTGACTTATAACCATTAGTTTAGTGAGCATTAAAAGTTACAGTGGCACTGAAAAAAGTGACTTATGACTGATCCTCATACTTATGACCATCACAGTATTCCCCACAGCCGCATGTTCAAATGTGAACACTTGGCAAGTGGCATGTATTTACAAGGTTGCAGCATTCCAGGATCATGTGATTGTCATTTGTATCCTTCCTAGCTAGCTTCCAACAAGTAAAGTCAACGGGAAAGCTGGATCCACTTAAATATTACATGATTCGCTCAACAACTAACCAGTCATTAAGCTACCATGGCAAAAAAGATTGTAAAATTAAGCATGACTTACTTAACCACCACCTTGCTTAGCCATGGTGATCTAACTGTACCATAAGATATTAACCGTTTTGACACTGAGTTACCACTTGAATAACTAAGCTACAGTTTCATCTATTCAAGGAAATACCTGTGGAATTTTATGAAATAAAACACTTAGAAGTCATTCATGAAAAGAGGTTTGGAGGAGGGCAAAAGCCCAGGAATTCTTATCTTGTAGAATAGTATGAAATAATGGATTTTTAGAATGAGCTTTATTTGGCATGTGAATAAATGCGTGGCTATGATTTTAGAGTCGAGAGTAAGTCAAGCTCTCTGCCAAGCTTCAGTGTGATCACACAGCTGTTGAAATGGTAGAGTTTTTAAATTAAATTAGCATTAGCTTGATGCTTTTTCTTCTTCCTGTGCTCCCTTAAGATACGAACAGCCGAAGTGTGATAACAGTGCTAGAGCTCACCCAAGCAACACAAGAGATGTGTTCAAAGGGCGCCCACTGCAAGGTTAGTGTATAATAAATGGTGTTTGTGGAAAATGTTTATTCATTCAATTAACTTGAAGAGGGGCTTCATATCTAAAACTCCTAAGCAAAAATGTTTGAAATATTGTTATGCTGCCTTGAGTCTGAGTACCATTGAAACCATATTCCAAACTGTGGTAAGTATAAAGGAAACTGTATTGCTGTGTGGGTTGTTGATTCAACACAAATGGTTTGTGTTTGCCATTTGCCACCGAAAGCAATGAAACAGGATCCAAGTCACAACTGTGACTTCACAATGGAGTCAGTTCCCCAAATGGCCTAGCAGAACTATCTGCTTGGTTATTATACTGTGGTTGTGTACTAGTTTATAAACAAATAAATATACATGATAATCTTCCTGCAGATTTTACATACTGTTGGAGTGTTCCTTGAGGAGACCAAGAAGAAGGAGTATGTTTGTTTGCCACTTTAAATTACTTATAAAGTACCAAAATCAGGATAATAAACAAGTAAAAGGGAGGAAAGTAAAGATTTTAATCTCACCTAGGCTGGGAAAGCAAATGTAATGTGATGAACACAGGTGGAATTAAGTTCCACGTATGTGTAGATATATAGCATACATATGTCTCTTCATTCTTAGAGATTGACTTAAGAAACTGTTATTGAGGTGATTATGAATAGCTCAGTAACAATTTCAGCTGCAACTCTGATCAGTTGTATACTTTTAATGTGTAACTCTGATTTTTAAAAGAAATAGTATATAATGTTATATAAAAGAGTAATAAGTGCTACTGTATAAAACTTTTAAAACTTTAGTAGTGGACTGGCAGAACTAATCTGCTGGTAAGTCCATACAGAACTTCCCTGACATCTGTTTTTTTAGCCTGCAGGCTAGAAATTCTACATTTCTTCTTTAAGGATTTAAATATTAAATCCCAAATCCTGAATGTCAACAGTATACTCTAAGCAAGTGCAATTTTCTCCATAATATTGTACAGAGTAGACACAGCATGTTAAGCCAAAATTGGAAACCTTTTGCTGAATCAACTTACTCAAGCCCATAAGCATTTTTTTTAGTACAGTTCAAAGTGGGATGAGTAAATATAATTTCACTTATTTCATATACATTAATATTTTGCGTTTTAATATAAAACAAAAATTGAACAAAAAGAGGCCATTCTACTGGGAAAGCATCTTCTGTCCAGTTAGCAACTATTTTTAAACTTTATACATATACAAAGTATATCTGGCATAAGGCATCATAGTATTTATTGATTTGGACAATTGATTGTGAATGCTACAAACACGTATGCTACAGTAGGTTTATCTCCAGTGATTGCTCCAGTGTGCTTGTAACTATTGCATTTTTGCTCATGATGCCTTCCTTTCTTATTTTTAAATACCAAATCAGACTAAAATGGTTGTGACCTGGGATGGATGGATAAGGAGTGAGGGAGAAAAACAAATTCAGCATCTTCAGCAGATTCTGAGCAATATGTGGGACTACACATGGGAAGTGCAATCAGTTTTTAATCTACATATTTATTTTTAAAATATTAAACTTCAAAGAAAGTAGGGGCGGGGGAAGCAAGAGGACTCAAAAAAGACTCACAGTGATGCTCAATCTTTTATCTTGGCCTAATGGAAGTACATCCCTTCTTTTTAGCAGCATTATCTTAGAATTGATCATCACTGTAGTTTTTGTTTTCTTTCTTTTTTCCTTTCTGGAGCTGAAGATAGGGAAACTTTCTTATCAGGTTTAACCAAAAGACCAAAAAAGAACTTAACTTGCAAGCTGGTTATAGGCTGAGTGCTTAAATAAGTGTTTTAACTCATGAGAATTCATGCCATCTATCTGAAATACAGCTGTATACCTGCAAATCTTTAAGGGACATTTTCTATACTACAGTTAGAATAGATAACTATGAGTAATGGCCCGGGAGTACCATTTAATATAGTAAAGACTTGGATTTTACTCTCTTACTTGGTATAGTTTACTGTAAACAAGAGACAACAAAGCCTCGCAGTGATCTTTGACTGTCATTATTCCATTTCCTGAAAGCCTCTTTTATTTTTCTTTCACATGTGGTATTTATTGGGCAATTTCTTAGTACTGTATTTCTTAATAATTGCTTAAAATAATTTGCATAGGCTAGTTTGATATAAAATGCTGTGGGACTACCAAGGAGATTGGTAGTGTTTGGGGGCCAAATTAACTCAAGCTCAAACTTTCATATAAAGTTATTTTTATGACAGCAGTGGGACAATATGTGCTACATTATACTCCTGGAGGAAAGACAAAATATAAAACAAACAAATATATAACATTTTGAAGTATTCGTGGCAAGTTAAAGAAGGTATGAGACATCATGGTAGTCACAACACATCTGTTTTTCAAATATTTTAGCCCATGTTTTGGAGGTTGCTTGCAATGGAAGCTCATAAATATAACACTGGCAAATAAAAACCGGAAAAATCTGTTTAGAGCAGAACACAGGTTAAGTTCTAAGTTTTTCTTATCTGTTTTGTTTTTTGTTTTGTTTTTTTGTTTTTGTTTTCTGAGCTAAAAAAAAAGGGTATTCTTTTCCTCAATTTGAGCCTGGGAGATACCAGGACAGTATATGTAATGGTTCTATAAGAACTACTTTTCTGAGTTTCTCTTATCTAAGAGCATCCTATTGTGCAAACCTCACTGATTTGAACCAGAGGACCAATTTTAAATAGGGGAGGCGATGAGATTTGCAGATTGCAATATTAACCAGGGTCAAAAACTATGATGCTACACAGCCAAGTACCACTTCATTAAACCCAAGTATATAAAATAAACAGTTTGCTTTGAAAGACCTGGGGAGAAATGGCTCAAAGCCAGTTGGCATAAGTTTTGGTTGTAATAAAATATGTGTCAGAAGAAAGAAAAAAAAACATTTTTATGAATTTTCAACAATGATCATTGATATATTAGCAAATTTAATGCGCCTCCCTGTAAATTGTTGCTAATTCTGGGGAATGGCAAGTTGCATGACTATTTATAAGATATAAAGCATCTATCATGCCAATTAAGTGAGCAGATTATTGTTTAAATTGTTTTAATTATAATTTAGTACTGCATCCAACTGTGTCACATAATTTCTGATCCACTTCCAACATTCCCTTCTTGGGGTTTTGGGGCTGAAGATTCAGAAGACTCTGGGTCTTTTTCAGCCAGGCTTCAAACTTAAGAAATAAGCAGGTTGGTTGATAATATCTGGTGGGATCACAAAGGGGAGGAGTCCATCAATCCTGGCCCTCCTTGCTCTGTTGGTGGCCTCCTGTACCTTTAATTATGGTGTCTATTTGCTTTGACTAAAGCGATGGGAGTGGGAGGCAAAAGTTTCCTCCAAGATTGGTCCACATCAGTGTTGATGGACAGAGATGCCAAGTCTTTCTTTGGTTCCTCCCCATTTCTATTTAATGTCCATGGAAGGCTTCTCAGTGAGATCATTCATCAGGTGGCAGCTGTGGCTTAGAGAGCCTTTGCAGAAATCTGTGGGCAGCTGTGCCCATTCCCTAACCTGGAAGCCTAACTGACAGCCACTGGTGTCTTGGTCACCTCTCATTTGGATTATTGCAATGTGTTTTGCAAGAGACTGCCACTGGTCCCAAATGCAGCAGCACATGTAATTAGGAGATCACCTTGATGTACCTATGTAACAAGTCTATTTTTGTGAGCTGCACGAGTTACCAGTAACCCTTTGGATGCAACTCAGGATACTGGTTTGTTACCTATAAAGGCTGTCATGGTAAAAGACCTAGTTATTTGTAGGAGTGTTTGACTTTCTATTGATGTAATAAAACTCTGAGTGGGATCAGCTTCCTCTTTTTGCTGTGCCTACTCTTTGGAACAGCTTTTCCTTCAAGGCTGAGATAAACCTGAACCTGCTTGTCTTGCAGAAGCTATTCCTCAGGCACTCAGTTGGGGAAGAGTGTCAACAGAAAAGCAGCCACATGCAGAAGGTATTTCAATAACCTAAGAGAAAATGGTAAATTATCTGACTGAAAAAGGATCACAATAGAATGTCAACTGAAGCTCAGTAGAGGCAGAATAGATATGAATGTCATCTTTTATAAGAAATATACCTCCATTCACAATAGACTTAACTTGCCAATATTTCAATAATAATTGCAGAAAACTCCTGAAAATGTTTTTTTTTTCCCTTTCCTATGTCACATGTTTTAATCCCCACTAAAATGTATGCCAACTGGCTTTGAGCCATTTCTCTCCAAGTTTTTGTGACATCATAGTTCTTCAGCCTGGTTAATATTGCAATCTGCAAATCTCATCACTTCTCCTACTTAAAATTGGTCCTCTGGTTCAGATCAGTGAGATCTGCCCAGCAAGATGCTCTTATATACAGGAAGAACTGTTTGATAGGGGAAAGTCAGAAAAGTTGTGAACTGTTTCTATAGACCTTGGAAAATATTGCTGCATTTATAATTACAGTATTTTAATTCTGTGTAGAATTGAGTTTCTTCAGATTAAATGGCTTGGGAGATTTCAGAGAGGCATGAAGTTTATAATTGGGTATTCTTGGAAGTCCCAGTTTGTCCCATTGTTTCATTGTACAATTGTTTGCAAAACAAAAGCTATCTATTGTAAGCATCTGATTTTTATGTTTTCATAATTCTACAAAGGTGTGAGCCATTCTCATTAATAAAACTACAAGCTCTCACACTGTTCTAAATCTATAATGGCCTAAGTAATGGCATGCTCTCAGAGGGCAACAGAAAATCATTAGTAAATCCCTTCTTCTCCATTTGCTGCCTGGCTCTATTGGTCATCTTCTTCTTTCAATTTGAAGGATCTGTCCCTACTTCGATTTTGGGACATTTGAAAGGTTTTCCAACAAATGTAAGGGAAATGGAGAATAACTTTTGCAACTCACTTCTGTAAGGTTGCAAATCAAGGGGTAAAACATGCTTTTAAAAATAAAAAAAACATATCAATAGAGTTTTATAAGATTATTATGGCAGGAAATATGTTCTTATTATAGGAGGAACACTCATCTTAACCTATTTTGAATAGACGTGTTCATATATTTAAAGATTTGTTGCGGCACATCATTAACTTTTTAATAGTACCCTTATTGTTTAGATGTATATGCGGAGTGTTTGTTGCTTTCCACTTTAGGCAACTTGAAGGGATATTCGGAATCATATCCATATAGTTTGAAAATCCACACCCAGTTATAAAAAGGCAACGATGTATGGTGTGTGTGAAATCAACCCCAGTTTAATTTGTGATATAAGCTAGTTTATTGAATGTGTTTTATTTCAATATCAGAAACCAGAGTAACAAGTACAGCACAATAATAATAATAATAATAATAATAATAATAATAATAATAATAATAATAATAATAATAATAATAATAATAATAAGAAGAAGAAGAAGAAGAAGAAGAAGAAGAAGAAGAAGAAGTAGTTGTTGGAAGGGACCTTGAGATCATCTAGTCCAACCCCCTGCTCAGGCAGGAAACCCTATATCATTTCAGACAAATAAAAATCTCTAGAATAGATAATATTTGTTTTAACAATGCTGGTTTTACAAAGCAATGGAACTGGTTTGTTTATCATATTGTACACACACACACCTAGAAACAAATATATATATATACGTTTCGAATCTCAGAAGGGTATGGCTGATTGATGAGAACAAATAAGTTTGAAATGCATATCAGTCTACCTTTAATTCTTTGTTAGCAACCCAAACAAATTACACAAATATGAGCTGTCACTACTGTGACCACTGCCTGTGGATGGCCTTGGGTTAGGCTGAAACAGGAAATAAAGATTTGCCCCATGTTTGGGGCGTAGCAAGGTAATCTAAATAGTTAACATTTGACACATATCTCCCCTTGCAGAAGCTAACAAAAGCGAGAGAGATCCTGTGGGTCAAGAGGTAAAAACAACTGCCTAATGTGCAATCAGCCCAGGTTCGAATCTCAGAAGGGTATGGCTGACTGATGAAAACTAATAAGTTAGAAATGCATTTCAGTCTCCCTTAATTCTTTGTTAGTAATTTACACAAATATATGAGCTGTCCGGTGTGACTACTGCCTGTTCGATGGCCTTCAAGATAGGCTGAAAACAGGAAATAAAGATTTGCCCCATGTTTGGGGCGTAGCAAGGTAATCTAAATAGTTAACATTTGACACATATCTCCCCTTGCAGAAGCTAACAAAAGCGAGAGAGATCCTGTGGGTCAAGAGGTAAAAACAACTGCCTAATGTGCAATCAGCCCAGGTTCGAATCTCAGAAGGGTATGGCTGACTGATGAAAACTAATAAGTTAGAAATGCATTTCAGTCTCCCTTAATTCTTTGTTAGTAATTTACACAAATATATGAGCTGTCCGGTGTGACTACTGCCTGTTCGATGGCCTTCAAGATAGGCTGAAAACAGGAAATAAAGATTTGCCCCATGTTTGGGGCGTAGCAAGGTAATCTAAATAGTTAACATTTGACACATATCTCCCCTTGCAGAAGCTAACAAAAGCGAGAGAGATCCTGTGGCTCAAGAGGTAAAACAACTGCCTAATGTGCAATCAGCCCAGGTTCGAATCTCAGAAGGGTATGGCTGACTGATGAAAACTAATAAGTTAGAAATGCATTTCAGTCTCCCTTATATATATATATATTCATTCATTCATTCATTCAAATAGATATGTTTCACAAAGTCCAGTAAATAGTAACCAGCTGAAAATGCTTAACATTGGCTTCATTCATTCAAATAGATATGTTTCACAAAGTCCAGTAAATAGTAACCAGCTGAAAATGCTTAATGTTGGCTTTATCACCAGTCACCGTTGAAGTGATGAGGGCATGGCTCTAAGAAGATGCAACAGAACTGTGTCACAACAAATTGTCCCTTTCTCTGGTTTTATGAAGCTGCCTGTTTTCTTATGTGCAAAATGGTAATTACCATAGCAATACTGGCCAGCATTAATTTGTCGTAGAGATCAGGTAGCATCTCTGAAGTATCCCATCTATATACAGAGAATGAAGATCTATGCATACTCAATACTGCCCTAAGAAAATAATTTCCCACTGAAATATATATTAAATTGCATGAATTTATGGAGCAACCCATTTATCTTTGGCTTCTACACTTATCAAGCCTGTGTCCAGCCATAGATGTCTCCACAAATAGCCAACACAGAGGCACATGCGAGTTATTCCTATTTCTGTTTTGGTGTAGCTTCCTTTATGTTTGTGTCTGTATAAAACAAGTGACGCATTGTAATTCTGCAGAGCCACAGCACCGAGCCTCATTGGAATGCTTATTAGTGGCTTTAGCAAAGTTCTATGGGACTTTCATTTCTCAGGCTTTTAAAATGATTAACTGTTCCTACTAAACAGGTGTTCTCCTTGATTTGCTGGATTGGTTCAGAGGCTGCCATGCCTCATAGAAGCAGCCTTTGTTAAGTAAGAAACTGCTTAGAAAAATATTAAAAAGCTCAATCCTGGAACATCTCTGAAAAAAAGTTGCATATTCTATTGTAAACCAAAACATTTCTAGTGTTTATAAAGCTAAAATTTGCTGTTGGTCCAGAGTTGTGTTTATTTTTGAAGGTCATTCATTTCCCAGAGACAGACAGGTAAATTGATGAAACCAAGGTCATTTGGGAAGAAGGAGTATGCTGGGAGATTAAAAACTTTGCCACATTCTCCACAGTGCAAACTTTGTTTTGTAGAATTCCTCAGCTGCTTGAGCTCTGGCCTTG
The DNA here is from genome assembly GCF_964194415.1 of Vipera berus. Taxonomy (NCBI): domain Eukaryota; kingdom Metazoa; phylum Chordata; class Lepidosauria; order Squamata; family Viperidae; genus Vipera; species Vipera berus. The sequence continues at coordinate 283,721,014 of NC_138202.1, forward strand.
GAGATTTCTGCCGGCACCGGGGTGAATGCTTCATTGTTGTTAGCTCTCGTTCATCTATAACTGTGGGGTGTCATGGGGCAAGCTTGGCTTAATAGTTACTTCTTGTAAGACTGGAGCAAGGAGTGAGAATGTTTGCGGTGTGGGGAGGAGTGGCTTCTAGAAATCACTCTTGCAAGCTAAAAAATACAAATCCAATGTGCATTTTCAAGAAAACAGAAAACAATCCATTTCTTATGTATACTTTTACAAAATTATGGTTAGCGCTACCAGATCTGGCCTGGAAAACTCTGAATGTCTGTGAAGAATTACAATTTATTTATCTTTCTTTCCCATTTCAGGGAACGAAAGAGAGGTTTAAAGATAAATAAAAGAAATAAATGTGCCTCTTTTGTGATTTATACTAGAAGCTAAGTTTAAGCTTGCTTATCAGCAGTCCATTTTTACCTAGTAGTCATATTTTGGTAGCCCAGATCTAGTAGCACTAATCATAATGTATTTATGTGTTCATATGTATATTTGTGTGTATACATACACATAAACACACATACATATCATGGGCTCATACATGTACACATACACTAGATTTCCTTCCTTTTTCCTAGAAGATTCATTTTATCCTAATGTAAAAACGAGTCTTTTATAAATCTGAGCTTTCTGAAATGCAGAGCCCTTAGCTGTTGGCTTTCCAAAATAGAGCAGAACTATTCCATGGATGGAGAGAATCTCCTCATGAGGTTTCATGGATTTTTGGCTCTGGATGAGAGAAACTGCTGTACCTTAAATAGCTACAATTGGTTATCATTGGGATCCAAATAGATATAATTCAAAGTTAATTTCTTTCTTTCGGGAGTCTTCACTTCAGATGAAATGTCCTACCTCCATAATTTTCCTGCTTAAGTCTGTGAAGATTCTTTTTTCCCCAAGTTGTCCACTGTTTACTCACCACTCCTTCCCTAATTTCAAGTTACTTCCATTATTTCTCCCACTACTATGATCTCATCTAAACAGTGTTGAACATATCTCAGAAAAATATGAGATGCGACCTGGACATATTTACCATTCTAATGTTTCCATATATTACAGTCTGGGCTGGCTTTATCCTAAAGCCAAGGAGACCCTGGCTTATGGCATAAAAGGTTATGGGCACCAATGCTTTCCCTCCTGCCAAATCATTCCAAAAATGCAAGTCTTTGGTGGGAGGTGGAACCATCAGTCAGTGTGGTTCAGAGGTGCCATATTGAGCTGCCACTGATTAGAGCACAACTCACTTGTATTTATGATGGAGGAATGAGCTGTTCACATTCTGTCTCTTGGAGATGACTTGGCAATTAATTTATCTATCCAAAGTCTGTTTGGTGTGCCAGTCTTGTATCTTCTCTAGTAAAAGTGCACCATTGCTAAGCAAGCTTAAACTTAGCTTCTACTACAAATACGCAAAGAGGGACATTTATTTCTTTTATTTATTCTTTAAACCTGCCCCCTTTCCCTGAAGTGATTTGTTTTGATATTTCCCAAGTCTCTTATACATTAATTATCCCCAATTCTTGCTCTGTAGAAAATTTCTTATGTCAAGTGATTCGTAGAGAATGTTTTTGTAGGAACGCTCTCTGGAATATTTGATCACTGCCAACATATTAAGCCAGAAAAGATGAAATATGGTATGTGATCATCTTTTCCTCTAAGCCCATTGTACAAGCCCATTGTAAAAGGAACATACTCAGAAGACTCACCTTTTTGCCATTGATCTAATGCTAGCAATCTAATCCACAGTACCTATTTGGTGGCCAGAGTTCCTAATCCACACATTTGGTGATCTTGCAAATCATAACTTTAAAACTGAAACCTTGTTATTGTGGAAAGTTATTAGTTTGCTAAGAATATATAGAGAAAAAAAGGTTAAGACACTTACACCTTATATTCAGCATTACAGCTGTCTGGAAAAAGCATCCAAGTAATCCATTAAGAATTGCTATAATTGTAACTGGATCTCCTTGCTGTAACTGGACCCAAGACAATTAGTAATCAAAGTACACTTATATTTTAGATGAAGTCAGCTGTACTCCAGTCTTCCTGACTGATAATTTAGAACTGTAATTACCATCCTCCCCACCACCACCTTCTCTCTTAATGTGACTCAATTGTGCTTCTGTCTTTGCAAGTTATTCTAGAAGCTAAGGAGGAACTGCTCATTTCCTAGATATTTACCACACTGTGCACAAATTAAAGGCAGTGTCAGATGTACATCTCAGATTCTTTATTTCTGATGGGTTTCACATAAATTTTTAAAGCTACTTTAGCATTAGTTTATTGTGGCTTAATAAAGCAGACTATATTATATTTGGCTCGAGGGATTCATTCCGTGAGATGCCAAGTTCCAAAGGCAGCTTTGAAAGCATCGCTGAGTTACACAGAGCTCTCTGTTAGTGGCTTGGAGGAGCAGTTCTGATGTGGGTGGATCAACAATTTTAGCAAAAGTAACTCCTGCCTAGTCATTAATGTCCCACTTGCACAAGGTGCTGAAGTGCCCTCAAGAAAGACATGCCACAAATCTTTCCCAAGGGGTTCGCTGGATATTGGGTATCTTGTAGACTGTCTGCCCTCAATTCATTTATTGCTTATACTAGGAGGGGATTGTAAATACAATTTTCTTAATAATTATAGGACAATTATTTCTCTTCTTCGTGGTCATTATTTCACATTTTCCTATTAACAGAGACAACCGCCGCAAGGTTATAATCTCTTTCTGCCAGATGTGGAAGGAAATATTGATGCTAACACAAATCAAACTATATTTTTGTCATGCCAGGTTTCATTCCATGGTGGTAACGACATGTCCTAATAGTCACTTCTAGGCATGACTGAAATATGGTTTTGCCAGAGTTTCAATTTATAAGCCTCTGTTTAAACAATTATATAAAAACACATTAGATTGAAGTTTGGTCAGTTTGGGTTTCTAATTTTTTTTCCAATGAAGAAAGATATGAAAAAAAAATGCTACTGTCTAATTTTAACACTTGCAGGTCATGCCCCAGTCCTCCAAAAAACATAGTAAAATTTTGGCTGGTATTTGTTGAAGAATTCTTTTGGGCCGAATTCATCTTATCCTGACATATCATGGTATACTGTCAACCTCTCCTAAAAACAGTTTGTAATATAGATGTCAAAGCAAGAACATCCAATGTCATGGTTCTGACAATAGTGCTGAAGAGTTTTTCTCTTGAAAGAAGAAAAAAAAAGCATACTGAATTTAGAAAAGACATTGGATCCCAAGCAAATTAGCAATTTAAAATCTATATAATATTTTAACTTAAAAAATTGCCTCAGAGTTCCTTTTCTTTCTTAATGGGATGTCACACAGGACATTGAACGTACATATTATTTACCAGAGTTATAGATTTTATACATGTGCAATCAAGCAAATTTTCTTCCTACTCAGTTTTGCTTGCTGGAATGCATACTCAAAAAGAAAGAAATATGGATAAGGCCAAGTCTAAGTATCTGACAGGTGGGCAGGAAATAGGGTGGTACATGTACCAACCAGGTTAGGTACCTTTTTTCTATGATCTGGAGGAAAGACCTGTGAGTGAAAAGAGTGAAAAGTTTGCAGAATCCAGCCAAATCGGGTTTTGCTTTTTGTTTTTTGCTGGGCCCTGGAATTTTTCTGGTTGCAAAGGAGTAGGATTGGACTCAGGACTGGTTTTTGCAGGTTGTGTAAGTCCTTCAGCCATTTCAATTAGGCATATCCACCATTTTATCACTAGAAAATGGCTACTGTGGGAGTTGTTCTGTGGAAATGTCAACAAATGAGCTGGAGCAGACTTTGGAAAGGCTGTTGGGATTGACTGTCTTCCAAAGCTATCTCCTAAAAACCAATTATGGAGCACTGAGAAAGAATGCAGATTTCAGGAACGTGTAGAGTTGAGCACTGGTGTTATTTGAGAAGGAGAGAGGAAGTGGCTTCTTTTTGGTGAGAGGTGGAGATATTTGGGTTATTAGAAGTATAGACTTAATGCCCTCTCCCCCTCCCCCCCAACCTAGGCAAAAGTGGGATTTGGAAGGGTTGAGAAAAGAAAGTATGAGGAAGATTGCAGGTCGTGATTTGGTGGGAGGATAATTGTACTGAGTTACTAAGTAGTCCAGAAAGCATAGTACTCTGGGTTTATTCTTGGGGTGTGGTAGAGAATTGTGAAACAGATGTCTAGAATAGATTTCCCCAAGGATAATAATGGAAACCTGGGAAATGGGAGGGGAACTGAAAAAAAGAATGAAGATTGGGAAAGTTGGCAGAGGGATGTTTGACAGAAGGCAAAGGCCACTCTTGGGGAAGGAGACTGATCATCTGAGCCCAATTCCCAACCAGTTCCATTGCCTGAACACAGAATTCAGGGTGCTAAATTCTTGAAGGGCATTTTCTCCAGATGTTGCCTTTTGATGCTAAATCTGCTTGCATTTCTTCATCCACAACAGATCTGGCTCACATTACAAAAACCTGGCTGAGTGAAGAAGGCAGTAATATTAGAAAACTATATTTTTATCTCCAATCTTCTCTTTTCAGTAAAGGTGGTAGACCTGGAGATAGAGATATTTCTATTTTTTAAAAAAAAAATAGCTACGTATCTGGGAAGCTCACAAGTTAAAACAAAAAAAAAACTTTATAAAAATTACAAAGTTAAAACATAATTATCCAATAAAACATTATGTAGGAAAGTGCCAGCCATCAGTTTACAAACAATAAAGCCATTTATTTATTTTATGCCACTTTTATTATATTTATAAATAAGTGAAGGTAGCGAACCTATTTAATGCACCTTCCTCCTTCTCCTATTTTCCTCACAATGACAACACTGTGGGATGTGTTGAATTAAGAGAGAGCAATTGGCACCAAGTCACCAGTCAGTTTTCATGCTTATTGGCAAGACAAAAACTCAGCCTTCTGATTTCTAGCTTGGGGCCTTAAGCACTAGCTAGAGGCTTCACTAATGGCACAACTTTGTCTTCAGTTCCCTGGAAGATGTGGATTATCTGGACCTTTTAGATCAACTTTCAGGTCTGAATATGCTACTGTAACTGGATTGTTCACTTCTGTGATTGAGCTGTGGTGGAAATGGAGAGTGTGGGATCTTTGGTGCTCTCTGAGCTTGGTTGTTTTCTTGCAAACGTTTCATTACTCAACTAGGTAACATCACCAGTTCCAAAAGGGAATGGGGTTTGCTCTCTGTTTATATACAAATGGCTTGCCCTCTAGGTGTGGGTGGAAGTGTCCTTGGAGGTTCCTTGATTAGGTTGATGTTTGCAGCATTGATAGTAAGATGGGATAGAAATGATACAACTTCTACTGTTTTTGCAGGATTTTGGACAACTTTTTGATACCATTGATTATAGTATCCTATCTCTAGGAATGGGAAGTGAGATGTACTGCTTTATAGCAGGAGATTCCAGTCAGTAGTAGTGTGTGGGGAGAGATTAGGCCTTAGGGGCCTCTGTGGTGGATATTGCATAGCTTGACATTCTCATATTTCTTATTTAAGTCTATATGTAGATGCTGAGTTAGGTTATATTTTAGCTTGGGCTCTATGCAAATGATATCCAGCTATATATCACAAGCAGAAGCTGAACAGGAAATACAAAATAGAGGAAGTTGGAAGCTATTAGAATCTGGATGGAGAAAATCAAACTCAGATTCAACATGAGGAAGGTAGAGTTGGTTATATTCTATTTCAGAGTTATACTATTTTTGGTAGTTAATGAAGTCATATTTCTTTGTGTACAACTGGTTTTTAATCTAGGAGTCCTCCTAGACCTGGAGCCTATGCTCATGGGGAAGGGGCAGCTGTGGCCAATAAGGCTTTTTTATTGTTACCTTAGGGTTCAGAGATGATTATTCCTGCTTACAGTCACTCTTGCCTTAATCATCTCCTGCTTGCATTATTGCAACTTGCTGTACATGGAGATGTTCTTGAAGACCAGCTGGGAGCTTTAATGGGTTGAGAATGCAGCAGTTTGAGTAGTGATGGGAGTGTCAAAATTCTCCTATGTAGCACATGTGCTTAAGGGCTGCAAGTTCATACTGGGTGTAGTTCAAGGTGGTCACTGAAAGCCCTACATGGCTCTGGACCAGTTATCTATGCAACTATCATCTGGAGAACCTTACTTCTACCTGCCCAATAAGGTCAAGAAGGAAATTATTATCATTATCATTTCCTTAGAATGAATACAGGCAGTGAGACCCATTTTATGAGTTGTGTTTTGATTTTTGAATGTCCCTTGGATGCTGAGCATTTCTGTAATTGTAGTTGTTGATGGTTATCTTGTTTGATTTTTTTTTGTTTAACTTTAGTAACAAAGGGAATGTAAGCAGCTCAGAGTTCTTCTGGACCGTAGGGCCAAAAGAGCCCTAGTACACTAGGTAAACAAATTTGTCCAAGGTTTTGCTGATTTCAGTGGGAAATCCTGTATTTCAGGTATTTCAGACAGCTGTCAGCTAGACATGATGTAAAACCAATTGTTGCAATTTATTGAACCTTCAAGTGAAAATATGCTTTCTTCAGTTTATAAGAGAGGCAGCTACCCAGTGGATGGGGGATGGAATCGACTTTTGCTATTTCCCCTTTCCCTTTGTAGGAAATTATTATCATTATCATTTACTTAATATAAATAATGGTTACTTACCTTACTTTATTTAAGACAAGTTTACTTACCTTCAGAAAAAGGTTTAATTACAAATTCTAAGAGTGCTTTAAAATGCTTATTTCAACATCAACAGAATTTAGTTTCCATCAATAGTTTGATCTATGTAGTTGTATTGAGGGAAGAAAAGTGGAAATATCTTGTTGAAGCTGAGTTTTTAAAAACTTTTGAATTTAAATGCCTTTAGTGTATAATAGTGGGCAATAACTTATTTGGGAGCTGTACTCCAAACTATGTGGAGACCACATTTCCTACTCTACTTCAAAGAAAAATATTTCTGAGAATCCAGCACATTTCAATAGTTTGTGAGTCTGAGACAGCCACAATTATTTTTTAAAAAATCCACTAAACTTAATTTGGATTGAGAAGGTTGTACAAAGTGAAAATTTATCCAGAAATATAACACAAAATTCTTATTGTGGTTAACAGAGAATACATATCAGTTTCTAGATGAAATAGAATAAAATGATGAATATACGTAGACCAAAAAGTAATATTAATAATAAAGGAATTTGCCATGAACACTCCAATCCCCACATATTTAAAAATGTTGGAATACTTCAAAAACAGGTTAAAATTCTCTTTACTTCTGGAAAGATGAATGATTGGCAGTGGTGGCAGTAATTTTTAGTCTAATATATGACCAGTTTTTATTGGAGAAAAATAAAATAATTCAAGCTTGGGACATTTGCAGGATGACCAAAGTCTTTTTCCCCACACTTGGAATGGAGCATTTAGGCATTTTCACATTCCTATTCCTAATTTTTATTGATTTATTTATTTTAATTCCATTTATATCCCGCCCTTCTCCGAAGACTCAGGGCGGCTTACAAGCTTAGCAGTAGCCTTCATTCTATGTATATGCCTGCTTATTAGGGCTTTCACACACACCCCAAGCGGCATTATTACAAAGTCAGCTTAATTGCCCCCAACAATCTGGGTCCTCATTTTACCTACCTCGGAAGGATGGAAGGCTGAGTCAACCTTGAGCCTGGTGGGATGCGAACCTGCACTAATTGCAGGCAGCTGGTGTTACTTAAGGAGGCATTAGCCCACTGCTCCACCAAGGCTGTTTTAACAGTTTGACCTTTCTGTCTCTGGTTGATTGTGTGACTATAGAATCATGTCACCTGTCTATACAGAATTAGTATCAATAAAGGCGAATATTTGGAGCTCAGGGCTGAAATGAGGGGTCCTTGATGCTCTCTGTGCTTGACTGTTTTCTTGCAGTTGTTTTATTACCTAAACTAGGTAACATCATCTAGGTAACTGATGATATTATCTAGCTTGGGTAATGAAACATCTGCAAGAAAACAATAAAGCTCAGAGAGCATCAGAATTAATATCCTCTGGAAAAAGTAGACTCAGTTCAGCATACAAATTATGTGAATGGTGTAAATGTCCAAGGAAATTCTCAATCATCCAGGTCATAGTTTTCCCAAAGGTGCTTTTTTCCCAAAGGGCAACTGGACTTTCTTTTTTTTTCTTCCTTTGAAAACATTTTGCTTCTCATCCAAGTAGCTTCTTTAGTTCTATCTGACTGCTGGGAAATAGTAGGGACTTCCCACCAGTCATTTAGAGAAAGTCCAGCTGCCTTTTGGAAAAAAAATCACCTTTGTGATTGATATAAAGACCATGAGAGTTTTTATCACAGAATCCCCTATTCAAGCAGTGATTGCTCATACATAATTGGTGTTAGTCTGAACATGGTTTCTTCACAGGAGCCTCTATTCAATAGCATGCCCATGACAGCCATGTAAGTGTTTGAGATCTCAGCAGAATACTTTGAACATGATGTGTAGCAAAAGGCCTATATATGTCACACGGTCTGTATAACATTGGAAAACTTAGTATTATATAGTTGAAAGCTGAGGTGAAGTGTTTGTATATATTCTTGTCACGTGAGTTCTGCCTTGGTTGGACTAAGATTTCTATGGTTCATTTTCTGTTTAAATGGAAAACATACTTGCGGGCAAAACTATTTCTAAAATAAACACTTAATTCTGTGTTACATCGTTGAACCTGCAGAGTAACATTATGTGGTTTCAACTTCAACCTTTTAACAAGAAATTATTTATGTAAGCTGTCAAAGCCATACAATATAGGTGATTGTGGAAAAAAAGAAGAAATTGAACCAAAAAAGGTGCATTAACAGAGTTTCTTGACAAGCTCTATTTCTGGCCTTTTCTTGTATGTGTGTGTGTGTGTGTGTGTAATATATATATATATATATATATATATATATATATATATATATATATATATATATATATATATATATATATATATATATATATATATATATATATAATCATTGGAGGTAAATTATTCATGACATCACCTTAGATTTTCCCCAGGTTTTTTCCCCAGCCTGTTGAAATTAATCACAACAGGAATCTCAGGAAAATACTTCAGTGTTTGATAACACTTGCACAGAACAGAGATTCCACTGTGCAGTTGTTAGGGCACACTCACTCACCAATAATGAACCTCAGGAAAGGACAACATTTGCCCCGTGTTGGCTTAAAATTTGGTCTTTTTGTGTTTTCACATCTAGTTAAGTAGTAGAGTAGCACAATTTAGAATGTCATCTTCTCTGTTTTGCTTAAATATCACTTTTCTATAAGGAGAGTTCTATTACTTAAATGCAGTCTCTATTACTTAAATGCATCTCACTTATATGTAACACACATTTCAGAAACCATACACAATTTTGGGAAAAGCGTTCTGTTCTTTTCTGAAGTGCATTTTCTTTGCTGATTGATTAAGACTTTGAAGGCTTCCTATAAGATGCTGTACTCTAAAACCACGAGCAAGCTGTTGCACTAATACAACTCACTTCTCCATAGATCATTTTTCAAAGTTTATTCTCAGTTTCCACATTTTTCACGATAAAGTTGTTGCCTATACAAGCACATATGCGTGCGTGCTCATGCATGCACACATATACACACTAAAATGTAAATATATATTGAGGAAAAAACAGATTACAGCAGAAATTATAAAATAAATAAATAAAATTGTTTAAAAATAGCAATATTCATCAGATTTGGCCAAATCACAAGTACTGTACTGAGTCAGGCTGTTTGGGGAAGGGTCACTAAATATTTTAACTAAAGCAACCCAGTCTGAGCCTTTCCTAAAGCTTTATTACTGATCTGGAGGGCCACAAAATGATCTGGAGGGGCTTGACAGAGTTTCCTGACCAAAAGCTTTAGATTCTAATCAAAGTGAAAACTCTCAGCCAGGTTTTCTTATCTTGGTGCATGGGGAGGGAGAGGTAATGTCCTGCAGATTTATTTCAGGATTATTTCCCATTAACTCTAATGAGTAGTAATATTAAAAGAGTCCCGTGGAGTGTGTGGGGTCTGAGATTTGGAAAATGCTGATTTACAATCTTGTGCCTTTGGCATTGTGTTTCTCACATCTCTTGTTCTCCTGTTGCAAAAGTTTTCTAAACTATGTTTATGGAGATTCTCAACCATTTACTTTATGGTTGTCCCAAAGGTGCATTTTTTTCCCCAAAGGCAACTGGATGTTCTTGGTTTTTTTCTTTGAAAACATTTCACTTCTCATCCAGAAGCTCCTTCAGTTCTAGAATGAAGAAGCTTCTTGGATGAGAAGTGAAATGTTTTCAAAGAAAAAAAAATCAAGAAAATCCAGTTGCCTTTTTGAAAAAAAGCACCTTTGGGTTCTTTAAACTATTTAAATTTATCGTAGCTCTCCTGGCTTGTGTCCCTCAGACATTGGGAAGGCTTGGTGGAGCAGTGGGCTAATGCCTCCTTAAGTAACACCAGCTGCCTGCAATCAGTGCAGGTTCGCATCCCACCAGGCTCAAGGTTGACTCAGCCTTCCATCCTTCCGAGGTAGGTAAAATGAGGACCCAGATTGTTGGGGGCAATTAAGCTGACTTTGTAATAATGCCGCTTGGGGGGTGTATGAAAGCCCTAATAAGCAGGCATATACATAGAATGAAGGCTACTGCTAAGCTTGTAAGCCGCCCTGAGTCTTCGGAGAAGGGCGGGATATAAATGGAATTAAAATAAATAAATAAAATAAATAAAGGCTTCTCCCCTTGAATGACTATGGCATTTATAGAAAAATTGTCTCTTCCACACCAATCTACACGGATATGAATAAGAGTTCTAGAAATCTTGGGGGATTTGGGTGTCACTCTCTCTTGGTAGAAAAAGAGGAAATGGGAGGATGAAGTTTTGTTCTCTGAGCTTGCAGGTTTGGGTTTCCAAATGCTTTGTTACCAGGCTATGTAATTTCTTCAGTGGAGCTTTTAGGGAATGTCAATATCAGTGTTCTTCTGTTTATAAGGGCTTCGTGTAGTCAGTAGATCTTGTGATGGTGAGGTCAGATCAGATGAGGGTCCCATCAGGTTAGGGCCTTGTGATTGGTCTTGTGATAGGTCAGGTGTGTGTGTGTGTCAAGTGAGGGTCTGATGGTGGGTCTTGTGATGGGTCTTGTGATTAGACAAGACCTGACAGACACCTTAGAATGCACAACCCCCAGGAATGCGAACAAAATGCAAACCCCCAAATACAACTCACTACAAGAGAAGCTAAATACAATCACCACAAAACCACAAAAGTTTCAAGCATCTTCTGCTTCATCTGTTGTGTTAAAATTGGGTTATTTCACGTGTTAAGATTTCAAGTGATGGGAAAACTCTGCTTGAGATCCATATTAGTCAAAGCAGACCATACCTGAATATATAAAAAAATGGGTTGATTGACACAAAGTTGTTGTTTCTCATTGTATTATAACAATAAAGTGTTAACATGTCAAAGGGAATTCAGGTTTGGGCCTGTCAGTGAGCATTTCATCATTTTTTTTATGAGGAAGCTCTGAAGGTTGGAAAAGAGAAAACATACAGTATCCTTTTTCTTTTCCTCCTATGCAACATATTCCTGTACAGGAGAGGGAAAGAATTTGGTGGTGTTGGGTTGTATATTTTTTTTATGCATGCATTAAACCTTCCCTGCTTCATACATTTTTCTCCAGATTATTTATTGTGGAGTTCTTTAAATCAATATTTTTTTTTAAAAAAAGAAATGCAATGAATTAATATACTATTTTGCCCCCGGGGAGTTCTCCAAATATATAGAAAGCACTGTTTTAAATTTTGTTGGCCCCATTTTTATTCTAGAGCAATAGGTAATCAACCATCCAAATTTGCCATTACAAGAACTTGTTTGAAGAATGGGAAAATAATCATTAATGCTTAAAAATGAAAGTAACTGTAGAACAACCTATTGAGCTCAGTCTGGGACATTCAAAGCAAAAATGTCACAGGTGGTTGATAGATATGACCCTAAATAAAAATCATTTGCTGAATTATGCTCAGAGGATCTACTACCTGCAATTCATCATTTATTGTTCTAAATAATAATAATAATAATAATAATAATAATAATAATAATAATAATAATAATAATAATAATAATAATAATAATAATAATGTTGCAAGGGACCTTGGAGGTCATCTAGTCCAAACCCCTGCTCAGGCAGGAAACCCTATACCATTTCAGACAAATAGCTGTCCAGTCTCTTAAAAACTTCCAGTGTTGGAACATTCACAGCTTCTGGAGGCAGGTTGTTCCACTGGTTAATTGTTGTAACTATCAGGAAGTTTCTCCTTAGTTCTAGGTTGCTTCTCTCCTTGATTAGTTTCCCTTCATTGCTTCTTGTCCTGCCTTCGGGTGCTTTGGAGAATAGCTTGACTCCCTCTTCTTTGTGGCAGCCCCTGAGATATTGGAACACTGCTATCATGTCACCCCTCACCCTTCTCTTCATTAAACTAGACATACCCAATCCCAGCAGCCGTTCCTTATATGTTTTAGCCTCCAGTCCCCTAATCATCTTGGTTGCTCTTCCCTGTACTCTTTCTAGAGTCTCAACATCTTTTTACATCGTGGTGACCAAAATTGGATGCAGTATTCCACGTGTGGGCTTACCAAGGCATTGTAAAGTGGTATTAATACTTCACGTGATCTTGATTCTATTCCTCTGTTAATGCAGCCTAGCACTGTGTTGGCTTTTTGGCAGCTGCAGCACACTGTTGGCTCATATTGAAGTGATTGTCCACTAGGACTCCAAGATCCCTCTCACAGTTACTACTATTGAGCAAGGTACTGTACCCCCTATACCAGGGGTAGGCAACCTCGGCTTTTTATGACTCATGGACTTCAACTCACAGAATTCCTGAGTCAGCTGACTCAGGAATTCTGTGAGTTGAAGTCCATGAGTCATAAAAGAGCCGAGGTTGCCTAACCCTGCCCTATACTATACCTGTACATTTGGTTTTTCTTGCCTAAATGTAGAACCTTACTTTTTTCACCATTGAATTTCATTTTGTTACATAGCGCCCAGTGTTCAAGTCTGTCCAGATCCCCCTGTATCTTAAGCCTGTCTTCTGGGGTGTTGGATATTTCTGCCAGCTTGGTGTCATCTGCAAATTTCTCCATTTATCCCCTCGTCCAAATCGTTGATGAAGATGTTGAAGAGCACTGAGCCTAGAACAGAGCCCTGGGGCACCCCACTACACACTTCCCTCCATGTAGATGCAGTTCCATTGAGGACCACATGCTGAGTATGGTCGGCCAGCCAGCTATGAATCCATCTGGTGGTGATGCTGTCTAACCCACATTTGTTTATGGATTCTCTCCTCTTTTTCTCCTTTAATTCCCATTATTTAAATCAGGTTTTTTTTTAAAATTCACTTCAGAATCAGAGTAGAGCTGGAAGGGACCTTGGAAGTCTTCTAATCCAGCCCCCTGCTCAAGCAGGAGATCCTATAGCACCACAGACAAGTGACTGTCCAGTCTCTTCTTAAAGACCTCCAGTGATTAAGCACCCACAACATCTGAAGGCAAACTGTTCCACTAGTTAATTGTCCTCACTGTTAGGAAGTTTCTCTTTAATTTTGGGTTGCTTCTTTCGTTGATTAGTTTCCATCCATTGTTTCTTGTCCTGCCCTCTGGTGCTTTGGAAAATAAACTGACCCCCTTCTCTTTTTGGCAGCCTTTCAAATACTGGAAAACTGCTATCATGTCCCCCCACTCCCCCACCCCCTCCTTCTTTTCTCTAAACTAGCCAAACCCAAATCCTGCAACCTTTCTTCATAAGTTTTAGTCTCCAGGCCTTTAATTCTCCAACATAAATTGTCTAACATAAATCTCACTATCAGTGTTCATTATGCATATATGACTGTAGGATAGACAAGCAGTGAAAAGAATCCAAAACCACCGCTTTGGTTTCTTTCAGATGAACTTCAAGCTTGTTCAATTGTGACATGACAAACTGAAGTATAATGGAGGAGTCCTTGGTGCTCTCTGAGCTTGCTTATTTTATTGCAGATGTTTCATTACCCAAACTAGATAACATCATCAGTGCTAGACAGCGCTAGCACCAATATTGTTACCTAGTTTGTGTAATGACATGTCTGCAACAAAACAAGCAAGCTCAGAGAGCACCAAGGATTCCTGGTGTCAACCCTGAGCTACAAATATTCTCCTTTATCATTGCTAATTGAAGAAAATTGAATATAACTCCTTCTGTGGAATAGAAACAAGGAGCCAAGTCGCTAATGCTCTGTAATATTTATCACACCTTATCATTCTTTAGCTCCATAAGATGGAAATTCTATACTGTGCTGACTTGCGTAAGGTTCCAGGGCTGTAATCGACAATTCAGAAAATGCTTTCTACACTTTTGAACAAGTGATTGTATAAAGTGGAATGCCAGCAATTCTATCATGACAGGACTGATCCAAACTTTAAATTTTCCAATGCCTATGTTGCAAGCTCTTTTTGGGCACTTTCAGAATGCCATCATTTCCACACCCCAGTATGACAGAAGTGGCTTGAAGCCAGCCTATAATCTTTACTGTTGTTAAACAATAACTGGAATGGGTCACTCTTTCTTTTCAGCTATTTGATAAGAGAGCTCAAAGAGTAGCACTTGGTCATCACTTTCCCATAATTTTGCTCACCTAGTGATTCCTTTGCCTTCCGTGGGAGGTTGTTGTTTATGGGAAGGTGATTCAAAGGCACTTTTTTTTAAGGAAAGAAGGAAACGAAAGCTGACAAAACACTATGACCACTGAACAGGAGAGACCGTCTTAGCTCAGGAGCCAATGAGAGTCATGTTCCTGCAAATGGGAAAATGGTTACTCCCAAGCTTTAGTGTAGGATTTTCTCAAAGGCTTTCCAGGAGTCCAAATATATAATATTTATTTTTTATGCCCTCCAAAAGGTGTAGAAAATTAGTGAGACAATACTTACCTTTGCAGAAACTATATTTATTCTCTTCAGAAAGGCAGCCAATGCAACTTCTGTGCAAGTTCCTTCAGTAATAGTTGAACCATCCTGTGATCTTGAATATTGGAGGGATCATCAAGAGCCTTATACTGAGAAGCTCTCACAGATACTTCAGACCCAACTGAGTTGCTGAGAATTGTGTGTTATCTAATTCCAATTTATACAAATTAAGCATTCTTTTGTCTAAAAGTACTATGAACCTTGATTCCTTTGCCTGGAGATGAATAATAGAATAAGTACACTTTCAACATAAAACCTTGTTTCCACTGCCACATCTTACCATAACTTTTATGATACAGACATATTTTAAAGTAAATATTAATAATGCAAATTTGGCAAAGCTGTATGGGTGGTAAGACCAGTAAAATCTCCAAACCATAAGGAAGATGATGGTGGTGATAAGGATGCTACTCTCTGTTGTTAGGTTTGTTTGTTTTTTAATTCTATAGATGGGGTAGGGAAAGTTTCTAAACCTCAGAAACATTTAGTTCTTTCATATTTCATTTTCTGAATATATCCTAGTATGACATGATTAGGAATTAGAATTGTCCAATTTAAATTCACTAGGTTATACAATAATCTAATCAAGAGTCACAGGTATGGGATTAAAGAAATACTGTCAGCTGAGAAAATACAAAGGAAGAGAAAATACTAGGTTTATTCTAGGCAGAAATTTAACCCCCAGCTCTCCACACTTTAGAAACACTTCCCAGCCTTTTGACTAAGTTCAGGTATAAATATATTATATCCTTGCCAATATATGTATAGTAAGATTGGGAAAGCATAGCATTATTTGGATCCCTATGGAGAAACATAAGAAATGTAGGTGAGAAGGACATAAAAGGTTTGGATAATAAGCTTTTTGAATAAGTTAGGAATTTGCTTTACTTACTGCAGCACTCTAGTACAAAATAGTAATTCCCTAATTACCGTACATGAATTTTCAGTAAACGATTGTGAAGACTAAATAGATCCTGTCTATATGGAAAAGACTGGCAATTTTGCTGTCAGAAGAGGTACAACAGATATCAGTAGGATATGCCTTGAGTATCAAACCCACAAAAGCTGAGAAAAGTTTAAACTATATTTTACAGGTTATCTACTACATGAGCTGCAAGAAAGATTAATGAGAATCTGGTGGGGAGCGCTATGGATTAGGCTCAGTGAGGCAAGCAGTGGCTTGTGTTGTTTCAGCTCCAGTCCAATCCTGTCCCTAGAGAGTTTGGCAGAACTGACTATCTCCACCTGATTTGCCAGGAAACTTTTACCCCACCCCTGGCAGTGCCAAGTTTCTATTGTAGAGAGAGGGAACATTCGGCGTCAGACATACTGTCTGTTCAGATATCTTAGTGATAGATTTGGAGAGCTCTACTGTAACTCAACCATTTGTAATTCTTAGATGGGCCTGCTTTCAAAAATAAAATGTCAGAGTGCACTCAGCTTTTTGATCCCCTCGCTCCCATCTGAATGCACCTGGTTGGCTCTCCCAGATCCTACAACCTTGGTAGGTGGTAGGGGAGTGTCCTTCACCAGAGTTTTCCCAAAGTTACCTTTTACCAAAACATTAACATCTTCTTGGCCCTATCCTAAATGGTGCCAAGACATACTTCAGTAAATAAGCAATATACTGCAATTTATTGCTGTAAGCCAGCAGTCAGACCGTTTGAAATATTTATGCTTTAAAGACTTTGCCTTTGGCAATAATCTGAAGATATAATGGCATGTATGCATCTGCCCAAAGCTATGTGAACTTTTGATTAACTCTATGCTGCCTTCTGTTCAATTTTCCTGCTTGTTGGTTTTAGCTGTTGTATGGTTTTCAGTATGTAGGTTTATAGAGAGGCTTTATTATTGGTAAAATAATTTATTGTAAGTTATTTTATAATTATTTCTACTTTTTGAAACCCTAATAGGTTTTTAAAAATATCACATTTACTTGAAAAGAAGATAGTCCTGAATTTAAGAGAAACACACAATCCTACACAACTAAAACCTATCTAGATTTCTCTTCCAGCCAATAAACATTTGTTTTACTAACCCATACACAAACACACACCCCTATTTGCATTTATAAGTATGTAAATGCCAGTTAAAAGCCACACTAAAAAAAAGAACAGAAGAAGAAATGGATTTATAGTGGTGAAATTATTGACTTCTAATTAAGTATTGAAATACAATATTTCTTTTATAAATTTAGCTAATTCTCCATGTGCATATTCTAACCACATACTCTCACAAATCTCTCTCACACACAGAAACATAGAGATACTTTCTCCTTTTAGCAGCAAAATTCAAAGGGAAGGAAACAAAAGGATGGAGATGCGGGTAAGGTAAAAGGAAAAGGGATGGTGACAGTGATGGTGGTAAGAACCAAAACTGGATAGCAATGACAAGGGAAGAGCTAACTGAAAAACTAGCACCAAATAAAAAATCGAGAGAAATTCCAAATGTTTTCTATAGACTGAAGCATTTAAAGGACAAACTTCTCTAGGATTAAAAAGGGGCAGATAGAATTCTTGAGCAAACAGACTACAAAGATTCCATTTGATGGAGATTGGGTTGAGATTACACAAAATATGTCTTTTTGGTGTCATCAAAACCATAATACCAACGTATGAAATTATATCAAATTTCTGTTAGACTCAGTAAAAGTTATCTTTGGCAACATTGTAATTTCAATAACCTGAGCAGCTGCATTTTGCAAAATTATGAACTTTTTCTCTGTTCTATCGAAAATGATAGAAGAGATGATTCACCCAGGAACAGATTCTGAGCAATCCCGAAATGCAATGCCACGATACCCCTTCTCCAGCTCAATTGCAGCTCTTCAATAAAGCAAACTAAAATAATGCAAACAATAAAAGAGATATTTTTCCCCATTTTAGGTTGTCCTGGTGCCAAAAAGAATGAATTTCTGACCAGTGTTCTAGATGCACTTTCCACAGATATGGTCCATGCTGTCTCTGATCCTGCAGTGTCTTCCAGCAGGTGGGTGGTTGTTTCCACAAAGGGGTGGACATTTCCTCCTTTTTGCAAAACCTATGCAGGATTTTGCTGCCAGAGAAACTATTTTTACTTCTGTGGTGTTTATCAGCATTTCCTTGCTGATTAAAGGCCTCTCTATCTTTTGAACATTCACCGATAGTCCATCTGAAGTGGCTGCAGTAACAGAAATTAAAGAATTAAATAAATCATTTAAAAATAAGAACTGTATTTTACACAATAACATTTCACGTTTTTGTTGTTTTTAGTACCTACATTTCATCTATGACAAATAAAATAATAGTACGAATTTGGTCCCTATAAGCACAAAGCAATCATTATTGGATATTATTTCTTTTTGATGCAGCAAACTGGAATATAAAGTATCAGATCTTGTATGGTTTACATTATTTTGGGTTTTTTCCCCTGCTGTTTTTATTCTGCTGTTGTTGTATAACATTCAAAACTGTTTGGAATAGAGGGACGTAGAAATGTCAGCAGTAAAAATAAAATTTAGCACAAACACAGTTCCAATTAAAATTACTTATAACTAAAATGCTTTGAAAGCAAAGCAACTTAATCTGCTTGTGACTAACTCAGTTTGACCAGATTGAATGGGAAGTACACTTAGTTGGACCTGGGCCATAGGACTGTGGAAATTAAAGATTCCAGACTCTACTCTGGAGGAATGGTGGGTAAGAAGACAAATTTGGATCTACTAGTACATCTCTGTGTGTTTTATATAAGGTTGGCTAGGATATCTATGTAAGATCCAGAATTCATCAGCTTAAAACAAACTCACTGACATAATTAATTATGAGTTTAAGTTTTAAATAAGATTAAATCTGCATTTAACTTGCTGCCTGCCAACTGTCAAATAACACTTTTAAAAGTTAAGTTGCTGAAAAAAGGGCGGCTAGAGAAAAACCAAACTTAAATCTTTTTACATGAAGGGATATGCATTTATGTTGCAGCCCTATGCAGCCCTTCTTGAGGCTGAGTAAGTTGAAGGCCTTCTGGAGACTGGTAAAACTGAGTTTAGGGAGAAGTGAGGAGATGTCATCTGTTCTTTTATTATAGATTTGGATTTGTGGTATTATTTCAGTTTTAATTCTGTTTTTAGATTATTTTTTTGTAAACCATTGGGAATCCTAATAGATTATGGTGGGGAAATAGAGAGAGAGAGAAATGGATTATTGACAAAACAGTACACTCCAGATGTCTTAGTAGCCCCATTAATACCTGCCATCTTAAGAACCTTAAGATATACAATGGACAAAGTGAAATGAACAATTCAATTTCATTTGGAATGAAAAATAGAATAAAGGTCAGTATTGTTTATATATAAAAACTGTGGAATGCAGAAGTGAAATATTCAGTCTTGAAAATCAATGTGTCCAGGATTTAAGAAATGTAAAACATGTGCCTCACAATTTAAAAATGAAGTCAATTGACCAAAAATATTATTTTCTTCAAAGACATTTTTTTAAAAAATTACAAGTCATATTTTTGTGCTGGCATTATTAGAAATTTTACTAACAATTTTTAATAAGGAATATGAATTGGTTTTGTCCAGCCATAGTTTTGTTTTGATTTCAAATCATAACAGATATTAAAATATGTTGTCAAAAAGCTGTAACATTTAAAGATGTAAATGTGATGTTAAACTTTACTATGGATTTTGCCCTTTTATGAAAAGTTTTATGATAATCTTAAGCAATAAGAAATAAACAGCCCCCTGATATTAAGGAAAAGATTCAAGATATAACATAAGTTTCTTACACTATCTATCTTTGAAAAGTCTTTATATTCAAAAATGGATGGGAGATGGAGCAATCTCTTTTTATTTGGTTTTGATTTAATAGCAAACTTAAAGACAACTGTTTCCATACTGATATTAAATTGATATTATGTAGATCTTTTTTGTTTTTATTATTAGGTTCTTAATATTTTTATTAGTTTATTTGAATCACTGTAATATACTCAAGCTTTTCTTTCATTGTATAACCACTACTATACTGTATGTTTTTGTGTTAATACAGTTTGTCTTTCACTGTTTAAAAAACCTAAATTTGATTTAAGAAGGAACGGAAAGAGAAGAAATATTTTAGCACCAAAGATCCCACAAAACTGGCTTATTTAACTTGAATTCAAACTCTCATTTCCCAATGAAAATCTTTTGAAACCAAATGAATTTAAAATCCACAATTCACCTACATATTTACAGTACAGTACATTTGTGTTTTGGACTTAAAAAAAACAGAATTGAGACATAGGTCACAGTGACTGGCAAATGCGATCTAAAAAAGCAGAGATAATGAAAATATTTTTTATTCATAACATGCCTATAATATGGAAATTAGATGTACTGATACATGTGATAACTTGTTTGCTTTAATAACATTAAATGTTATGTATTCTAGAATTAGTCCTACCGAATATAATAATAAAACTATGTAGAACTGAAGTGTAGGTATATATAAAAAAGCAAACAATAACCTTTTAAAATATTTTGAAGAAGAATTAACTTGAGATTTTCCATCTTTTCTCCATGTCAGTCACTCAAGAGTTTATTGGAGAGAAGACAAATGGTGGACAACCTCATCTGCAAAGACGTTTATCGACAGTTTATTTATTTTCCTATGCAATGTGCAGTGTTTCAGGATTGTTGTGCATATTCTAGCATGTATTACCCCTTGGCATGAGAAAGTAACGAAGAGGAATGTAGTGTAGCTCTTAAACACTGAAACTCGACCCACAGTAATTGAGGCTCCAGGTCATTCCCCTCTCACCAAAGCTGTGGGTGACCCTGAGACCGCCAGAAGCTATGATAAAAGTATTGTTTTGAATTGACCAAAATAAAAAAATGTTTAAAATATGAGCAGTCATGTTTAATTAGAGAGCTAGTTTAGGATAGAAGTTTAGGTACCAGGCTAGAAACCAGGAGAGCATTAATTCCAGTCCCATCTTAGGAATAAAACCATCTCAATGACCTTGAGCTGGTCCCTCTTTCTCAGTCCCAGGAAGGAGGCAATGACAGAATAACAGAATAACAGAGTTGGAAGAGACCTTGTAGGCCGTCTAGTTGAACCCCCTGCTCAAGCAGGAGACCATACCTATACCATTTCTGACAAGTGACAGTCTCTTCTTGAAAGCCTCCAGTGATGAAGCACCTACAACTTCTGAAGGCAAGCTGTTCCATTGGTTAATTGTTCTCATTGTCAGAAAATTTCTCCTTATTTCTAGGCTGAATCTCTCCTTGATCAGTGTCCATCCATTGTTCCTTGTCTGGCTTTTGGGTGCTTTGGAAAATAGGTTGCCCCCTTCCTCTCTGTGACCCCCCTCAAATATTGGAACACTGCTATCGCTTGACTAGACTAGCCATGTCCAGTTCTTGCAACTGTTCTTGATATGTTTTAGCCTCCAAGCCAATATGTTTTAGCCTCCAAGCCCCTAATAATCTTAGTTGATCTTCTCTGCAATCTCTCTAGAGTTTCAACATCTTTTTTATAGTGTGTGGTGATCAAAACTGGATGCAGTATTTTAGGTGTGGCCCTACTAAGTCTTTATAGAACAGTATTAATACCTCATGTGATCTTGATTCAATCCCTCTGTTAATGCAACATAGCATTGCATTGGCTTTTTTGGCTGCTGCTGCACACTGCTGGCTCATATTTAATTGGTTGTCCACTAGGAGTCCAAGATCCCTCTCACAGTTTCTGCTATTAAACCAGGTTTCACCTAATCTGTATGTGTACTTTTGGTTTTTCGTGCCTTAGTGTAAGATTTTACTTTTCTCTATGTTGAATTTCATTTTGTTTGATAGGGCCCAGTATTCAAGTCTGTCAAGATCCTTCTGGATCTTGAGCCTATCATTTAGGGTGCTGCCTATTTCTGGCAGCTTAGTATCATCTGCAAATTTGATGAGTTCCCCTTCTATTCCCTCATCTCTTGTTTATGAAGATATTGAAGAGTACTGGGCTTAAGACAGAACCTTG
Organism: Vipera berus; assembly: GCF_964194415.1. Classification (NCBI taxonomy): domain Eukaryota; kingdom Metazoa; phylum Chordata; class Lepidosauria; order Squamata; family Viperidae; genus Vipera; species Vipera berus. The sequence continues at coordinate 283,743,011 of NC_138202.1, forward strand.
TGGTACCCCACTGCTTACTTCCCTCCATGTAGATGTAGTACCATTAAGGATTACTCATTGAGTACAGTTTGACAGCCAGTTACAAATTCATCTGGTGGTGATGCTGCCTATCCCACTTTTTTCTAGCTTACCAAGAAGTAGGTTGTGATCTACAAATCACTTTCCCAAAACTGTGCCAAGAAAAGTGCAGGAACTTGTCTAGGCAGTCACCAGGAGTTAACCCTGACCTGAAGCACACACATATGTCCACACACAAAGTTATATTAATTGAACTGAATTTAAATACAAAATCAAATTAAATTCAGTTTTGTCCTCAATTCTGCTTTCCAAAATGTTACTATGCACTTTCTGTCATTTAACCAATTAATGAACTCCTTCTTTTGTAGGCTTTCAGAACCAGATCCAAACCATACCCTGGAGGAAAGAGTTGTTCATTGGTATTTTAAGCAACTGGATAAAAATGCCAGTGGCGACATTGGCAAAAAAGAAATCAAACCTTTTAAGAAATTCCTGAGAAAAAAATCCAAGCCCAAAAAATGTGTGAAAAAGTTTGTGGAATACTGTGATGTGAACAATGACAAATCTTTGACAGTTCCAGAACTAATGGGTTGTCTAGGTGTAACAAAAGAAGAAAATAAAGCAGACACAAAGAAACGCCATGGTAAGTAGAATTTCTTTCTAGCTCTTGAACTGTGTAGCGCAATGTTGTTGTTTTTTAAATTTTGGCAACTTTAAGATGTTTGGAGTTCAACTCCCAGAATTCCCTACCCAGCCAGTATTCCCTAGCCCAGGGGTAGGCAACCTTGGCTCTTTTATGACTCGTGGACTTCAACTCCCAGAATTCCTGAGCCAGCATGGCTCAGCTTGGAAACCTCTCTCTTTCCCCTCAGTGTGGCTGGCTCAGGATTTCTGGGAGTTGAAGTCTATGAGTCATAAAAGAGCCAAGGTTGCCTACCCCTACCCTAGCCAGTGAGTTGAAACCCACACTTTGCAGAGTTGAAAAACAAAGATTTAACTGCTACTGAATAAGATGAGTGGGCAACATCAATGTGGAATTTGCTTTCTTCTATTCCTTAACAAGTTATTTGTGGCCCAGGTTTAGGATGGTTGTTAATTCAGCTCCTTTGAGGGATGACACCCTGGTACTGCCTCTATTTCACCCCCATGTCATCCCCAGCTTTTATTCCCACTTTCAATAATCAGCTCAGTTCTTACTGAATTGTTTGGGATCTTTCCAGTAACTTGAAAAAAAGGTTAAACATTGTTGTATTTCTGCAAAAGGATGTCCCCCCCAGTCTAGCTAATAGCTTCCTCTTGTGTGTGAATTGTGCTTTTTGAACTGTATATAAAATGGCATTTATCATCACAACACTTGAAGAAGACAGACACTTAAAGACAGACATTAAAACTGCAGTGTATGCCACTCAGCATACACAATGAACAGCACAGCAGGAGGCTGGACAGCTTCGGGCTATAACCGTTTAGGTGGGAAAAGCCTGAATGGCTAAAGCTGTTGACAGCCCCAGGCATGGTCAGCCCTGGCGGGAAGCCAGGGTTTAAATATATTGGCCACCTGCACTGGTGGGAAGCCCAGGTTTGAATCGATTGGTTGTGATTCACCTGGGGAGGTATAAATAGACGCCAGGCATCCCCTTTGCTCCAGATTCATTCTGTTCCCGAATAAACACATCATTACCCAGCTCTTGTGTCCGTCTCTCTGTGAATCACGCGATCTTGCAAAAACAATAAAAAGCAAAATAAATTTTGGAAATGAGCAAAAGTTTAAAGGCAGAATGTTCTGGCAAGAAATGTCAACTGGCATTCAGAAAAAGAGCATGTACAAAATATGCTATTCCTATTAGACACTATTTAGCCTGGGAGAAAGTACCTTACTAAAAATTAAAGGTGTGCCATGAAATTTAACTGTTAGTTATTAATTAAAAGAAATAGAAACCTTTAGAATTCCATAAAGTGGATAAAATTATTATAATACATATACAAAATAAACAAAGCTTCAATCACATTGCCATGACTCCCATCTTGGTTTTTTTTTATCTTACCTTAGACACCTTCCTGAATTATTATTAATATAGCTTACAAAAAGTGTGAATGAAGTGGGATGTTTTGCCTGAAAGCAGAAAAGAATTGAGGCTTAGCATAATTTCTGAGAGTATGTCTTTTTTGCAAATATGTATGTATGTGTGTATACACACAAATGCATGTGCATGCAAGGAGATACAGAGGACTCTGACCTTATGCTTACATTGATTGGTTGCCTAGGGTTGGTTTTTTTTTAAGTCCAGCTACCACAGCCCTGACTTCAGAACATGAGGGAGAGGGGACAGCTGGAGAACTGCAGAAAGCAGGAAAAAATAGACATAGAAATGGGATTAGAAAATCAGATTCTTTTGATAGCACCTGAGGTTTCTTTCATGCTTCATCTTTTGGGATAGTAAGAGGAAAGATAAGGTTGGGAAAAAAGACTATTCCCCTCCATTTCCTGAATGATAGAGGGATCTATTGCTTGTTGATCATTAATTTGTCTTGACTTAGAAATCTTTGTGCAAATATGCAAAGGCACAACTGGAAAAAGAATGTGTTTGGAATTACTGAAAGCTACTTCATTACAGAGAAGTCCTTCTAAATCTTATGTTCATATGTGAGTGAGTGAGTGAGTGAGTGAGTGTAATTTTTATATGAAAATGTTGGGAAATTGAATTATAGATTAATATAGATAAATATATACAGTCCTACAAATTATGCATCATGGTTTTTACTCTTGAAAATGTGAGCACCCTGACACATTTTAATTTAAAAATTATAAAGTGAATAAACACAATCCCTCCACAGTTTATTATTGTGCAGATAAACCACTTCTAGCCTCTCTACTCTTGCCTGGGTATAAATATTGTAATTGGGCTAGCTGAATCTCCAGTCTAGTTTCAGCCTGAGGTTTTGGTGGCTAAGTGGAAGAATTGCTCTATGATCAGGACCCACAAGCGAAGCATCTTGTTCTGTTGCTAAGGAATAACTGAAATGAACATCTGAAAGATTTAAAGTCTGTTTAAATTGTTCCGTAGAATCCTGCTTACTCTCAAATAACTTCCTGTCTCTTTCGCTCCTCAGCAATTCCCAGAAGACATGCTGCAAGTACTCCTTCTAACAGGCAGGTAAATATAGGAAGGGAGGGGAGAAAATAACTTTTCCATTCTCTTGATAGCATTTGGAATTTGCCTGGTTGGGCAACCACACTGAAGTGTGAAAGCATTCACAAAGTAGCTACCAAAGTCACCTCTGCAAGGAGAGAAACTAGCTACCAGGTTATATGATTCTCATTTTCTGCCACTTTCTTGACATTTATTCTCTCTAAACCAGTGAGAATTTAGTGAAGGGTTGTTGTTTTTTACACCTTTGGAAGAATCTCACAGAGGTCCAAAGCCCTCCTTTCTACATCACTCAGTGATTTAATTCCCTAAAAATCTCTTACATTTTGAGCAAGATGGCCTGGAAACCCTGACTCTTAGAACTGTTCCAACCATTTATTTTGATTATGTAATTGTTGTGGCTATGCGCATGTGACTTACTCTTCATTCAAATCCAATCTTGGCTTTATTTTTCTCCTCTCTGGCCTCCTCCAGCTTTCCAGTCATCTGATAACATGTAAAGGATATAGTGCAATAGTGCTATCTTTTCTCTCTTTTTCTTAAAGAATTATTTGATCCAATATTTCTGCTGACTCATTTGCAATTATTTTAAAAGCTCGTCCTGTGAAGTGATAGCCTTGAAATGGCCCATGCTGTACAAACCATCTGTTGGGAGTTAACTGCTACAGCAATGGGAGGCCATAAAGGGTCCTCACAGATGCCAAAAGGGGCTTTCATGAGGAGAGCCTGGCTTGAAAGGAAGGCTCTAGAATTGAATCTGCCTCACAAAAAAACATTTAAAAAGGAGCTACTTACCTTAAAGACAACAATCAGCTCTGTTTCCATTAGGGAATGGGACATAAATGATCTAAGACTCAATACACACATTATGAACAGTGAAGTGGTAAATTGGAGCAATAGTATTGTGGTCTACAATGCTTTCAGATTGCAGGTGATAAGTCATGGTTTTGAATGGCCTTCATTTGGTAAACTAGCATTTATGAAAAAGGACTAGGCTAAAATATAATTGACCAGAGAAAGACATTTTTCTTTTCTTTTCTTTTCTTTTCTTTTCTTTTCTTTTCTTTTCTTTTCTTTTCTTTTCTTTTCTTTTCTTTTCTTTTCTTTTCTCTGAGATTGCAGAGGTGATGTCTTATTATGTTTTCTGTAAGCTCTGTAAACCTGTGAATCTCGGGGAAGTGATCTTAGCTCAACTACATGTGCAGTCTCACTTACTTAGCTGATTAAAGTGTCCATAAAAGAATTAAGAGTTGAATCCAGACAGTAATCAAAAATGAAGGAAGAGGTTCCAGGAGTTCTGAAAGAGGCACTGGTTTCCCCACTTCTTAAGAGGCCTAGCCTAGATCTTGAGAAAGTGATAGGGTTGCAATTATAGAGGTCTATATGGAGGTTATAAAGGTCTCTAGAGGATATATGTCAGTCTGATTTCAGCCCCAGTTATGAGCTGAAAATTGCATTTATAGATGGAATTTGTTCTTATGGAAGGAAATTTGTTTATGTGGTTATTTATCATATTTATTTTTAAATATGATTTTAATTAAGCTTATCAAACTATAAACCACAAGTAAACAATAAAGGTAGTAGAAAAGTGAGGAAGAGGGAAAAGGAGAAGAGGGAAGTGTGAGGTGAAGAGAAAAGAAACATTAACTTCCAACTCTTTTTAGCACAATAGATTAAAAGCAATATTGCAAGCTCAACTTTTTACTTTGCTTAGTTAGTATATACTAGCTATTTCTGTAACAACAAACATTTCTATTTGGTAAATCCCAAAGTTAGTTTCATTTTTTTTCTGTCTGAAACACAAAATCTAGAAGCAGTTTCCAAGTAGAAACAAAAATTGGATGCACTTTTCTTTGATTAAAGCAGTTAATCTGTCCATGTCTCTAGCTCCATCAATTTTTCCAGCTACTCTTCCATTATGGGAATTAATGTGTCTTTCCATTTTTGCACACAGAGCAGTCAACGTATACAACAACAAAGTTTCAGATTTTTTTTCAAGCTCCTTGTCCATAAAACCTAAAAGAAAAGTCTCTGGTTTGATTTTTATATTCCTTTCTATATTAAAAATCAAATCTTAATCCATTTTTTGTTTATCATACTTGTACAGCTGCCCGTGACATATGAAAGTAACTCTGGGCAGTTTGCAATATTTAATTTAAAAAAAAACAATAAATGCACAAAAATATATGTACATTGTGAAAAAAGTAAATAAACCTGTAAAAAGTGTATTGATATTATTAAAAATAATTATTAAAAAGCACAAAAACAAGAGAGGATTATATTAACCACAGTAAAGAAGCCATTGCAAAGTTTCTCCAGTCCCCTGCTCCCCCCTCCCGCAGGTCAGATACCATAGCCAGGTTTTGAGGGACTTGCAGAAAGTTGAGAGGGGTGGAGCTAATTTCACTTCTGGGAAGGGGAAGGAGATTCCACAAGATGGATACTGTAGTAGAGAAGACTAACCTCCTGGAACCCTCCAAATGTAATTCCCTGGCAAATGGGACTCTTAGCATGCCTTCTCTGCCAGTGGCTCAGCAGATGTAATCAAAGAGAATCAATCACATAGCTGCAGGCAAGAAAGAGGGAGGGAGGGAGAGGGAGAGGGAGAGGAAGTAAGAGAGAGAGAGAGAGAGAGAGAGAGAGAGAGAAAATCTGGAGAGCTTCAGAACAAAGCAACTGTTTTTCCACACCCATCAGATTTACTTTCTATCAGTTATGACAGTAGCTAGAGGCAAATCTGCTCTCCTCAGAACTTTATTGCTTGCTGTTGAAACAAAGGATAAAAAGAGGTAATTGTTTGCAATGCAAACCTTTGATAATTGATAGCTGATCATTGCAAGATCCTATTGTGATACATTTAAAACTATGGAATATTCTATTCTAATTGCAATACAGTATATCTATCTCAAAATATTACTAAAACTGTTCTTCCTTAGTTTAATATCGCCATGTATACTATAGTAGCATACACATGAAATACTATTTTTCACATTTTTATTGGCAGCCATCCTCAAAGAAGCAAGGCTGAACACTTCCTATCCAAGGCAAATCTCCCGGACATGTGGGAGACTCCCTCACCAAAGGTCAATAAAGAGCAACCATAGTATTTGCACTTTGTACTTTAAATGTAAATTCACTTTGTAGAAATGAGATATTTAAACAGACATTTTTTAAAAAACAATCTGTGAAAATGTAGTAACAGCTTATTTTATACAATTACCACATACAATGTATGTGTCTTTTTTTGTTGTCTGAAATCTATATGTCTTGGAGATGTAAAAGTTTGCATTTAATCTGTTCTGAAAAGAATAATGTTCTGTTTTGTAGAAACTAGCCTTATAGTATGTATATGTGTGTGTGTGTGTGTGTGCATTTGTGTGCGCATACATACCTTTATATACACACACACACACACACAAATTTTCAGTAGAATTGCTTATTTTTATGTAACCATTAAAATTATTGACCAGTTTGATCTGAAGTCTACTGAGCTCACAAAGTTTCATAATCTATGCTTGAGCTTGCATGTTCTTAAAGCCACAGAAAAGATTAAAAAGTGTTGGTGATTTATGCACCTTATCTAAGAACAGAGATTTTAGAAATGTTTAGGGTGTTTTTATTGAAAAGATTAATATCTTTTCTCAAAGATACAGTGCTAGACTGCAATCACACTAGTTTGTAAAAAAAAAACAACCCACCACAAATTTGTCTTCTGGTATTTCCTATAATTTCTAGAGGGCAGGAGTATATGTTTATTTTAGTTTCTATCATTTTGTTTTGGGATGGTTTAATTCAGGGGTCTTCAAACTCAGCCCTTTTATGACTCATGGACTTCAACTCCCAGAATTCCTCAGCCAGGCATGCTGGCTGAGGAATTCTGGGAGTTGAAGTCTATGAGTCATAAAAGGGCCGAGTTTCAAGACTCCTGATTTAATCAGCCAGTAAAGGGAAAGAAAGTTCATTCTGTCACTCAGAGCTGATTCTGTTAAGCCACAGAACAGCACTAAAAGGACACATTTGTTTAGCATTCAGTGTAATTGTAAGGAGACAAAGAAAGTAAAACAGGCTTGTCCATCTTCGCTGCTTCTTACGCATGGATAGGCTAAGATATGAAACTTAGGAGCCCCAAGTCTTATGAAGTTAAAACCTATAACTTGGACAAATTATGTACAGTTATGGTAAGGAGATGAAATTAGGCCAAGCTCTCCCTTGGGGCATCTTTCTTGCCACCTGGGAGATGATCTTACAAGTTTTCATACTTTTTCTTCCGATCTATTGGAGGTAGGATTTTTCAGTTCATTTCTATAATGCCTTAAAGGAACAAGAATTTGTAGATGTGTCCTTCATACCACAAGAACAAAGAATCATTTAAAAAACTTTACCTTTTTGATTTTGGAGAGATTTTAGACAGACCAAATGGATAAAATAACTTGATTGTATATATTAAAAAAAGTAAAGAGGATAGCTGTGATTGTTAAAAGTGACCAATATTCTTTTCAATTCATTTACAGAAGTTTGCTAGATAATATGTAGAATAGCTTTTGGTGATTGTGTTCTGATTTGGTCTCTATATTGTATTTATATCTGCATTTAAAATTGCCTAATAATGTGTGACTGGATGGCTTTATTCAGATTCAATTTGAGGCAATATAAAATCAGTTTTTATCCAGACATTTGGGCATAAGGAGATAACCATATGCATAGGAATGTTTATGTCTTAAAAAAACCTTTTTTAACTTAGAATTTGATACTTTTTTAATAATGCTAAACTTTGAATTTAAACTTTTTAGATTAAATATATAGTGTACTATGAAGTGTTTTTTATTGTCTGCAGCTCACATATAACTTTATATATTTACTTGATTCATAACAGATCAGTCGATGCACATTCTGTTTCCTCATAATATTATACCTGTTTTTTTTAATGAACAACAAAGATTCAAGACCTAATTTATGGAATAGGCAAATACTTGATACAATCATCTAAGTAACCAATTGTGAATCTTAATATGTATTAGAGACTAACAAATACTTGATTTCTATTAACTCAAAAAATAGTAACATTTCACACCACACATGTTCCTAGTAGCACTTGTTGCAGATGGTTGTGTGAATTGTGGCATTTAGATTAATATGAGACACAGATTAACACAGAACAAGCAGAGATATAACTCTATTCTGTCACAAATTGCTTTAGGAATTATCCATTTCAACATTTCAAAATGTACCTATAGTTGTATATAGCCATGTAGTTAAAAGACAGTGTACAAATGGAAATAAGAACAAAAGCAAAGCATTTTTGTAGAGCCAGGGAAAGAAAGATACATTAGTATTCAATTACCAAGCCCCGAAGGGTACACAAGTTTTGGCTAGGCAGTTCTGGGTGATCAGAGTTGGTCAGGAATGAAATTTCAATCAATTATAAATATTTTTCTAGCCTTATCATGATTGTCAGCATGTGCTGCACTGAAATTAAAATATCACTAGGACAGAATGAAGTTAAATGAATTTTAAAATATATGAGCAAACAAGAGGAAGAAAACATAAGAACACTGCTGACAGATTTCTTGTGCTAGAAGAAATAAAGATATCTAAATCTGGCAAGATGACTCAACTTCGAATTTCCCAAAAATGTTTGGCTCTTTATAGTCTGCCAGGAAGGACAGATTAGTGCTGGTTACTCCTTGACAAAGGCAATTTAGAAATGCACCTGACATATTTACATTGGGATATTATGCAGTTAGAGCAACTTATATTAAAACTGGTGTCAAAAAAATCCTTCAATGTAGAGAGTGAAAGGTTTATTGCATTGGCTTATTTTTTTTTAAAGAAAACAAATTGATGTAATTAGGGAGTAATTACTTCAACATTAAATGCAAACAAGTTAACTTCGTTGATGCCTGAAACATTAGACTGATTGCAGCAAATGACTGATGTAAACTGTACTCACTGTCCCAATATCTTATTGCATTTTTCTTAACCAAAAGCATATGTGGAAGGCATTCAACAAACAGAACAACTTAATTTTCTTTCTCTGTCAAAAGCCCTTCTGGGTTTTTGATCTGTGTGATGCTGGCTTCCCTAAATAAATACCAAGAAATGCTTAGATAAATGGATGCTGCTTTTGGACCATTGCCAGCCAGTACTCAATGGTACTTTGTGGACTACCAAGTGGAGAGACTTATGGTCCTCCTTGTTTCCTGGACTTCTCCCTTCCACAAATAAAAACTATATTCTTAAATTTCCTAATACGTAAACAACCCAGATAAAGCCTTACCGGACAACCAAGAGAACACAAATGTCTATTTTCTTATTATTGCTTCATTACTCATTACAGTCAGCCATGCACTACTAAGCTACTTGTGCAATTGGCATTTTTACAAAATCTTAAGTTAGGTGGTTAGATAAGTAGTAGAGAAGCTGGTGGGACTCAACCAAATCTTAGCTAGTTGTTGTTTGGGAAAACTCAAGTGACTTCACTCCACCTGTGCTGGAAGTCCTATGTTAGTTGCCAGTTTGTTTTCAGATATGAAGTGGTGCTTCTTACCTTTAAAGGCTTACTATGGCTTAGCCCAATTTGCCCAAATAATGTGTTCCACATAACCCTTCTCCTTCCACCTGTGACTTTCTGAGGATGTTAATCCTTTCTTCTTGCAAATTAATTTCATAACCATTTAGGGATGATCCTTTCCCTGCAGCTTTTGGAATGAACTCTTATTAATGTGAGGATGCTCACTCATTTTTTTTTCAAATAGGTAGGTCTTTAATTGCTGTTTATACTGATTTTAACATTGGTTTAATAATTGTACTGTAAACCACTGATAAACTTTGATAACTGGTAGAATTTAATAAATACATCTATATTCCTTCCTTTTGGTTCATCTTTCCTTTGTTTCCTTGGTGGTGAAACAAAGTAATTGCTGCTTTGCCTTAATGTTAATTCTGGCAGGGGAGGGAGGGAGGGAGGGAGGGAGGGAGGGGGAGAGAGAGAGAGAGAGAGAGAGAGAGAGAGAGAGAGAGAGAGAGAGAGAGAGAGAGAGAGAGGGGGGGGGGGGGAGAGAGAGAGAGAGAGAGAGAGAGAGAGAGAGAGAGAGAGAGAGAGAGAGAGAGAGAGAGAGAGAGAGAATATGCAGAGATGGCCTGGGGAATCTCTTGAGATGGCCATCATGATCTTTTGAAATACCACACTTTTCTTAAAGGGCTTTCATGAATAAAGTGCTACTGCAAATCATTTGTACAGAATCATAAATACTTGCTCAGTTTCTTTTTCCCCCTGTTCCTTCTTAAAAAATAATGATTTAAAGGGTGAATCTTATAAAATCAACTTTCTTATCTTTTACATGTATGCTATTTCACTGGTCTTCAAAATCCCAGTTGGTTACAGAAGTGGCACTTTAAAAAAAATATGTAAAAAACAATGAGGACATCAAGTAGCCAATCAGGGAGGTCAAAGTGATTGTATTACTGAGATATTCAGATATAGTAAAAATAGGGCTGCTCATATATTTTAGTTATTTTTAATGAGATTGTTCCCTGGCAAAATCTGAAATTCTAAGAGGTCATCCATGTTACTATGCCAGCCGAATGTTCCTTTTACACAAAATGTATCCCTTATTCTGATGATGCCAGAACATTTTCCAGTACAAAACTCAATATTGACATCACCTGTTTCTTTCTGACCAAAAACCTGTTCCATTCCTGATATAATTCAAACCTCTGAATATTTTGGTTTCTCTTTTGTTCAGACCTGAAGAGGTTGAGAGACGAATCTGTTGCAACATGCATATAAAAGGAACAGGACTTGCATCACAATGTCATAACATTGCTTCTGTCAACCTGACGTCCTTTGCCCCCTTTGCACGGATACCATGGGAGAGGGTACCAAGAAAAATTGTGAGCTAATTAAATAGTAGTGCCTTCTTTGGCAGAAGTATTTAATCTCACATTAGAGCTATTGCCTATTATCATATTGTTCACCAACAAATCCCATAACAACCTTTCTGTGAAAAAAGATTCCTTTTTCCTCTTCTGGATTTTCTTTACTCAGCTTCATTAGACGACTCTGTGCTTTGAAAGAAAGCAACTCTTCTCACACTGTGCATAAAATTATACATTTTTATCATGCCCATCATTTTTTTGCCATTTTAAGCACATTTTATTTCTTCCAGTTCCCAAACTTGTGGTGGGATACACAGAAAAAACCCCCCACTGGATTCTAATTACATCATAAAGGCAGTGGCGTAGCGTGGGTTGTCAGCACCCGGGGCAAGGCAAGTAATTTGCGCCCCCTAACCCGTGAAAATACTGATGTAATTAAAGTAAAATGCATCTAATGCGCCCCCCCAGATGTTGCGCCCGGTGCGGCCAGCCCCCCCTGCACCCCCCACGCTACGCCACTGCATAAAGGTATAAGATATCTGGCAATTTTATTTATATTCCCTCCCCATTTTTTTTACAGAAGTTAAGTGCAACCTTTTTCCTTAAGTTATTCATTGAGAATTATAAATCAAATAAACATTTCTACAAGAAAGCATTGATTTTATCCAGCATATTCCAACAGACTGTGTTTCTTCAGCCATTTTGCCTCATGGTCAGTTCAAAAATGCTTTCTAAATCCAAAGAAGAAAACAAGATGTAATGAAAATTTGAGAGGAGAACCTAATGTGTATTTCTAAATTGGGAGCAGATTTACACAAGATGAGGAAATCCAAACCACAACAAAGAGGAATTTCCTTTGTATTTCTTATGATGTGAGCAAAATGTAATTAGATTTTAAAAAATGAATCTATAGATCCACATTAGGTCTGCTGCTACCCTGCGGTTATAATATTTTCTTTAATCAACACACTAATGAAAAAATGTTACAAATAATTGGGGAAGGGGGTTATTGCCTTTTTTGTGGCTTTTGCATTCCTTCTTATAAAGATTAAAAATAATTTAAAATACATTGGGGAAAATTTTGATACAAGGCTAATTATTTGAAGTTGCGTATATCTTTTGTGTTTAGAGATCACATTTTACGTCCTTGAACACTTAAAGTGAAGGAATTGGACTTCTTGGAAAGATAATGAAAGTTGCAGTGGTCTAACTGTAGCCAGCCTTCTCCCATTAGACAAGTACTGTCTGCTGGCAGAGTGAACACATATATTAAAATAAATGAAGTCAAGAAACATCTTTTGTTTTGTTTTCTTCTGAGTCTGAAAGGAAATGATCTGCAACATACTTAATACTGAGCCAGTCCAGAGTGCTGTTCATGGGACATTTCCATTAGAGAAAGAGAAGTTTATATTTTGCTGATTTCTTTCTTTCTTTTTTGTTATTCAAAAGTCCTCCAGATATATAGTGGGTTAAATGAGGAAGATGTAATAAAAGAAGAAGCTCTCAACCCTGCTATATCTCATACACTTTTGCAAATAGAAGTGCCATTTTGATCTAACTAATTGTATTTTAGAAAACAGATAAACAACCCAAAAGTTCCCAGTGATCAAAGGCCAGAGGCATACTGGAGCAGGCACAAATGACCAACAGAACTTGGGCTGATGCCATTCCTGCCTGCATTGGCAGCCACATCATTGTAAAACATTCTAGATTAAAGCCCTCCAAAAAAACCAATATTAGGAGAGGAGGGAAAACACCATTTTAAATCTTCTCTTAAGTTCTTCAGCTATTGCCTCAGCTGAGGATGCCATGAAGATAATATAAGTTATTAAAGTTGGGTATGTTTATTTAAGGTGAGGCCAATAACAACCAAGAAACCCCTGCTTATTTATTTATTTATTTATTCATTCATTTTATATTGCAACTCTCCTTAGTCCTTTGGGTACACAAAATAAATCACAATACAATATGGAACAAAATTACACAGCAATAATCTATAGTTTCCAGCCTAACACTAACCTTGGCATCTCCCAGTGGTAAGCTCTAATCAATAAAATCTCTTTTGAACAGCTCTGCTTTTTATGGCCTTTCTAAATCTTGGCAAAGAGGGACCATCTAGATCTCTAGGTGGAAGCTGTTCCACTCCACACTATTAGCAGTGCCAGGAGTGGAGTTGTACCAATGGGTATCATCATACTGAAAAATACATCAACTCAAAGCAAGAAGTGACTTTCTCTAGAAGCTTCATGTATATGTTAAAAAATAAGAATAAGCTAGAAGAGTTATACAGTACCTCACAATGAAGCAATTGCCAAGCTACCTCTTTCCCCCTGCCCTTGAAATGAGATCACGTGGGAAAGTGTGGAACTGCTATAAAGCAGCATTCTTAATTTTAATAGAGGCAGTCCAGAAGATATCATGGTCAATCATATCAAATACCTCAGAGAGGTCCAAGAAGGCCAGGAGGGAAATATTCCCCCATCTTGGCCCCCAACATAAGTTATCAGTTCCCACAGCCAATGAAACAAATGGGTGGGTTTTTTGTCCCATTTTCTGGTCTGCAACCTGAAATGTAATAGGTCAAAGATAATATATTTCTTCTAGGACATTCAGCAACCAGATCCACAGTCTCTCTGAGCGGCTTTCTTCTCAAAGGAAGTGTAGTGTAATAGTTCTCCAACATCATTCTTTTTCCCTATGAGGCATTGACCAGCCCATCACACACCCTGCAGTTTCCCATTGGAGCCATCAGAATACAGATCCCATCATCATCATCATCATCCATTGCTTATGGAATTATTAATAGTTATGCTTACTGTATGCTTCATATAATAGTAATATAATAATACTATTTTTATTTATTGTTGAAATTTAAGAGTTGGAATAAATATTGCAGCATCACGTATAATTACCTATTTTTGTTCCTGCAATTAAAATCTAGTACTGGCCAGGAACATCTATAGCAAAAGGATGAAACATTCATTGTCATGTTATGTATACTCATGTACGAGTATGCAATGTTATACAAAGGAGTTATTGCTTCTCTAAATTGACCTCTACACTGTATCTTATTTTCATCTATGTTCTCAAAATAAAATAAAATAAAATAAACATTATTACAGTATCTTCTGATCAACCCAAGCTTCAAATCAATTCTTTTCCACACAATTTATCTTTATTAATTGTTTGTTTTATTCTGATTGAAAGATCAGTTAGACCTGAAAATGTTATCTAATCCTGGCTAGAAACCATTCACAAAAGTTTTAGAATTAAAATATAAAAGTTCCTGGTATAATTTTCCTTGTTCATAATTTGCCTGAAATTTGGCTGACGGCATTCACTTAAAAGAAGTACACTTCCAAGTTTCATACCCTAGTGTCATAAAGTACAGAAATGATATAAATATTTCTTTATTTTTCTATTATAATGAGCAGGGAAAAATAAAGACCAGGATTTTGTTTTCTGGTATTAGTGTGGTATTTTTAGGTGTCTTGCAAAACAGTCAAGTTAGGCTTAATCATATACTTATTTAAAGAGTCATAGCAGAGTCAAACCCAATATAGCATCTGTTGCTCATCCCTAAAAAGAGCCTTGGTGGAGCAGTGGGCTAATGCCTCCTTAAGTAACACCAGCTGCCTGCAATTAGTGCAGGTTCGCATCCCACCAGGCTCAAGGTTGACTCAGCCTTGAGAGGTAGGTAAAATGAGGACCCAGATTGTTGGGGGCAATAAGCTGATTTTGTAATAATGCCACTTGGGGCCCCCCGAAAGCCCTAATAAGCAGGCATATACATAGAATGAAGGCTATTGCTAAGCACATTGATTGTGCTTAGATTGTAAGCCGCCCTGAGTCTTCGGAGAAGGGCAGGATATAAATGGGATTTTAAAAAAATGCATCCTCTCTAAATGGCAAAATTATTAAGGCTATGCTTCTTCTAGGTTCAAACGTCTGTTATTGCTGACCAATTCATTAATGATTTCATGTCTTAGAGCTGCAATCATGTCTCCACTAAGTAAGTGTAGTCAGTGTAGAAAGAAATATCTTCATCAGGGTCCAGTCCAAGCCGGGAATAAACAACATGCTGGCTGCTTTAGAAAGAAGGTTATAGTTTATTGAAGAGGAGAGCCAGACAGAAAGATGGCTCTGGGAAAGCTGACCACATGTTGCTGGGAGTGGTGGGTTTTTTATGGGGCTCTTGAGGTTGTTTCCTGTTCCTGCTTGAGGCTTTGTATTTCCTGTGTCATGTACTTTGACCTGAGTCTGAGTGTGCCCTTTTGGTATTGGTGGGTTAATCCTATGATGTCCCCAAAGGTCATGTCTTTTAGAGTTTGGGTGGCGTATGTAGATTTTAGAGGTCTTTGTCTTCCTAATCTCATAGCTTCTAGCTTCCTGGCCCCAACTTTCCTGAATGGATTATTACATCTGCATTTCTAAAAGCTGGTTTCTGCTGAATTTCTTGGCTCGGGGGAGGGAGACGTTTCTGCCTTTTTAATATTCCCCATATTTCTTTCTCTGGATTTTTCCCACATCAGTTTTTAGCACAGCGTTTCATAAAGACAAGACTGTCAAAGGGAATATATAATTTTGCACTCAGGACATGAGGGTAGCCTAGACAGAGGTACATAAACATAAACTGTTTGGACAGGTATCCAGGAACTAAAGAAAAGAGATAGACACTTCGAATTTTCTGTGTATTTTGTGTGGAGATAAAAAGTTAAAACGGAATATACAAAAACTATGTATCGGAACAAATTGAAGCTCATCTTAGCAATGTTAGGATTGTTTCAACTGAAAAATTCCACACAGGGTTTGAGAATTGAAGAAGTGGCATCAGATATCAAGGTAGCACATCATCTGACAAATTAATTGGGTTAACTTCAAAAGACATACACTGGAAAAGAATTCTATACCCTACCAAATGCGTAAAATTCATGGTTAATCCCTCCAGAACAAAAAATTGTACTGAACTAGGTAACTATTGGCTAGGGTTCAGGATTATGACTGTTTTCAATATTCCCCAACCTAAGCCAAGGATGAGAATAACACTCTTATTCAGGGATGACAACATAAATTAAAATTTCCTAGCCTCACCCTTAACCTAGAAATGGTTAGAACTTGTTTGCTGGCCTTACATCATTATTAACAGGTCTCGGTCTTAGTGTTCCCATTCATGAGGGCACATCTGGGGAAATATTACACTTGATTAGACTTTAAAATTACCCAAGCTCTGAATACATGTAGTTTGCCATTTTATTTCTGATTAAAGGTGACCCTAGCAATTATTGACCTAAACATTCACATACCCAGAATCTTAAGTGGAATTTTAGAAATCAGATGGAACAGTTCGTTTGCTCCAGCCAGTGTATGCAAGAAGTCTTCCTGATGAATGCATCTTTTTGTACCAGCGTTGGCTAAAAGACATACTGAGGACATCACCTCTCATTGGACTCCTTGATTTTTAGGGAGATGTTTTTTATTTGGAATGATTATGAGAACACTGCTCCATCTCAGCCTTGTCAAATGAGAACCATCTGCTGGTAACATGGAATTGTTCAGAGAAGAGGCTCTTGCAGTTTTTTTGTTTCTTGTACATGACCATTCCCGAAGGTTTGGAGATGAGGAAATGGAATAATGTGGTGAAAAAAGGCTAATAAACAGAGTCATTGGAATACAAATATTACCAATTCGAAAGGAGACTGGAAAGCAGTGGAATATTAAAGAAATATCAAATAGATTTTCTACCCCGTTTTTCAAATTATATTCTAATACATTATGCAGACAAAACTGAAACCTGTTTTATGTTCCAGCTATTCAGGGTATTCAAGCAGAAGTGGAAGGATATTTATTCCAAAGACAGGCTAGAAAGACTAGACTCTGGACTCTTTGAGAGCTTTAATTTCTATCCTAACTTTGATCTGAAGTTCACGGGTATGAGGGCAAATCTTTCTAAAAAATTTAATTCAGTTTTAAATATTGATCATTTTTAATTTTAATTTAATTTAATAACATTTATATACCGCCCTTCTCCCTGAGGACTCAGGGCGGTTCACAGGGCAGAATAAAATAGCAAATACAAACATTAAAAAAGATTAAACAATTGCCCTAGTTAAAAACAATATAAATACAACGCTAAAAACCCCCAGAAAAATTAAAAAGCGAAAGATAAAACAACCCCAACACCCCCCCTCAGGCTAGGCCGGCTTGTACAAACAAAAATGTCTTGAGATCGCGACGATCATGAACAAAACATTTAATTTGTTAATGCACGCCAAAACCAGAACTGCAGATGGTGAATGGAGCAATGAAATTAAAAGATGCTTGCTCCTTGGGAGGAAATCCATGGCAAACCTAGACAGCATTTTAAAAAGCAGAGATGGTAATAGTTCATATAGTCAGTGCTATGGTTTTCCCAGTAGTAATGTATGGTTGCGAGATGTGGAGCCTAAGGAAGGCTGAGCGCTGCAGAACTGATGTTTTTGTATTGTGGTATTGGAGAAGAGTCTTGAAAGTCCCTTGGATGGCAAGGAAATCAAATCAATCTACCTAAAGGAAATCAATCCTGACTGTTCTTTGGGGGGGACATATACCAAATACTTTGGCCACCCAATGAGAAGAGAGGACTCATTGGAAAAGATCGTGATGTTGGGAAAGATTGAAGGCAAAAGGAGATGGTTAGATAGCGTCCCACCAACATGAATTTGGGCAAACTCCAGAAGACAATGGAGGACAGGGGGGCCTGATGTGCTGTGGGTCCATGGGGTCATGGAGGGTCGGGCATGACTTAGCAACTGAAAAACAGTAACACATTTTGTAACTCAGCAACTGTATTAGGAATTACAACCAGCATCAGCTGGAGAGAGAGAATATAAATTGCAAACTATCTTGAAGCAATAGCAAGCAAAGGCATCAGCAGTGCTCTTCTCATTACAGATATTAGGCCAAATGGACTTATTAAAGAGAACATGCTGTGCTTATCACTAAAAAAAACCTTCCTAATTACTGTGCAGATGATGAGGAAATTCTCAAGGAGCATCACTTCAGCCTTAAAAAAAAACAATGAAAGCTTTAATCAAACTTCCTCCCCTTCTGCAAGGCCTTCAAAGGCCCATAGGAACAGAGCTTTTTGAGAAACAGGCTCTGATCACAGCTATGGCTCAATAAATTGTTTATTTTATAAAACAGTCGTAAGAAGGACTGGATTACCAAAGGAATGTAAGCAGGCCCGGTAGGCTCTGGTCACAACACATTTTAAACTCAATAAGAATTATGAAAAATGAGGGGGAAAATAAGCAAAAGATAAATGGATATGGCTGCTTGTGGTCCAAATAAACTGAATTAATTTACGTCTCAAGTAGATACTTTAATAGAAATGCACTGAAGCTCAGTGATAAAGTATATACTTTGTAGGAAAGAAGTCCTAAGGTCAATCCCTGATGTCTCCAGTTAGTCCTAAAAAAGTTTTAACCTCACAATAGTCCAACAGATACTTTAATGCCAGAACTGCATCTGCAATTCACATAAATATCAGGGCTTTATGTTCCCTCCATTCTCCAAAGGATACTCACTGTCATCTCCCACTGCTCCTTCTTCTGCTGGCAGATGTACTAAAGTTCCTAATGTGGTAATGGCCCCAGGAGAGGTTGAGTCGCCATCAGCACTGGCTGAAATTCCCAGCAGGTGCTGGCTCACCTTATACTGGTGGGATGGAAACTGGAAACTGGTGAAAAGGTAGCCAGCAGAGCACAGTTTTGAAAATGCCCTGCAATATATCTAAATAAACATTTACCTTGTAAAACTAAGACTGTATTCACACGAAAGCTTCAATTTAATTTTAAAATTGCTTAGACTTCCTGTTACTTAAATGACTTTTATCAATAGATATTGTAATTTTAAACCTAATTAGGGCAAGTTGATATTTGAGCTCTGTGCATGTTGCTTCTTGTTGTGTTTGAACCAATTTCACTGTCCTGCACCTGGCTTCAATCTATTAAACAGCAATATTGAATGTGTTTCACCTCACAAGTTTCACTTCCAAAACGATGTCAAAGCAAAACATTCCTTTATATTGTTTCTTTAAAGTTACTTTCCAAGTTCCACAATCACAGGTGCAAAGTGTGGAACACTCCCTTCACAGATGTGACTGGTGATGGCAAAGCAGAGGTAGGACTTTCAGGGATCTCAGTTTCCTTAGACAGTTACATTGATTAAAAATCTCAGCTTGCGTGTCGACTGGAAGCAAATATGCACAAACATGTAGAGCAGAAGAATAAAGGAAAGAAAAAACAAATTAGGCCCATTCAAAGAAAGAACACTCAGCCTTTATTTCTATTGATATATATTTGGCCTTCCTAAGAGTCTTAAAACCTGGTTCCGCTAGTTGGCCTGGGGCCTGGATGGGAGTGTGTGATCCTGGAATTGTTTACTGGATTAAATACAAGATCCCACCTCCACTTTATTGTAGACCTACCATCTTAGCTATTTCTCTGTTAATGTTATATTTACTGTTTTGATCTTTTATAATATTTTTATCAGATTGTAAGCCATCTAGAGTTGGCTGGCTGCAAGATGGGTGGCATATAAATTTAATAAAAATAAACAACACTCATTGCGATACATATAAAATAATCAGATCAGTTTGTAATCACTGATTTAAATCTGAGTGTATAGAATAATATTGGTTGGTCTTCCCATTAGGTTGACATAGAATGAAAACATACCTATGCTCTTAGACTCCAAATTTCAAGTGATACATTGGTTGTCTTCTTTTTCCTCCTCCTCCTCTTCCTCCTCCTCCTTCTCTTCTTCTTCTTCTTTTTGTTCTTCTCCTCCTCCTCCTCCCCCTCCTTCTTTTCTTCACCTTCTCTCCCTTCTCCCTTCTTTGCCTATTATTTTTGATTTAATGATACAACCTACATTTGGCTGGAAAATTATTCAAATATTTGCTCAATGTTTAGCCACATTAAAAAAGGTAAAGGTTCCCCCGCACATGTGTGCGAGTCATTTCTGACTCTAGGGGCCGGTGCTTATCTCCGTTTCAAAGCCGAAGAGCCAGCGCTTGTCCGAGGATATCTCCGTGGTCCTGTGGCCAGCATGACTAGACGCCAAAGGCACATGGAACGCTGTTACCTTCCCACCATAGTGGTCTCTATTTTTCTACTTGCATTTTTATGTGCTTTCAAACTGCTAGGTTGGCAGAAGCTGGGACGAGTAACAGGCGCTCACTCTGCTACGCGGCACTCAGGATTCGACCCGCCAAACTGCCGACCTTCTGATCGACAAGCTCAGCGTCCTAACCCACTGAGCCACATTACCACTCCCCAAATTATATTACCAGATTTATAAATGACAAAACAAGAATGGGATAATCCTCTATTATATACATGATGTTCTCCTTTTGTTTCACATTTATTTCCATTATGACAACAGTTTTTAAAGATTCTCTGAGGAGTAATTAAGCATGAAATATATAGAATTAATCATTCTAAGATCTTAAGAAATATTATTTAAGGCCCCTAATTATTTGATTTGCTAATATGAATTATTCCAATTCTTTGTTCTAAAATTCCTGCAAACAACTCATACTTCTTTAACAACCTTGTTTAGTTTTCTGTAAAAGAAGTGTACTGATTTAAAATCATCCAACATACATTCCAGAAAACTGGAACAATTGCTATAAACAGTTCATAAAACTGTTTCTTTTAATGGTATAGATGACAGTGATTAAAAACTTGATAGTACAGGAGAAGAGCAAGATGAGCTGGAAGACAGTGTTAAATGCAGTGAAGAGAAATTCTAAAATAAGCATCTTATCAGAGCTACAAATTATCACAGGGAACACGTAAAATATGTGATTTTATTTTTGTTTTTATTTTAATGGGGCTGCATACTTTTGTCAGCTTTTTTTTTAACTGCAGACGTGCAGAAAATTTGGCACAACATTTATTAACTCAACAAAGACTGTAGCCTATGAAACATTCATGAGCATCTATAGTAATTTGAATGAAAAAGCACAATGGAATTTTAATTTGCAATACATTCCTTCATAATACAATCTGCTAGACCTCTACATAGAATGATCATATATTTCATATTTATGTTTTCTGGAAAATCATTTCTGACAGTACTCTTTAATCCTTATTCATTAACAGGAGTAGCATTTTTCTGAGAACAAAAATAAGGTTAAATATACAAACCCAAGTCGCTGAAACAAAATCAACTGCTTTTATTTGGGGCCCAAATCAGAGTTCTATTAAACATGCTATTAATCTTAAAATGACATCAAAGAAAAAGAACTCACCATGCAGCATTCAAGTAAACATAAGATTTATGGCTTTCTAGATTTTAAATTCTGTCAAATTGGGTTTGGTGAATTGGGATGGTACATAAGCAATGTAAATAAACAAATAAATGGATCATAACCCTGGTTCAATTTTATTCTCTGCCTGGGCTTTAAGCTTTAATTTTCTTCTTTTCTGATGCTTTTCTCTTTGATGCTTTCTGAGATCAGGCCGATATAGTTGAAATTAGAAAAGAAATATTTCACATCTGAAGTCTTTCCAGCCTCCTATTAAACCCACATGAATTATTTACTATTTAGCCAATGGGAGAGGTTAGCTTTTGTGGTGGTGGTAATAGTTTAAAAGACTAAAGGATAATTAATGAGATTGCTAATCTATGATTAGCAATGATTGCTTTACAAAATGCTCAAATATACAAGGATTGTGCCTAATATTTCGCCCACTCAGGCAAATTTTACTTTCCTGAATTTCCTGCATACAGCTCTTACAATATTTTATATTCCAAGAATTGGTAAGAAATAAAATACAAAATTAGAGTAAAAAAACCCAACACTTCTAAGACTTTGTCTCCAGCTCTTTAGGGGTTGGTATTCTGAATTACTGCAGTGCTTTGGTTATTTCCACTATCTCAGTCTTTCCAACATTGGACTCTTCCAAATATATATTGGAATTGCAGTTCCTAGAACTCTCTGAAGTAAGAAACCAACATTAAATGTTTTCTTCAGTCTGGCTCTCACATCTGTGACATTTTAAAATAGAGATACTGTAGGAGATAAGATTGAATTTGCCTGTCAAGCATGCTATTTCATGGCAAGGGGGCAGCCTAAGTGTATTAAGACAAGGCTGTTGTTCTTTTTAAGTAACTTTTTACTTATTTAGGTTAGAAAGCTTTATGATGCCTTTCAGAAAAATAAAAGTTTTTTTTCCAAATGTATCCTATGAATGAAAAAATATACAACCATAGGTGTCTCCTGGGGGAACAAGAGATGAATTATATATTTCAATGGGGCAAAAAACTGGACACATTGACAATAAGAACCATCCATGTGTTAAAATGTGACAATCTGCATAAAGAGGCAGAGTCCTGTGTTTTCAACCAGTATTGATTGTATACTGTATTTTCCGGCGTATAAGACGACTGGGCGTATAAGATGACCCCTGACTTTTGAGAAGATTTTCAAGATTTTTTGTCTTATACGCCGGAAAATACTTACATGCCAGTTGCCAAGTGTCTGACACAAGCCCGATTCAGCCCCGTCTGATGCAAATGGTGCAAAGCCACGCGCTCTTCCAGGCCAGACTCTGCAAACAGCAACCACCGCGGGAACTCTGAGTCCCCGCCTTTCGGCAGCCTGCACAACCAAGCGCGATCTGGCTTTGAGATAGCATTTGCAGACGGAGCAGCCGCCGCGTCTGGAGCCAAGCTCCGCCCAGGAGATGGTTGGCCAGACAGGCCCGGAAGACGTGCTAGAGAGCCGGGCTTGGGGCAGCCATGCTGAGGCTGGCTGGTGAGGGCCACTGCATGGTCTGCGGGCAAGAGTGGCGCCATGTACCGCTGTTCCACACTCTGTGACCGGACAAGCGATTCTTCCAGTCGGTGCGGGTCAGGCGGTGCCTTGGCAGGAGCAAAGGTGCTCCCTTCCTACTGTCAAGCAGCGCGCCTCTGGGGACCGCCTGCCCCTCCTCTTTTCAGGGACCTGACAGCCAGCATTGGAAGCGCCAGCATGGCCAGTCCTACAGAGAGCAACGGCGGCGGCTGCAGTAGCCGCCCCAGGAGCTGATGAGAGTTTGCCCTCCATCACCCATTCGCCATCGGCCGCTTAACCACGGGTCACTATCGCCTACCTCCATTCACCCAGCGATCCCGCCGTCCAGCAGAAAAGAGAAAAGATCAGAGAGGTGAATAGTATTTTCCGGCGTATAAGACGACTGGGCGTATAAGACGACCCCCAACTTTTGAGAAGATTTTCATGGGTTAAAAAGTCGTCTTATACGCCGGAAAATACGGTATATAAAACTGGCTTCAAAACTCACATTTAAGCAATCTAGTATTTAAAACAATGTAAAACTTTTTCAAGTTGAGTTGAAAGAAATTATAGTTGGGTTCAAAAGTGTAAGACTTTTAAATATATCTGTGTAACTCTAATTTCTTTTCTGCAGGAGTGATATAACACTGCTAGACCAAAATCAGTGCAAACAGTGCAACATCTAATAGTGACCTGGCCAAGCCTACTTTTATGTCATAAAATATTGGAAACATCTTGGGGCGGGGAGAGAGAGAGAGAGGGAGAGAGAGAGAGAGAGAGAGAGAGAGAGAGAGAGAGAGAGAGAGAGAGAGAGAGAGAGAGAGAGAGAGAGAGAGAGAGAGAGAGAGAGAGAGAGAGAGAGAGAGAGGGGAGGGAGAGAGAGAGATTACCAGCCTTGAGGAATTCAACTCTGAAAACAACTAGGCATGTTCTAATAACAAGCAAATGAACTTGAACAACTTGATCATACTTGTATACCAAATTTAATCAGAAGGATGGGAAACCATCTGGATTTAGCAATTTAAACTATTTTACAGGTTGTCATTCAGAAAAAGAACACATTTAAAGGGTCTCTATCCATCCTCCCACCAGCCTTGTACTAAGCATCTATACAAACAGAGGATTAGGAAGTAGCTGGCCTCTTGGAATGTGTTTTAAGATATTCTGCTGACAAATTTGTTATGGCCATCTGGCCCTCTTGGCAGGTGCGATGAATCCTAATGAAAAAAGAAAAAGAAAACTAAAGTCTATTCATTGCTGACTCTGATTTTAAAAAAAAGCAATCAACTTTGAAATAATAAAGAGACTGACAGGTGGATAAAAGCATCTGTCCTTCTAGCATATTTCGTACTGTGAAGGACGCGACCAATCGTTCTACTGAAAGTTGTTTAAGGTAGAAAAAGATGCACTGCCAAACAGTGGCAAAAATCAGTAACCTGGGGAATTAAAAGAGCTACAATATGTTTGCAGGTTTAATGTAGCCTTGGAAATTGTACATTTATCCTTAGCTTTCTTTAGAGAGTTCAAAGCAAAGACTCTCCAAGTATCTCTGCAAATGCAGAACACTTCGACTCTGGAATCTAATTGTTCATTTGAACTGCAGTATAAACAGGTAGTCCTTGACATACAACAATTCATTTAGTGACCATTCAAAGTTACCACAACACTGAAGAAAGTGACTTATGACCGTTTTTCACACTTACAACCATTGCAGCATCCCCATAGTCCCATGATCAAAATTCATCTGCTTGGCAACTGATTCATATTTATGATAGTTGCATTGTCCTGGGTGGGTCATGTGATCACCTTTTGTGACTTTCTTACAAGCAAAGTCAATGGAGAAACTGGGTTTGCTTAACAACTGTGTTACTAACGTATCAACATCAGTGATTCACTTAACAATTGTGGCACCAAAGGTGGTGAAATGGGGCAAAACTCATTTAACAATTGTTTCGCTTAGCAACAGAAATTTTGAGCTCAATTGTGGTCATAAATTGAGGATTACCTGTAAAGCAGGTATTAGTCTAAACAAGTTGCTGGAAGTTTGCTTCTCACAGTCCCTCTATAAAGTGATTTAATAACCTTGATCCATGAACATAAGTTCTAAATATGATTTCTTTCCGATGAAGTTTCTCTAGGACACCACCACAGAATATGGAACTAAAATAGGCACTCCTATCAACAAAAAGTTCTCCTTCTATATCTGGGGGCCTCTAGATTTGGCAACGTTAACAAGGAATAATCAGGGCTGTGAAGATGCAACTTGAAGTCCAGGCTGAGCTCAATGAGTGCTTTGGAACAACCTGCCTCCAGAAGCTGTGAATGCTCCAACACTGGAAGTTTTTAAGAAGAGACTGGACAGCCATTTGTCCGAAATGGTATAGGGTTTCCTGCCTGAGCAGGGGGTTGGACTAGATGACCTCCAAGTTCCCTTCCATCATCATCATCATCATCATCATCATCATCATCATCATCATCATCATTATTATTATTATTATTATTATTATTATTATTATTATTATTATTATTATTATTATTATTATTATCCTTGTCTCATCTGCATTGACCACATAGGGGTTGCTTTTGTGGGGAACAACAACACAACGCTTAGACTTATATGTATACCACTTCACAGCTCTCTCTAAGTGGTTACAGAGTCAGCCTATCCCCCCCCCCAACAATCTGGGTCCTCATTTTACCCATCTCGGAAGGATAGAGGGCTGAGTCAACCTTGAGCTGGTCAGGATCAAACTGCTAGATGCAGTGCCTTCCCAAAAGAAGGGCAAGGTGTAAACTTAACAAAGAATAATTACTATTGCTGATTGTACAAATTTATAAAGTTTACAAATTTTGGAATATGTGCAAAAAACTAGAAGGGATGCGTTTAACATCTGCTGAGAAGTAGTTAGACAAACCATTTATGGATATCTATTATTCACCCTCATGGAATGTGCTAATGCCATTACAGAGTTAGAAGATTCTAGTAGATTCCAGGGAATCTGCTTCATTTCATCAAACCACACCAAATTCTAGAGCAAATAAAGGACATTATTCTTTCATTTGCTATAACCCCCCCCAACCTTGCCAACTGTGGGGTTTTTTTTCCACATCTATAACATGCAATTAAACAACACCATATTACTTACTCTCCAAAGGAGAATTGAGATCCTTTTGAAAAAGATCTTTAGATATTGGATTTAATGTAAAAGATAGGAGAATGTACTGAAACACAGAACTGTAGATAATTAAAACAGTAAATAAAAGGAGCCATATTTAATTAATTTAAGACTTAAATAAAACAAAACTTTGCTTTTGTCCTGGCTTTTCTCACTTATTTTTCTTGGCCTCATTCGCTGTTGGATATAACTCCTACTATAGTACTTAAACGCCAAATGCAGTCCTCAGCTAAAATATGTTGCATGTTCCTGCTGTGAATAAAAGCTGGGTGTAAAAAAACAATTTAACTTTGGAACATGGAAATTCATTTTGGGGAATAGTCCAAGATATGAAATGATTTTAAGTTGGATCCAGATGTAGCCATATCTGTAACAGGGCCATTAAAATAAAAAGAACAACTAGAATTTTTTTAAAAAATGGGACTTCAGTTGGCTAAAAATTGTTAACTAATTAGCAATTAGCAATTTGTTTTGTTCTAAATATGATTACAACTGGATCCAACCAACCAGATTCAAAAAATGGTGTCCAAAATTATTATGCAAAATATTTATAAATGAGAGAAATATGTTTACAGCAATTAGTAAACAATATAAGAAACAATCAAAGATATATGAATGTTTTATTTATTAAATAAACACTCCATTTAGATGAGAAAAGGTGCTTCATGAGTTCTCTGGATGCTTATGTGGCCCTTATTAACTCAACAGTGGACAACTACTGAGAAATGGATTGTACAAATCTTTGAGGCAAAGATTGGTCATAGTATTATATATAGTCCAATGACTGAGCTGCCTAACCATGTTGTACTGTACATCTTTAGCCATTCCCCACTGTCAGTTTGTTATAACATTGTTGATACTGAAAACATCATCATCATCATCATCATCATCATCATCATCATCATCATAAAGTTGGAAGGGACCTTGGAGGTCATCTAGTCCAACCCCCTGCTCAGGCAGTCTCTTCTTAAAAACTTCCAGTGTTGGAGCATTCACAGCTTCTGGAGGCAGGTTGTTCCACTGATTAATTGTTCTAACTGTCAGGTAGTTTCTCCTTAGTTCTAGGTTGCTTCTCTCCTTGATTAGTTTCCATCCATTGCTTCTTGTCCTGCCCTCAGGTGCTTTGGAGAATAGCTTGACTCCCTCCTCTTTGTGGCAGCCCCTGAGATATTGGAACACTGCTATCATGTCCCTCTTCATTATTTTTATTTTTTTTATTTATTTTAATTCCATTTATATCCCGCCCTTCTCCGAAGACTCAGGGTGGCTTACAAGCTTAGCAGTAGCCTTCATTCTATGTATATGCCTGCTTATTTGGGCTTTCATACACCCCCCCAAGCGGCATTATTACAAAGTCAGCTTATTGCCCCCAACAATCTGGGTCCTCATTTTACCTACCTCGGAAGGATGGAAGGCTGAGTCAACCTTGAGCTTGGTGGGACTCGAACCTGCACTAATTGCAGGCAGCTGGTGTTACTTAAGGAGGCATTAGCCCACTGCTCCACCAAGGCTCTAGACATACCCAATTCCAGCAGCCATTCCTTATATGTTTTAATCTCCAGTCCCCTAATCATCTTGGTTGCTCTTCTCTGTACTCTTTCTAGAGTCTCAACATCTTTTTTACATCGTGGTGACCAAAACTGGATGCAGTATTCCAAGTGTGGCCTTACCAAGGCATTGTAAAGTGGTATTAATACTTGACGTGATCTTGATCCTATCCCTCTGTTAACGCAGCCTAGCACTGTGTTGGCTTTTTGGCAGCTGCAGCACACTGCTGGCTCATATTGAAGTGATTGTTCACTAGACTCTGAGATCCCTCTCACAGTTACTACTACTGAGCAAGATACCCCTTATACTATACCTGTAGATTTGATTTTTCCTGCCTAAATGTAGAACCTTACTCTTTTCACCATTGAATTTCATTTTGTTAGATAGCGTCCAGTGTTCAAGTCTGTCCAGATCCTCCTGTATCTTAAGCCTGTCTTCTGGAGTGTTGGCTGTTCCTGCCAGCTTGGTGTCGTCTGCAAATTTGATGAGTTCCCCATTTATCCCTTCATCCAAATCATTGATGAAGATGTTGAAGAGCACTGGGCCCAGAACAGAGCCCTGGGGCACTCCTCTACATATTTCCCTCCATATAGATGTGGTTCCATTGAGGACCACATGCTGAGTATGGTCGGCCAGCCAGCTACGAATCCATCTGGTGGTGAATCTGTCTAACCCACATTTTTCTATCTTATCAAGTAGAAGGTTGTGATCTACTTTATCAAATGCCTTACTAAAGTCCAAGTAAATTATATCCACAGCATTCCTCTGTTCCATTAATTTTGTCACTTGGTCAAAGAATGCAATAAGATTTGTCTGGCATGACCCTCCGTTGATAGGGCTTGCAACTTGGGTGTCCTCCTGGATTCACGGCTCACTTTGGAAGATCATATAGGAACCGTGACCAGAGGGGCTTTTGCCCAGGTTTGCCTGGTGCACCAGTTGCGGCCCTATTTGGACCGAGATGCCCTACGCACAGTCACTCATGCGCTTGTGACCTCCCGGATAGACTACTGCAATGCTCTCTACATGGGGCTGCCCTTGAGGACCACTCAGAGGCTTCAGCTGGTGCAGAATGTGGCTGCGCGAGTTGTGATGGAAGTTTCCCAATACTCCCATGTAACACATCTCCTCCGCAAGCTGCATTGGCTTCCGGTTACCCTCCGGGTGAGATTCAAGGTGCTGGTGATGACCTATAAAGCCCTAAATGGCATGGGTCTGGGTTATCTTAGGGAGCACCTGCTGCCAGCATCAATCTCCCATCGTCCTGTGTGCTCCCACAGGGAGGGCCTCCTTAGGGTGCTGCCGGTCAGTGAGTGCCGGCGGGTGATCCCCAGGGGGAGGGCGTTCTCTGTGGGCGTGCCTGCCCTGTGGAACAACCTGCCTGTGGAACTCCGTACCGCCCCCGACCTTCGTTCGTTTCGCCGGGACTTAAAAACCTGGTTGTTTGATTTATCTGGCCTGGACTGAGGGGTTTTAAATTTTTAAATTTTAACTTTAAAATTTAAATTTGGGCTATTGTTATTTAATCCTATTTTAATTTTAACTCTATCTTAACCTTTGTATTGTTTTAACTGTTTTTAACTTTGCCCTGTAAACCGCCCTGAGTCCTTCGGGAATAGGGCGATATAGAAATCTAATAAATAAATAAATAAATCTGTTTTTGACAAACCCATGTTGGCTTTTAGTAATGACCTTGTTGGCCTCTAGGTGCTCACTGATTCGTTGTTTGATTATCTTTTCCAGAATCTTCCCAGGTATTGAGGTCAGGCTGATAGGTCTGTAATTTCCTGGATCCATTTTTTTCCTTTTTTGAAGATGGGAACTACATCAGATCTTTTCCAATCCTCTGGTAGTTCTGAGATCACATCTGCCAGTTCCTTGAAAATCTTGAGGTGTAATCCGTCTGTTCATGGTGATTTGAACTCATCTAGGCTGGACAGGTGCTCACTTACCATTTTCTTGCCTATCTTAACTTGTGTTTCTATTCTGTTTTTTATGACACTATTTTTGATAGGTTGGTCTGTTTTTTTCCCCTTTGTGTAAAAACAGATGCAAAAAAAGAGTTAAATAGTTTTGCTTTCTCCCTGTTGCTTGTCACCTTCTTGCCACTTTCACCGACTAATGGACCAATCATTTCCTTCACTTTTTTCTTGTTTTTTACATGTTGAAAGAAGCTTTTTTGTTATTGTTGACTTTGGTCGCAAGCCTTAGTTCATTTTGAGCCTTAGATTTCCTCACTTCATCTTTGCAGGCTCGGGCTATTTGCTGATATTCTGACTTAGTTATGTGCCCCTCTTTCCACTTTCTATACTTGTCCTTTTTATCTTTCAATTTGTCAGAGAGTTCTTTATGCAGCCATGCTGGTTTCTTTTGAGAGCTGTTATTTTTCCTCTTTGTTGGTATTGTGCTAGACTGGGCTTTTATTATCTCACTTTTCAAAATTTCCCAAGCTTCTTGAATTGTTTTCCCCTTGAGGATTCTCATCCATGGAATCCTTCTCAAGCCCTCTCTAAGTTTATTGAAATTAGCTCTCTTAAAGTCCAGGACTCTAGTATGACTGTGTTCTATTGCTTGTGCTTCTATAATGTTGAATTCCAATATTGCATGATCACTTCCTCCCAAGGTTTCTTTGGCTTCAACACCTTCTATCATTTCATCTCTGTTAGTGAGAATTATATCCAAAATGGCTAATCCCCTAGTTCCCCCTCTCTACTTTTTGGGTGACAAAGTTGTCTGCTAGGTTTGTCAGGAATCTGTTTGATCTTCCACTTGGTGCGGAGTTTGTCTATGTATATGTATATAGTAAATTTCTTAAAGAAACTTGGCTTTTTCTTTCAATCAGCTTTCAAACATTATCTGAATAGCCTATACTCTATCTTGTGCAAACCACAGCCAAAATATTATGTATTCAAAAAAAAAATCCCTCTGGCACATTTATTATTACTTAGACAGTTGTAATCAATCAGAAATGTAGGGAGGACATTTATTTTTTAGCCATTTTTACATGTCTCTGATTAATATACATGCTTATTAACAGGCTTGGGAAGAATATAGAAACTGATAGTTTCAGCATTTTTTTTTCATTTTTCTTTTCATTTTTTTTCTTTTTCACCAAATTGCTTTGACACAATTGTACTTGCCCTGCTTGTTTGAAAACAAATGATTCTGTTTCAGTATGCTTCCTGTTCCAGCCTTTTTAAATGCTTTTCTTTCTTTCTTTCTTTCTTTCTTTCTTTCTTTCTTTCTTTCTTTCTTTCTTTCTTTCTTTCTTTCTTTCTTTCCTTCCTTCCTTCCTTCCTTCCTTCCTTCCTTCCTTCCTTCCTTTCTCCCTTTCTCCCTTTCTTTCTTTTTCTCCCTACTTCATTTTCAAATGTGATTGAGTATATGCATATGTTAAGAGTGTTATTTGTATATGTATGTTGAAATACTGGCACATTCCAGATGGAAACATAAACTATCTGCAACATTTGCATCTCCTCTTAAATTTTATTTCAGTTCACTTTAGGAAGAACCAATGTGGCTCCCAGTTATGAGTTCTCATGGATTTTTCAACTAAATTTCCTTCATGCTGGCTGAGTCATTTGGGAGAGAGCACGTTAATATAGTAGAAGAGATTGTTACAGCAACTACTTGCCATGAGAAGTGTTGGTTTGATATAGGATGATCTTTAAAGTGGGCAAACAAACAAATAACAAGCTTCTCTTTTTAAAAATATTCAACAAAAATCAGTGATAGTGTTGTACAGCTAAACAGAGCCAGTTTTGGCCAACTAAAACCATCAGAAGCAAATCAGAAACTTTGGTGTAAAACTAAACTTGGCAACAAAAATAATGTTGGTACACATTGAATAATTTATTTTCTACTAATTATTATGGTTAAAGCAATGGGTCAAATTACAAGGAATGGTTGCTGGAATTGGGTATGTCTAGTTTAATGAAAAGAAGGACTACGGGTGACATGATAGCAGTCTTCCAATATCTCAGGGGCTGCCACAGAGAAGAGGGAGTCAAGCTATTCTCCAAAGCACCCAAAGGCAGAACAAGAAGCAACAGATGGAAATTAACAAAGAGAGAAGCAACCTAGAACTAAGGAGAAACTTCCTGACAGTTAGAACAATTAACCAGTGGAACAACCTGCCTCCAGAAGCTGTGAATGCTCCAACACTGGAAGTCTTTAAGAAGAGACTGGACAGTCATTTGTCTGAAATGGTATAGGGTCCCTTCCAACTTTATTTATTTTATTATTATTATTATTATTATTATTATTATTATTATTATTATTATTATTATTATTATTATTATTATTGTTGTTGTTGTTGTTGTTGTTGTTGTTGTTGTTGTTGTTCTTCTTCTTCTTCTTCTTCTTCTTCTTCTTCTTCTTCTTCTTCTTCTTCTTCTTCTTCTTCTTCTTTTTGTTCTTGTTATTTCTTCATTGTTTGCTGCAAAATAAAGACAAGATTTTTTTTAAGTATTAACTTATCATGTATAAAAATTTGGAGATAAAGCTATGGCACAAAAAAGCCAGAAGGTATTTTGAGATAAAGAGAAAGCAGTAAATTGAAAGAAAAAAGAAGAATGAAAAGTCAAATAAGCCAAATACATAATTAAACAGTCCGGAAAAGTATAAAGAGAGTAAGAATACATGGCTTAATGGTAGTTGTAGTTTTTATTTTAAACATTTAAAATCCCTGGTTCCATCTCCAACTTCTAATATAGGATGATCATGAGATCCTGGATAGCTAATATCAATCAATCAGAGGAAACATTATTCAAATTGACCTGGTGCCATTAAGATATCTTAGAAAAGCAATTTTTAGATTTCTAAGGTACCATGACTAGCTGATTTAGAAGTTTGATATTTGTCTAGTTCCCCAAATATTTGGAAGAGGAGAGGTGGACTAGCATCACAACATTTAGGACATATATTTGTATAGTTGTGTATGTAGTCAAAGCTCTATACATAGCAATAGGGTTTATTCTCCTTGATTAGGGCCATGCACGCTGATAGCAACAATGGCACAGGCAATTCATCTGATATATTTGATATTCACCTTTCATCTTTTCTGACAATATAATACCACTGGCACTTCTAAGATAAGCATTGCAGTATCTAAGACCTTATTCAAATACAGTAGGAAATGCTACCATTTTGTCACTCATCTTAATTTTGTGTTGTCCTTTTATCTCCCTTGCAGTAGTCCTTTGAAAATAAATCTAAAACCTTCTTCATAATTCCCAGAAGTAGATTAGTTTTGCTATGACAATATTAGATTTGCTTTATGAATGTATCGACCACCACTTCCTCTGAAAGGACAATAACATTTTTCTTGGAAGAGGAGAGACTTTAAATATATATTTTATTATCAAATGTTTATCCTGCCTTTCCCTTTATATATAAAATCATGCATTCATTCTAAGCAAAGGAAAAAAATTAAGTCAAAGAATATTTACCCAGTACTTTTTTTTAGTTCTAATAAGCTTGAGTAGAAAGTAACATTTAGTTCTTAATGAACACCCAGATATTTATGTGGAGACTATAAGCAGTACGTGAGGGAAAAAGTAATCAATATTAGAGGCTGTTAGTATCTCTTAAATCAATTGCTTGAGAATATGTATCTTTCTCATGACTAGTAGCTAATCGCTTTTTAAATTTCTTCAAACCGGTGTCCATCATTGTGTGGGATCAAATCAATTCTGCATAGTTTAAATGAATGTTATGTGAAGAATGTTATCCTTTTGTCTGCCTTAAATCCTCACGAAGCTCAACTTTGGGGAACACAGACATTAATTTATTTATCTTAGTTATGATTATCCAGACTTTTTGAAAGAATCCATTTTCTTAGAGGAGCTGCTCCAACTTTTTGCTGCTTTGGTTATTATTTTCTAAGGCAGAGTTCCCCAACCTTTTGGGCACCAGGGACCGGTTCTGTGGAGAAAGGTTTTTCCACAGACCGGAGAGTGCATGGTTTTGTGGGCTGCCTACATCCCACGGATGGGGCTTTGCTTGTTTGCATAGACTGGTTGCTGGCATACTGCTGCCCAGTACTGGTCCACGGACCGGAGGTTGGGGACCCCTGTTCTAAGGGGCTGCAATTAGAACAGTACCTATGATTTTTAGTTAATCTCATTGAAGTATTGTGAAAACATCATGCTTCTTTCCATTTCGCTTTGAAATGATTGATTGATTGATTGATGGGGAGGGCTCCATATTTTTTAAAATACATGGAAATGGTTCTGAGAGGGAGAAAAAAAGTAAGAAACACTACTGTGAGTCAAGGGTTTCATCAGACTCTTGACCGAAACTCCAGGATCAGTTCCTCTTCAGTTCTTGGCAGTTCAGATCTGTTTATACATATATGTATGTGAAGTTAGGATTTTCGGCCCCAGTGTGCGCCATATGACATTTCCCTGTAGAATTTGATTTGCCACTTTTACCAGCCATTCCAAAGGTTGAAGCTCTTTTGCTCTCTTCTCATAATTTCATTTATCCCAAAGAGTTTGATGTTGTTATTAAGCTTAATTCACACACCTTTAATTTTAGACGATTGATGAATGAATGTAAAAATAATAATCCTTGTATAAATGTATGTATGCCTGTATGTATCAAACTTGTACACTGCCCATCTTATAAATAGCTTACAGATGTTGAATAAAATACAAAATAAAACATTAAAATAATAAATACTAAACAATAACAATACAGATCCAAATCCATGCGTTATCCTGCTGTTACACTGTGAGAAGTGTCTATTTATTTCCACTCTCTTAAGTCCAGTTCCTGAAAAAAGGTACTGATCCATCATTTTTTGGTTTTGTTTTGA
The DNA here is from genome assembly GCF_964194415.1 of Vipera berus. NCBI lineage: Eukaryota > Metazoa > Chordata > Lepidosauria > Squamata > Viperidae > Vipera > Vipera berus. The sequence goes on from NC_138202.1 coordinate 283,777,421, forward strand.
TTTTTAGCCATGATTTGCTAAAATTTGCTCAGGTGTCTTTTTAAAAAAACTTTATAAAAAGGCCTTTGTAAATCCAAGTAAATACTCTCTATTGAATCACTCTACTCACATGGTCTGAGTTCAGGGTTTGGGAGATGAGTGAGGTAAGAGCTTCTGCAGGTGGGAGATTACAAGCTGTTCTTCAAGTCCTTTTGAGCTCCAGTGTCTGATGCCTCTAAACCAGTGATCTATGATTCGTCTTGTGACTCAGTTGAGCAAAGCACCATCTATTTCCCCAGCATTTATATTGCAATGGAAGATGGAGCTATGGACCTACTTTCAAACTGGAACAATAGCAATAGCAATAGCACTTATATACCTCTTCATAGCGCTTTACAGCCCTCTCTAAGTAGTTTACAAAATTACAGTTTACCAACTTTGGAAGGATGGAAGGCTGAGTCAACCTTGAACCAGTGAGAATTGAACTGCTGGCAGTTGGCAGAGTTAACCTGCAATACTGCATTCTAATCACTGTGCCATCATGGCTCTCTCCATGCGACCTTAAATTAAGTGTACTGTATATTCCAGTGATAGCAAAAGTCATAAAATTACAGACAGTGATTCTAAATCTGAAATATGTATGAAGATGGCAAACGGAGAAAAGCTGTGTTTTGAATATAATTGTAAACATCTGTAATCATGAATATTAATTTTCTGTAACCAAAAACCTACAGTGTTTTCTGTAACCAAAAACCTGCCAAAGTTGTGTGGCTGAACGACAAGCAGAAGTACATCTACTGCAAGGGCCAAAATTCCTTAAAAATACTTGTCCTTTTTCTATGAATTCTATTTTTCTAAAGAATTTTTCCAGCCCTCCCCGCAATACACTGAACTCTTACCTTCCCATTTTGCACTCCACAAATAAATCCAATTTTCAGGCCCAACTATGGATCCAACCACATCAGTGCTATAGAAGGAAGCAGTCCTCTTCACCCAGAGTACTTCTAGTTCTTCCTAAGTTCACTGCCTCCATCATCTGTACCAGTATGATGAAGCAATTTGACTTTATTCAATAGCTAAAGGCAATATTTAGCCCTCTAGCTGTTGGAGATTCCATTCTGCAGAGAATAAGCAATTTTCATCCCATTTTAATTTAGATGTCTATCCTGAGCCATTGAGCATACTCATTTTTAATGGTGATTTCCAATTCCTACGTTGTTGCGACTCTATGAAGCAAATTATAGGGATTGAGCATCCTCAAAAAGGAGTTAGTATAACTTTTTATTGGCTAGTCATGTGTAAGAGGATATGGGCCCTTTCCTAAATGAGGACCATCTTTGTAATGTATTGGGATTTTACTTGAACTGTTCGCATGTCTGTTTAAATGCTGCTTAAGGTTGCTCAATTGGTGTGTCTGTGTAATGGTCACTGACTAGCCAGACTTGCTGTCTCCAAGAAGATCATTGGATGATTTGGGGTGGGAATGGGTTCCTTTAAACCTATTGGCTGCCGCCTAGTGGCCAACCGTATAAGTAGCTGCGCAGAAGCCTCTGCTTCAGTTCTGTTCCTGTTTGCCTCAATAAAGCAATGTTCCTGTTTGCAACCTCTCGTCTCGCTTATTGCCAGCAAAGAACTCACTACACAACAATCTTGCCTCCTCACAACCCCATGGGTTTCCAAGGACATCAAAAGCTGAGACAATTAACTATCAGCTAAGCTCCTGCTTCAAAGAAAATGTTGCAAAGGTAGTTTTGCAGTTTTGATTAAGAGGCAAATGTCTCCTGTTGGCAGGAATATCCATTTTCTTTGCCACTTGATAGTTTCCCCTTCCTGCCAGGAGAATAAAAGTAATTGTGCCTTGCACCATCCCCTCTTTTTTCATGGAACCAGAGTTCTTTTGGTTTTCTTTTTTCTTTGCTGTGAAAATAATAAGGCTATGAAGAGGGGCTACATGCCACTGGCCCTGTTTCTTTACTTGTAACATGTGGAAGAAAGAGAGAAAGGCAGGCAGGCAGGCAGGCAGGGAGAGAGAGAGAGAGAGAGAGAGAGAGAGAGAGAGAGAGCTGTTCAGAGTCGCTTTCAACCAGCTGATGGATAGCAAATAAATTTGATAAATAAATTTAAAAAATATAAATAAATAAACATTAACATCAATGATCCTGCAGGATAAGATCTGGCCCTATTTCATTGCACTATATGCAATAATGCTTTCGAAACACTGCATTTGAACTTCACTGAAATGCTGAATGAGTCATGAAGTCTTTAAGACCACCTTGTAGTCATTGCCATATGTTACTCAGTCATTAGTGTGGCCTGCTCCCAACCACAATATTATAATTATATTGTGAGAGTACAAGCCAAATACATGGAGAACACCTCCCATTGTTCTTTTTCCCCCTTTTTTTCTTTTTTCTTTCTTTATTAAAGAAGTTAAGCATAATCCTGCTTTCCATAATTAAGTGAATATTGTGTACTTCCTGGCTAGTTTTATCATATCATTGTCAGATCTGAGGCAGGCAAAATTAAAAAGGGCATCTATAAAAGACAGGGGATGTTTGTTTGCATTTAATGGGGAAGAAGATAATCTGCAATTTTGTAATATGTATGCAGTCATTTTCTTTTTTTAAAAAAAAAACTTGGAGTTTCACAAGTAGAAATGTGAAAGCATATTTCCATATTATACCAATTAACTAAGTATTTATCAGTGTAGATGGCTTCCAGTGCTTTTAGAAATGTATTTAGTAGCTAATGGGAGCCAAATTAGATATAAAGATTGCCACATACTTACTCAGCTCTAGCATGTTAGGATTGGGAATATGGCAGCATGAAGTAATAATCCAAATCAACTCCCTCTTACACACACACATACACAGACAGACAGACAGACAATGGGCTCCACAAGTAATAGGATAGGTTTCACACCTATTTAATTTTTCCCCCAAGCCTTTTGCTTTTGTGCAACTGGCTTCTTGATTTTCTTACCAACAGGACCCAATATGTGCAGTGAGTAGTCCTCAATGGTACAACACCCACATGAAGAGAAGTAAGGCGACATCTTAAGCCCAGTACACTTCAATATCTTCATCAATGACTTAGATGAGGGAATAGTGGACGATCACTTGACTATGAGCCAGCAGTGTGCAGCAGCAGCCAAAAAAGCTAATACAATCCTGGGTTGCATAAACAGAGGCATAGAATCAAGATCACATGAAGTATTAGTACTGCTTTATAAAACCATAGTAAGATCACACCTGGAATACTGCAACCAATCTTGGTCACCATCTCACAAAAAAGATGTTGAGAGTTTGGAAAAAAATCAGAGAAGAGCAACTAAGATGATTAAAGGCCTGGAGACTAAAACATATGAAGAATGGCTGCAGGACTTGGGTTTGGCTAGTCTAAAAAAAAAGAAGAAATAGGGGTGACATGATAGCAGTATTCCAGTTGGTGAGAGGCTTCCACAAAGAAGAGGGAGTCAAATTATTCTCCAAACACCAGAGGGCAGGACAAGAAACAATGGTTGGAAACTGATCAAAGAGAGAAGCAACCTGAAACTAAGGAGAGAGTTCCTAACAGTGAGGACAATTAACCAGTGGAATAGCTTGCCCTCAGAAATTGTGGGTGCTCCATCACTGAAGCTTTTTAATTAAAGACTAGGTAGTCACTTGTCTGAGATGGTATAGGTTCTCCTGCTTGAGTGGGGGGCTGAACTAGAAGACTTCCAAGGTCCCTCCCTATTCTATTCTATTCTATTCTATTCTATTCTATTCTATTCTATTCTATTCTATTCTATTCTATTCTATTCTATTCTATTCTATTCTATTCTATTCTATTCTATTCTATTCTATTCTATTATTCTATTCTATTCTATTCTATTCTATTCTATTCTATTCTATTCTATTCTATTCTATTCTATTCTATTCTATTCTATTCTATTCTATTCTATTCTATTCTATTCTATTCTATTCTATTCTATTCTATTCTATTCTAATAGTGGCTCTCTACAGTTTGCACAAAGATAAGTTTTTCCCACGTAGAATTGAAGGTGTAAAAGCAACGTTTCGACGAAATCCCATCCATCATCATCAGGCTGGTGGCTTCTGCTTCCTTCTTCTGGGAGAAGCATGTGGTAGTGACTGTTTGTTCCTCTTTTTTAAACTGTCAGAGGGGGTGTGTTCTGTGGGTGGAGGTGTGCTCTGATTGGGTGGGGGATTAGGTGTGTTCTGATTGGGTGGGAGTGTGTTTTGAATGGGAGGGTGTTCTGATATAATGCATGTAGTGCTGGGATAACCACGTAACACTTTGAAACCTAAGAACGGGGAATTTCAGTCGAAAATATGCATACATATATTTCCCATTTAGAGGTGTTAACAATTGCCTACTATATTGTTCTAACCATAACAAAACAATGTGAATCAAGTTCTTGAAATACTAAGTAGATAATGTTCCATTAAGAACATTATGTTCCTATCAGGTACTTATGATTAATTCTTAATGCTTGGTTCTGTGCTTTACTTTTTCAGAAATGGTACACAGTATCACTTTTACCAGCAATGTGTGTGTTTGTGTGTGTCTGACAGATATTCATTCCACTTGAACAGAAGGAGGCAAGACTTCCAAAGATTATTCTTCACACATTACAGTCTACATCCACACTTATTTGTATGAGTAAATTGACTACAGTAACATCTGCCCTGGTTCTAAAAGAAATGGGGAAAGTGGGCATGAAGAAAGTGAAAGGAGAAAAATGGACAAAGTAGAAACAGGAGAAAGTAATTTGCAAGTCGATGTGTAGAACGTAAGTTTCTCCTTTTCAGATGTCCATGGCAGAGAGTGAGAATATTTACCACACTGGGCAAGATGAACGTAGTCATTCTTGCATGTAGATTTCAACTCATGAAGCTGCTGAAAGTCTGGCATTTCAGAAGGCAGGAGGGAATTAATTACAAGGCAAATTCAACTATATCTCTCCCTATCATTTCTCACTCCCAACAAAACTGAAGAGCTCGTTCTGGAGGAGGTTTTCACACCACAGTGTGATCCTTTCCAAGAGCTTCTCCACTCAGCTCAGATCCTTCCCAGCAGCTTCTTGGTTTTTGTTCTTATCGATATAATTTACTTTGCAGAAATATATCTATAAAATATTAACAATCCATTCCCTCTTTGCATTGCAAAACAAGCATGTACAAATGCACATACACACACACATCACTAGTCAAATTAAACTTTAAGGACAATTTTTAAATTGTTGTAGGACTAGAGTGTAGTTGAACTATAAGCCATATTTTTCGACAAGAGATTAATGGCAACATGCATAGAGGGGGAAAAAAGAATGGCCAATGGTCAGCTATTTGGTATGTGAGGTATTATATGCTGCACATATTACTGTACTTAACTTTTCAGATGAAGATTATTAGGTCAAACTGAGGAAGTATTTCAAAGTTGGCGGATATCAATGAGTGACTGCATTTTTGGTAAATGTTCCCTTAGGTTTTCATGTTATGAAAGTAATATGACCATAATCATAATCTGACCTATACATAGGCCAGCTGATTAAAAGCTTGGTAGAGTGGCTTTTTGCTATATAAAAGTATTTAGTAAGATGCATTCCTACAGTAAAATGTTATTTAAGATAGGTTTTCGTATGTGAACAGGAGTCCAACAATGCTTTACTTCAGCCCTTTTCCATTTGTTACTGCAGGGAGTTACTTCTGTTAACATTACTCTTCATTTTTACGCAGAGTATATTCTATCCTTATTTATTTCATTTCATAAAAGAGTTGGAGTTCTCATTCAAAAGAATATTCTAGTATGTTTGTTTATTTTATGGTTGGAATACTACTGTGAGACTAAAGTAAAATACAAAGCTGGAAAACCTAGATGCCATTTAATCCTATTCCAATAACAACCAAAATAAGAAATATATTGCAACGCAGAAAACATCTGTTGATGTCAAACTTTCACTGAACTGGTCACTTTTGCTCAATGACCGGCAAAATCACTTTAGGGGAAATGCTACAGATGGCTTTCAGATTTCTGCATAATCTACTCCAGCAATTAAATAGAAAAGTTTTTTTTTTAAAAAAGCAGCAGCTGTTAAACTAGTAGATCTATCAGCATTTTAGTATAACATGTAGTTCAATCTTTGAACTTCACACCCTACCCCCATAAGCCAGAAAAATTTGTATCTGAATGAGAGTTAAACACTGCTGACTTGAATGGTATGAGCAATGATTTTTTTTCCTGACTGCCAAATCCAAATCATATAAAGGCGGATGTTCCTAAATGGATGAAATAACATACTGAGAGAAGACTGTCCTTCTGACATTTGTGCTCGGCAACCTAGAATGTTAAACTCGGACAAAGGTAATGTGATTGGGATGCATGCTTATTCATTACACTCTCTGATGTGTTTCCATATCCCTTTTGGCTAGCCAGCTGTCAGACTGGAGACAACCACAGACTCAGCTGGTACTAATTTCTAGGCTATCCAATACAGATGGAAAATACAAAGTGAAGAAGCAGCCATTAGCACCCTTATGACGCCTGACCATCTCGGGAATGTTTCTGCGGGCATCCTTCTGTAAGAACCGCCACACCAAGAGAGACACACTGAATCTTCTCATCTGGAGTTCTTTTATGATGGTAGCCAATACCGAGACAGGAAACAAAGGCAGGACATTCTCTGTGCAAAACTTTGTCATTCCACATGCTGCCATGTGGGAAAAAGGGGAAGTCTTCCTGACTCCGGCTCTTGCTCAATGTGTCTTGACTCATGAACCTTAATAACCAATATGGATTTTTAAAATCCTTACTTGAGTAAGTACAGATGTTGCTGCTCTGTCAAATAGCCGTTCTTCCTTTGAACTGTGTCATTCGTTTATTCATCTCACTTACATTATGTGTCCTTGAGTTCATCAACTGAACTTCATCTTGCATGTATTGTAAAACGGTCCAATATTTACCAGGCTTGAGTAAAAATAAAAATGAATTGTTTCACATACTTGCGCTGTGCTTGGGGATAACCACCGGCGATTCAATCACTCTTTGACAAATAGCATTAGTTTAATTCTATTCAAATTACAGGGAAGCTGAGCAACATTATTTCAAACCATATAACACATTTTAGATCAGTGGCCAATTGCTTTGCTATTAGGAATCGGTTTTATTCTGTTGCACTAGTACAATAACACAGTTCGCCCCTCTTCCCAGTGAGGCAAATATTCAGTCTTTTCTTACCAATCAGCACGACTGAGTTTCACGGAAGTATTACAGTGATAGGACAGTCATTTCATTCTACTCTCAAACATTACTCCATAGTGACTTCTTCCCAAGAAACCCCCACAATGAACTCCAATGTGATACAGGATATTTGGAGTTTTCTCTAGGGCATACAGTCACTTTGTGCAAGACATTGGCATTTATTTATTTATTTTTGTGGAGGGTGGGGGAGGGTTGTTACTGCTGTCCTGTATGAATGGTGAATTCAGTTTATTGATTTATTTATTCAATTTGCATAACCACTCAACTCATATATGTGACTCCAGGTGGTTCACAAGAATTAGAAACAGCAGCAAAAACAATAAAAATAAAAATAACAAACATAGAGCTAAAGCTTAAACCACTGTTAAAAACTCGGTGAAACAATAACACAATCACAATGAGCAGGTAAATACAATCAATACAAAATAACATAATAAGAGAGTTGGAAGGGGTCTCGGAGGTCTTCTAGTCCAACCCCCTTGCTCATACCATTCAGACATTCAGTTCAGTATATAAAGATTTTTTTTTATTGAAAAGTTTTACAGTACATTTTAACTTTAACAATCCCCCCTCCCCCACCCCCTATCTGACCCTCCCTATCCCTCCCACCCATTCCCCCCTCCCCCCCAACTTCCCAGAGCTAAATACAGGGTATAAAAACAAAGAACAATCATAAGCATCCATATGCTAACAACAATAAACTATTAATTCTATCCCCCTCTAGCTCATATAGAATGATTACAATCAACATATTAAAAAAAACAGAAAAGGAAACTTACTCAAATGCTAAATGAAATTTCTTAGTCCCATATTTGTTCTGGATATAATCAATCCACTTTTTCCACTCCATAATATAACGTTCTTGCGAATGATCTTTCAGATAAGCCGAAATCTTTGCCATTTCTGCCAGGTCAGAAACTTTTAGAGTCCATTCTTCTATAGTCGGCAGCTCCTCCTTTTTCCAATATTGACCTATTAAAAGTCTTGCTGCTGTGATTAAATTCAGCATCAACTTAACGTCCACCACAGTAGCTTCTGTGATTATGGCCAACAAAAACAGTTGCGGACAAAACTTTATCCTTTGCTTAAAGATCTTCTGCATATTCCACCAAATTTTTATCCAAAAAGCCTTAACCTTTTTGCAGGTCCACCATATATGAAAATACGTTGCATCTTCGCCTCCACACCTCCAACATTTAGGCTGATAATTCGGATACATACTTGCAAGCTTTTTAGGGTCTAGATGCCATTTATAAAACATTTTATAAAAGTTCTCTCTTAGGTTTTGGGCTTGCGTGAATTTTACGTTCCTCACCCAGATCTTTTCCCACGTGTCCATTGTAATAACTTCTTGAATATTCTGAGCCCATTTTATCATACAGTCTTTAACAAGTTCTGTTTCTGAATCAATTTCTATCAATGCAAGATATATCCGTTTAATATGTGCTGGACCCTGGTTTCTAATTTGCTTTATCAAATTTTCATCAGTCATTGCAAAACCAGTTTTCTGATCTTCTTTCCACCTAGCCCGTAACTGAGTATATTGAAACCAAGTTTGAACGATCTTCTCATCTTGCAAGAGATTGTACGGCTTCAAACACCAGACATTTCTTTCCAAACTTAAAATCTCCTTATACGTAGTCACATCATGTTTGAAGCCAACATTTATGTTTTCTATTGCGTGTTTTGGGATTGCCCACAACGGCATCTTGTAATCTAGCTTATGTCTATACTTCTTCCAAACTCTCAACAATGCCTGTCTTAAAATATGCACTTTAAACACATTATCTACCTTCTTATCATACAACAAATATGCATGCCAGCCAAATAACAAGTCATGGCCCTCAAGATTTAATAATCTCCCTTGTGTCAAATTAATCCAGTCACTTATTCCTGATAACGCAGCAGCTTCATAATATAATTTAAGATTAGGCATTTTAAGACCACCTCTTTCACGAGTATCCTGCATAATCTTAAGTTTAACTCGTGGCCTTTTCCCTGCCCAAACAAATTTATTGATACCCCGTTGCCATTCTTCCAAATTAGAATCTTTTTTAAGAACCGGTATCATTTGAAATAAAAATAAAAATTTAGGCAGGACATTCATTTTCACTGCTGCAATTCTTCCCAACAAAGACAATTGCAGTTTTTCCCAGCTCTCCAATTCTTTTTGAATTTTTCCCCATAACTTTTCATAGTTATTTTTATATAACTTTGTATTAGAGGGTGACAAAAACACCCCCAAATATTTGACCCTTTTAACAATCTCAAATCGAGTTAATCCTTCTAAAAGGGCCTTTTGCGTTACTGTCATATTTTTGGCCAAAATTTTAGATTTTTTTGTGCATTAACTTTAAATCCAGAAACCTTCCCATATTGCATTATTATCTCCATCAGGTCCACAACAGAATTTTCTGGCTGTGTCACCGTAACGACCAGATCGTCTGCAAACGCCCTCAGTCTATAATCCTGATCTCTAATTTGAATACCCTTAATTTTTTCCGAATTCCATATTTTTACCAATAATATCTCCAATGTTAAAACAAATAATAAAGGTGATAACGGACACCCTTGTCTTGTGCCCTTTTCAATATTGAATACTTCAGTCAAACTGTTGTTAACTATTATTCGGGCAGTTTGTTTTTGATATAATGCCCTAATTGGTTGCAAAAATTTATCCCCAAAATTCATTTTATCTAAAACTTTCATCAAAAATTGCCAATTCAATTGATCAAAAGCTTTTTCAGCATCTAGAAAAATTAGCGCCGCAGGGATCTGGTTGTTCCTTTCCAAGAACTCCACCACATCAACTATATGCCTCACATTATTTTTCATTTGTCTGCCACTAATAAACCCAGTTTGATCCCCATGAATCACCTGTTGCAGAACCCTCATCAGTCTATTAGCTAACACCTTGGCAAATATCTTGTAGTCTGTATTTAAAAGTGATATCGGTCTATAGTTTTTTATTTGAGTAGCATCTTGTTCTTCCTTCGGAATCAAAGAAATAAAAGCAGTTCTCCAAGACGGAGGCACCTTTCTCCCCTTCTGAATTGTCTGAAACAATTCCTTTAACGGCTTTACCAGCTCCAATTGTAGATTTTTGTAATAAGCCGCAGTCAGACCATCCGTACCTGGCGCTTTATCCATCTTCAGTTCCTTAATTGCTATAAGAATTTCTTCTTCTGTTATCAATTGATTAATCTCCTCCTTTTGTTCTTGCGTAAGAACCGGGATGCTAGCATTGTTCAAATATACATCAATATCTGTTTCATTAATCTTCTCCTTAGCATATAGTTTAGAATAAAAATCCACAAAAGCTTCCTTAATAAGATCCTGTTGAAACACAACCTTTCCCTTATATTCAATTTTATCTATATTAGAAGCCCTTTGCTTTTTCCTTAATCTGTAAGCTAGCCATCTACCTGTCTTATTAGCATTGCAAAAAGTATTATGCCTAGCAAACCGTAAATTAGTTGCCACTTGGTCAGCCATCAACTTATCAAATTGTCCTCTTAATAGGTTAATGACCTCCTTAATCTTCACATCCAATGGGTTCAAAATTAGGGCCTTTTCTTTTTCCCTAATTTCATTCTCCAGTTCTTTCCTTCTGACTTCCAAAGTACGTCTGTATTTATTATTCATATATATCAACACCCCTCTCATGTAGGCCTTGCTAGCATCCCAAACCATGTCCATAGAGGTATCCTTATTCATATTAATTTCAAAAAAATCCTTCATCCGTTGTTTACATTCTTCCACATTTCTCTGATTTCTAAACAAATTCTCATTTACGCGCCACGAGCGCCTGTCCCTATTGTCCTTATTAATCTCTAACCAAACTGGACTATGGTCAGAAATAGTTCTTGCACAGATCTTTACCTTCTTAATCCTAGAAAAAAAGTCATTAGTCAATAAAATAAAGTCAATCCTAGAAAAAGATTGATGTCTATCAGAAAAAAAAGTATAATCCTTTTCATGTAGATGTGTATCACGCCAAATATCTCGCAATTCCAAATCATCCTTCATTTCAAAAAAAGATTTAGGCAATCTAGCATGACTCGGGACATGCTTAAAAAAACCAGCTTTGTCCATCTGTACGTCTAGGATGCCATTCCAATCTCCCATAAAAATAAAAGATTTATAATCCAATTGGGTAACCTTTGTGTGTAGTAAGTTAAAAAAATCAGCTTGTTGTTGATTAGGAGCATACAATCCAACTAAAAGCGTTTTTTTACCTTCTAGCAGCAAATCTATCATAACATATCTTCCTTGCTTATCTACTTCAATTAATTCCGCTGTTAGAGTACTTTTAACGTAGACAACCACTCCATTTTTCTTGTTCATCACAGAAGCAACAAATTGCATACCCAACCTTGAGTTCGATAAGTACTTTTGGTCCATAACCCTAATATGCGTTTCTTGCAAACAAATAACGTCAGTCTTAAATTGTTTTAAATATTGAAAAAAATTCTTTCTCTTCTGTGGTGAATTTAATCCATTAACATTCCAAGTTAGAAATTTAGTCGCCATTCTTGGCATCCCGAAGCTTTTGGAGCACGTCTGCAATGACCCCTGTAACTTCTTTGGGCCGCGCCCCTCCCACAGCTTCACTGTAAGTACGCTTTGGAGGTTCCATAACTTTCTGCTGGTCTTGCTCTTGCTCTTGTCTCACTCGTCTTAAGGCGGCACGCGTCATCCTCTGCTCTCCAGCTGCAGCCGATGAAACTGTAACTTGATCCCCTCCAGCACCATTCTCCTCTGTCTGTCTAGCTTCAGCGTCTTGAGGCTTTCCCTCGCCATATCCCTTTGCAGCTTCCAGAAGTGATAGGGGGGTTGCTTTTAACACATTGCTGTAAAAATCACGTGCCTGAGTCACAGTAGCCAGACGATGTCTTTTACCTTCGTGCATCACCACCATTCCGACTGGAATCTCCCATCTAAACTTGATATCACATTTCTTAAGCTCCTGTGCAAGGAATGCAAAATCTTTCCTTCTCCTTAAAATCTTTGGAGGAATCTCTTTTAAAACCAGGACTTCTTGCTCAGCAACCACAAATTTAGTATCGTAAGCAGCTTGAATAACTTCATCTCTAATTGCTCTCTTTGTAAAGTAGACCACCACATCTCTAGGTAGCTTCCTCTGTCTTGCAATCCATGAATTTACGCGAAAGATTTTATCCATATTTCCCTCAATTTCAGATGCTGGCTGGCCCAATACCACTTCCAAAGCCTCAGAGATCAGCTGTTTTAAATCTTCTTTAGGATTCTCTTTTAAGCCCCTGATTCTAATAGCATACTGCATCTGATGGTACTGGACAAGACTCAATTCTCCGTCCATTTTGTCCCTTATATTTTCATTCTCTAATACCTTTACTTCTAATATAGAGTTCTTTTGACTAAGATCCTCCACTTTTTCATCCAAACGTTGCACACATTCAGCCACACTTTCAATTGTAGACAAGATGTCTACCCTCATTGCACTAAACTTCTCTTCCATCTTCTCCTCCAATTTCTCCAATTTCACCTCCAGCTTTTCCTCCAGCTTTTCCATCTTTTCATCCATCATATCTGACATTAATTGTGATTGCTTTTCAAAAGCATCTTGTAAATCCTTAAGCGTCAATGCCGGAGGAGGTGCAGGAGGAAGCAAAGCTTGCAGTGAAGTCTGTTGCACCGGGGAAGCCCCCGCACACCGAAGAGCTTTAGAAGTTTTAGCCGCCATCTTTCCCCACTTTCACTTGTTGCGCACTTTCACTTTAAAGCTATAAAGTCCATTGAGCTAGAGAGTAAAGATAAAAGTCCACTTCACCTTGACCTCCTGTACCGCTCTGCCTGCACCTTGATACTCAAGAGTCTTTCCTTCTGGCAGGGGTGGTTGCTAACGCCTGGCTCTGCTCCAGAAATCACGGAGCAGAGACGCTGCGCAGCTCGGAGCTAACCCAGGCTTCGGGGGGGCTCGATCCTTCAGCCGCCCAAACTTTCAGCTCAGGCGGCCCCGGAGAGCTCAACCCCTACCTGGGGCCTCACCCCCTCCTCTTCTCCCGAGGAGGGGGCTTCAAATCCACCTAAACAGCTGATCGGCGCTGTTTTCAATGGAATAAACACAGCTGCGAAGCGGACAGCCCGGAGACGGCTGTCTTCGGCGTCGCGTCGCCACCGGAAGTCCCAGTATATAAAGATTGAAAAGACTCACCACTCCCACTAAAATCCAAGTACAGTGGCACAGTCATATCTTTAGGGCCTTTCTAAAGACCAGAAGGATAGGAACCAGTGTAGGTTCCAGGAGAATGATGCTTCCAAGGGGAGATGCCATGGCAGAAAAGGCTCTCTTTCTGGGTCCTGTTAGATAACATTCCTGAATAGATAGGACCTCTCTTGTTGGTGGGACAGGTAGATGTAACTGGGAGGAGATAATTTAGACTGTGATTTCTCATTGGGAGCCCACCATTCCAACAGACTATCAAGGAAAGGTCTGGTTCCCAGTTCTATGCATTTTTAAAATCCAAAATAAAATACAAACAATAAAACATACAATAGCTGATTATATCTAAAATATTGAACATTGTACTGACAGACCAAATGTTGCTGTGCTAAACCTCAATATTCCTAATCTTTGGCTACAATACCTAGGGATGCTGGGAGTTGAACTTCAGCAGTAAACAGTGTGTTGTAGGTTTCCTACCTTGTTACATTTGTTTTGCTTGATGTGTGATTGCTCATGTGAAAATCAACATGTAAAAGGCTAAAACAAGTTGTTTGATTAGAGAAAAGTTATATTTATTCGTGATTGGAAACCCCCTTATGGACTCTTTACATAACAAAGTGAACATGATTTATGGATCTGATTATTAGATAGAATAGATTATAGAAAGAAGAAAGTAATGATGTGATCTTACATAGAGATTAAAATATAATTTTACTGATAACTTCTGTGAAGATCGTAATCATTTCCTTATATCTTCTTTTATATTTTTTTATATTTTTCTTCTACTTTTATATTTCTGCACTCTTAGCTTTTTCTTTTTTCTGTCTCATGTTCCTTCTTCTTGTTCATTTTATTTTAATTAGTACTAGTCATTATTATTGTTGAAACTTTCAATAAAAATTATATATTAAAAAAATGAAAATTGACATATGGTGCTGTAGTCACGAAGTCGTTAAATGACGCATAATCTTGCCCAGCGATCTTTTGCAAAGCAAATAAATAATTATCCTAACAGTCGCATGAATTTCTTGCTGCAATGCTAAGCATTGACAGAAACTGTTTTTAAACTGAAGACCTTGGGAAATATTAGATTTGTTTTAAAAAAGAAAACCTGGGCCTCCCAGATGCTATTACATTTACACAAACTGACTCTCAGAGGAATGCCTATGGTGCGTTCCTACTGTACATGCTTTTTTCCAAATTGCTGAATAGAGTCTCCTTTGTGTACTCTATTCCAGTAGCAGTCAGCTTAGCATGAATATTCTAAAGCGTTTGTCCCAACATCATTGCCTTGAGCTGTGTGCTGAGTGGGTGGCTATGTAATTATGTTAAATGCAAACACATTTACTTATTGTACAATAAACGGGCTATTTTTTTCACTGTTCAGTAAATAGCTTCTATCCTTTGTGACTTTCCCAAGTATCAATGGGACGCAGTCAAGTGGCATGGTACTCTGGGACTTTACTAGATAGCTACAGAGTTAGAGGAGGACTTATTGGTCCCTTGAAGTGCTTTTCACTCTTCAATGGCAGACGCATAATAACTAGGTCTGCTGGGGGCAGCTGTACAACTGACAGCTGACAATCAATGCCCATGATAGACAGCTCACAGCAGGGTTTGAGTCAGAGCTGGTGCACCTGAATATTGCATACGTCTGAATTGCACATGGTGACCAAAGAAGTCCCTCTGTAAGATTCAGTTCAGCACCAGCCTTGTCATCTAGAACAATAATGCTTTGGACATTGCTTCATCTTATTCCTCAACCCAGCAGAATAAGCTGCCTAAGAAACAATTAATATGATTCAAGAGGGAACAACCTGAATGGGATTTTTTAAAAAGCTCCCACTAACTTGTAAGTAGTAAAATTAGTTCACAGAAAGAAACAGCTGTTGCTGCTAAGGGGCCAGTGTTCAAATGATGAGTGATTTTACAATAAATGGTGGGTCCGTATGGTGAAATGAGTGCAGTGACCAAGGAGAGAAGACAAAAGAGAAAGAAGACAATGGCATTCCTAATTTCTTTGCATAAATTCTGTACCATTTGACATTTTCCACATAAAACCACTTAATGTGCATTGTCTTAAAATAATTATTTAGTTTGCAATTACTTTGCTGTGGAAGCATTAGGCAGTTGGGAAACACTCCACCCCTCTAGAAAAGGTAAGAGCTAGTTCATGACATAAAATATTGTCTCTCAAGTATTGCATTATGGCTCAATGCTCAGTTTGTTCAGGAAGACAAAGATCTAACAGTGTCAAGTAAAATCTCTCACTCATTCCCACTGTTGGTATGTGAACTCTGGATAACATGTAGGCGTTCATTTTTCACCATGGCCAAACCTCAGATTCTTGTTTCTATTTAGTCAAGATGTAAAAGAAAAAGAAAAAGCCACTTGTAGGTCCCCTATTGCTTCAAATGATCTTTGTATGTGGGGCGGCTAAATTGTGTGATTTCCTCCTTTCCAGCATTGTTAGACTCAGGGAGGATACATAATTTACTTTCCATGTAGCATTCCTCTTCACTGGGAGTAATTTATGAAATCTGGCTGCTTACAGAAATTATCACCCTTGCCTCTCAGATAAAGTTGGATTATTTTGACACTAGCAGTAGAAAAATCCCACCAGTCTTTCTTTTTGCTCCCGACACTATAAATAGTTGCTTTCCTTTCATTAAGATTCACTGAGCCTAAACTGGCCACTTCACTGTGTTAATGACCAATTGAGGTTTGTAGACATAAAGCTAATAGAAGATATTCTTTTTCTACAGATGTTTGTGGCAACTGAATGGCAGCAAATCTGTCACAGGCCTTTGTACGTAGCTCAACAAAAGGAAATCTCAAGGGTCTCATTAATTAAGTAGACTCAATAATGGAAAAAGCTGCCATTTGCCTTCTACTTTCTACTATCATTAATTCTTCTCACTGAGTTCCAGTCTGGGATGGGGTCATAAATATGATTTTAAAGGTGATAGGATGGATTCCCTTTTGGGATTTTTCCCAGCTCAAATCCCTATTCTGGGTTGGACTCTCCAGAAATCATCAGACTCCCTCAACAAAACATCTTCAACATGTCTGAGTCACTCTAGGTTTTATTTTCGTGCTGTGCTCCCTAACCTCCATGAAGCATTAAACGACTGAAACAGGATTTTGGTTGTTTTGTATATTTACTTGTTATATACAATTGGAGGTGGGCAGATATATTTCTTAACAGTAGTTCACCCTTAGCATTCCAGAAAAATTGACAATGTTATGCGAATGGATGGGGTAGTGATTACAACATAGGAAATGGACTACAGAAAACAGATCTAAATCACCAAGATAATACGCAATTTAGCAGAGTTCAAAACTTTGGAATTCTGCAAGGGACCAGTTAAACCAAATTAGCATCCTGACAGATTGCTGATCATTCTCTGAACAACATCCAGTGAAATTGATCCCATCATCACACTGGATAAATAGTTCCGTTGTCAAACTCTTGCAAGATTTTTTTCTAACATGTGATTTCTGTAACTTAATACCATTATTTTATCTCCTATCTTCAGGGACAATAGAGGACATAACTTCTCTGTGCTGCACTCCTTCAAGTCCTTTAAAAAAGCAATCACTTTTTAACTATCAAAACCTTGATAATTTTAAATAAACAAACAAACAAAAATGGAACAGACATAAACGAGCACACCAGCCTCTTTTAACTATAAGCAAGTATTTACGGTAACTTACATTCTTTCTGAAACTTAATTTCTTTTTAGAATACAGAAGCTGTTGCTGTCAGTTTGCTTCAGTATATTTCTTGCTTTAAACATGTTTAACATTGGCTGATGCTCGGTCTAAGCAAATAATCCCAAGTATTTATACTGGAAGGAGGTTATCCAAGCAATAATGCCAAGATCATAAATGACATCAGAAAAGCACTAAGGTACCCAATCACACTAATGGCCTAACCTGACCGACATTCTGCTTCTATAGCAGCCAATTAGATGCCTTTGGAAAGCCCACAGGCACCATTAAAGTGCAGTCACACCCTGGTTAGTTCCAATGACTTATACAGAACTACACATTCTGGCCAATAGATAAACTTATTACTGTGGGACCAGCCTATCCAAAAATACTAACAGGCAGTTCAAGCTAGTTAGCCTGGAAGATACTAAAGAAATGAACACTCTTTTCAAGAATTACCATTAGCATCACCCAGATGATGGTGGTGATGGTGGTGGTGATGGCAAACACATTTCAGGAGCAGGATTGCAAATGTCATGCAGCTCTGGCAATCACAAAAGTCATATTGCTGACTCCTGGTCAAGAGTATTGAAAAGGGCTGCCAGATACAGCTGAACCATTCAGTTCTTGGCAAAGTTTGAATTTCAGTAGACACTTGAACTAATATTTCAACAGTACACATGGAAAATTAAAACAGAAATCTTTTGGAAGCTTTTCCTTGTGGCAAGTTATTAATGGCTCTTTTCATGGAAAGGCTGGCCCTAACAACTGAAAAGTAATAAGATAATTTAGCTTACTAAATCTTTCACAAATGTGAATTCATTAGAGTATCTATCTATCTGTCATCTATCTATCTATCTATCTATCTATCTATCTATCTATCTATCTATCTATCGTCTATCTATCTATCTGTATATCTATCTATCTCCCTTTCATCCATCCATCCATTATAAAACATAAAAGAATTTTTACTTCAAATCTTAAATAATTTTTATTTATTGAATCATCAGGATGCATCTGCATAGGAGGCTAGCATATACAAGATTTTTTTTCAGATACACTGGATAGGATAGTCATCATCATCATCATCATCATCATCATCATCCCAGTGAGACACTACCTTGACATGGTTGTGGGGCTTGTGTGCTCTGAGGAAGATGAGAGCTATGCCAGATGTTCAACCATAGTGGATAGGTCTCATCAGAGGAGTCAGACAAAGAGTGTCTCTTCCATAAAAATATGGTGAGATGTAAATTTCAGAAAACCATACTGACTCGGATGTCATCTGGGTTAACAAGGTCTATTCTAGATATCTGGTGAAAAATGGACTATTGGCTGAGCAAGCAGGGCGAGCAGCTACATAACTACTTGAAAAAATGGTTTTTACCCATAGCAAATGTACAATGATTAAAAACAAAGAAATATTACACATCAAGTCCAACAAGAAGAGGATATTTGAAATGAATGCTCCAGTTCTGGAAAGAACAACTTCCAGAATCAGAAATAAAAAACAGAGGCTAGCAGATCAATGTTGATTTATAATACAAAATAAAAGTATTCACCAAAGCAGAATTGGAAGAACTGCAAAAGTTTACCCAGGGCAAAGAAATCAAAGCCTTTCCAGAAGTAACTCAGAATGTAGACACAAACCAGGGGGAATTGGCAGTAGAGGAATCCACCAGAAATATAAAACTGTTTTCATTTGGAAACCAGGCACCTTCTCCTCTGCCTCAGAAAGAAGAAAGCCCTCTAACTAAAGAAGTAAAATGATTGAAACAAAGTATAACTGAACATTTAGAACAGCACAAAAACATCAGAATAAGCTGCCTGCATTGAAACTTATTCCAAAGAAACATCTAGCACAAGCATTAAAAGATGCAAATAGTGCAATATCAAGAATAAGCACCAACTCAGGGCAAAAAAACAAACCAACTAATGTACAGCCTAGGCTCAGTTGTAACTGAATACCTGGGATGTAAAATCAACAAAGAAGAAAAAAACCAAACAATGCACCACAAAAATGGAAGATTACACTGAAAAATAATGTCAGCAAGTTGAGATCAGATGCAAGCAAGCTAGAACAGATGAAAGAAAAGAAGCTGAAGAGCAAGAAGACTAAAGAATACCTAAGCAAGAAATATCACTTAGAAACAAAGATCAAGGAAGCACTGGAAATAATAAAGCAGCAAATAACAACTATAGTTAAGAAGATCAGCAGATACAAAGGGTGAATTGCAAATTATGGGCAGAACCTCCAATTTCAATCCAATCAGAAACATTTCTCCAATCCATCAATGGACAAACTGCAGTGAATCAGTCAGTACCTGACAAGGAAGAAACAGTGAAGTTCTGGATGCAGGTATGGGATAACCCAAAGAAATACAACAAGGATGCTGCTTGGTTAAAAGAGATGAATGCCAATAAAGCAGAAGTTGAAATGAAAGAACTAGTAATAACAGCAGAAATGGTAGAGAAAAGAGCAAGGAAGATCAATAATTGGTCAGCACCAGATGAAGATGAATTGCATGGTTTTTAGTTGAAACATCTAACTGTTCTATACCCACTCGTTGCCAAGCAGTTCAACAACATACTACAAGGAGATTAAATTGAAGAGTGGCTGACATCTGGGAAAATCTACCTGATAATGAAAGATCCAGCAAAAGGGGTAGCACCAGGCAACTACAGACCAAGTACTTGTGTCAATGCTGCTAACATTTTATGTTTTTGCATTGACAACAGATGGAAATGTAGCCATTTTTTCCCTTTCGCTTTTAGAGTTAGATGATGCTGGGGGGGATGTGAATGAGAGTCCAGCTAGACATAACAACACTAAAACTTAGCGTGAGGATCAAGGTTGTTGAACTCAGAGCTGATAAAGAATTGGCGGGCTGGAGAGCTGGAGAGGAAGCCTGCGCTTCAAGCTAATTGGGAATGTGATTTATGATGTTAATTGAAGGAGGGAATTGTGCTTTGATACTATGTGCCCAGGGGAGGGGAATTCAGTTTTTGGCTTCGATTATGTAAGTGCTGATATTCTGCTACTCGAATAAAAGATCCTTTAAGGTAAACAATGTCTCGAAGTTCTTTTGAAGAGTTTCATCTGTTGGAACCATGACAACTTGTTTACGAACAACTTTTAAATTGATAACTGGTATGGTAGCTGATGAGTCCAACAGTATCTACTTGAAAAAAATCTCTTTCCATCTGAGCAGAAAGGAAATGGTACCAATAGCAGAGGAACAAAATATTAACTCCTTATTGACAAAATGATTTTGGAAAGCTGCAAGAGAAAGAAGACCAATCTAAATATAGCATGGATCAACTATAAAAAGGCATTTGGTTCTCTGCCACATGACTGGATAATCAAGTGGCTAGAAATAACAGGAGCCAATAGAAACATCAGAAACTTTGTGCAAAGATCGATGGCACAATGGAACACACAGCTGAGAGGCTGGGAGACATTAATATCAAGAGAAGAATATTTCAAGGAGATTCACTATCACTACTACTATTTGTCATTGCACTGTTTCCTCTGTCAACAGTACTGAATAACTCAAGCCAAAAACTCAGGCTTTTGATCAAACATCAAAAACATCTTTCAGATTATCCCACCACCTTTACATGGATGATCTGAAGCTGTATGGAAAAACATCTGAAGTAGAATTGCTGCTCAATACTGTCCGTATATATATCCAAGATATTGTAGTGGAGTTTGGATTGGACAAATGTGCCACGTTCACTATCAAACAAGGAAAAATAGTGAAAATTGAAGGAGTCAAGCTGCCCCACGAATATAACATTAAGCTTGATTCTCAGTGGGTCAATTGATTCGGCCTTCCATCCTTCTGAGGTAAGTAAAATGAGGACCCAGATTCTTAGGAGCAATATGCTGAGTCTGTAAACTGCTTAGAGAGGGCTGTAAAGCACTATGAAGTGATATGTCATGGTTCTGACAGATGATACTCTTCAAAAGAACTTTGAGGGATTGTTTACCTTAAAAAATCTTTTATTCGAGAACCAAAGTATCAGCACTACAAAGTCGACACCAAAAATTAAATTCTGCTCCCCTGGATACAAAGTAACAAAGCACAATTCCCTCCTCCAATAAACAGTCATAAATCACATTCTCCAATTAGTTTGAAGTGCAGGCTTTCTCCCCAGCTCTCCAGGCCACCAAAACTCTATCAACTCTGGGCCCAATGACCTTGGGTTCCCATGGCTGAGTTATTATTGTTATGACTAACTCATCCACATTCCCTCTCCCATCATCCCAACTCTAAAAGCAATAGAGGAAAAATGCATTTCCATCTGTTGTCTAAGCAAGAATATCCAATGTTAGCAGCTTTGACATGATATATAAGTCTAAGTGCTATTGCTAGTGTTATTCTTCAAGCCACTTTGCAGTAGGAGTCATAGAGTAAGCAAAAGAGAGTATTTCTGTGTGGCAAGAATAGCGTGCCCTCAGATGGAAAAAATAATGTGCCCTCAGCCCAGGGATTGGAGCTTCAGAGGTTCAGGTTTATATCAGCATTTGATTTACCTTCTGGCTGTGAATGGAATTAAAAAATACTGTGGGATTCGCTGGATATTCCTAATTTTTGGAAAGTGCCATTCTTGGTCATTACTTCTGTGGCAACTGAACATTACAAACTAAATACTGGCATGGAGGGTAATCATCTGGCATGGTCACTCTGCCTTCCAACCCAAAAGTCATTTTGGAAGCTCATGTGCACTGGCGCTGAAGCAGAGTTTCTAGGGGTGCGATGAAGCCACACTTATTTATATATTTTTTAAAAAATATTTTCTCAGAAAGCATAGTCTATTTGGATGTACAGATGGCCAGATCTCAAGAAATGAGTTAAGTGTTTTTTTTACAATCCAGCCAAATGTTTTCGATGCAACTGTTTATTTATTTTTAGTTAGAACACACTGAACCTGTTGTAGAGAATGTATATAGACTTTAAGAATTTTCATGGATTTTATAAAAAAAAATGATTGTACCTTTTTTTATTAAAACAACATGAAGTATGTAAGTAGCTTCATGTGCTTTTTTAAAATACAAGAAATTTTAAATGTCCTAAACACAGTTTATGAAATGATTGCAGTGAACAGCAGATCAGAAGCAAGATGGGCATTAAGTGAGACTTGCTCCATTTTACAACCTTTTCTTGTCACAGTTGTTAAGTGAATCACAGTTGTTAGGTTAGTGACACAGTTGTTAAGTAAATCTGGCTTCCCCATTGACTTTGCTTGTCAGAAGGTTGCAAAAGGTGATCACATGACCTGGGACACTGTAACTGTCGTAAATACAAGTCATTTGCCAAGCGTTCAGATTTTGATCACATAACTGTGAGGATGATGCAATGGTGGTAAACGTGAAAAATGCTCATAAGTCACCTTTTCTCAGTAACTTTGAATGGTCAGTAAATGAACGGTCGTAAGTCAAGGATTACCTGTATCCAGTGCTTTTTCTTTAAGAAAAAAGGTGCCAGAACTCACACTCACATCTTGTTATATATATATATATATATATATATATATATATATATATATATATATATATATATATATATATATATATATATATATATATATATATATATATATATATATATATATATATATATATATATATATATATATATATATATATATATATATATAGTGTTTGTTAAGTATTTTAGAGAACAATGAGATGAGAACAAATGAGTTTGAAATGGCCATATTAGTCTCCCTTTAATTCTTTGTTAGCAATCCAAAAAAATTTACACACACACACACATATACAGTATATATATATATATATATATTCAGTTCTTAACATAAATTTAATTTATTGTATTTAAGGCAAACGTTCATAGTAAATTTTATACTAAGAATTAAAAAAAAGATTTGCAATTCACCAATGATTTTTTAAAATAAAGAAATTATTTACCTTTTTCACGTAGTCAATCACTGTACACACACCCACACATGTCAGTTGTGTAACGAAACATAACGGTTGCCGCCCACAGTAACACACAGTGCGTGACCACATGACCAATCACAAACCCAGCAGCACCATCACGAAGTACACATGCATCGGACTCAACACACAAGCAGCCCTCATGCACCGTTTTAATGATTTTGCCTCCGATCTGCTACGCTCGACAGGGTGATTCAAGTCCACGTGGACCAAACATCAAATTTTAAAAAGTTACTTTTAAAATTTGGAAAATCCATTTCAAAAAAGGTGCCGGAACGCCATTCCAGTGCATTCCTTGACAAAAAAAAGTACTCCCTGTATGCAATAAGACCCACTTACAACAAGAAAAAATATTGGCAAATATTTTTCTGCAACAGAAGAAAGGGAGAGGCTGAATTACTTGCAGCCTGAAAGTAATCTTGGTCTAGGCATGAGTATCTTACACTGGCTTAGAGAATTTGGCATGATCAAAGAACAGGAGCAGCTACTGGTGCAAAGCAGATATGCCAACTTTCTAACCTGGCCACAACAGACAATGAGGCTTCTTTCTCCACTTCTGTAGTTTGAAGAAATAGAGGAGGAGCGGTAAGATCATTATTATTGCCTTTGTAAATTAATTATTTCTCTATTTTGTAAAAGTTGTTATAACCACCCACTCCAATAGACTCTGGGTGGCTTACTGTTGTTGCTGTTCAGATTATTTCATCCAATAGGCAAGTTACCTCTGTTGGTTTTACTATTGTAAATGTCTGATTGCAAGACATCCTACATTTTTCTGGATCTAATCCTTGGTCAGCGATGACAAAACTGCTTAAAATCAGCCAAGACTGTATTATTATTATTATTATTATTATTATTATTATTATTATTATTATTATTATTATTATTATTATTATTATTATTATTATTTATATACCGTCCTTCTCCCGAAGGACTCAGGGCGGTGAACAGGGCAGACATATAAAACTACAAAATTACAAAAGTTAAAAAGAATTAAACATATGCCCAAGCTAAAAACAGTAAATACATATATTAAAAGTGACAATAAAAACCCAACCCATCCCCCATCAGGCCAAGCCGGCTTGTTCTAATAAATGTGTCTTCAGATCGCGACAGAAGGAGCGAAGGTTGGGCTCAACCAGCAACCGATTCCATAGCTCCGGGGCGCCCACAGAGAAGGACCTCCCCCTGGGGGCCACCAATCGACATTCTCTGATCGGTGGCTCCCTGAGGAGGCCCTCTCTGTGGGAGCGCACAGGGCGGAGGGAAGTTGATGCCGGCAGCAGGTGCTCCCTAAGGTACTCCGGACCCATGCCATGTAGGGCCTTAAATACCATTACCAGTACCTTGAATCTCACCCGGAAGACAACTGGTAACCAATGCAGCTCACGGAGCAGAGGTGTAACATGGGAGTAAGGAGACTCCCAACACAACTCTCGCTGCTGCATTCTGTACCAGTTGGAGCCTCTGAGTGGTCCTCAAGGGCAGCCCCATGTAGAGAAGGTGCTACAACCTGAAAATTTGAGAACTGCCCATCCCGGGTTAAAAAAACAACAACTTTGGATTTAATGTTGAATAATGTAACATTTTGCAAAAGAAACTGGTTGGCTAAATCCATATGATATAAAACCTGAGGATTTAGGCAAGTCAAAACAAAAATTAAGAATAAGCTGAAATTTAAGACAAAAAGTGAAAAGAAGACAGTACAACTATTTCCATAAGGGAAGATGAGCCAGAAATGTCACTTAGACTGAAATTCCAACATAAACTGAATGAGGTAGAAGAATTTCTGGAACATGTTAGGCAGCTCTAGATCTTTTTAAGAAAGAATAAGCTTGGTAAGCTTAGCTCAGGTCGGTGAAACCTCCATGCCACACAATATTGCCTATCTATCACAATATAGGATTGATATTAGAACCATGGTAGCACAGTGGTTAGAATGCAGTGTTGTAGGCTAACTCTGCCCCTTGCCAGGAGTTCGATCCTGACTGGCTCAAAGTTGACTCAGCCTTCCATCCTTCTGAGATTGGTAAAATGAGTACCCAGAACATTGGGGGCAATATGCTGACTCTTAAACCTCTTAGAGGGGGCTGTACAGCACTATGAAGAGGTATATAAGTCTAAGTGCTATTGCTATATTTCTCCCCTATACTAGTTCAACCTAATAAGTCTGAAACGAGCTGATATCCACATTCCTTTAATGGCAGATGTGTTGAAGCTTGCCTAGCATTCTTGGCTTTTTTCTACATACTCAGAACAGATTGTGGTCATTCTCTTCAATCTACTTTGAATCCGCAGCAAATAAATCTGTCCTTACTATGCCAAATGAAGTAAATTAAGCGAAGTCATGCTCTTCTGCTTATGCTGCTGTATATTCTTTAAAAACACAATGTTTAAATTCAACACACATATGGCCTTTAAAAGCAGGCATTTGATAGGTTAGTGAACCTACTGAAACCAAAAAATGCTATTGGTTTCACTGCCTTTGGGCATATATATTTTATTTTTATTTTTATTTTAATCCCATTTATATCCCGCCCTTCTCCGAAGACTCAGGGTGGCTTACACTCTAAGCACAAATCAATGTGCTTAGCAATATAAATTTATAAATCACAAAATACCATTCAGGAGGTATCATCATCCTAATACAAATGTTCTAACATATGATCTGTGAGAAAATGGTTATGTTTCTCTGGAGGATCAGCATGTGTTGAAATAGGTAGCCCAGTTTTATCTAGACAGCATCACAATATACATTCAGATTGGTGTTAAGTCAAGAACGTACATTCCTTGAACCACTCCTGTCACTCCCACATTCCACATTCTTGACTTCTTTGCCAAGGTGGATGAAATAAGGCACTATGCTCAGCTGGAGCCAAAAGAGTTCTTCTTGCTTGAAGAGTAATCTACACTGGCAAGGAAAGCTTGTAAAATTAGCAAATTAAGGCCTGGTTTTTACCAGGATGGTAAAATGGTGCTGAAGTTGTATATTATTTCAAGCTGTAGATAAGATCTTACATAGGAAATCAAGAAGAACATTGCTGGATCAGACTAGTCCAGCAATATGTTCTTGATTGGACAATCTCATGACAATCTCATTTCAGAGCATGCAATGAGCACACTATCACCTCCTCCTTCTTCACATTCACAAAAAAAACGCAGATTGATTTAAGAAGCATCTTGTGTTGTACTGGAGGCAATCTTTATTATCATGTCTAGAAATCACAAATGATCATATCCTTCATGATATACTTAATGTCTCCTTAGAACTGTTAAGGTTGATGGATATCCCAACGTATTGTGGAAGCACATTCCAATGTTTAAATATCCACTGCATGAAGTAGTACTTCCTATACTTTTTTCTGAATCTTTTTTCTGAATCTTCATTTTTCTGAATCTGCATGAGACATCTTTAGCTGTTATGAAAGACTTTCTAATCCAAGTTCAATAGAACTTGCAATGCTAAATCTACATTTGTTAAAATGTATGTTTCTTTCATGCAATAAGACCAATTCTGGAAATTTGATTTTCTGGAGGCACTGTAGTAGGGAATTGATAGACCTAACTACAGTCTATCTAAATACCTAATCAAGAAAATTTAAATCATAAAAGAAGAGTGGCCAATAAAAAACCCTGGGCCAATCCTGCCATGCTTCTATGGATGCACCAAAATACACAAGCCCAATATAAATATAAAGTAACTTTTTGTCCAATTGTATCATTACCACCCCAACATACAACATAACCAAAGAACTTACAAAACAGCTTCAACATCTCATAGATGGAAATGAATATTTTATCAACTTCACACTATACTGCCTCAAGAAAATCAAAGCTCTAAAAATAGATTGAATTATGGTTTCATTTGATGTAACAGCACTTTTTGCAGCTATAGATCCAAAACTAGCAAAAGAATCTATGTTATTGTGTTACTCTCTGAGCACCATCTACTAGCATCTTTTGATGGGCAGTAAAATGGCTCCTTCTTCTTGAGCATCTCATGTATAGTAGTTTCCGGAGTCTATGTGGTTAGTCTAAGACAGGCATGTCAAACTCGCGACATTACGTGACGTCGCGCGACGTATCGGAGTTTTTTCCCCATTGCCGGCAATGGGGTAGGTGCGGTTTCGTTGTGACGCGTTCGGCTTGTGGGCTGGCAGTTTGACACCCCTGGTCTAAGATATAGACATCTCTAAATAAACTGCTAATTAAAGCAACCAATTTAATTCTCTAGCACCTGACTGTTTTTCTAAGCTAGTAGCAAAAGAATATGTAAACAAAATAATCATCCATAAAAGTCAATGGGTATCTGTTTCCCTTGGATAGTTACTGTGGAAGAAATGGGGTGGTTTGGCATTTTTCTTTCTGGAAATGAGGGTCTCAAATAGCAGGGGCACTTGGATTGATGTACTCATAATTTCATTTTCCAATTGTTTGCAAATCCTCTAATTATGAACAGCATTTCTGCATTTCTTATAGCTCATCTTTTTATACTACAAATTTTTGAACTTGCATCGTGTAACTGCTCTACCTGTATTATCTTGTTAATTTATTAACATAATTTCTATAATATTCCAAACTTAAGACTTCAAAAAAAATCTGTGTTCCTATAAAGTGCTTTTCATGAAGAATTCTCCATTTTGATTCACACAACTTTGTTTAAGTTACACTGTATCTGTGTGGTGGAGGGCATTTTTGGAAAGCTCTAACCAAATAAAAGAAGCAATTTTGGCAAAGCAGTCTCTGACATACCCTGATACTATACCACATAGGATTTCATAGTAAATGTTCAGCAGAATGGTATGGTGGCCCACTTGGAAAGTTGAGTTTTCAATCCTAGATAGCAGGTCTTTCTTTCCTAGGACACAAAGAAAAAAACATCTGCTGGAAACTCCACTTTGGTATCAGGAAGGGCATCCAGTCGCCCCAACTCTAGTCCAAAAATAGAGATTATGGGGTTGTTAAAAGGAAGGCGAGTTTTATAGTAAATGATCAGCATTTTCAGTTGAGCCTGGGAGCCTACTGGCAACTAACATCTAACTGCTATATTCTGCAATAAGTGCACTTCCACGTCATTTTCAAATGCAATATTACATAGAGTGGATTACAGTAATCCAACCAATTAAACATTGCTGGAGGATCTAAACTGGGTTGTAAATGGTCACCAATCAAAACTAAGTAAAGGTCCACAGCTTGAATTGAAGCCATGAGTCTACAACATGGGTGTCAAACTCTCCACGTCACGTGACGTGTTGCGATATATGGTAACTTTTTTTGCATTGCCGGAACCGGGGTGGGCATGGCCTCCATATGATGCAACTGGCCCAGGGGCTGGCAGTTTGACACCCCTAGTCTAGAAGGACCCTCAAGTCATGAATCAATTCTACAAAGAGCATGACCCCAGCCATAATAAAGAGCTGGGACTGATATTACTCATTTGCTCAGTTGTGTGTTAATGAATAACATCTCTGCCTTGCTAAGATTTAATCTCTATTGGTTTCACATAATCCAGTTTGTGACAACCTCTGACACCAATTCAATGCTTCCTCAACATCTTGAGCATGGCCTAAGGTCACAGTCTTTGACTGGATATCAACAGCATACTGATGGTGCTTTACCCCAAACCAGCAGATTATTTCTCTCACTGGTTTCATGAAGATGTTAAATTACCTGTGGGAGAGAGGTTTTGTGTTATTCCAACAGTTCTCAAACTCTCCGAGCTGTATGTTCTTGCTGATGTTATAGAATAGAGCTGGAAGGGACCATGGAGTTCTTCTAGACCAGCCCCCTAGTTAAGCAGGAGAACCTATACCATCTCAGACAAGTGTCTGTCTAGCCTCTTCTTAAAAATCTCCAGTGAGGGAGCACCCATGATTTCTGGAGGCAAGCTGTTCCACTGGATAATTGTCCTCACTGTCAGGAAGTTTCCCCTTAATTCTAGGTTGCTTCTCTCTTTGTTCAGTTTCCAACCATTGTTTCTTGTTTTGCCCTCTGGTGCTTTGGTAAATAATGTGAGCCCACTTCATTGTGGCAGCCCTTCAAGTACTGGAATACTGCTATCATATCTCCCCTATTTCTTCTTTTCTTTAGACTAGCCAGACCCAAGTCCTGTAGCCGTTCTTCATATGTTTTAGTCTCCAGGTCTTTGATCATCTTAGTTGCTCTTCTTTGAATTTTTTTTTCTTTTTGTGATATGGTGACCAAAATTGGCTGCAGTATTCCAGGTGTGGTCTTACTAGGGTTTTATAAAGCAGTACTAATACCTCGCATGATCTTGATTCTATGCCTCTGTTTATACAACCCAGGATTGTATTAGCTTTTTTGGCTGCTGCTGCACACTGCTGGCTCATGATCTAGTGATCATCCACTAGGACTCCAAGGTCCCTCTCACAGTTACTGTTTTTAAACCAGGCCTCACCCAGTCTGTACCTGTACCTTTGATTTTTCCTGTCTAAATGTAAAACTCTGCTTTTCTCCACATTGAAACTCATTTCATTGAACAGGGTCCATTGTTCCAGTTTGTCAAGATCTTTTTGGATCCTTATTTGGTCTTCTTGGCTATTTCTGCTAGTTTGGTGTCATTTGCAAATTTGATGAGTTCCCCTTCAATTCCCTCATCTAAGTCATTGATGAAGATATTGAAGAGTACTGGGCCTAGGACGGTACCTTGTGGTACCCCACTGCTTACTTCTCTCCATATCCAGTTCATGGGACCAGCTTCTTCAAGCACACTATTACCTCCTTTGAGCAGGATTATCTTCCAGCTCCAGTTTGTTGGTTCTAGTAGTTAAGGAACCAGTCTAGAAAGGGGAAGGCCATGAATTAAAGTCCTGTCTTAGCCATGAAAGACAGCTGGGTGACTTTAGGCTGGTCACTCTCTCTCAACACAAGCAACCTCACAGGGTTGTTTTTGTGGGGAAATAGGAGAAGGAAGGTGTGTTGGATATGTTCACCACCTTGAGCTATTTGTAAAAGTAATAAAGGTTGGATGCAAGCAAACTAGGAGGGGCACGGAACTAGTCCATGTGTGGCAGTTCATACACAGAGTACCCTATCCACTTCTTCTGATTCCACAAGCTTGAAAAATCCCAGACAATAACATAAGCAGAGGCTTTTCAAACAGTGTGTCCTACAAGAACTCAGTGGGGTTCCATGAGAGACTAAGAGAGAAAAAAAAAATTCACTTGACCGCAACCAATTTGTTATCACTAGAGCAGGGGTTCCAGGATTTTTTTTAAGCCAACACATTCCAGAGTTTGGAAAAATTTGGAAAGCGCTGACATAAGACACTGTTTCATGCACTACTTGTTCTGAAGTAGGTTCTTCCTCTGATGTCCAACCCAAGAGAAAGATGAGCAACTTTGAGAAAAATTATACTGGCACAGGATGCAATGAAAATAAAGTTGGGGAGGAGGGGCCTCTCAGCGTAATTGTGTTTTAAATAACACACTTGAGATCACTGCAATATTTTGAGCTCAGAGAGGGCCTTAACTTCAAAATAAATAGTTGACGCCTCATCTGAATCAAATTTAAATGTTAAGGCAGCTTATTTTAACTTACGTACAGGAAAGCTGTTCCATCAGTACATGGATTGGGAAAATTCATTTGCAGAAATAACAAGTTGAAATATTGATGTCCATATTAACCTTCCTGGGGTTTAGTTACTATAAATTATTTTATCCCATTAAATGTGGATATTGGATATATCTTCTTGGAATGAAAGCTGGTGTTGTAGAAGAAACAAAATGAATTATCATGGAAGCCTTTGATATAAATACTTTTAACACATCAGTAGGAGTTGTATAGTAGAATAACATACTGTATGTACATGCTGACTTCTTCTACTGAATCTGTCCACAATGACTGAATCCTGAAGAAATTTCAAGTCAATAAATCAGTAAGCAAAAAAAGGATTTTTCTGTGAGGTAATTCAAAATTCTTAGTTGCATAATAAAATAGAAAACCTCCAGGTTCCTTGGTTAAACTCTGTTTAACCCATTGGTCTTGTCAAAGATGCTTTGCAGGAACCAGAAAGGGAATTTAATGGTTCCAGAACTGCAACTTGTTTGGCAGGAAGAGAAGACAGAAACTAAAGCAAATCATCCTCGGTCATGGTGACAGTTCTTTAAAAAATGTCAGTGCATAATACATGCACACTTAATCCTTCAATGAGGGGTTAACCTGCTGCCTTGTTCTAATCCATGAGAAAAGTTTCTGTGTGCAGTTTCCTCACTCATCATTCTGGCTGATAACATGCTCTAATGAATTTAGTCCTCCTCCTCCTCCACCACCACAATATCTAGCAATCCCAGAATGGGCAGTGAAGAACAATATTGGTGGCAACAGTTAGTTAGGCATTATCTGAAGGAAAAAGTATGTTCACCACCCCAGGATTAAAATCAGCATCTCCAGATCTTAAAATTCTAGTGCAGGATTTGGAGATGCTCACAGTGCTTTGAGTAATAATTCTGGTAAGAAAAATATTATATATTAGATACCAGACTGGAACTGATCTTAGTTCAAAGCTTTGTCATAAAAAATACAAGGCAGAAAAAGAACAGAGTAAGATCCAAATTGTCTCATCTTTGTTCTGTTCACAGCTATTCTGAGACCCAGAATCTTGGGAGAAAACATAGAAGAAAGCATAGAACGTTATGATGACACTTGCAAGCTAATTTTAGACAAGGCCATTTGAATTTTGCTGGGGTACAGATCAGAACACTTTTGGTGATATGAAAATCCACTTGTAAATTAATAGAACAATATGTGTAATGGAGATTCTCAATCATCCAGTCATGTTTGTCCCAAAGGTGCTTTTTCAAAAGACAACTAGACTGCCTTGGTTTTTTCTTTGGAAATGTTTTGCTTCTCATCCAAGAAGAAAAAAAACCCAGGAAAGTCCAGTTGCCTTTTGGGATAATAGAGCAATAGGTTTTGTTTTGTTTTGTTTTAAAAAAACCTAGCAAAAACCATTTTAAAATATTTCTTATACATTTGTAGGCAAAAGGATGGTACGTGTTTAAAGAAATATTACTCAGCCTGGAAAAGTAATAAGCTGGTTCTTTGAGTTAAATAATAAACAAAAACATAAAGTTTTTTTTCTCACTAAAACATTTTTAAAATGTTGTTTGCAATTTTTACTGTGTCCAAAGTAAACTGAAAAGCTAAGACACATGGTTATACAATAGCCAGGTTTGCCTTTAACTTCTAAAGATTTTGGCAATATATAATTTTTTTTTAAAAAAAACCAGGTGGTTGATGTGTTATTTACTCACTTTTAACCTACATTTTTCAATAGATCTTCCAGCAGAATGTCATCTAAATGTTTTCTGACTTATGCCAAACATAGGCAGATAAATTAACTCTTTTCTTTGATGAAAAAAAAAACCAAAAAAGGGCCCAAATCAAAGCAGATGTTAACACAGGTGACCCAATAGTA
Organism: Vipera berus; assembly: GCF_964194415.1. NCBI lineage: Eukaryota > Metazoa > Chordata > Lepidosauria > Squamata > Viperidae > Vipera > Vipera berus. The sequence goes on from NC_138202.1 coordinate 283,809,989, forward strand.
TAGCATCATTTCCAAACTGCCATAAATAAAATCCAAAGCTGTCTTGAGAACTGAACAATAGTACAGACTCTGAACATTGTGAACTTAACTCTTTCTATGCCACATCCTGATAAAAGCACTTTTTTCTGAATTACAAAAGAAAAAGAATACGCTCATTTGTCTGAAAGAGTTATAAGCTGTCTTTCATCACAGGATCCCAGGAATCATAAAATGTGCTGACATGCTTACTCAGTTTGAAACCCATGTTTCTGTGCTCATGGAGGAAGACAGGAGTGGGGGTTGGGGGTGAAGTCTTCAGTCTCACAGCAGGAGATACTTACTTTCCTTCTTGCTGCCCTGAACTCTCTTGGCTAGAAGGCAGGCACTCAAAATCCAATACAGCTGAATAACTCCAAACTGTTTTCCAAACGTACAGATGTTTGGCTATGTCAAGCACTCGGTCTCATCAATTTTCTACCATAATTAAGAGTGAAAACATTCCTGCAAGATTTAGGAACTGGTCAGATCCTTTGGGAGCCAATTTAGAAGAACAGAGACCTGAATGTTCTTAAGATCTTTTGCAGTGCATTTTGTTCTCTAGTAATTATGTTCATTCTTCTCTCTCTCTGAGAACACACGTGTGCACACACCCTTCCTTTCAAGCTAGACATAAATAAAGAGAGCAGCCAATCACATTTTGGAGTTTATTTCTTCCAGCATATTTAGCAATGTTTAAAAAAAGGCTATGTATGATACCTTCATCAGAACATCTTTATAAGCTTGCATCTAACATCCAATGACCGCATCAGTTTCCTTTAATAAAAGAAGTTTTAAATACAAGCATCAAGAATTTGTATCTTCAAAAGCCAAGTCAAATCTACCATAAGATACCATTTCAGCATTTAGGCAAGAAAAACCAAATGTACAGGTAGAGAATAGGTGAAACCTGGCTCAACAGCAATAACTGCAAGAGGAATCTGGCAGCCCTAGTAGACAACCATTTAAATTTCAACATGTTATTAGTGTGCTGCAGCTGCCAAAAAAAGCCAATGCAGTCCTAGGCTATATTAACAGAGGGATAGAATCAGGATCATGTGAAGTGTTAGTACCACTTTATAATGCCTTGGTAAGATCACACTTGGAATACTGCATCCAGTATTAAAAAGATGTTCAGATTCTGAAAAAAAGAGTGCAAAGAAGAGCAACAAAAATGATTAGGGGGATGGAGGCTAACACACATGAAGAACAGTTGCAGGGATTGGTATGTCTAGTCTAGAGATGACCTGATAGCAATGTTCCAATATTTGAGGGGCTGCCACAAAGAAGAGGAGGTTAACCTATTTTCCAGAACACCAGAAGGCAGGACAAGTAGCAATGGATGGAAACTAATCAAGGAGAGAAGCAACCTAGAAATTAGAAGAAATTTCCTGACAGTGAGAACAATTAACTAGTGGAATGATTTGCCTTCACAACTTGTGGCTGCTCTATCACTGGAGGTTTTAAAGGAGAGAATGGATAGCCATTTGTCTGAAATGGTATAGGTTCTTTGCTTGAGCAAGGGGTTGGACTAGAAGACTTTCAAAGTCCCTGCCAACTCTGTTATTCTGTTCTGTTAAGTTCAACGGATAGGTTTGAATGCATTTTATTTGTTAGATGGACTGCTGAGGTCGGTACTTATCCCCACAGGGCAAGCATGGCTTCCTCTGTCCCCTATTTCTCCTATAAAAACTAGCCAAGAAAGCAACCCAGGATGATTCCAAGCAACCAGAAGCTGTATCTTTACAGATTAGGAGAGACACTTGCCGAGTCAGGAAAATACTTGACCAGCAGGCTCCAATAACATCACACTCTTTCCTGTATAACTTCCTAGATTTTTTTCACTTCTCCAATTTCAACATGTTATGAAAAGTTGGTTTTTCTTATCCCTGAATTGCCTTAGGCCTATAGAATCTATGTATATTCTCTGTTGAATTTGAACAGGTCAGGATCATTTGCCGAGACAAAGTATACAGGATGGTCTGTGCGTTCTGCTAAGCCATACCAGAATATGAACAAAGCCCATTTTATTTTATAGAACAGGTTTACCAAAGTCCAAATTTCTGGCTCACCAAACCCTAATAGTGGACAGCCAACTGTTTAATGACAATAATGAAACAACATAATCATACCAACTTGAAAAAAAAGTCACCTAACACAAACTAAAGAGCAAATAAAAAGAACACTACGTGTGTGTGTGTGTGTGTACACAAAAACAAGATAAAGGGTAGACATAACAAATTTAAAATATTATTTTAGTATCTTCAGTTCAGATAATTAGTTCATAATGTTAAGGACTCAAATAACGTCCATCGATATAAACTGAGTTAATATTAGATTCTTTGTTAGCTATAGTAATAACATTCTTTTCTAGTAGAAACAAATTAGTTTATGGGTTTTTTTATTTCTGTTTTGTATGCCCCCATTTCTGCAAGCTCTGGTCAACCGCGAATATAAGCATATGAAATACTTCAAGAAACTCCATGTCTATAAAGCCCCTCCAACTGTGCAGGACAGGTAAATCTTCAAAGCTTTCCTGAAGCCAATAGGAGGGATGAGGATGATCAAATTATTAGAGTTGGAGTTCCAAAGATTGAGAATAACTGCTGAGTAACCCTCATCAGTGACAGTGCTATAAAGATGAAATCTGGAGGGACTTGATCCTATTTAATCTAAATGAGTGCAAGAGATAGTGGTCCCTTGAATAATGTGGAGCAAGGCTCTATAAGGGTCTTAAAGATGATAAGCACGGTCCTATTTTTATTTTTTTTTAATCCCATTTATATCCTGCCCTTCTCCGAAGACTAAGGGCGGCTTACAATCTAAAGCACAAATCAATGTGCTTAGCAATAGCCTTCATTCTATGTATATGCCTGCTTATTAGGGCTTTCGCCCCCCCCAGCGGCATTATTACAAAGTCAGCTTATTGCCCCCAACAATCTGGGTCCTCATTTTATCTACCTCGGAAGGATGGAAGGCTGAGTCAACCTTGAGCCTGGTGGGACTGGAACCTGCACTAATTGCAGGCAGCTGGTGTTACTTAAGGAGGCATTAGCCCACTGCTCCACCAAGGCTCTTTTGATAATTAATGCATCTCTCAAAGTAGTAGAGTTACCTAAATATATTGAAATGGTTGACCCACCATATTCTGCACCAGCAGTAGCTTCTAGGTAGTCTTCAAGCTCCATGTAGTGCCTGTTGCAGCAATCAATACAGCCATAGAAGAGAATATTTGTAGCTCAGAGTTGAACGCTGGGATCCTTGGTGCTCCCCACAATCCATACAGCAGATGACTAGCTAATGACAGCAGATGACCTGGTTCACTAGTTGTAACTGTACAAAAATATTCCTAATAGTAGCTGCTAGCCACTCCTCAAGAAGAGAGGCTGTGAGTCTAGGAGAAACTGTGAACCACCTTGGGATAATATATAACCTATTCTTCTTTTTTGGCTGATCCACTTGACATGTTTCAATAAAACCTAGCAATTAATAGTGCAAATGGTGAAAGTAAGAATGTGTTTGTACAACCACATGTCCAGTAGCTGCTTCAAGGTCCACTTGGTTCTTGATATTCTATAATTCTACTAATTCCATCCAAGAATTGTCTTTGAAAAGCAAATCACAGAAGGGGCTCTGAAAGTGCCCTGCTCCTCTTCCAGGCAGATGTTCCTTTGCAAGCTACTTGGACCTATTAACTGCCAGATTTCAGCTAGCACATAAAAAAGCCAGGTTTATTGCAAGACTAGATTGCTTGCTGTAAACAGGATTTGATTCATTTCTTAAGCCGATAATTGAGACTGTGTGAGCTTTGAACCAAACTGGAGGGATGCAATTCAGAAAGGAAGTACCAAATCAAATAATAACTCTGAGAGATCTTTCCATCATTAAAGGCAGTGGGAGATATAGGAGGAAATGAAGCAGATGAACGTGTCATTCTGATCACCTTCACATAATATAATTTGCTTTTTGAATTGTGTCACCACAATGCTGGAAATCTGGAGTTATATAATTGGAATTAGTTCAGAAGAACACTTGCTGGCTTGCTGGCCAAGCCATGGAAATCAAAGACATGCTCTGATTCTGAGGAATAGTCTAATGATTCAGTTGTGCAAAGACAGTCTCTCATATGTCTGGGAAATGACTCACAACAAACAATGCTGTAAGTTGTCCAAATGATAGAAGTTACAAACCATGAAGAATGACAGCATTACATGCAGGGAGTACTTTATAATTTACTGAGCTTCTTCAGGATGCTTACCAAAGCAGTAGGCTTGCCAGAGTTGAGTGGGACTGGCCTAAATGCCTTTGGGGCACATTCTGAAGGTTCACCCCAATTCTCCCACCCTGAAACCTTTTCTCTCTGTTCTTCCCCTGCTTCTCTCTGTTCTTCCTCTGCATCTACAAATAGTGACATTGTTTCTTTTTCACTTCCCTTTAATTTATAAAATTGTTAAACTGAGTCTTCATACCAGCTGCATTTGGAAGTCTTCCAGGCTATAGGGATCCAGCAGCTCTAAGAATAGAATAGAATAGAATAGAATAGAATAGAATAGAATAGAATAGAATAGAATAGAATAGAATAGAATAGAATAGAATAGAATAGAATAGAATAGAATAGAATAGAATAGAATAGAATAGAATAGAATAGAATAGAATAGAATAACAGAGTTGGAAGGAATCTTGGAGGTCCAGCCTTCTGCTTAGGCAGGAAACCCTAGATCATTTCAGACAAATCGTTGTCCAATCTCTTCCTCTAGAAAGAGGTTTAGACAGTTGATTGCTATGCCATAATTTCAGAGGCTGCCACCAGCATTTTCAGGTGCAATTCATATTAGAGCCCCCAAGCAAGCAATAGAAAAAGCTAAAGGACAAATGTTAATGCTTTGTGATAGCCCAAAATGATAACTGCTATGTTTCATGGACTTTAATCCCAACATTGTACAATTCCATGTGGAATCTGATTGCTTCCTACACTCGCTGGCTGAAAACAATTGTAATGCAAAACCTGAGCTAACAGATTTTTTGCATTATTTTTTAGATTGTCTAAAAAAAGGAACACGGGAAGTTTCTCCTAGAATGAATTAGAAAAAAATGTCCTAAAGGGAAAGCAAATGCAATGCTGTTGCAATTATTTAAAATTATTGTAAAGAGAAAGTCAGGGAAAAGTAAAATGCAATCATATGGAGAAAGGAATGATGTCCTTGGAGATGCTTTAGCAAACATAAAAGACTCACCCTTCCCTCCGCCCCAAAATAAAGTAGGAAATGCTCAAAGAAATAACCACATGAATATCAAAAAGTACATGATGAAAAACTATGCCAAGGGGACATTGTTTAGTCTAATTATTAAATTCATTGTGCTTCATTTTGTAAAAAAGGAAATGATGGGTGGACCACAAAGAGACACAATGACTGTGAGGTAAACCACACACATGTGACATTGAGGATGACATCCATAAATGTCAAGTCTTTAAAGAACAGACCTAAAGTACTAAAATCACACGTGATCTCAGATCTTCTGCAGGAGTGTGGGAAGGTGAATCAAAGATGTAGCATAAGGTCTTTGTTTACGTAATGTGAGACACTTCATCCCTTTCTCTGCCAGCTATCCTCCAACCTTATTCTATTGAACACAATATAAAACAGGAAACTGTTATTTTATTTCTTATAACTCTTTAGATCAATGTTGGCAGCTGGGTAATTCTGGGTGTTGAAGTCTACCCATTTTAAAAACTGCTAAGGTTGGAAAACATTGATCTAGATCCTTCACCTACACTTCTGAAAGTTTAGAGGTTTCTTGCCAAGAGACAGTTCTGTAACACATATTTAAGAATTAAGAATATCCAGCCCATTTTTATGCCTGGGAACATAACATTTTGTTCTATTACCTATTAATCCTACTATCAATTTCTATTGGGAAGCAAATTCTGGGTTCCTCAAGTTTTGGGGGGCCAGAAGAGCACAGACCCTGAAGCCATAGGTGGTGATCATCAATGCTCATAAATCATTTTTCTCAGTTGTAAATAGGAAAAAAATCATTTTATACTGCCTCAACTGTTTATTCATACTCGATTCCTTAAAAGAGGACTTAAAGCTGGCTTCTATTCAGCATTTGATATGGTAGGTACGGTTTCATGACCATGGTTTGAATCACAAATTATTTATCTATTCTGTGGCATTTGTTATATTGCCTGGCATTTTCTCCTCTTCAATTATTGTTTTAAAATCATTTAATAAAAGCATGTCCAGAATTGAACTATGGGCAACTCACTTATGAAACCCAAAACCACATGTATGCACAATGCTGGATAAATAAACTTTGGATCTAAAAACATCTTCCATGAGTTTCAAAGGGGTTGCTAAAAGGTCACTGCAAAGGGAGAAAATATGAAATGAAGCACCGTAGGTCTTCTGCCTTTTAGATGTGCTAGAAGTACATTCTTGGTTAACATAATCAGTACTTTGGCTGTTCAAAGTAACTGAATACATCTACTTGGTAAACCTGTCTTAACAATTTACCATACTATGCATATCTATTCTGCTTGTTCGGGTTGAGAACTTGGCCCTACTTCTTTCATATCCAATCCAAAGCAGATTTCATTATGGATACCCTATGTCTACTCTTGTGCCATTTGAGCACAACAGAACCCCACAGGTACATAAAGAAAGAAGAATGTGAGAATGGCATCTGGGAATCCTTGTCTTGTGTTACCATTAAAATACTGCAGTAGTGGGTAGAAGGCAAGGCTTACAGTGCTGTACAGGTGAATAGGTCTGGTCTTCTGGTGAGAAACAGGCATTAGCATTGAGGGATCCTTCAAATATTTTCTTCGTAAAACTAACTCACCAAACTCATCAAACCAGCAGCCCACACTAGAATACAAATTGGATCCCAGGACAAGACTTTCTTGCTAATTTCATGTAGGATCCAAGTCAACTTCAGTAGTACATTCCAGAGTTTTGAATGTTTCTTGTTCTGGTACACACAGCTCATCCCCGAAAGTCTGTGATGCCTTGGGAAGGTAAAATTATCACACTTCTTGCTGTATTAGAACAGTGAAAACATATGAAATGATGTCTTTCCTGCCTCATCAAATTGCAATGAAAATCCATATAAAATGTGTTGCACATGTGTCCTAATGTCTTCATTCTTGCATAGAACTTTCCCTACTATGTGGATCTGCGAGCAATCTTTCTTAGTGTAAAACATTTCTGTAATGATTTTCACTCGTGTATACATGTCGTGTCCTTCTGTCAACTTAGTGTATTTCTAATGGCATTCTGGAGTTTTGAACAACATGACTCAATGCATAGAAATGCAAACGTTTTTGGGTCACAGAGGACAATGTCTTTTACCTGGAGGCTTCACGATTCCCCTGTCAGCCTTGCTTGAGGCTGCAGCAGGGTAGGGTAGTGACAATGTACAGCAGTGTAAAAGTAGTGGCAGAATCAACATTTATGGATTTTTTTTTATTAATGAGATTTGGAGGCTGGGTAGAGAATGAAATAAACACTTGAAATTCTGTCTCTTCAAAATGGGCAAGATCAGCCTGGTTTGGATTGTTTTCTGAGTTTTAAAGACAGCAAATGGAACAGCAGCAGCACACTGATCGTTTGCTCTGGAATTTTTGGAGATATGGGAAGTGCAAAGTAAGTAGGTTTGCCTCAAAGTGAAAGACGAACGGTATTTTGATTTTGAGAACAGACAAGGGATAACTAGTTTCTGAGCTCTCAAGAACCCATATTACTTGTGCATAGCCTGGTAATTATAAATGCGGTTTTGCTACATTTCCTCATGCCAGCATGATGTATTATAACTGATACTATAATAAAATGATAACCTGAACATATGGCAATATATGATACTACATAAGATTGTTGTTGTTAGCTGCGAAGTCATGTCCGACCCATCGCGACCCTATGGACAACATTCCTCCAGGCCTTCCTGTCCTCTACCATCTTCTGGAGTCCATTTAAGCTCACGCCTACTGCTTCAGTGACTCCATCCAGCCACCTCATTCTCTGTCGTCCCCTTCTTCTATTGCCCTCGATCTTTCCCAGCATTAGGCTCTTCTCCAGTGAGTCCTTCCTTCTCATTAGGTGGCCAAAGTATTTGAGTTTTAGCTTCAGGATCTGGCCTTCTAAAGAGCAGTCAGGGTTGATCTCCTCTAGGACTGACCGGTTTGATCGCCTTGCAGTCCAAGGGACTCGCAGGAGTCTTCTCCAGCACCATAGTTCAAAGGCCTCAATTCTTTGGCGCTCAGCCTTTCTTATGGTCCAACTTTCACTGCCATACATTGCAACTGGGAAGACCATAGCCTTGACTATACGCACTTTTGTTGACAGGGTGATGTCTCTGCTTTTTAGTGTGCTGTCTAGATTTGCCATGGCTTTCCTCCCCAGGAGCAAGCGTCTTTTAATTTCTTGGCTACAGTCCCCATCTGCGGTGATCTTGGAGCCCAGGAAAATAAAATCTGTCACTACCTCCATTTCTTCCCCATCTATTTGCCAGGAATTGAGAGGGCTGGATGCCATGATCTTGGTTTTCTTAATGTTAAGTTTCAACCCAAGTTTTGCACTCTCCTTCTTCACCCGCAACAAGAGGCTCTTTAGTTCTTCTTCACTTTCTGCCATTAGAGTGGTATCATCTGCACTACATAAGATTACTTATATGTTACAGGATCCACCATTCACCCTATAGGAAAAGTCCTAGAAGAGAAAGGATGCCATATGAACAGAACTACACCAAGCCCTGCTCCATCCACCTCAAATGATGCATGGTGATGGGGCAACCACTGTTATTTTATAACCACACAATGGCCAATGATATCTGTAAACAACTACAAGGGGCTTTATATTCAGAAGTATGGAATGTGTATTATTATGATATGAGGTATTTCTATTTAACACCTATGGCAAGACATGCAAGATTAAAGTGTCAAACAGCTTTATTAGGTACATCTTAAAATAATTCCTTTTTCATTTTCAAATGATACTGTGGGCAGTTTTTAAATATTACTTGATTACCATTTAGAAGGACTAAAAGGAGCCAGACAAAAATTGCTTCAGGGCCAAAGACTAGTGGCTGTTCTTGGCACAGACTATTAGACTACCACATTTCTTTTTTAAAAGGTTGCAAGAATATTGCTTGAGCATTAAGTGTGTTGTGTCTCAAAAACAGTTTGTGGCTATTCTATTAGTCCTTTCCCCTAGCCAACAGATCCTAGCTCCCTGTCAACAGGTTCTGTGTCAATCTTTATCCTGTGTCAAGTTCAAGTTTGTTTGTTTTTTGTGTGTCCTTTTATATCAGTGGTGACTCTTGGGGACTGTTGGACAAGTCCCTGCACTGTTCTTGGCATGATTTCAGAAGTGAGTTTCTGAAATGCTTTGCGCTTGCCTGCTTTCTATGGCTGAGAAAGAATGACTGGCTCAAAGTCACCTAGATGGCTGCATGAGACTAGAACTCACAATCTCCCAGTTTCTAGCCTACAACAAATTGGTTCTCACAGATGATGATAAGGACACACATTTTAACATCACATGTATATAGTGGACCACATCTCTTTGTTTAAAAGTTTTTTGTGAGCTCCCAGTCTGGATTAGGATTTGTGTGTGTGTGTCTGTGTGTGTGTCTGTGTGTGTCTGTGTGTGTGTGTGTGTCTGTGTGTGTGTATATGTATATATATGTATATATGTATATGTATGTGTGTGTGTTCATATGTATATATGTATGTTGTCCTGGTTTCTTGTACTTGACAGGAGGATATTTTTGATTCTAGATTTGGGCTGATATTTACCTCCATCTTGTGCCAGTTCGACGGTTTTCACCAATTCTCTTCTCAGTTTTATATTAGACAGCAATGAATTGTTTTCTTTAATCAATTGCACCACAAAGTGAGGCATGTATGCTTTCATCAAAGTATGCAATTAAATTCATAATGTTTGCTTATGCAAGAAGGGGTTATAAAGCAATGGTTTCCCTGAATGAATCCTAATGTTGCTATTAATCCCAAAATGTCAGTGTGCAACTCCTATCTGAACTGGTCTTACCTTACTGGAGATACAGTCTGTCAATATACTTTCTTTTAATCCTTCTCATAACTTGGGCTTTCAAAAACCACACACAGAGTATGCTAACAATGTCCATTGGTATTTTAATCACATTAAACAAGAAAAGGCTCCCTTTCTGGCCATGAAAACAACTTAGCAGGCTGGGGATTGAATTAGTCCTCCAATCTTTGGCAACAATTGTATTATTTGAGTCTTGCCCCTGCAAGAATGTTTGCCTGTGAGAGAGAAAAAGGGACTTAGTCATGGTTAATTTCCATCTCTTGATGATGCCACCAGGAGAGCCATAGAGTGCCAAGGAAGGGTGGCTATTGCCACCCACCCCCAGCCACCAATGAAGAAAAAGGGCTGTTCCTAGCCCACACACATTTGATAGGGCGTCCTCAGTTGTAGAGGACTTTGGTTTAATGTCTTTCCTTGGGAATGAAGAAAGAGAACATGGGGAGCTCTTTAGGAGAAAAGAAGTAAATGGCAAACTGGGGTTGCCTGAGACGAGGCTAGAGAAGATGGAGGAATGATTAAAATATCATAGAATCATAGGGTTGGAAGGGACCTTGGAGGTCTTCTAGTCCAATGATTTTAAGTGATATAAACCAAGAGGAGATGGAAACTGATGATAAGCAGAGATGCATTGTCAGATATATCACCTCTTGTTGACCTGGAATGTGTAAATTATGGAAATGTAATATGAAATCACCACATGTTGACATGCCCCACCCTTCCCAATGGATGAATCTGAATATAAGGTAGAAAAGTATTCAATTGATGGCATCACACCACAAGTTTCTATAATAGCACATTATCAGTAAGGGAGGTGGGATTCAACATAGGTTATCGTTCACTGTGACAATTTTCTAGTTCTGGGCTAAGAAAAACTGAGGAGAGATTGTTTTTGCCTGCCGGCTACTCCTTCCGCAACATTGCTTTCCCTGCCTGCAAACGCGTGGATGATGTCAACGGTTTAAATAGCAATTGTGGATATGCGGTATTCACATATCTGTATTCACGTAAGTTTCCAAAACAAAAGTTTAGACTGGTGTGAATTAATCTATATTCCCAGCCTTCCTCTTCTTGTGAGCTTGCCGTAGAGCATGACTTTTCATTCATTAACTTGCAGTTCCCTTTTTATGGTCAAGCAGATTATTATTATTTATTCTGATTTTAGGCCCAGTGACAGAACTGTGTTTTAACCAAAGAGAAGTAGAGCATTCAGCCACATTTACAAGGGCAAGAGGGGAGCACACAGCTCATTTTCTGAACCCAGGAGCCACGCTTTGGAAAATGTAATGACTGTAGTGGATCCTTTTAATTAGTGACGGAAAGCTGAGTCTTAATCTGACTTAGATGTTTAGACTAAAGACAAAACTTAACTGTATATGTGAAACTACACTTCTTTGAAACATAGAATTTAAGACTAGGCATGACTCACTTCTAGCAATGGCATAAAATTATAACAGTTATTTAACTTCTCTATGTAATTCATTTCTACTAAACTTTCAGTTTGTCTAACTCCGTGGCCTGTTTCTGTTTTATTTGCTTCTTTTTTTCTCTTCCTAATCCTTCTCTCAGAATTTTCTACTTTATTAAGAATTGTTTATAGTTGAAGTTCTTTTTTGTTGTCATTTAAATGTACTTCCACTGGTTGTTTTCTGTCTGAAAAGTTCAAGAAGCTTTATAGATACATTTGCTGTTCTGCTGAAGTTTAAGGAGTTTTAGGGTAGGTTTTTTATTGAGGCACTGTAACCCATCAATCAACTACATTGAGAGAAATGAAAAAGGCAATTCCCTTCCCTATTTCCTTGCAAACTGATAATCAAAAACAAGAGATGATAATAGCTTGTGCCATGCTTCTTTCTAATGAAGTACTTCAAAAATTTAATCAGAGAGAAGTGCCTGCTCAAGTATTACCAAAAACAGAGATCATTTAAAAGAGAGTAGGATGCCATTGCAAATGTTCACTGAGATGTATACAATAGTAGAGATGATTACATACAATTAAAAGAAAAATCCAAAATGTTAAGAGAAACTGGGATTAAGTTACCCTGTTCAGTTGGCAACTGTCTGTGAGCATCAAAAAAGTTCACAGAATTTTAAAAAGGATTGTCTGGAATACTTTTTCAAATTGAAAATAAATTCAGATAGGATAATATACTAGAAAGGTAATTCTTTGTAAAGATTTATGGTAACCTGCATCTACTCATTTGAGAGAGAGGAGATGTCCACGCCTGTGTAAGAAAAGGCCCTTTTTCTCTGATGGCTGTCATTGTGCAAGGAAGCAACACAACTTGCTTTAGTGTGGTACCTCACAGACTCTTGTATGGATTCTTTTGACACATGCAGAACTTGGAGGAAGCTGTGGTGCACAGAACAGTGTTTGGTGCATCTTGTGTCTGAAGCATCAGAAGAGGTTTCCATGCAAGCACAGATACTTGTACTGGCTATTGCAAGTGCCAGAGGAGAAGACAAATGAAGATGGTGAAACCAAGTGTTGTATAGTTGCTTCACTTTACTCTTCAAAGTGAACATCATTACATGAAACAGCTTCAAGAGGGACCTTCCATATGAAGTACCCCTTCAAAGATCTATTACCTAGTTCTAGAAAAGATGGCTTGACCATGAACTGGGCAGAAAGACCAGCAGAAAGGAGCATATTCCAGAGAAGAATGGTGAAAAACGCAGCCCATGAAGTACCCCTTTGAGTGTGCCACAAAGTAATTATTTCTCCAGTTGCTTCACATTGATTGAGACCTGTTATTTAGTTATTTTTATTTAGCATATGGCATCTACGGAAGTCATGCAATCACCAATATACAGCTCTAATGAAACACATTATATGTGCAAACACAAATATAAGTTTAAATAAAACGGCAGCATATGTAAAATGAGTGGTGCGATGGCCTAGAGGTGAAGAGAGCAGTGCAGTGGCCTAGAGGTGAAGACTGTCACCTCCCACTCCAAAGTTTGAGAGTTCAATCCTAGGCAGCAGTAGATGTTTCTCTATCAGGACGCAAAGAAAAAAAATCTATGAACTCTGCATGGCGTTTGGAAGGGCATCCGGATAGTAAATGCTCAGCTCCATTCAGTCACTCTGACTCCACCCCAAATAAAGTGATTAAAGGGTTGTAAAACGAATATTATACACACACACACACACACACACATAAAATATGTGGACAATATGATAGATGAGATAAAATTGCCATGGTGCCTTGAGTCACAATAGGATAGATGATATATCCAATATCTAAGGAAGCTAACCTCCAACAGCGACCTTGAACACTAGTTTTTTAGCATGTTCTTCAGGAGGCTTTTAACTTTAATATATGGAATAGCTGAGACCTGTGAATACACAGACATTCCCAGGGCTGGATGCAGCTCTCAATTTATGAAAAATAAAACAAAGTTACACTGGATTACTTTTTCACAAAAACCACTTTTCAGCAATGAAAAGCAAATCATCTCAGAGTATCCAAAACAAATAAATATATCATCAGCCCAGGAATGTTCTGGACCCTCAAAATGTTTGCATTACAAACCACAACAAATCAGCCTGTTACCACTGAAAGAAAACACTCGCCCCATCACCTGAATGAAAATATTCTTTTCTCATTTATCTGGTTTCTAAGCTACTCAGGTTTCTGCCTTATGGCATATAATTAACACAGGAGGGGGTAAGCTGGAGGAAAATACCAGGATAGCTTTATAATAGTTTTTGACATGATGTGACCACAGTTATCTGTCTTGATCACTAGGGCATTTTAGAAGTTGAAGCTGAGATGAGGGGCCTTGGGGAGGATGATAGAGGAGGGGAAGAAAGATGAGGCTCAGTTGTCCACTGAAAAAATAACCAGATTATTGGCATCATAAAATAGTTGTGGATTAATAATTTGAGCCTAATTCTTGGTGGCTATATCAAATATTATTAACAGTATTCAGTTAGAGTATAGTGTTTATTCAACTGCAATTTTATGATCTCTCAACAGGATTTACTGGATGATAAAAGTTTGTGGTTGGAGGAATGTTTACACCATTACACTCATCTGGCAAAGACATTGAATGGAATACATACATTCAAAGGGCCAGAAGGAGAAAATAAAGGCCAAAAAAATCTATTCAACAAGAGCTCTATAATCCACCTGCTAGGGATAGAACTTGTTGCAGAAGGGAAATAACCACTGGGTAATTTGTAGGAGGGATGTTTTTTAGAGTAGATGAGGCAGGCTAAATACCACTCCTCATGCTACTTTAAGAGGTCCATGGACTTTTCCATGCTATAAACTCAAGAAGCTTGAAATTAAGTCAACGTAAGCAACCCTTTTTCAGATTTCAACCCCTTCCTTCATTTTAGCAATGGTGATGGCTTGCAGTGCTGCTGGGGCATATTACTGTGGGCTCTGATTAGTAGCTCTCCTGCTTCTTTAGTCTTTCCATCTGGGTCAAAAATGCAAGCATCTCCCCTTTTACTCTTTTCACACGAATTTGAAGACATGTGGTTTCCACTTTATAGACTGTTTTTAATGATCCCTTGTCCCCTTCATACTTCACACTTTCCCAGATAGTTCATAAACTAATACTGTAGATAAGTAAAAAGAAAAGGAACCTGTAAGATTTTTGATGCTCTCTGAGCTTGGCTATTTTCTTGCTAACACCGATGATAGATGAGAATAGAGCTGGAAGGGACCATGGAGGTCTTCTACTCCAGCCCCCCACTCACTAGGAGAACCTATACCATCTCAGACAAGTGACTGTCCAGTCTCTTCTTTAAAATCTCCAGTGATGGAGCACCCACAATTTCTGAAGGCAAGCTGTTCAACTGGTTCATTGTCCTCACTGTTAGGAACTTTCTCCTTAGCTCCAGGTTTCTTCTCTCTTTGATCAATTTCAAACCATTGTTTTTTGTCCTGAACCTCTGGTGCTTTGGAGAATAATTTGATTCCCTCTTGCAGCCTCTCAAATACTGGAATACTGGTATCATGTCATCCCTATTTCTTCTTTTCTTTAGACTAGCCAAACCCAAGTCCTGCAGCCATTCTTCATATGTTTTAGTCCTTTGATCATCTTAGTTGCTCTTCTCTGAATTTTTTTCTAGACTCTAAACATTTTTTTTTGTAGTATGGTGACCAAAATTGAATGCAGTATTCCAGGTGCAAATTTGATGCGTTCCCCTTCTATTCTCTCATCTAAGTCATTGATGAAGAAACGGAAGGATACTGGGTCTAAGATGGAGCCTTGTGGTACCCCACTGCTTACTTCTCTCTATGTGGATGTAGTGCCATTGAGGATGGTGTTACCTAGCTTGGGTAATGAAATGTCTACAAGAAAACAACTAAGCTCAGGGAGCACCCTTCATTTCATCCCTTAGCTACAAATATTCTCTTTTATTGGAATCTGTAATGATTGTAAAAGAAAGAAACAGGAAGAAGAAATATCTGGAAACAACCAACAGATGGGAGAGGAATTTGTTAGTAGCTTATCTCATAAAGTACAACTCAGTAAAGTTGCAAAAAGGCAGGAAGAGAAGAGTTCTCTAAGACATTGCTTTAATGAACTCATTGATTAAAAAAAGACTAGAATTCTCATTTCCTATTGCAATTTCTAAGCTTCTATACCTCACCAAGCTTGTTTTTTCTTTCTAATTTGCTTGAGCTAAAAACTCAAGGAACATCCATTTCATCCGCTTTTTAAAAAAAAAATCCACATTCTATCAATGCTTAAACAAAGTTCCAAAGTTTCACTAGTCCTTCCATAACACAAAGAAATCACAGCACAGGTTCATTGATCAATGCAAAAAAGGAACAACTAGAGAAGGTTAAGGGACATGAAACTATCAACATCTTCAAAGGAATAAAATTCACAAGGAAAGAAGAAAACCACACACTACCCCTCCTGAGTATCCTCATCAGCAGAAGAAATGATGGCAACTTAAAAACACAAGTAGACTGAAAAGCAACCCACCCTAACCAAGTGCCCCATTACCAAAGTAACAACTTAAACTCCCACAGGAGGAGCTATGTAAGGGCATAATTCACATGAGTACAAATCCACTGCAGCAACCAAGGAAACAGGAAAAAAGGAAATTGACCAGCTATACAACATCTTCAGACAAAATGGATACCCACGCAACTTTATCAAAAAAAATGCCTATTAAGCCACTGCTACATAATCAACACACCATTCGAAAGAGACAATTTTAAAAAAGCTACGAAGGAAATAAAAAGACCAGAATACATCTTTTCCAGCAGCGAACATCCAGATAAGCAGGGATTAAGACCAGGCAAAAGATGAAGCAGAAAACAATACCCTAATTAAGGAACTATCAAGGAGAAAACCACCCCATTCTATCAAAATTGGCAGGGGAATGTACTATATATGAACAGGGAGCAAACCCCACACTCAGTTGCACTGATGATGTTACCTAGTTGGATAATGAAATGTCTTCAAGTAAATAATCAAACTCAGAGAGCACCAAGAACTTCATAGAACTCAGGAACAAGTGTTCTTTGATGTATCGGGCATTTTGGCTGGTATTATCCTACTGAACTTGCAGTAGATAAGAAATGGGAGTTCAAAGGTGAAGAAGAGAGGCTGAAAACACAAATGACTTTAATGTCTGTCTTTTCAATACCAGCCAAAACAGGCTTTAAAAGACTTTCTGAACATTCCTCTGCGAATAAGATTTCAGAGAAAAATCCATCTTCTCCAATCCTGCATAAGAACAGATACGAAAGATCCATATAAGATCACATATGTAATGGTGTTCCTCAGGATCTGTGCACACAGCCTGAATGCATATGCTGCACATAGGAAAAAGCCTTTTTTGCATCTATAGATACACATTAAAATCCACACAAGAAAGAACTGGTACTCCAGAGACCAATGAAAGATCTCGATATAGATTCATCCTTGCAAGATGTGATCCGGTGCACTTTGAAGGATACTTGAGAAGGACCAAAGAGTCTGTTTAAAATCTGTTACATCTTACATTGGTGTTCAAACAGCTAATAAGTACAAGGATGGCTGAAATACATACTAATGTTAACCCTAAGCCTTTGGAATGTATATAAACCAACATTTCAGCCAAAGGATTTATTTGAGTGGGAGAATACTGGATTTGTTAGGTGCAGACAGATGTGGATGACACCTGTAGAGCTTTAATACATTGATGTTGGTAACTGTAAACCCCTGGGCAGTCTGAAAATATGCAGACCACAACACCAGTGAATTGTGCAGCAGTTCTGGTACTCAGGGGTCACAGCCATCCAATAGTTTTTCAGAGTACAATTTCTCTCTTGTATCCTTTGGTAGTTTAATCATGCTTAAAAGGAGTTGCTAAAGCAGTTGTTGACAGCTATGCTGAGTATGGGAATAAAATAAGTATGTGCAGGCGCACAGACACATATATATGGTGTGAAGCTACAAGGACCATGGAGCAAGATTTGTTTGAAAGAGTTTTATACAATACTCACATGGCTGTGTAGAGAAAGGGAGAAAGAAAACCCATAAGGTTCTCTTCATCGCTTTCTCTTCCTACTGATAGCCCAGCAAAATTCTCATGACACAGTCACTAGACCTGGACACTAAATGTGCCACTTATGGTTCATTCATGAAACATAGGTAAGGAAGTAAGCAGGGAATAAATAGCAATAGCATTTGGACTTATGTACTGCTTCACAGTGCTTTACATCAATAAATAGGTATAGAGTAAATTGAGATGACTCAACTTATCTCAAAGGGGTTATATTTACCTAGTTGTCCTCTTTTATTGCATGTTGATGGTTATTTGTGCATTGTGATTTTATGTCCTTTAAAACTGAAGGACTGAAAATGATATTTTAAAAGATTTTTCAACCTCGAAAACTTTTAAGATGTGGGGACTTTCTCCACATGCTGACTGAGGAATTCTGGGAAATGAAGTATGGATATCTTAAAGTTGCCGAAATTGGAAAACATTGTTTTTAAGATATATTCTGGCAATTTTTCAGTAAAAAATAAACTGTCTATGCAGATGTAGCTTCCTAAGTAATATAAAATATAAATTAAATTAATATAATGTATTAATTTATAACCCTTTCCCCTTTATGCTAAAGTGGCGTTTTCAGCCATGGCAACTTGGAGATGGGTGGACTTCAGTCCCCAGATTCCTCAGCAGGCATGTCTGAATATCTTAAAGTTGCCAAGATTGGAAAAACTCTGGTTTAAAGCATACAGGACCATACATGGATGCTATCCTACCTAATTCTTAAAGCTTGTTTTATGTGCTATGTTAGAAGGGTGTGTGAAGAAGAGACATCTCCAATGGGTTTTCCAGCTAATGCTATTTAGATTACAGATTATTTACCTGATCCATTTCTAGTATTCACTTGAATGCTAAAGAACTTAAAGAGGGGAGGGGTGATATATAAGTTGAAGTCCCGTTCCCCCCCAGCATAAAAGTTCCACAAAGTCTTCATGGGGGGGGTATCTAGGTAAGTTTGAGCAGACAAATTTCATTGTAATGAGGAACCTTGAAGAGACAAAATTTCAGATGGGGGCTGCTTTCCATCCAAGCATCCCAGAAAGCCCACTCAGAGCCCCAAATTGGATAAAGCAATGGCTATGGAAATCCCATAATTACATTACTGAAAATAAGATTAGAATATATTTATTTAACCATATTCATAAGCCATGTTGGATGTGAATCAAACACTATTTTATATCATTTGGAAGCATTCTAACATTCTCCTTTTCCCCCCTGAAATATGTCCTTCATATTTAGTAGGTTTAATATTGCATAATAAAAACAGCCAAGGCAGAAATATTAAATAACAGTCATTTATCCACAGAGCGGTATATTACTCAGATGAATTAACCCAAAGTCATAACCATGTTAAATTATGACATGGCAGCATTGTTTATTTGAACTGCTGATTTGTAGCATCAAAATGAGCTTTGTATTCCTGAGTCTAAAAATACAAGTCTTTTCCTATTATATCTGGAAATGATTTTTCATTTTGTGTGTTTTCTCATTGCTGTCAATACAACATAGTGTTTCAGCAAAGAATACATAGCATGCAGTGCTTTATTTAAATATGTACAATTTGATTATTCTGTGCAATATGCAGTTTCAGTTACAAAGGAATTGAAACCCCCCTGAGGCAAGAACAGGTCTCTGATTTCCCCTAATAGTATAGATCTCAAGCAGGTATTTGATTTGGGTGAGAAAATGGAGCCCATTACAAAAGATGAACTTATACTTGTTCATCAAGGAGAGAAGCAACCTAAAACCAAGGAGAAACTTCCTGACAGTTAGAACAATTAACCAGTGGAACAACCTCAGAAGTGGTGCCTCAGAAGCGCTGAATGCTCCAACACTGGAAGTTTTTAAAAAGAGACTGGACAGCCATTTGTCCAAAATGGCATAAGGTTTCCTGCCTGAGCAGGGGGTTGGACTAGATGACCTCCAAGGTCCCTTCCAACTTTATTATTATTATTATTATTATTATTATTATTATTATTATTATTATTATTATTATTATTATTATTATTATTATTAATGCTGCTGGTTGTAATATCAAGAGACATGAGTGCAGATGGAGAAATAAAAGCTAGGGATTTTCTCCAGAAGGTTGAAATTCTTCATTAAATAATAGCCCCCCTGCGTAGCATTTAATCTCTTAATTAAATGAATTCATTCCAATTTTTGTGGAGTATTACTCCTCAGTGCTATTATGCTGCCACTCTAAAGTGGTCTCTCCAGTCCTTTTCCAATCAAGTTGCTAACTGCTACAGGATACCCAAAGAGCCTATATTGCCCATCCCTGCTCTTTAATTTTCAATTAGATATTGCATTGTTTTACTGAATGTACACTGCAATTTATCTATTTTGTATTTTCAATATCTTACTATTGTGCTTTAAACTGCAAAAAAAAAGCTGGATTATAAGCACCTACTAATTGTATATGGTTTCTAACTGTGTATGTACCATATATGCTAGTGGGTTGATGGTCTAAAAATAACAACCTCCAACAAATGTCGTTGCTACATATATAGCTAATCTAGACAAATAAATCATTTTTCTGCTTCTTGGCTCAGATATACAAAATTGTTTTTGAACCACCTTGGAGAGGAGCTCAGAAGCAAATTTTTGGCATATCCAATGGCAAAAGTCAATCAATTTTGGTGGGTCTGGGTTCAATGCCCACCACACATTATGCAAGGCAGGGCCTGAGAGAAGCCCAGTACAGAGCTGTCTGCTATTCTATCAAGATGATGATGATGATTACCATGGCTGGACTTTGAGCAGTTGAAGTCTCAATACTTTTGGAAGGTGCAACATTGGGAAGGTTGACTTCAACCAACACAGAGGGCCAATTCACATATTTGGCCAAAGTAACTTGGTGGGGAATCAAAGACTTGAGAGCACATCAAGACCTTTGTAGTGGAAGAAAGAAGGGTGACATGTAAGTCAGCGAGAAGGAAGCTTTGAAAGAACATTCCTTCTAAAAGAGGATATTCACAAAGGTCCGACTTGTCCATCAATTAAAACTCCATCAGGAAACTCATTCCCTTCATTACTAGTTTTACTTCTGGGAAATAATGTTTAGCTTTCTTAAATTCTGCTTGACTCAGTCTCCTTACATGCAATCCATTACTGTTCAATTACACCATCTGTTACTTCCTGTTAGTCAGAAGTGAACTGCTCAAGACTAAACAGCATGGAAGAATTATGAAGTCCCTGAGTTTTTTACAAACACCTACATACAAGTCGAATATTATTCCAAATTGCCAAAGAATCCTTGTTTTGCAGCAAGGGAAACAAATATCTCTTCGGCTCTATTAGTTTCCCTTGCTGGAACAGCATATTCTCCCTGCAGTGAATACCCATGAGTAAACATAAAAATTTGAAATGCAGGATAATTTCTGTCACATAATTGGAGAAAATGGATTTATGAAGCCAATGTGCTTCATTTTTATTAGGGCAGTAAGCTAATAAGCTGACTGATCCAGTGTGTGAAAGCCATGAATAGCCAAAAGAACAAAACAAAAAAACCAAAAACAAATAGATCATCCAATAAATCAAATCAGAGTTCTCAGTAGAAGTCCAAATGATCAGGATTAAATTATCACCCTTTAAACATGACACATTATGCAGAAACGTGGCTCTCTGGAGGAGGCACAACTATTGGGCAAGATGGAAAGTAAAATAAAACTACCTGCAGCAAGGTGAATGGACTAGGTTACAGTGGCAATGGGTGCACCAGCGGAAGACTAGAAGGACCAGATTAGGGACAGATTATCAGGGAGATAATCAACGTAGTTGCTATAAATTGACTTAACTTGATGGCACATAAACTGTCAGTCAATCAATCAAATCCTATGTAAAGGAAGAATAGACATTTAAGTAAAGTTAAAGTTAATGCTGAGGACTACAATGTCCATTCACACAATTAACCAAGAGAGCTTCTGAAGGTGCATTACTGGGCAATATTTCTTGATTTAATACCATTGAATCTTATAGGTGTTGACCTGAGAGGATGAAATTTAAGATGAATCCTATGCATCCAGTTATAGGCTCCAATGTTTGGGATCGTTTCAGAAAAATATTCAGAAGAAAGAAAGAAAAGAAAAAATCGACATCCCAAAGAGTTACAAAGTAGTGTATATACTTGATAGTTTACTTGAGATCAAACTGAACTATCCTTCCTACAACTTCCTCTACCTAGTTTTTCTATGTAATTTTAATTACATTTAGTTGTGCTGAAGGGAGGTGATAGAGAAAGTGAATAGGAGTAAGCTAACTGATGTTTTGAATTTGAATTCCCAATAATGTAGACACAAATCAATGCAAGGGATTGTAAGAGCTGTAATTTTTGCTTAAGCCTGAAACAGTGTTCCAATGCAAACAACATCTATTTGGCAATGGGGGCTCGGAGTAGTGCTGGTCAGAAATAGTTGGCCTTTTGGTATTCCATCCTCTAGTAATTCTTCAGCTAGATTGATGTAATGTGTTTTCACATGGGGCCTTCAGACAGATTTAGAGCTTGTACAAAATATGGCTGCAAGTGACTTCCGGTGGCGGCGGAGCGCCGGAGACAGCCTTTTCGGGCTGCCCGCGGCTCAGCTGTGTAGATTTCACCCGAAACAGCGCCGATCAGCTGTTCGGGTGAATTTGAAGCCCCCTCCTCGGGAGAAGAGGAGGGGGTGAGGCCCCAGGTAGGGGTCGAGTTCTCCGGGGCCGCCTGAGTTCAAAACTTGGGCGGCTGAAGGATCGAACTCCCCCGTAGCCTGGGTTGCTCCCAGCTGGTCAGCGTCTCTGCTCCGGATTTCTTGGAGCAGAGCCAGGCGTTTACGACCACCCCTGCCAAAAGGAAAGACCCTGGAATAAAAGGTGCAGGCAGAGCGGTACAAGAGAAAAAGGAGAAGAGGATCTTTATTTTTACTCTCGAGCTTAATGGACTTTTTTAAACTTAAAGTGAAACTGCGTCACAAGTGAAAGTAAAAGATGGCGGCTAAACCTCCCTCAAAAACCCTTCGGAGTGCTGGAACTTCTCCGGTGCAACAGACACCGTTGCAAGCCTTGCTTCCTCCTGCTGCATTGACATCGAAGGATTTAGAAGATGCCCTTGAAAAACATGCCCAGGTAATTTTAGTAACATTGGGTGATAAACTGGCAAAAATGGAGGAGAGAATAGAAGAGAGGATGGAAGAGAAATTTAGTGCGATGAGGGTAGACATTTTGTCTACAGTGGAAAGTGTGGCTGAATGCGTGCAAAGTTTGGAAGAAAAGGTGGAAGATTTGACTCAAAAAAATGCTGTACTAGAAATAAAGGTATTGGAGAATGAAGACTTAAGAGACAAAATGGATAGAGAGTTAAGCCTTGTTCAGTTTCATCAGATGCAGTATGCTGTTAGAATCAGAGGCTTAAAAGAAAATATTAAAGAAGATTTAAAGCAGCTAATTTCTGAAGCCCTGGAAGCAGTATTGGGTCAGCCAGCATCTGAAATAAAGGGATGTATGGATAAAGCTTTTCGTGTTAACTCATGGATTGCCAGACAGAGGAAGTTACCTAGAGATGTCGCGGTTTACTTTACAAAGAGAGAAATCAGAGATGAAGTTATCCAAGCTGCCTACGATACTAAAGTGGTGGTTGCTGACCAAGAAGTTTTGGTCTTAAAGGAAATTCCTCCAAAGATTATAAGGAGAAGAAAGGACTTTGCATTTCTGGTGCAGGAACTTAAGCAACGTGATATAAGGTTCAGATGGGAGATTCCAGTGGGGCTGGTGGCGATGTATGAAGGTAAAAGATACCGTCTGGCTACTGTGGCACAGGCGCGTGATTTCTACAATAATGTCTTAAAAGCAACCCCACTATCACTTTTGGAAGCGGCAAAGGGATCTGGTGAAGAAAAACCTCATGAGGCTGAAGATGGTCTGACAGAGGAGGATGGTGCTGGAAGGGATCAAACTACAACTTTGTTGGCTGATGCTGGAGAGCTAAGGGTGACGCGTGCTGCTTCAAAAAGAGCAAAACAAATAAAAGATCAAGACCACCAGAAGTTTATGGAACTTTCAAAGCGTACTTACAGCGAGGCAGTGGGAGGAGCGCGGCCTAAAGAAGATAGGGCCATTGGAGGGGTGCTCCAGAAGCTTCGGGGGGACAAGAATGGCGACTAAATTCTTAACTTGGAATGTTAATGGACTAAATTCACCTCAGAAGAGGAAGAAAGTCTTTCAATATTTTAAACAATTTAAGACTGATGTTATATGTTTGCAAGAAACGCATATTAGGGCTATGGACCAAAAGTTTTTGCTGAATTCAAGATTGGGTACGCAATTTGTTGCCTCTGCAATGAACAAGAAAAACGGAGTGGTTGTTTATGTTAAAAGTGCTATAACAGCGGACTTAATTGAAGCAGATAAGCATGGAAGATACGTAATGATAGATTTGTTGTTAGAAGGTAAAAAAACGCTTTTAATTGGATTGTATGCTCCTAATCAACAACAACAACAGGCTGATTTTTTTAGCTCACTTCATACAAAGCTTACCCAGTTGGATTACAAATCGTTTATTTTTATGGGGGATTGGAATGGCGTTTTGGACGTACAGATGGATAAAGCTGGTTTTTTTAAGCGTATTCCATGCCATGCCAGACTGCCTAAGTCTTTTTTTGAAATGAAGGATGATTTGGAACTGCGAGACATTTGGCGTGACACACACCCGCATGAAAAGGATTATACCTTTTTTTCTGATAGACATCAATCTTTTTCTAGGATTGACTTCATTTTGCTGACTAGTGACTTCTTTTCTAGGATTAAGAAGGTAAAGATCTGTGCAAGAGCTATTTCTGACCATAGTCCAGTATGGTTAGAGATCAATAAGGACAATAGAGATAGGCGCTCGTGGCGCGTAAATGAGAACTTGTTTAGAAACCAGAAAAATGTGGAAGAATGTAAACAACGGATGAAGGATTTTTTTGAAATTAATATGAATAAGGATACGTCTATGGACATGGTTTGGGATGCTAGCAAGGCATATATGAGAGGGGTGCTGATATATATAAATAATAAATGCAGACGTACTTTGGAAGCTAGAAGGAAAGAATTGGAGAATGAAATTAAGGAAAAAGAGAAGACCTTGACTTTGAATCCAGTGGATGTGAAGACTAAGGAGGCTATCAAGCTATTAAGAGGGCAATTTGATAAATTAATGGCTGATCAAGTGGCAACCAACTTGAGGTTTGCCAGGCATAATACTTTTTGCAACGCTAATAAGCCAGGTAGATGGCTAGCTTATAGACTAAGGAAAAAGCAGAGGGCTTCTAACATAGACAAAATTGAACATAAGGGGAAGGTAGTGTTTCAACAGGACTTTATTAAGGAAGCCTTTGTGGATTTTTATTCTAAATTATATGTTAAGGAGAAGATTAATGAAAAAGATATTGATGAGTATTTGGAGAATGCTAGCATCCCGGTTCTCACGCAAGTACAAAAAGAGGAGATTAATCAATTGATTACAGAAGAAGAAATATTTACAGCAATTAAGGAGTTGAAGGTTGACAAAGCGCCAGGTACAGATGGCCTGACTGCAGCCTACTACAAAAATTTACAATCAGAGATGGTTAAACCGTTAAAGGAATTGTTCCAGACAATCCAGAGAGGGGGAAAGGTGCCTCCATCTTGGAGAACTGCTTTTATCTCTTTGATTCCGAAGGAAGACCAAGATGCTACTCAAGTAAAAAACTATAGACCGATATCACTACTAAATACAGACTATAAGATATTTGCTAAGGTGTTGGCTAATAGATTGATGAGGGTTCTGCAACGGGTGATTCATGGGGATCAAACTGGGTTTATTAGTGGTAGGCAAATGAAAAATAACGTGAGGCATATAGTTGATGTGTTGGAATTTTTGGAAAGGAACAACCAGATCACTGTGGCGCTAATTTTTTTAGATGCTGAAAAAGCCTTTGATCAATTGAATTGGCAATTTTTGATAAAAGTTTTAGATAAAATGAATTTTGGGGATAAATTTTTGCAACCAATTAGGGCATTATATCAAAAACAGACTGCCCGAATAATAGTTAACAATAGCTTGACTGAAGCTTGTAGTATTGAGAAGGGTACAAGGCAAGGGTGCCCGCTATCGCCTTTGCTATTTGTGTTAACATTGGAGATATTATTGGTAAAAATACGAAATTCGGAAAGAATTAAGGGTATACGGATTAGAGATCAGGATTATAGATTGAGAGCGTTTGCAGATGATCTGGTTGTTACAGTGACCCAGCCTGAGAGCTCTGTTGTGGACCTGATGGAGATAATAATGCAATATGGGAAGGTTTCCGGATTTAAAGTTAATGTACAAAAAACTAAAATTTTGGCCAAAAACATGACAGTATCGCAAAAGGCCCTTCTAGAAGGGTCAACTAGATTTGAGATTGTCAAAAGGGTCAAATATCTGGGGGTGCTTTTGTCGCCCTCTAATACAAAATTATATAAAAATAATTATGAAAAATTATGGGGAAAAATCCAAAAAGAAATGGAGAGTTGGGAAAAATTGCAATTGTCTTTACTGGGAAGAATTGCAGCAGTGAAAATGAATGTCCTGCCTAAATTCTTGTTTCTATTTCAAATGATACCGATTCTTAAGAAAGATTCTAATTTGGAGGAATGGCAGAGAGGTATCAATAAATTTGTTTGGGCAGGGAAAAGACCACGAGTCAAACTTAAGATTATGCAGGATACTCGTGAAAGAGGTGGTCTTAAAATGCCTAATTTTAAATTATATTATGAAGCTGCTGCGTTAGTAGGTATAAGTGATTGGATCAATTTGACACAAGAGAGATTATTAAATCTTGAGGGCCACGACTTGTTGTTTGGTTGGCATGCATATTTGTTGTATGATAAGAAGGTAGATAATGTGTTTGGAGTGCATATTATAAGACAGGCATTGCTGAGAGTTTGGAGGAAGTACAGGCATAAACTAGACTGCAAGATACCATTGTGGGCAATTCCAAAACACGCAATAGAAAATATACATGCTGGTTTCAAACATGATGTGACTACGTATAAGGAGATTCTAAACTTGGAAAGAAATATCTGGTGTTTGAAACCATATAGTGTCTTGCGAGATGAGAAGATTGTTCAGAATTGGTTTCAATATACTCAGCTACGGGCCAGGTGGAAAGAAGATCAGAAAAATGGTTTTACAATGACTGATGAAAATCTGATAAAGCAAATCAGAAATCAGGGTCCAGCACATATTAAACGGATATATCTTGCATTGATAGAGATTGATTCAGAAACAGAGCTTGTTAAGGACTGTATGATAAAATGGGCCCAAAATATTCAAGAAGTTATTACAATAGACACGTGGGAAAAGATTTGGGTGAGGAATGTAAAATTTACACAAGCTCAAAATTTAAGAGAGAACTTTTATAAAATGTTTTATAGAAAATATGGCTGCAAGAGTTTTCATTGGTTTGATGCAGTGGTGGGATGCAAATATGTGAACAACCGGCTCTCTGTGTGGATGCCGCTTCCGGAAGTCCATTCTGGGCCTGGGCAACAAAAAAGTAGCTACCAGTTTTGCTGAAGTGGTGCGAACCAGCTGAATCCTACCACTGGTTTGATGGTAAAAGAGTGTTACTGACTGTCTCTGACTTAAGAATCTCTAAAAAGCTTAGGAGTTGAAGGAGTAATGCAATCCCTGTCCTCTAGTGACCTCTCCATGATCAGAGAAGCTGTTTTGGTTATAGCACCCATCACAGAAGCATTGGGCTTCCAGAATTTGCAATAGGACTATTTTGGTGATGAGTTTCAGCTGTGAAATAGCCTCCATCTGGAGGTAGACGCACACTGACATTGGTTAGGTTTTCCACTTTGTATTTTGCATGTTGTGGGACTATGTATCACAACAGACCAGTCTGAATTTGACGGTGATTGAGAGTTATGTTGCTTTTAGAGACAACCATCTAGCCTTTTCCAATTCTATGATTCTATGAAGTAATTTCATTTACTCAGGAGGTTACATTGCTTTAGGATTAAACTTGGATTGATTGATAGTAGGTAAGAAAGTGGTGGGATTCAAATACCGTATGTGAACAACCGGTTCTCTGTGTGGATGTCACTTTTAGAAATCCATTCTGGGCCTGGGCAACAAAAAATTAGCTGCCGGTTCTGCCGAACTGGTGTGAACTGGCTGAATCCCACCACTGAGGTAAAACCAATGAGATGCCAGTCCCCCCTTTGTGATGTTCTTTGGGTATCTCCCTTTGGAAATCCAAAATGCCTTATCAATCACAACGTCCTAATTTTTCCATTTCCATTTAAGCTTAGTAGTCACAGGAGAAAATATTCTATCTTGCTGAATATTAGGGAGAGCCCAACACTCTGTAATAAGATTGGCTCTGTGTTTATTGGATCTCACCCTAAAATATATGTTCTGCCTTGGTTTAGAATTCTACACAGCAATTGGGGATTAATTCTTTGCTCTAGTAGGACATTCTTCAGAGTAACTATGTTTAGAATTGCATTGTGTTTATCATCTGGGAATCATTTCTATTATTTTGTGAATTCCAAGCAATAGGATCTATTTTAATAAATTTAATAGCTGTAAACAGGAAATATTGCTGTGATGACATTTATACTGACATTTTCCAAAATATACCACCCTCTAGTTTGTAATGTTTAGGGGTAGGATGTTCATTCTAAACATAATTAAATGTAAACCTTAGCTAAACATGTTATGTTCCATTTAATGTCCCACTGTCATAGAAAAAAGGAGTGTATACCTATTAAAAAAATTCATTGGTGTAGATAGGTGCATAAAATATTGCGCAAATAAATAGTGCCCTCTAGTGTCTTATATGCATATTACTTTTGCATTTTTCAAAGAAAGTGAAAAGAAAGCAATATGCATCCTTACAAGCTGCACATAGTTTGTGTTGCACATTGCTTCCTGATCAGGGTGTGAGCACAGATGAACAAAAGTCTCTATCTTTTGATTAAGAATAAAATGTGAATTCTCATCTTTTCAGCCAGTCTCCAGAAAATGTACAATGGAAATCTAACAAGCAGCAACATACATTCCTAACTTCATTTAAAATGGTTTAAATGCCCAAATATTAGCTAAATATTATAATTATGTCAAACAACCACCCCAACGCTACATTTACAAATGCAAATAGAATCCCTACAATTCAATTGTACTCCATTTTTCAGCTCTTCCAAGTTTAAGCTTGTTGTTTCCTGCTTCACCTCTTGTTTGCAATAGTTCTCTCCCTTCCAAGAAAATAAGATATTCCATATACATTTTATGAGTATTTATGATAATATACGCATGGTAAGCATTCATTTTTCTCATATGCACATTTTTTTGCCTAATGTTGTGTATGCACAAAGATAATGGAATGGAATAATATAATCTTTTGCATTGCAAACTGCACTGAAAAAGGGCAAGAAAGTTTTGGTTTCAGCATAAAACTGTATTTCAGATCAAGCAGAACTGTTAAATTCTTTTCTACCAATTTGCTTTACACAGAGAGGAAAAACAGGCACAGCACATAGCAGAAGCACTATAAATTTGTAAGAAAGATTGAAATATCTGCATATAGGAATATTCTTATTCCAGTACCTTATTATTTCAGTTTTCTGTTTGTCAAGACATTTGAAAGAAAGAGGTTTTCCTTCTGTGTGAACAAAGTGGATATATGTGTGATTTAGATCAAGTGTCCCCAACTCCCGGTCCATGGACTGGTACCAGGCTGCGGTATGCCAGCAACTGGGCCTCACAAAAAAGCAGGGCACAAAACCACGCCCCCTCCAGTCCATGAAAAAAACCTCTCTCCATGTAACCGGCCCCTGGTGCCCAAAAGGTTGGGGTCCTCTGATTTAGATAATGAATCTATAGTCCTACTGTCTGGATTTATTAACTAGGACAGCAGAATGAGCTCTACAGTCTGGGAATCAAAAGTGTTAGGATACAATTGGAAATACCTTATTTACAAGAGGATAGAATTTATTGCAATGCTGCTCAGATCTGTTTGTTTGTTAGGTTCTGAGGGTGCCCAACTAAAAAAAGTCTTAAATATCTAGCAGTGGCTCGTCTGATAGGTGTTGCAGTATTCAAAGGATTGTCTGCCAGTGGCAAAGTTTGTTTTGCATAAACACTGCTGGTAGCATGAACATAGTGGAAAGTGGAGCTATGGGGAAGAGTGTCCATAATGGCATAATCAGTGTGTTGTGTGTTAGCATTTTCAACACCCACTGATTTTCTTCTTACTTCCTAAAACAGACACATCAAACGTAAAATTTCAGCCAGGTTTTTTATATTTTATCATAAATCTTCAATATAAATGTTTTATTTAATTTATTTGATTGGGAGAAATCATTGCATTCCTTTCAATTTGCCAATGGAGTCATCTGATTACTGCCTTTCAAAATGATGATATTTATTAGCATAGAGAACCAATTTTAGTTAACAGAAACCACACAGAAGCTGTTGTAAAGGTATTTCCCTCCTCCCATCAGCCTGTCTCCCAAGGTTCTGTTTTTATATATATGATTAATATTGTTATATTTAGAATACTTTATGACACAGCTTTATGTGACTACGCTTACTTCATTTTGGATTTTGGTCACTGGGTAACAAAGATGGCATTGATTAGAATGCCTTGATTTATCATTTGTGGGAGAAAATACCATTGACTAGAAATAGCAAAGCACACACTTAAGGTGGCTGTTATTTTTGTGTAGCTCTGTAGTTGGCAGAATGTGGTTATTGGATTTCCAAAAACTACATATTGGAAGACAAGCAAGGACATATTCATACATTCTTTGCTGGCACCTCATCAATCAGTGGGTGAAACTCATCTCTGCTGAACCATTTATGGCTGGCAACAGCTCCGCTCTTCCATACTCTGGGCCAGTTTGGCCAGGCTATTTCTACATGTTCAAGATTTACTCTTAGGCCCTTTCTCATAGAATGAAATGGAGTCAATGACCCTTTTTTTCCCCCATGGATGGATGAATGTCATTATGGGGCCATCACAGGTATAACCTGAATATATTCTATTTCAAAATTTGTTTTCCATCAAAAACAATGACATAAGACCGTTATCATTTTATCAACGTTCTCATTTCCTTTCTGCACTTTTTAAAATATAAATGTCAAGATTGTACTTTCACATGCATAAACATAAGCATATGGAAATCTTGAACTGGCAAGCATAAAGTTATGCATGTTTCTTCTGTATTAACTTGCATGGAATTCCATGGCTTTTATTCTCTGGTAAGTATGTTCAAACGGCTGCTGCAACTCCTGTAGCTGCTGAAGTGAGCTGTAGTGATCTGTTCTGGGAAACTGAATGGCAGGGGCGGGTGGGGGTGAACTTAGAGCTATTGAGCTACTATCGTTCACCGTTTGCACAATTAACTTTCCTTTTGGCTGCATACAGTACATTAGAGTCTGTCTCCCTTGGAACTTTCCAAGGATTTTTTTTTTAAAAAAAAACTAGTTTAGTAATTGCCACTTATGTCCGCTAGAGGACTCAGCTGTTGTTCTTTACAATAAAACAATATAGCTGCAAAAGCACAGTAGAAGGTGTTTGAATCAGAAGAGATTCACTGACAGTTAAAAGAGGGGCATGGGATACAGTAGGGATCTTGGGGAAAAAGAAGGGGAAATCTTACCCTGTTCAACCTAACACGTGTCAAGTTTTGAATCATTTGCCCAAGTCCTCTATGTTAGGGTTCTTGACCTTGTTGTTCTCGTGGATAGCTGAACTGGAACACAGGCAACTGGAAAAGAAGACAAATGGGGGGAAAGGAGGGCATACTGTTTAACTTACTTGACCTCTGTGACAAAAATTACAGGAAGGAAAGGAAGGAAAAGAACTAAGGTCTACATGCATATGAAATTACATTTTCCAGTATTCCTTTCAACTGCAATATTTTTTTTCAACAAATCTTTATTTTTAAGAACATTAGCAATGCTCTAGAATCAACAGCAGTGTCCTTTTCAAATTTCACCATTGAAAGGTAAGTCAAATCAAGTGGTCTACAGACTAGAGTGACCATAGATTTAAAGGAGCTGCATTGAAGCTGGTTGCTGGAATCAGGAAATGAATTAAATAATTTAAATCTAGGCTGCTGAGTCTTTCAATAGACAAAGGAGAGAGAGAGAGAGAGAGAGAGAGAGAGAGAGAGAGAGAGAGAGAGAGAGAGAGAGAGAGAGAGAGAGAGAGAGAGAGAGAGAGAGAGAGAGAGAGAGAGAGAGAGAGAGAGAGAGAGAGAGAGAGAGAAGCACTTTGGAAGGTCACAATACACAAAAGTTTGAATCACTACTGTGTGAAAACAGTCCAAAACAAAAAGCTAAAACAAGACACCCCAAAACCTAGACAATATTTGATTTTAAGGCAATGCAGGCTGGATGGAGGCATAAAGACAAAAAGGAGAAGATGTCTTCCTTCTTATTTATATTTCTATTCATCAAAGTTTTTTTTATCACCCATCACTCTCCGGAGCCTCATTTATCTTTTTGATCATCACCATCCCTAGTTGCTGTTAGCTGGAAAAAGGTATTTTATAATCTGTACCATTTAGTAAATTATATATTTTTTTATTTTATTAAACTTATATCATATAAAGACTGTGGCCCTCTAAAAGTATGTCATGGCCATGTGGTCCATGCTGAGCATCATTGCTGAACACAAAGCTAGTATGCAAAGTCATGGGTCTTGCCTAGGTGATGGGTCTTTGGGTTATATTTGGAGAGGTCTGAACTGAATAAGACAGGATTTATTTCAAGGTGAGTTCCCAAATGAAGCTGTCATGGCAGTTTTAGTTCTGTCAAAATGACTGGGGTACAGCCTTTGGGTCATGTTTGCCAGAATTGGACAGTGGCATCTTGCTGGTTTATGTAATTTTGCTGAGTTCATGATTACATCTCTTCTCTCCTATTTATACAACAATGTGCCACTTAAAAGCAGCAACAGTGGTACAAAAATCTTATGTTTACAACTTATTCTTGGGCTGCCCATTTAAAAAGAAGAAATCTCTTTTGGGGCTCTAGTTCAAGGTTATATGTAGAAGAATTCAGTTCAAGGTAAGGCTAAGAAACACACATAAACACTCACAGAACAGAAATCTTAAGACTGTGAGGACTATCAATATCAGTATTCTGGATAAATAAATCCATAGCCTGACTCAGTGTAAGTTTTTTTTTTAAAATAAATAAATAAATAAATGAAAGAACAAAACAGAACAATACAGAATAGAATAGAATAACAGAGTTGCAGGAGACCTTGGAGGTCATCTAGTCCAACCCCCTGCTCAGGCAGGAAACCCTATACCATTTCAGACAAATGGCTGTCCAGTCTCTTTTTAAAAACTTCCAGTGTTGGAGCATTCACAGCTTCTGGAGGCAGGTTGTTCCACTGATTAATTGTTCTAACTGTCAGGAAGTTTCTCCTTAGTTCTAATGCATGTAGCCTTACATGTGGTATCTGATGGACACCATGTATTACATGTGCATGTAACCACCCTAACAGGTCAGAAATTGTAGCCACACATTGAAAATATCCCTGAAAGCACAGAGTAGAATTACAGGCTATTCCTCCTCTCAGGGCAAATAAATACAGGTAGTCCCCAACTTACGACCACAATTGAGCCCCAAATGTTTGATGCTAAGTGAGAAATTTGTCAAGTGAATTTTATCCCATTTTACAACTTTTCTGATCACAATTAATTGAATCACTGCAGTTGTTAAATTAGTACCATGGTTGTTAAGTGGGGATCATGTCACACACACACACACACACACACACACACACACACACACACACACACTGGGACACTACAGCCATCATAAATGTGAGTCAGTTGTCAAGCATCTGAATACAAATCATGTGACCCTGGGGACACTGCAGTAGTCATTAAGTATGAAAAATGGTCATGTCATTTTTTTCCAGACACTAAATGAACTGTTGTAAGTCAAGGACCACTTGTATTTCGATTTATTTTCCATGCCACAATTATAGAAGAGAGGACACATCCTCACATCTTGTCACTTCCAGAGTCACCTGAACTAACACCCAGCATTTGCAATCTTTATTAAAATCTTTTTGTAATTAGTCCACCAGAGGGTGCTAGTCGCCTGCATTACAGAAAATGCAATGAGACTTTCCCCATACATGATTGTGTGTTATAGATCTCCCGTTGAACACCAACACATCACATGCTTATGCAAATCCTGAAGCAATTATGACCTTTTCCCACCCACCCAACGTGTCATATTTTTAATGATGATAAATGAATGGATAAATTTATACACAGCACTAAAAGCAGCCTCTGCAAAGCATAAGAGACAGAAGACAAATGAAAGAATTTGAAAGAATTCAATTTACTGGTATGTACATCTGTAATTCAGAAGGCAAAGTTGTGAAACAGCTGCAAATCACACCAAGGGTGAAGGATTGAGTCATTCTGCATTCAAGTAGGCCATTTCTGTTTCTATGTGTATGACAGGAAAAGGAGAATTGGGTATTTACAGCCACCACGTCCCTTATTTTGTTTCTATAACAGGTAAAGGAGAAATGAATATCTACATTCTTTTATGTTGTTTGGGAGCATGGGCATCCAAAAGAACGTGTGTCGGTGTGCATAAGACAAAACATGGCATGTCAACACCTCAGATTTGCATCCAATGTCCAACAGCAGGCAGGCAGGCAGATAGACAGACAGAAATGCATGCACACACGCATGTTGGTCAATGACCAATGAAACAGAGGATGAGGAGATCCAGCCATAGAAGAATAACTTACTTAGGTAGCAATAAATAATGCAGCATTGCACTGTATGAACTCTAAGATTAAAACCTAAAACTAAAAGTTAAAATTATCCAAGAAATGGAGAAATGCCTACAGAATTAATTATAACTGAAGTCTAAAACTAGGCCTGCAAGGCGATCAAACCGGTCAGTCCTAGAGGAGATCAACCCTGACTGCTCTTTAGAAGGCCAGATCCTGAAGCTAAAACTCAAATACTTTGGCCACCTGATGAGAAGGAAGGACTCACTGGAGAAGAGCCTAATGCTGGGAAAGATTGAGGGCAAGAGAAGAAGCGGACAACAGAGAATGAGGTGGCTGGATGGAGTCACTGAAGCAGTAGGCGTGAGCTTAAATGGACTCCAGAAGATGGTAGAGGACAGGAAGGCCTGGAGGAACATTGTCCATAGGGTCGCGATGGGTCGGACATGACTTCGCAACTAACAACAACAAAAAACTAGGCATTGAGTCGGTAGTGCAATACATTTACAATTGGGGGTGTAGGGGGGGATACCTTTGTATGAGTCTTTGACTTCTGGCAAGTCTGACTTCTGATAAGTTTCTGCAGTTTTCTTGGCAAGATTTTAGAAGTAGCTTCCCACTGTCTCCATCCTAAGGTTGAGAGAAAGTTACTGGCCCAAGGTTACCCAGCGGGCTTTGTGCCTAAGGCAGGACTAGAACTCATGGTCTACTATTTCTAGCTTGATGCATTTACCAGTCCATCAAGCTGGTTCTCCTATCAACAACATGGAATATATTTACATAATATAGAAATAAGGTATACAATGAAATCTAATTGTTAATAAGTAACTCTAAATCAGGGGTGTCAAACTCGCAACGTCATGTGATGTGTCAAAACTGCTAATATGGAAAAGTAGGAGTTCTGTTGTGATGTCAACATATCACATTTCTTTTTTTATCATGGTGGGTAGCAATGCATTCCTAGGCCTAGGGAAAATTATCATTTTCAATATTACAGCTGTTCTACGTATCTAAAAATGGCAGTTCAAAAGTAGTTTATCCTCATTACGAATAGATAGGATTAGAATCCTTTGGACTGTGTCAATGAAAGCATAGAATTTGGCACTTTCTATGGGTTGTCATACTTTGGATGCAGGATAAGGAAAGTGACAAAGGATTTTACAGATTATAAAGCGTGTTCATTATACAGCCAATAAAATCAGTTTGTCATTACACATCCAAAAATGGTAATGTTTATTCAACTTTATAATCTAGTTGCTTTGCTGAAAATACACAAACACAGAAGTTAATTTTTCCATTGCAAAGAAAAAGGCCACAGGGGGTGCATGGAAGTGTTCCCCGGCCTCAAATCCGGGTGTCAGCAGCCTGGAAAAGGCCTCTGGAGCCCAGATCGCGCCACGGTGTGTGTGTGTGTGTGGGTGGAAGCATCCCCCGGCCTTAGATCCGGGTGGCAGCGGCCTGGAAAAGACCTCTGGAGCCCCGATCCACCCTCTGGAGGCATGTGGAAGTATCCCCCAGCTTTGGTTGCATTCTCTGTTGCAGAGAACAGAGGCCTAAAGTACCATGAGATCACGTGAGCAGTGGCGTAGCGTGGGTTGTCAGCACCCGGGGCAAGTAATTTGCGCCCCCTAACCCGTGGATTTTAGCACTCGAGTCTCTTCCACTAGATTAGTTAAAGAAACCCTTACCCCCTAAGCACATGTATTGTTTGTTATGAAAATACTGATGTAATTAAAGTAAAATGCATCTAATGCGCCCCCCCCAGATGTTGCGCCCGGTGCAGCCGGCCCCCCCTGCACCCCCCACGCTACGCCACTGCACGTGAGATCAGTAGCATGAGATCTCACCCCACTGATCTTGCGTGATCTTGTGTTACTTTAGGCCTCCATTCTCTGTGAATAGTGGGGAGGGAGGGAATAACCAGGGTAAATGTTGCAGAGCCTCTGCGGTCATTTGTAAGGGTGAACGACTGCTGTGGTGCTACAATATTTGTAACTTCAGGACTTGCTCGTAAGTGTTAAGTGAACGCTCGTAACTTGGGGATTACCTGTACTGCATTCTAACCACTGCACCACCATGGCTCACGAATGCTATTTAAAATTGTTAGATCGAGGTTAGACAGTTGTTGGAAATACATCTGCAGAAGCCTCAGCCAAATGCAATTTTTTAGCCTACTTATTGTCAAGGACATTAGGAGTAAAAACAGTAAGAAAGGATAGACATGGGTGGGTCCTGTCTGTTCCTGTCTGTTTTGCTTTCCTCTGCTTGAAAGATATTCTGAGGGACTTTCACCACTGGTAACTAAAAATGCTCTCCAACCATTCTTGGATCAGCACAAAACTCTATGTGCACGACATCGTCTGTCTTCATTGCCAACTCATATCGTGCCTCTGTTACAGTTAACTGCTAGATGACAGTCTTGATTTTGTGTTAGCAGTGCATGTTAAGCTGATTGATTGATTGATTGATTGTTCAATTTTGCTGTCTTCCCTCTCCTGCATATTACCAGCTGGTGACAAAATCATCTGCCAAGTATGGAGCTGCAATAGGAATGGAAAGAACTTCTCTCTCAGCTCTTGGCTACTTTCTGTGTCCCTTCTTTTAAACAGGTAGCCCTTCATTTATGACCACCACTGAGATCAAAATTTCCATTGCTAAGCAAGTTGGTTGTTAAGTGAGTCACAGCTGGTTTTATACTCTTTTCTGCCATGGTTGCCCATCATGCTGTTGTTAAATGAATCCAGCTTCCCCTATTGACTTTGCTTCTTAGAAGCCAGCTGGGGAGGTCACATATGGTGATTACATGACCCCAGGATGCTGCAACCATTATAAATATATGTTGGTTATCAAAATTATGCCTGAAATTTGATCACATGACTCTAGGAAGTTCTGTGATGGTCATAAGTATGAGAATTGGTTGTAAGAATTTTTTTTCAGTGCTCTTGAAACTTAAGAAATGGTTCTAAGTGGAATATTGCTATCATGTCTTCCCTATTTCTTCTTTTCTTTAGACTGGCCAAACCCAAGTCCTGCAGCCAGGGCTTTTTTTCTCATAGAACGCTCAGAACGGAGTTCCGGCACCTTTTTTGGATGGAACCTTGTAGGATAGGCAAGGCGGGTTGTATGACATGTGTGAGTTCCGGCACCTTTTTCTTTTACAAAAAAAAGCACTGCCTGCAGCCATTCTTCAAATGTGT
Organism: Vipera berus; assembly: GCF_964194415.1. Lineage (NCBI taxonomy): Eukaryota > Metazoa > Chordata > Lepidosauria > Squamata > Viperidae > Vipera > Vipera berus. Next base: position 283,847,553 of record NC_138202.1, read on the forward strand.
TAGTCTCCAGGCCTTTGATCATCTTAGTAGCTCTTCTCTGAATTTTTGTTAAAGTCAGCTTTTTTGAAGTTCAAGACACTGGTTGGATAGTTTTCTGTTGTTTTTAGTTCCTATGAGTGCATCCTTGATAGGATCTGTGTCTTTCTCAACTGCCTTTGATTTCCCCAAAATATCACAATATTTTCTGAAGGCTCTCGCCTCTGCATTACATTTCTACAATACCTAAGTGCTAGTGTTATCATAATAGTGTCACTATTTACATTTAACATGACCAAACAAAAAGTGTAGGCTCTTTCTGAAAAGCAGCAACAGTGAAAACATTGTAGCTGTTGGACATAACTTTATCTGTGGCAATTGTGTTATGCTAACACATGAAAGTTAAGTAAGCATCTGGAAAATCTCATTCAACCCAATAATGTTGTATATGATTGGCCTTTGGCATCATGCACATTATTATTTTTTACAGGAATCAAAGATATTTGAGCCACAAATGCATGTACATGAGCAAATCTGCTATCATGTCCTCCATCCTCCTCCTTTTCAAACCCTGCATTGTCATAAGGTGGGGTTTAATGCCATTCTGTTTATAAAAGTATGTTGCTGGCTTTTTAAAAAAAATTAAATTACAAAATTATCATGGCAACTTTATCATCATACTTATGTAATTTGTTGTGTAGTGAGTTCTTTGGAAGCAAGAGGTGAGACAAGAGGGTTCAAACAGGAACATTTCTTTATTGTAATTACAGGAACAGAACTGAGAACAGAGGCTTCTACGCAGCTACTTATATGGTTGGCCACTAGGCGGCAGCCAATAGGTTTAAAGGAACCTATTCCCACCCCAGAGCCAACCAATGATCGTCCTGGAGACTGCATGTCTGGGCAGCCAGCGACCATTACACAGACACCCTAATTAAGCAGTCTCAAGCAGCATTCAAAGACATGTGAAAACAGTTCAAGTAAAAGGCCCAATACATTACACCCCTCCCTCCTAGAATGTACAAACATTATTAAAATTATTTGAGAATAAAGTCTTGTAAATATGGTGGCGGTCTGCATAACCTTGCAGATCGCCTGGGGGATCCAGGCAACTCCCGGTCTACCAGCTTTCCCACCAGGCTGGGTAGACCAGGACTCATGAGTTCACGAGAGTCAGATTGACTTGAGTCCCTTTGGCTGGCCATTCCAGGTCTGCCCAGAACAAAGCCCAATGAAGAAGCAGAGTTAGCACAGTGTCTGTCTTGATCAGGTTGACTTTCCCCATCAGGGGACCCATGTTGCACTCCCAGGCTTCGCCCATCTATGACCACCTCCCCGTTGTACTGACTGGTGGAGTCCTCAGAGCATGTGAACTGCCCTCCTTGGCTGCCAGTTTCTGGCTCTAGGAGCGGACCTGTTGGGAGGTCCTCGCTTTGTGGCCGTTCTGTAAATCACTTCCACAGCTGATCAATATGGCAGCGAACGACTCACCCTCCATCCAGAGCCACCTCATACGAGAGAGGGCCCGAGACTTTGACAATTTTACCTGGCACCCACAAGTTCCCATGCCCATAGTTCCAGGCCCACACCCCATCACCCACTTGCAACCCCCTTGGAAGCTTTGGGTGAGAGGTGTCTGGTGCCACCCAGTCTGGATGCAACCTGTCCAGTTTTGTGATGAGCCTTTTTCCCCAGCGAAGCTCTGCTGGGCTCTTGCCTGTTGCTGTACAAGGTGTAGTGTGCTGGCAAAGCAAAAAGTCAGCCAGCCTATGGTGCCAATCTCCAGTCACTATGTGCTTGAGTGACTCCTTTGTAGTGCACACCATACGTTCAGTCTGCCCATTAGTCAAGGGGCGAAAGGGAGTTGGTGTAGCATGCCTTATGAGGTTAGTCCTCAAGAAGGCTTGAAATTCTGCCGCTGTGAACTGGGCCCCGTTATCGGAGACCATGACTTCCGGTAGCCCGTGTGTGACAAAAAGCTTTCTAAGCACCTGGATGGTCCTAGTAGTAGTCATATTTGCAATAGGAATTACTTCCAGCCACTTAGAGTGGCTGTCGACCACTATCAAAAATTGCTGTCCCTGAAAGGGCCCCGCAAAGTCAATGTGAATTCTTGACCATGGTGTATGAGTTTCCTCCCATCTGTGGACAGGAGCATGTGGCATTTCTGGTCTGGACTGTTGACATGTGTAACACCCATGTACTTGGGCCTTGATAGCCTTATCTAACCCTGGCCACTATAGGTAGCCACATGCCAATGCCTTCATCTGGACTATGCCCAGATGTCCCTCATGCAGAGACTGAAGTACACGGTGCCTCAATGAACTGGGGACAATAACCCTGCTCTCCCATAAAATGCAACCTTTGTGAGCTGAAAGCTCATGTCTATGTGTGAAGTAGCTCTGGAACTCAGGTCCAGGACTATTTTCAAGCCACCCTGTGTGAATCCAGGACAATACTGTACTTTAAACCTTGTCTGCAGCAGTTTCTGCAGCCACATCCCCAGCATAGAGTGGAAACTCAGGCAAATCCTGAATTGACAAAATGCGAGCTGCTGGAGCTGGAGCTGGATCTATCTGTGGCAATGGCAACCTGCTAAGGCCGTCTGCGTGGCCCATGTCTTTGCCAGGTTTGTGAATCAGCCTGTAGCTGTAGGCTGACATAAAAATGGACCATCTTAACATCCTAGGGGACAGTATTTGAGGTGTCTGCCTATCTGTAGTAAATAACCCCAACAGTGGCTTATGGTCAGTGAAGATCGTGAATTCTCTGCCATACAAGTAATCATGGAATTTCTTTTAAGTTTAAGGCCCACTTCGTGGAACCATTGCAGGATGGCTTTGAGCCTCCTTGCAAGCACCTCAGTGGACTCACCGGTGATGAGCACATCATTGAAATAGGGGCAAACCCCTGGAATGCCCTTGAGCATATGCTCCATAACTCCTTGAAAAATCCCAGGGGCTACGCTAACCCTGAATTGAAGGCGTTTGACTTTAAAAGTCCCCTGTGTGTTAAAATGGTTTGTGCAGCTACTGTGGCCTCATGCACAGGTAACTGCTGATAGGCCTGTGCCAAATCTAATTTCGCAAACACGATCCCCCCTTGCAGCGATGCCAAAATGTGGCTAATGGCTGGCAACAGGTACACGTGCTGCTTAAGTCCTCTATTTATGGTGCACTTGTAATCAGTGCAAATTCTGACCTCCCCATTGGCCTTAAGTGGTGTGACAATTGGGCTTTCCCATTCACCCCCATCTATGGGCTGTAGAACCCCCTGACTAACTAGGTTGTGTAACACTGCATCAATTTTATGTTTAAGCGTAAATGGCACTCTATGGGATATTATCCTAATAGGCATTACAGCAGGATCAAGTTTAAAGGCTATCGGAGGGCCCTTGTACTCTCCCAGGCTTGTATCAAAAATGTCTGCGAACTCCTCGCATACTGACGCCAAGTTCACCGCTTCTGCCTGGTGGATTCCGTTGACTTGGATGCCCAGAGCATCAAACCAATCAAGCCCTATTAAACTCGTTCTCTGGCCCTCCACCACAATCACATCCAGGGCCCACGAAAACCCCTTGAACTTGATGGCCAATGTGGTCTCACCTTTGACGGAAACTCAGGAGTTTTGGTAGTCAGTCAGGATGATGTTGGATGGCCTCAGCTTGGCCCACCTCTTGCTGCGGTTGCAGATGAGAAGGAAGGTTTCCAGGGAAATGATGGACACAGCTGAACCAGTGTCCAGTTCCATCCTGCAAGGGATGCCTTGCAGTTCGACTTGAAGTCAAAGTTTGGCCTTAAGGGGCCTTAAGGGGGCAGCGAGCTCCCATGCAGCAAACACTCCAATGGCTGGAGCAAAACCCTACACTAAGCTGCCCTGGGGCCCGGGTACCTCTCCTGATCGGAATGTCTGAATGGTGATCCTTCTCTGCAGACTGATGCGATGTGGCCAGTCTTTCCACAGGCCCAACATGTGGCTGTCCAGAACCTGCAGTCTGCTCATTGATGGCAGCCGCCACAGCCCAGACACTGAGGGAAAGGAATTGCCTTGTAAGGAGTCTTCAGTTCTTTGTTGTGGTGCCATTGGATCTTGTCAACTTCATGTTTGAAGTCAATGTCTTTGGGAAGTTCGGCATCCTCATGGTGGATGGCTTCCTCGTGCTGAGTGCTGTTGGTGGGCCGCATGGCATTCACACCTCCGCCGGCAGCTTCATCTGCCATGATTTCTTTTAAGGCTTCCTGGAGCAAGAGAGTCTCTTTTGAAAAAAGTTTCTGTTGTAGCTCTCTGCTCCGAACTCCACAGACGAGTCAGTCTTGAAGCCTTTCTTCTAAGTCTGAAAATTGGCACAGGCATGAAGCTTGTCTCAATGCCATGATGAATTCCATTGTCGTCTCTCTGGGTTGTTGAACTCATTGTTCAAAGGTGTGCCTCCATGCTATCACCAACAATTTGGGCTGGAAATGGTTGCCGAGCCATTTCTTCAGGTCCGCATAAGTAACGGACTCCAGCTATGCCGGTACGACCAAGTTCTCTGCGATATCGAAGGTTGCAGGCCCGCAGACACAGAGGAATGTTGCAGCCTCCAAGCCATCTTCGGTGACTTGGTTGGCATGGAGGTAGTTTTCGACCCTCAAGATGTAGGATGCCCATCTCTCTGGGTGAGTAACATCAAACTCCTCAAGCTTTCCAACTTTCGCCATCTTCGGGAAGTCTTTGCAGCTTGGGCCTCTCATTGCCTCATCCTGCTTCTTCTGTAGGCCCTGGGACTGGTCCGCAGGGCAGATGGTTACTAGTGTGGCTTGCTAGGCCGACAGAGGGGGGGGACATGTTCCCTGCCAGGCACTTTGCTGGCCTCATCCCCTAGTGACTTTCAGCTCTTCCGAAGAAGCAGGATCCCACCTTCGTCACCAGTGTTGTGTAGTGAGTTCTTTGGAAGCAAGAGGCGAGACGAGAGGGTTCAAACAGGAACATTGCTTTATTGTAGTAACAGGAACAGAACTGAGAACAGAGGCTTCTACGCAGCTACTTATACGGTTGGGCACTAGGCAGCAGCCAATAGGTTTAAAGGAACCTATTCCCACCCCAGAGCCAACCAATGATTGTCCTGGAGACTGCATGTCTGGGCAGCCAGCAACCGTTACACAGACACCCTAATTAAGCAATCTCAAGCAGCATTCAAAGACACGTGAAAACAGTTCAAGTAAAAGGCCAATTACATTACATAATTCCTAATCAGAATGGAAAAATTTATCAGTTTCTCTTTACCCTGAGATCATTAGTTCTCTGCTGTTTAAAATCCTGATAAATAATTCTGACAGGAAGACGCAGCCAAGCGGTGACATTGGATTATATATACAAGGGATGACTAACTCAGTGAAAGGGTGCATTAGTGGTTATTAGCTGGCAAATGAATTTCAGGGCTGTCACAAATATAATGCCAATATTACTTCCAGATTTTCTTTTTTGTTCATTATTAGATTCCAACTTGAAAAAGGAAGAAGCGAAAGTTCTGGACCCTATCCAACTATTCTAAAGGTAGCCCTGAGAGAGGGGAAGACTAAATCCAGCTGTTTGCTCCCCATGAACTGAGTGATTCAGTGCTACTCCCATGATCTGAAGAGAGCTAGGTTCATATAACAAATACATCATAAAGAAGATGGATTAACCAAGATGCACGAAACTTCCAGCTCCAACATTCTATAATTCTGGGATTCTAAACCAATTCAGTAGCAAAACCATGTTCTCTAATATTCGTCCACAAGTTCTTCTCTAGATACAAATGCAAATAAAAGCCATGTGTGGTCCTCATTGGTCCCGATGGGGGCAACTGAACCCAGAGAAAGAAAACAGCAAGGAGTCTACAGAAAACATATTTTGAGAAATGGGAAATGGGAGTCATGGAACTTTAGTTATGAATGTGCATGCACATATTGACACATTATTTTCCTTACCATCAAAACAGATGGAAAATTATCAACGAGAGATCCTTGAACTAAGGAGAAATTTCCTGACAGTGAGAACAATTAATCAGTAGAATGCTTGTCTCTGGAAGTTGTGGGTATTCTAACACTGGAGGTTTTTAGGAAGAGTTTGGACAGCCATTTGTCTGGAATAGTTATAGGCCAGGGGTGTCAAACTCAATTTCATTGAGGGCCGCATCAGCATTGCGGTTGCCCTCAGGGGGCTGGGTGGGTGTGGCCTGGGTGAGCGCGGCCTACTGGGTGGGCATGGCTAAAGTGCATATGGCCTACTGGGTGGGCGTGGCCAGCTCTACATCGTTCGCATCAAGGGTGCCTATGGGGGCCTGGGCAGGAGTGGGACAGATCTGAGGGTCTCTGGCAGAAGGAGGGTCTCTGGGACAGGGCCAAGGCAGTGGGGGCCGTTCCCTCACTGTTTCCAGGATGGCTTCGCGGGCCACATGAAACCACTTTGCGGGCCACATCCAGCCCCCGGGCCTTGTGTTTGACATGTCTGTTATAGGGTCTCCTGCCTGGGCTACGGGTTGGACTAGAAGTCTTCCAGGGTCCCTTCCAACTCTGTTATTCAGCTTTTCTGTTAAACTATGATTGAAGAGGGTTTTACAGGATAACAAGCTATTCCTTGCCCAATTATCCCCAACCATTTAAAAGCAGCACAAATGAGAAATTCATATAACATTTTTGAAAAATACCTACATAAGAAGAATTCCAGATTGTTAAAAGAGATACCAGAATGTATGGTGCTCTAGGTGCTCTGCCTGCTATACCTGGTTCATGATGATCAATCATTTTGGATATTTAGGTTACTGTAGAAAGCACACAACTTTAGAGAACATTTCACCCAGTCTCTTAATCAATCTCTGAGAAAGAAAATCAGTGAGAAAATTAAGTGTAGGGCTCCAAATAATATGATTGGTGCATATTTCAGGAATTCCGCCCCCCCAGATTCATCTGTCCTCTACAATAATCATGTATATAAAGTAAAAACTGGAGGAGATGTCTTGCCATATTTGAAAAATAATATCTTTGATACCGCTCAGTATCTTTGGGATATGTCACTGAGAGCTGTTCTTCCACAAATAGCAACAGATACTTTAAGTGTTTCGGCCAATCAGAACAATGCCAATCATATTTCCTGCATGTGTGTCCAACTACCCATTAAAATTACCAATGGATAATATGCTATGACAATGGGAGGTATTAATTTGCTCTTTGTAATGTCCAGGACTCCAAAGTTACATTATTAATGTGGTTCTAAAGGTCACCCTTTTGTGAAATGGTATATTGCTTTCCCACTCAACAGAGGACTCTCCAAACAATGTTTCTGATAAGGAGTTTCACAGAGAACCTTCAAACATCATTTCTCCATGTCTAAAGGGTGAGCTTCGAACACCATTGAACAGATGCTCTGCTGAAATCTGCCTTGCAATTTCTCAGAAGTTTTCTTCCCCTGAAAAAGAAGCTTCTGTTTTTTCACTTTATTTCCAGGTTCCTAAGGACACAAGGATTTTTTTTTTAAAATTCCATTTATATCCCACCCTTTTCCGAAGACTCAGGGCGGCTTACAAGCTTAGCAGTAGCCTTCATTCTATGTATATGCCTGCTTATTAGGGCTTTCACACACACACCTAAGCGGCATTATTACAAAGTCAGCTTATTGCCCCCAACAATCTGGGTCCTCACAGGTGTGTCACCCCATAATGAAATAAGTGTAAAAAGACGCCATAATGACATTCTTTACTGCTTTATAAGAAATGTCCAAAGCAAATTCCCTTTCAGCGAAATGTATGAAAAATGGCAGAGAGAAAAAAACAACAACACAAGAGAAGATACAACATGATATTGCTTTGACTGGTAATAGTGATCAAGCAGACCCTTGCCTTCCTTCGAATTGTTTCTTTGACTTGGGTAAAAAGGCAGCTTAGTTTTTCTTCACATTCTCTTTTTTTTAGTCCTATCCTATCCTTTCACTTTTATTTTATTTCCTGTTCCATTGAGATACTGAGTCTTTCCCCAACACTACAAATTTACAACACTGTAATTAAGGCTGTCTTTTTTTTCCTCTGGTTGCCTGGAGTATCTCCATTTCGAATGTGATTTGAACTGGATAACAGGGCAGCTTAGAAAAGGAAGATAGCAAAATGACACACCAAGTGTCCTCAGATGCACTGTCTCCCTCACAAATGAAGCCCTTCTTGAGCTTGTTTGTGTGCAGTGTGTGTTTTCCCTTACATATTATCTTTACATATAGGCATACATTTACATATCTCAGCATTTTTTCCAGATGATCTACACTTGAATCAGACAAGTATGAGATGTTTATGTTTTCCAAACATAATCTAGTAATTGATTGCAGTTAAATATTTAATGACAATGCACCTGGTATTTATTAGACAGTTTTTATGTCTAAACAGAAAAAATAAAATAAAATAATATCTCTTGTCTGCAGCAAGAATGTCTCTTGAGCAACCCATGTAGGAAACATGGAAGCCTGTTGATGGGATTGGTCATTAGGCTTAATAAAATAGCTGTGGATTTTGCAATAGTGTTATCCAGATTATTTCTCATAGTCTACGCGTAGTCTTGTGGCTGGTATGCAGATCTGTGAGTTAATTCACATGGAGTACATGTGGCATATGGTTTAAATTCTAGCCTGTGATGTTCTCTTTCCATGTGTCGAACGATCTATGTGCACATACTTGCCAAAGAGATCAAGGGATTATCTTCTAGCTACCACAGAAATGTGCTTCATCTGGTCTTGAATGTTTTTAGGGCAGAAATTCTTACATTGCAGGAAATTGTCATGAGGAATGTCCTAACCTATGGAAATCCAGATGGTGGTAACTGAGAAGTCCTTTTCCTGTGTTTTCAGTTTGCGCAGCTATTTCACTTTGCCTCAGAATGAATGACCTTTGCCTCCAAACAATCGAGTCAATTACAGATTTGAGTTTACATTTCCATACAACGGTGATTAATGGAGCCCCTTTGAAAATATCTGTCATTAACCTACACTTCTCTCTCCAAAAATACAAATGTGTGAGTTAGTTGGCTAATATTTACTCTGCATTTCAGAAATGTTTTGTCAAGGAAAGCTAAAGGGTTATGAGGAAAAGGAGCTTAGTTACAAAATGGTATCATGGAAAGTTCAGGAATATGAATCAGGGAGACCCACCTATAAAATGCATTTGGGAAAACTGATCACTTGGAGCAATGTTTCTCAACCTCAGCAACTTTAAGATGGATGAACTTCAACTCCCAGAATTTCCCCACCAGCATGCTGGTTGAGGGATTCTGGGAGCTGGCATCTACCCATCTTAAAGATGCCAAAGTTGAGAAACATTGATGAAGATCAACATGCTCCAACAGACTCCTGATAGTACAACTAAATTCAAAAGCAGTACATGAAGCAACCACCTAAATATCTGTGGAGATTCTCAGTCATCCTGGTCATAGTTATCCCAAAGATGCTTTTTCACAAGGCAACTGGACTTTTTTTTTCCTTTGAAGATGTTTCACTTCTCATCCAAGAAGCTTCTTCAGCTCTGAATAGGGGAATGGAAAGATTTATACTCTTTGCAGAGAGCTGTTCATTTGCATTCTTTTTGTGAGTCATTAAATCTACCTGGAGGCTTCAGGGTCACCTGATTAGTGCAAATGTGTGTGGAGCTTTCCTGGTGTTGTAGACTGGGGATAGAAGAGAAGCTTCTCTTGGATGAGAAGCGAAATGTGTTCAAAGAAAAACAAAAAAAAAGTCCAGTTGCCTCATGAAAAAGCATCTTTGGAAAAGCAACCACCTAGTTTTTGAAAAGAATTAAAAGCCGTATGAAGTAGCTCAGTATTCACTGCCTTCCTTAATAGGTGCCAGATGGACTTCCAAGGGCAAGAAGCTCCAGAGGGATGAAAAACGTCATTGAAAAACAGCCTCTTGCTTGTTCCCATAAACCTCATTTGGGCAGGAAAATGTCAGAATCCCATTCCTAGACGTGCTAGATGGATGAGTAGATTCTACTGAAAAAGATGGTCTTAAACACTACAGCACTAAGCCACAATGGCTTTATAATCAAAAAGCAGCACCTTGATTTTTACTCAGAAGCCAACCAGCAAACAGTGAAGCACTAGCCATGCTGGTGTGAAAAAATTATATCATCTCCCACCTGCCAAAGTGTGAACTAGTACATTTTGCACCAGATTTCCAAGCATCTTTTGTGAAGGACGTCTACAGTAATTGCAGAGCAGTTGATAGGGACATGGGTTACTGTAATTAGACCTCACGAGGGCCTAAGCAGACAAATAGACCACAGCCTCTTTCTCTCTGTCTAGCAGTCATAATGAATCTATGAGAACCCCAGCATCATGGACTTTCTTCAGGGAGAGTGCTACCTCATCCAAGGTTATTACTGGAGCAGAGAGACAGATGGCTTCTGGAAACACAGCCACTCTGACTTTTTGGAATTCATCTTCAGTTCGTCTCTCCTCATCCTGATTCTCATAGCATTCTGGCAGTGAGTCAAGACTTCTATCATATCTCTGGCATGGCACAGGATGGCAATGAATGGCTGAGTATGCCAAACTGAGTTCCAATATTTGAGGGGGTCAACTTGAGGGGGGGTCAACAAAGAAGAGGGGGTCAACTTATTTCCAAAGTACCAGAAGGCAAAATGAGAAACAATGGATGGAAACTGGATCAAGGAGAGAAGCAACCTAGAATTAAGGAGAAACTTCCTAACAGTGAGGACAATAAACCAGAGGAACAGCTTGCCTTCAGAAGTTGTGGGTGTTTCATCACTCGAGGTCTTTAAGAAGAGATTGGACTTGTCTGAAATGGTAAAGAGTCTCTGCTTGAGCAGGAGGTTAGACTAGAAGACCTCCAAGATCCTTTCCAGCTCTATTCTGATGGATTGATTAATTGAAACTAAACTGATGTGTAATTGAATATAGTGAATTGAATCTCCTAAATTTCTGTGGAGATTCTCAGTCATCCAGATCATGGTTGTCCCAAAAGTGCTTTTTCACGAGGCAACTGAACTTTCTTTGGTTTTCCTTGAAGACATTTCACTTCTCATCCAAGAAGTGGATGAAGTTCTGAAGAAGCTTCTTGGATGAGGAGTGAAATGTCTTCAAGGAAAACAAAGAAAGTCCAGTTGCCTCGTGAAAAAGCACCTTTGGGACCACAGGTCCTAAGTTGCCAAGCTTGGACACCCCCGGTCTAGACATTTTGTGGTCTGTGCCTTAAAGTGTGAGGAACTCTTTCTTGAAATCTTGATATGTACTTTTCTTGAGAACAACCTAATATTTGGGTAGTGCAATGCTAGGAGTAGTATGCTAAAATAACAATATCTTCCACAAAAAAGTGCTGCATTTCCTTCTTATTATTTTTGGCTTCAGAAAGGAAGAGGAATGGGGAAAAAGGGATCAAGCAGAAAAAGGAAAAGCTTTGACTGAAAACAAATATCTTGGTGCCAATTGAAGAGTGGTATTTGTCAAGCGAGGGATCTCTGGAGGGCGCTACAAGAACCTCAGCCCAGTTGGCAGCTACCGTTTACAATATATTCCTTCGGTATTAAAAGGCAAAGTGAAGATGTGAGAAAGAAGCTGCCATTCTTTTCATTGGAAGTGAAATGAGGTAGCTTATTCAAGATTCTTTTCCAAATGGCAAGTTTTTCAGTCCTTTCAAAGCAAACCTGCACCACCACCCCCATTCCATGAAGTCTGGATTAGTTATTTCTATCTTCTCAAAAGAGAACCCTTTCAGAGTTAATAAATCTCTGCATTTGTCCCAGTGGCTGATCTACACTTTCTTTTTAATTCCTAATGCAACTTCTTTCCTTTAATTTTTCCAGATGTACATGTCATTGTTTTGCACATTTTTTGACTTTATCTAGTAACTCAACTTTTTCTCTCCACCCCGAACCAACCCAGCGATGCCCTCGCCGTGATGTCCCGTTGCCTGGAGGCGGTCCAGGTCTGGATGGGGAGAAACAGGCTTCGTCTCAATCCTGCCAAGACTGAGTGGCTGTGCATATCGGCATCTCGGGTTAACCAGACTTTTCCACCTTTAACGATGGGGGGTGAGGTGTTACCCCCCATTGATAGGGCTCGCAACTTGGGCGTCCTCCTGGATTTGCGGCTCAATTTTGAACTTCATATAGGAGCCGTGACCAGGGGGGCTTTTGCCCAGGTTCACCTGGTGTGCCAGTTGTGACCCTACCTGGACCTAGATGCCCTACGCACAGTCACTCATGTGCTCGTCACCTCCCGTTTAGACTACTGCAACGCTCTCTACATGGGGCTGCCCTTGAGCACCACTTGGAGGCTTCAGCTGGTGCAGAATGCGGCCGCGCGAGTTGTGATGGGGGTTTCCCGATACTCCCATGTAACACCTCTACTCCACGAGCTACATTGGCTTCCGGTTGCCCTCCGGATGAGATTCAAGGTGCTGGTGATGACCTATAAAGCCCTAAATGGCTTGGGTCCGGGATATCTGAGGGAACACCTGCTGCCAGCATCAAGTTCCCTTCGTCCAGTGCCCTCCCACAGAGAGGGTCTTCTTAGGGTGCCACCGGGAAAAGATTGCCGGTGGATAACACCCAGGGGGAGGGCCTTCTCAGTGGGTGTGCCTGCCCTCTGGAACCAGCTGCCCGTGGAGCTTAGGAATGCCCCCGACCTTCGTTCATTTCGCCGGGACCTGAAGACCTGGCTCTTTGAGCTCTCTGGCCCAGGCTGAGAATGTTAATTTTAATTGGGGTTTTACTTTTGTTGAGGCATTGATTTAATCTTTTTAATTGTTTTTTAACTTTTGTATTCCTTGTTTTAAATACCCTGTAAACCGCCCTGAGTCCTTCGGGAAAGGGCGGTATATAAATCCAATAAAATAAAATAAAATAAAATAAAATAAAATAAAATAAATAAAATAATAAAATAAAATAAAATAAAATAAAATAAAATAAAATAAAATAAAATAATAAAATAAAATAAAATAAAATAATAAAATAAAATAAAATAAAATAAATAAAATAAAATAAAATAAAATAAAATAAAATAAAATAAAATAAAATAAAATAAAATAAAATAAAATAAAATAAATAAAATAAAATAAAATAAAATAAAATAAAATAAAATAAAATAAATAAAATAAAATAAAATAAATAAAATAAATAAAATAAATAAAATAAAATAAATAATAATAATAATAATAATAATAATAATAATAATAATAATAATAATAATAATAATAATAATAATAATAATAATAATAATAATAAAGTTGATCTTGGAATCCTGAAGACAGAATGACTTTCTGACTTAGGCTAGGAATATCATTATTTCATAGGCAAGATGGGCAGATGTTGATGACTCCAGCAAGCCAGAGGCTTTATAAACAGATATCTATGGATGGATCTTTATATATGTCTACATTGATTTTATCAGGTGTCTGCTGCCTTATCAAATGACTTCAGGTAGCTACAGCAAAATAAGTATATAATAACATTAAAAACAAAAGAATAAATTCATAATGAATCAATTCAAGTAGATACAATAACAACCCTGAGAATTTGCCCCACATATATCCCTTAGTTCAGTGTTTCTCATCCTTGGCAACTTTAAGATATGTGGACTTCAACTCCCAGAATTTTCCAACTAGCATGTCACATATCTTAAAGTCATTAAGGCTGAGAAAGGCTGCCCAGTTTCTTCCACACATCTCATTTTCTCCAAAGACTCTCTGCAAAACTACTGCTTTTACTACCTTCTGAAAAGGTGATAAAGAAGCAGTCATTTTAACCAAAAATGTAAGTTCCAGAACAAGTCTTCTGTGACTAAGAGACCATGCATTCAGAGAACTGCTCTAACATAAAAAAGAGGGTGAATCTGATTCACTATGAACAGATTCTACCAGGTTCCATCCAGGCATCAACCACTGGGTCAGACTTCCACAGCATCTCCTGACTGGCCCAAAGTAAAGCTGGATATTATCAACATAGTCATCCCAGTGATAGTCAACCTTATAAATGAGGAAATGAAGGGGAAGCCATTGAACACCAGAAGACTGAAAGGTTTAACTTCTCCTCCTCCATAAACACTAATTGGAACTGCCCAACTAGGAAAGAGCAGAACCACTTTCAAACAGTGTTGCCAACTCCTAAACTCCCACAGCCCAAAATTATAGTTTGATCAATGGTTTGAACACCACTGAAAGATCAAGCCCATTAAAATTGTCCACAAAAGTTACTAATGGGGCATTCTTCTCATGCCCAGGCTTTAAACATTGAACATCAGAAGACCCAAGGGCTATTGATATGGTTCTTGTCATATCAATGGCCCACTAAAATAAAAAATGGACAGATACCATTGAAAATCGTAAAGAGGAAGCAACTTAGAAATCTCTGTCAACAAGCTGTAAAGTAGACAAGAAGAGTTTATCCAGAGAGCTGAATGGCAATGTGCCTCAGGCTAAAGTAGCGAAGCTTTGTACCATAGTGACAAAGGTCAAACTCCAAAGCCATAGGTATATCAAGCTAGATTATAAACAGGGTGAACTCAGAAATTTGATATGGCACATGCATCAATTCTTCAAAGACAGATCTGTCTGACTCTGTAACTCCCAAATATTCTCTGTTGTCACCTGATATTCTATTATCTCATTTATTGGCATTTCAGTCTCAGCCATTAAGCATAATGGAAATAAAAGTCACATGGATTAATCTTCAACTTCACGCATTCTGAACTTATTGCACAACAAAGACCATCAGCTCAGCCAATTTGGATGGAGATAGCAGACCTTTTAGTTCAAGATATAAGAAAATAATTGAAAAGGAAAATGTTGGACTGTCAATTCTCAGAAATGACCTTAATATGAAGATGAAGAGAAAGAGGAGAGGAGAGGAGAGAATTTAAAAACAACATGTAAATGTGTAGTTTGGTATTGGCTTTTTCATAAAATAGACAAACTTAAGCTGTGTAGATTGAAATGTATATTTAAACAGTTTTCCTAGTTTCTAAATATAACATTAGCTAATTTTCCATTTATAAAGATAAAGGTAAACGTTCCCCCGCACATGTGTGCTAGTCGTTTCCAACTCTAGGGGCCGGTGCTCATCTCCATTTCAAAGCCGAAGAGCAAGCGCTTGTCCGAGGACGTCTCCGTGGTCATGTGGCCGGCATGACTAGATGCCAAAGGCGTATGGAACGCTGTTACCTTCCCACCGTAGTGGTCCCTATTTTTCTACTTGCATTTTTACGTGCTTTCGAACTGCTAGGTTGGCAGAAGCTGGGATGAGTAACAGGCGCTCACTCCGTTACGTGGCACTCGGGATTCAACCCACCAAACTCCTGACCTTCTGATCGACAAGCTCAGTGTCCTAACCCACTGAGCCACCACGTCCCTTCTTCCATCTATAGATAATCTCTATTTTTATCAGTCTTACCTGAAGTAGTTTTATTGTAAATTAAACAATATGGAGATAATTTTTTTTCAATGAAAATAAGAATCATTTCCTTCTAGAAACGTTCAATAAAATCCACTGTTTTTCCTCCTGCCCCACTTTATCCTATTCTACTGTTTCCATTTTATATTTACTGTGCTGGAAAACTTTCAACATCATTAAACTTAAAATTGGCAACTTGGTCATGTTGGCTTTAATATAATTATTGGCCTCTTTGAAATCACCAGAGATTATGAATTTTAGATACTTTGCTGTAGTACAAAGCATTGCCAAAACTAGAATGAGACAAGCTTTAGTAACTGAATGAAGTGTACCTTGTAACTTACTGTGGTATTACAGTTTTAGCAGCTTAACCAACTGGTCTCTCCAGAGATGGAGGCTAGGGAAAAAAATCATTGAACCACTTGGACAGATACAGTTCAATATCATTCCTAACATGTACAAAATAATTCATTCAACTTGCAAGGAACACATAATGTACTGCCAAAGAAAACTCCACCAATTGTCCACCAATTCACCTTGACATGATACAAGAAGACAGAATAATGCAAACATTAGTAAAAAAAAGTTCACAAACAAGGCTTGAGCATAAGAACATATTCTTGCTCATGTCCCCTAATAAATTCAGCCATTACTCCTTGTAGCATGGTACTTGATTGCTTGTATATCCTTTTACAGAAAGAGAGATAGATAGATAGATGATAGATGATAGATAGATAGATACATAGATAGATACATAGATAGATAGATAGATAGATAGATAGATAGATAGATAGATAGATAGATAGATAGATCTCATTTCTGTCTGCTGTGATTGTTTATTTTAGTATTTTACTAATAAAGTTGTTCATATTTGCTAAAGTCTTGGCTTATCATGAGCAGAGTTGGTTGTGGTGACTGGGGCAACTTTCTGCCATGCCATTTGAGATGGCTTCAGACTTATGGATTCTGGTGAAATGGATAGTGTGGTGTATTCGCTGTCCCAACACACTTGTATGCTTGACCTCCTCACTTCTTGGCTCCTTCAGTGGTCCAAAGAGACTGAATTTGGGAAGTGATCTACACCTTACTTTGGGAGAGGTAATGCTGCATTCCTATAATCAAGTGGTGGTTTACCAGCCATAAAATAGCTCTTCTCTATACAATTCTCAATGACCTGGTGTCCTCTTGGGCCTATTTCTCCCTGATATTAATTACACCTTTTATTGACACTTAATTTTAACTCCCTCCATGGAATCTTTCTTAGAGAATTGCACTAATTATAAGCAGTTTTCATTGTTACGGAATGCTATTTATCATTGCTCTGAGTTTATTATAACATTAAAAAATAAAATCTAAAATATGTTTCCTTAGCTTTCAAAAATCTAAAAATCAGGAATTCCAGCATTATTGGTCACTTTCCCCCAATTTCTTTTCTACATTTAATTAAATCTGTAAATATTCTTCTTGATTTTGCATTAAAAAAGGACCCAATACAGCAATTACTCAACATCTTTCCACAGCATGCACACCTCTGAGATGTTACATCAAGGTTTGGTCTTCAATTCCCACAAGATTCAGTTGAAATTTTTTTTTATATTATTTTTTATTGATGGTTTTGGGGAAAATAATATAAACAGAAGAGAGAGAAAGGTGAAGGAATGTAATCAAGTGAATAAACAAAGGATAATTTTCCAATATTCATACAATTATAAACTGTGATAAACCTTTTTTTAAAAATCCTATTAATATACAAAAAAGAAAAGAAAAATCAACGACATTATTAAGAAGCTACTTATTTGAAAATTATCATGACATTTCCAACATTTTTGTTATATATATAATTTAACTTTTAAATGTATATCTTATATATATATACATACACACAGTGCTTTTTTGTAAAAGAAAAAGGTGCCAGAACTCCCACATGTCACACAACCTCCCACATGTCACACAACCTGCCTTGCCTACCCTACAAGGTTCCATCCAAAAAAGGTGCCAGAACTCCATTCTGAGCATTCTATGAGAAAAAAAGCCCTGTGATAAGCCGGTGCTCATCTCCATTTCAAAGCCGAAGAGCCAGCACTTGTCCGAGGATGTCTCCGTGGTCATGTGGCTGGCATGACTAGACGCCAAAGGCGCACAGAACGCTGTTACCTTCCCACCGTAGTGGTCCCTATTTTTCTACTTGCATTTTTACGTGCTTTCGAACTGCTAGGTTGGCAGAAGCTGGGACGAGTAACAGGCGCTCACTCTGTTACATGGCACTCGGGATTCAATCCGCCAAACTGCCAACCTTCTGATCGACAAGCTCAGTGTCCTAACCCACTGAGCCACCGCGTCCCATAAATATATATATATATATATATATATATATATATATATATATATATATACTGTATATATATATATACACTGTATATATATATATATACACTGTATATATATATATGTATATATATATATATATATATATATATACTGTATATATATATATATACACTGTATATATATATATATACACTGTATATATATATATATATATATATATATATATATACACTGTATATATATATATATATACACACACTGTATATATATATATATACACACACACTGTGTATATATATATATATATATATATATACACTGTATATATATATATATATATATATATATATATATATATATATACACTGTATATATATATACACTGTATATATATATATATATATATATATATATACACTGTATATATATATATATATATATATATATATATATATATATATATATATATATATATATATATACACTGTATATTAATGGAGTTATGTACCATCTCTAAAACATTTTATACCAATTTTCTCTTGAGTAAGAACTCAGAATAAAGTTCTTACTCAATTACTTATTAATTTTTCCCTCTAATAGATCCCACTGCTGTAATGTAACTATATTGTTCCTTTGAAATTTTGTATCCCCTTTACCATGCATATGTTAACTTTTCATATGTTAATACCAATTTATATATGCATTGTAAAAGATGGTCTTAATGGTATGCAAGGGTTTCAAATTATATATATTTTTCTTAATTTTCCTTTGTTTCCCAAGATTACATTTCATGCTTCCAGCAAACCGCATATACTTCAACTATAGTAAATTCCTACCCTCCTTAAATCATTTTTGCTATGTATTTAATCCATTTCTGGAATCTGAATACACCAAATCTTCATATGTGATTATATTTTTCTTGTTGTAATTAACCCCATTTTGCATTTGCCTTTGAAGGTGAGGATAGTCGTGAAATTGCTGGGTTTATTATCCATTTTAAAGGATTCCTTGTTTTTATCAAACTTGGTTTTAAGCCTTTCTGATTAGGTTCAGCAGCTTTTGGCCAAACATATTTTACCAATTCTGTAAAATGCTAACAGCCCATTTTAAGCAAGTTAAACCATGATCCTTGAAAATTCTCCTCTCGGTGTTTTATGTGAACCCAATCATTCACTTGCTTTACAGCAGTGTTCCCCAAGCTTTTGGGCACCAGGGAACGGTTCTGTGGAGAGAGATTTTTCTACAGACTGGTGGGGGCATGATTTTCATGCTGTCTGCATCCCACGGATGGAGCTTCACTTGGTTGTGCTGCCCAGTTTTTGGCATGCTGTGGCCTGGTGCCAGTCCATGGACCAGGGGTTGGGGACCCCTGCACTACAGTATTCCTTTTTTCTCTTTCCAGGCTTCTTCTATGAACTGAAAGGATAAATTAAAAGATTAGTTGTGCCTCTAGCTTCTTAATTTCTTTCCTAGAATTTCCAACATCCATGCCCATTCATTTTCACTATTATGTCTTAAGGAACCACTAACAGAAGCCTTTTATTATAGAAGAGCTGTTGTGGCGCAGCAGTTAGAATGTAGTATTGCAGGCTAACTCTACTGACTGAACGCAGTTCAATCCAGACCGGCTCAAAGTTGATGCAGCTTTCCATCCTTCTCAGGCCAGTAAATGAGGAGCCAGGTTGTTGGGGGCAATATGGTGACATTGTAAACCACTTAGAGGGGGCTGTAAAGCACTGTGAAGCCATATATAAGTCAAAGTGCTATTGCTATTTGTTTCTTCTTGTTCCTTTTTAATCTTTCAGGTTATTCAAGAACACATTATTCATTAAAAATTGACAAGAGACTATCTCACCAAGCTTATATTAGCTCCTCTGATCCCTCACTTGTTAAGTTTGTACCCTGGAATGTGACTTCCTTATGCTCCTCCTAGAATTTCTGCTAACTCAGAAAGAAGCAAACATTCAGTTATCCACACTATATACTTTCAAGCTATATCCTCTTTTCTCTCTTCCTCCTATTGATCTCTCCTAGCAAATGTGTTCTAGCTTACAAAGTGAATCAGTATGCCCAACTTAGCTGATTACTACTTGATTCAACATTCACTAAGTACCAAAGTTCTGCTAATTTATTGCATGGCTCATTAAAAACATTTGTGCAAATTGATACTTAACTTTATATGCACTAACTGTGCAAGCAATAGTACTTCTGGTGGAACTTGGAGGAATTTCAGCAAGTTGATTAGAACCATTCAACTTGGAATGCTAGAAAAGTTGAATGTTTTCGTAAACTTGTAGTTTGCTACAAAAGATTTCATCCAAATCAAGTAACCAGATTGCCAGGTTGTTATAATTTATTATTTGGAAACATAATGACATAGAAAAAAGTTGCATACCTAGACAACCTGACTTCCAAGATTTAACAGTTGGATTCAGACACTTGTCTTGTCTTAAGAGGAAATAGAGGCAGTTCAGATAAATTATTTGCACAGAAGCTCAGAGAATCACTGGCAATGAAAAAAGGGGAAAGAATTAGATACAGACTAGCATTGATGATGTTACCTAGTTAGGGTAATGAAACGTCTGCAGGAAAACTTGCAAGCTCAGAGAGCACCAAGGGCCTCTCAAAATTAACAGGTTTATAACTTTCAAAACTCCAGTAAGTTTGGAAATTGAAAGGTTAAATTAATTCCTCTAATAGACCTGCTCTAGGATCAGTCATAGATTTGTCCAACACCATAGATTTGTCCAACACCACAGTTTTATTGTAGTTGATTATTGTTAGATCTGAAAAGCAATCTGTTTGGTTCTGGGAGGTCACACCCATCACTACAAGAATAAGCACTGCACATAAAAGGTATTCTATCTTACAGACAAAGAAAATGAAGGACTGAAATCATGGAAATGAGTTCCAGAGTAAAACATAGCATCCATTTTCCCAAATAGCATTAGCTATTACCAGTGCCTTTTAAAAATAAACTCATACCAAGGCTTTTCTCTAAATTTTCTTGACTTTGGCAACCTTAAAAGATGTGGACAACTATGCTAACTGGGGAATTCTGGGAGCTGAAGTCCACACATCATCAAACTGCCAAGGTATAGAATCATTGCTATAAAAGATCAGTCAGTACCACATTTGTCTGAAAGAGCTTGAAGTTTGTTGGCTTCTTAATGTGAATCATAGGCTGACTTGATGGTGCACTGCCCACAATATAAAATGAATCATGTAGAAAGCAAAGAGTCATGCTGCAGATGGAACAGGGAACATGGTAATTTATGAACAAGAAAGAACTGGACCCAAATAAGGAACTCTTTCAAAAGTCAAATAGACAGAGTGTCATTTAGACATATGCAATTTGTGACATGCAATTCAGTTGCCATTTTTCACTGCAAATAATGCAAATAATAAAATTATTTTTTTATTTTTTTTTAATTCCATTTATATCCCGCCCTTCTCCAAAGACTCAGGGCGGCTTACAAGCTTAGCAGTAGCCTTCATTCTATGTATATGCCTGCTTATTAGGGCTTTCACACACCCCCAAGTGGCATTATTACAAAGTCAGCTTAATTGCCCCCAACAATCTGGGTCCTCATTTTACCTACCTCGGAAGGATGGAAGGCTGAGTCAACCTTGAGCCTGGTGGGACTCGAACCTGTGATAAGTTTTGAATAGTAAAGATAAAATAAATCCCCTGCCTTTAGTTTGCATAAGAATATAAAGTTTGCAAAATCTCAAACCAAGAGTTCATCATAGATTGACTTATGAATAAATAAATGGCTTGAATAATTTTCATATTTTTGGTCTGGCAAAAAAGGTGCTACTGAAATAGCTTAAAGTATCATTTTTTTAAAAAAACTGAGTTGTACAGCTGTAGAAACAATATACCCTTGACAGCATGATTATAATGATATTGTATTCATAATAATATTTTAATTCAAGTTCTTCATTTTAATGGTTTCATTTTTCATTCAGCAAGAGCAAAATATGTTCTCCACAACTTAAGTTCTAAATAAATGCATATTAAATTAGAATTCCCATTATGCTCTATTTGTAAAAATACATTCAGGTCTCATGCAGAATCAAAAGGTCACTCTATGGTATATGATCCATATACGAAGGTTGATATTAATAGAGTTTCAGCATATTTGAAATGTTTAATGTTGATGGTTTATTATTAATGTTTCCAAAGCTAGTACAAGCCTATAGCATGAAATAATTCAGGTGCTTGATCTTACTAATCATCTCTGTGCCCTTACCACAAAGCATGTATTATTTAGGTATCCCAAACTGACTGCAAATAGAACAAATCCCATTTTTCTTTTTATTTTCCATGAAAATCCTAATAACAATAATGATACCTGAATTTTAGTAATTCAGTAACAATTTTGGACATGATTCTTGGGGGCTCTGGAAACTCATTTCCCCAATATCTACCAATTGCCATCCCTGATGTAGTATATGTAACCGAGGGAGGCTTGACCAGCTTGCTGCAGTGTGATTATCCTCTAGAGCAGGGGCCTGCAACCTTGATAACTTTAAGACTGGTGGACTTCAGCATAGCTGGCTAAGGAATTCTGGGAGCTGAAGTCCACCAGTCTTAAAGTTGTCAAGGTTGGAGACCCCTGCTCTAGAATGAGCCAAGACTTCAGGTCCAATCCTAACATATCTAGGAAGCAGCAGAGTGGCAAAGATAAGACTAACCTAAGAACACCTGCACACTGAGCTAAAAGAGACAACCATATTCTTAACTGGAATTAAAAAAAATTGTAGGCTTGACCCAGGACCTGTAAGAACTTGTGACCTCTGGTCCATAGCTGGATGTGATCAACAAAACCTCCTTGTGCAGGGGAAACACAGGTAAAGCCTTTTCCCATTACCTTATAACTTCTGCTCTTAGAACAAGACAATGGTGTCCTCTATGCAAACAGAGGCACGGGCCAATGAAAGACAAGTCAACTGTTTGACTTTTTGTTTGGCTCTAAATGTTGAGTCTGAAAGAAAGAGCTTTACAGGAGATGTCTTGGAAAGTGGGGTGGCCCTTGAGCATATAAGAATTTCTGCCCCCCTCCCTATTGTTAACAATGTCTCCTCCTTCATCTCTGTAAAGTAAATCAAATACAGGCTATAAATTCAGCTCTCTGTAGGATTCTCACATTGGCTTTAAATGAACAGGTGTGAATTTGGGAGCTTTTCCAAGTGAACCCATTTTTTTCAATAATGTCAACACTTTTCAAATGGTAGTTGCCATGAAAATAGTAATTAATTGTTTGGCTAACAATGAAAAGTGACTGAACAGAGCTGCCCTTTTCTCTTGCAACCACAATATGTGTATTTTTATTTTATTTTTTATTTTTGCTCAATGCAAAACCTAAAACACTGGCAAAATGGTTGCTGAAATATGCCTCTCCCCCAAGTATGTGACCTGCAGGTGGACAGGATTTGGTGCCAGGAACAAAATTTACTCACACTATTAAACATTGACAAACATTTCTGAGTTTCTGAAACTACAACTGAGTTTCCTTCTGGTTGGGCTCTCAGGCCTGACTGAGCCTTACAAATAACTCAGAGATTTAAAAAAAAAGAAAATATTTTTAGTTCTGGGAATTGCTGAATTTTAGAAAAACTGCAGCTGCAGCCCCATCAAACATATATAATACCCAGCCAACAATTCCTTTCAATTGCTCCTCCTGCTAAAATCCATATGCTTGTTATTGAAGTCTTTCCATGCCTCTCTGGACTGCAAACAGCTTCCAAAAGGTCTAGCTATGCCTTTATAGAAACAGACCATTCCTGGATGATGTGGCTATTCCAATTAACCAGTTACTTTGTTAACTGACTCATCTCCATTCATTAGCAACAACAGTTTCCAGTGACTATCAAGTCAGAAATAATCTTCGTCCTTCCAAGAAGTGAATAAGTGAATGAATCTATATCATCTATCTATCTAGTTTTTCATTCATTTATAGGGGTCAGCGAATTCAGTCAGTGTGACTTTGAGTTGGTGTACAAAACCCAGAAAACAACTATAACACCCTGTAATCTTATAAGTTTAAAAAATATACAGTGACACCTGAACATGAAAATTAAACAATCACCTGGAGGACCCAAATACCTGGAGAGAAAAAGCACACACGTTTTAATGGCTTTTCTAAAAGCAAGCAGAATTAGATCTGTTGTACTACATAACCCTTTGGGTTTTTGATGTTTTCTGAACTCTTCCTGAAAATATTATCTAGCTTGGTAATGAAACATCTACAGGAAGAGAAGCAACTTCAGAGAATCCCAAGAATCCAATAATTCACTCTTGAGCTACATATACTTGCTACTACTGGTATATATCAATCATTTATAGATATTCTATGTCTCAGCTGATATCATAAGATTTCCTGACAGGCTAGTGAGTGCTATAAAAATGATATCAAAGCTAGTAATGTGTCCTTGAATATCTATGGTAAAGCCATGACAAGCTAACTGGTGAAAGGAACTGTAACAGATGGGCATGAGATATTTATTTTACAAACGCAAAAAAATATTTTTGAATGGAAGACAGCTGAAAGTGGCCAGATGACACCATATTCCTCTAATTATGTTATTTTATGTTGACATTCTTCTTTGTTTAAAAAACACAGAATATTGTAGGCTTTCAGCTGAAGGACTTTTCTACCTACAAATCTATTTTGTCAAGTTCTTATCCTGTCTGAAGGATAAGAACTTTTTGAAGGCAAAAAGCCAGTTTTGAATTATTGCATTTGTTCAGGATTTGAAACAGCCTAGACTTGAAATGTTAAAAATGCTTTGGAATATTTTGTTCTGTTCCTAGTAATGGATATATCACTGTCCTTTCAGCATTGTTTAGAATTTATTGTTTCCTTATAGTGACACAAAGCTGAATATTGAAGGGCTATTCAACCTAGCAAACAAATACTTTAAAAACTGTGACACTTACTGTATATCCAGGAAACATGCATAAGCTCTTATAGAAATGTCTGAGGAAAGTAATATTAGGCTTGCTTAATGGTGTTATTAAAATATCTGATTATCCAAGCCATAACATAAACAGTAAGAATTCATAATTCTTACAAAGCCTATCTATAAGAAATGTTGGTGAATAACTAAAGTATGCCCAAATGCAGCTTTTTGGATGCAACAGCGAGAGGTTCAGGAATCTAGATGAAGACAATTTTTAAAACCAAGAGAGTAAGAGACCTAGTTTTGTTCTTATATTGATGGGAGAAGCGTAGTGAGCAGGGCAGCAGTGACAAGAGAGTGAGCTTTTTCTGCCAGATGCTTTCTAGTAGATATGTGTAAAAATGGAGTATAGAGTTACAGAATAATAGAGTTGGAAGGGAGGTCTTGGAGGTCTTCTAGTCCAACACCCTACCAAGCAGGAGCTCCTATTCCATTCAGGAGAAATGGCTGTCCAATCTCTTCTTACAAACCGCCAGTGATGGAGCACCCACAGCTTTGCAGGCAAGCAGTTTCACTGATTGATTGTTCTCACTGACAGGAACTTTCTCTTTAATTCTGGGTTGGATTTCTCTTTGATAAGCTTCCATCCATTACTTCTTGTCCTGCCCTCAAGATCTTTGGAAAAAGATTGATTCCCTCTTCTCTGTGACACATGGGGATAAATTGGTTTTGTCTTTTTAATAAGTCTTTTTGAGAACTTGCTGTGATGAACATTAATGTCCTTGTTTATAAATCCCCTTGTCCAAAATAATTTTCATGACGGTAGAATGCATCCTAATACAAATATTCTGTCACTTGTTTCTACTCATGGCAATATTTTCTTCTCCAAAAGTATGAGACAAAACACTATCCAAGTAACTATTCACTAGTGCAGGATAAGAAAAGTGATGGTGAGAGTCAATTTTCAAAGATTTTTCATAAGAAAATTCAATAGTTGCTTCCCTCCAAACTCCTGTACACATAAAATCTGGATTATGAATAAAAATCCAGTAATATGACTATTGCCTCAAGCAAAAAAGACTATAAAATATTTTACAGTTGTATCCTATTCTTCCAGTTTTGGGGCACCAAGCATTTCCCAGAAGTAACCTTTTCTCCACCTTGTATTGCTAGGTTTATTAGAAGAGGTTTCTTACAGGGAGAAAAAAAATTAAAAGCAGTAGCTAAAAATCCTACAAGATTGGGTGGGGGCTGTGCCATTGTAGATATCCATTTGCTTTCTTCAGTGTTATCCTATAGATGAAATGCATTATAATAGAAAAAATCAATCTGCAGAGATAAGAATGGTGGAATCATCTAGTCAAAACTGGAATTCAGTCAATACTGTAGTTCTCAAACTATTTCAAAAAGTAGTCCACATATTAATGAGGATCTTCTCTTACTGTATTGCAATTATTGTCTGAGTTATCACAATGACTATTTAAGCTATACTTCCTATCGAGTTCAGAAGCAGCTTAGGGCTTTTTGGTAACATGTATCTGACTGAGTTCAAGCACTGATGTGACATTTTTAATGTGGGTCAACACATTATGCACAAAGTTCTTGTTTTACTAGGGAGCTGTTCCTCCCTTGTAACTGAAATAGGACACCTCACTTATAAAGTACTTTTATACTTTTTTATAACATTCCCAGATCACCTGCTGTCAATATTTGGTTGGACTGACAATTGATAATGACAAGAAATTCGCTACTACATTCCTCTTTCCTCGTTAATTTGTAACCATGGAAGGTAGATTGAATAGTTCCATCATCACCAAAAGTAGTTTTCTCCATTGCTGATGAAAAAATAGCCTATTTTTCCTTCCCCCAATACACATTTGTGCATCATTAATCATTGTCAGAAAAGCATGGAGCTTCTTCAGAAGTTCTGTATAACTGCTAAGAGAAAGCAAAACTGATTCTCTCTCATCTCTTAAGGCTGCCTTCACACTTTTTACATCTAGAGGAAAAGAAAAATATATGCATCTTGAAATTTACAGAGTATACATTATCCTGTGTAATACACACACCAATTTCCACCACTTTGATTGACATTTGGAAGACTAAACTGGATCAGTTGTTTAGCATGTCTAAAACAGACTGCAGTGAGATTCACGGCTGGGTACTCATTCCAAAACCTTGGAATGTATAATCAGCAAAGATCAAACCACACTGCACATTTGATAAATACAGTATCCATCCTCAGCTTGAGACTGTAAATAAAGATTCTTCTTTCTTTTTTGCTAGCCTTCTATAAAGATGTGAGGGGGATGTGGTAGGAGTATAGATAATATGACCAAATCTCATTTTATTCATCTTATTTTGCTGCTATGTTTTAATACATTTAGTGAGCTCTCTTTGTCATAACCGCAATACTTTGGGCTATTACCATTTTATTTTTTATCAGTTGCAATCTCTCCCTCTGCTTTGGTCTCCTTGCAACAAAAGCAGTTATATCATTTCCTTTTTTCTTCCTTCTAATCTAAAGAACTATGGCTCTCCATTAGCATTGGTATAAACCACATTTCTCTATTACTTGAAATACATAGATGTGGAGGAAAAGTGTCTAGAAACATACATTTAATCAGCTACAGATGTTGTGGGAAATCATCCAGTAATATCTTCATCCAAAAACACAGGCAATTCAGTCCTCAAATACAATTGGTAATAATGCTGTGCTTTTTGTTTTGTTTTCATTTATGCTGCTTAATGAAGTCAGCTTTCTAAATTTAAAAAATATATAGCATGAATTGTCTTGGGGGGTACACCTGGACCTTAAGCAAGTCCTATTTAGCTGAACCATAGCCCACTTGCTAAACTGTTACGTGTGGAAGGACGAAGATTAGAGCAAATGAACTCTGTTGGAAGGCACAACAATAAGGAGCTGTTGGACTCATGGTTTTGACAGCAACGACACCTCTCCTGTGACAACTAAGTACTAGCAAGAAGTGCCTTTGTTTTTAATTTATGCCATTAAATTAGTAGTACCCCTCTTTCTTGGCAGAAACTAAGAGTTGACCTCGACTGATCTCAGAAGGTAAGCAGGGTCAAGTAGGTGTCAAAAATTATAAAAAAAACAAACAAACACCGGATTCAACCATTTAGCAACTCCCCAAAATGCAGAGAAGTATGAATTGCAGCCAAGGTGTGGGACTGGCTTTATAAGATGGCATGGCAGAAAAGCCTAGCACAATTTTGGCATCATCCTCTTTAGAGGAAAATAAGAAACCAAAGGAGACCCCTTAGACAGATGATTGATGGAAGGATCTGCTTTAGAAGAAGTAGCACTTTGAAACACTTCCATAAATTCTTCAGCTAAAGAGGAAATTCAACCCACTGAACAAAGAATGCCACATGAAAATTTATATATTCAGGCATTTTCATATTCAGGCTAAATTTGGCTGTATATGGCTAGTTTTGGAAGGGTATTAATATTAATTAGTAATATTAATGTTAGTAATCTTACCATTAAACTAAAGCCAGTATTATGTTCTTCTTTGTACACCTTAGTTCTCCATACTCCATTTCCATGTATGTACTTTAAATATATTTTCATAGTATTCAGATAGAGATTTGGAGGCATATGGAGACTTCAAGAGGAGACAGAATCTAATCCAATATATATCAGAGTATATTTTACTAGTATAAACGACATTGCTGGATGAAACCCCTAGTAACGTTATACTTTCAGTACAAAAGGAAACCTAAATTCATCCCTCCATGGGCATCAGACTTTCATTAACTACTTTCTCATTTTACTGTTAAAAACAACAACAAAAAATATATGGAACAATTATTTTATCTGGCAACTGACACCTCCAAAGGTCTTTGCAAAGAAAAGGACCAAAATCATATATAAAGAGACTCAAAAAAATTAATCTTCTGTATGATACTTTGGCAGCCTCAGAGTGGATTCTGGATCATGTACTTAATACAAAAGCATGTCACACCTGCTACTTCAAACTAACCATACAATGAACTTTGCAAGATATTCTGGGCTCAATCAATTGTTTGAATCTCATTCTACATTGCTCATGTCAAAATGAATATAGAATGAGTGCTATATGGATGGAACATTTCCTAAATTGCCACATACTTCCAAAACCCCACCCACCCTCTCTGCTCCACTGCTTTCTGTTTATTAAATGTTTTAAAATGAGAAAAAAAATCCAATATATTATACATATTAGGCAAGAAACCTGATTTGATTAGTATATTCCTTAATCACTTTTTTTAAGTGCTCAACCACCTGTGACATATTAAATCAGCCTCAAAAATAAGTTGAACAGTCTGAAGGTTGGCTGCTGAACAATTGTGGTTTTTTTTTTAAAAAAGAATGGAATAAAAAGGATAGATGACAAGAAAAGTCTAATTAGGATTTTTTAACCTAAATCCATTTGCCAATTTCTTTATATTCTGTAGTAATTCTAATAAATATTACAAATAAAAAAATACAAACTAAAAAGAAAAAATAGAAAGTGCAGAAAAGAAAATCTGGACCTTAGACTATTTGCAACATTCCAGAATCAATGTTCTAATCATCCTTTTGCTGTTTATTCCCGCCCCCCCCCCCATTTTTTAAAAAAAAATCCTTAAACTTATAATTAAAACTTATTTCATTAAGGACTGAAGGAAACTCAATGTTCCTTTCAACTCAATGGTGCTGTAAAAATATTCTAATTTCAAAGGTTCCTAATAGCTGAAAAGCGGTCAACAAGCAACTTTCAAAAGTGTTTACAAAAGGAAGTATATGAACCTGGTGTCCATAAAAGTATTGACCACAGTTTGGGCAAAGATGACATTCCTTTGACTCCCAGAGTTTTAAACTGGATAGACACAATTGATTTAATATTCTCCTTGAAGGAGCAATTGTCCAGGGCAGTTGTGGGCAATCCCAAGTCCTGTCTTTGTTCAAAGAGGAATCACAAAAAGCCAGTGCATTTGCTGGTTCTTCATTCCACTGCAATTGTTGTCATCTTCACTTTAACATTTCTTCCCCAGAAATGTTTGCATCCTAAAGACCTGTTTGTCTGTCTTCTTTTAAAGACAGATTCTTCTTGGAAAATTTCCTGTATATTGCAATGAATGGGCCTCAGAAATCTCTTATGTGTCAGAACTCTTAAGAAGATTGTATTTCAAAGGAAGGAGTGATGGGGAATTTTACTCTATTTTAGTATCTCTATCTACTGTATATGGTTACATCTGTATATGAGAAGCAAAGAGCCAATATGGAGGCACTAGAGTAAGAAATGGGAGAAAAAGGTATTAGTACTCAGATTAGGCATGGAACTCTGCTCTCCCTCTCCCCCCCCACACACACACATACTTGTACTTTGGTAAATCTTGAGGAATACTGAATATGCTAACACTCTCTGTTGCTCAGTACTCTTGTTTTACTTATGTGTCCATTAAAACTCAACAACTATATGTAAAATGGATCCCATTCTTTAAATATAGCTTTGATTCTGTGGTGTTGTTTTATTCTGCACAGTAATAATAAAGAGAGAGTCTTCCTAAAGGATCCAAGTATATTTTGTGTGTTTAGCTCTGGTCTCCACAATTGACAAAGCATTAAAATAATCTGGAACAAGTTCACAGAAGAGCAACAAAATTATTAAGGACCACATAACAATATAGACGAAAATATATATTTAGCTTCTCTCTCTCTCTCTCTCTCTCTTCTCTCTCTCTCTCTCTCTCTCTCTCTCTCTCTCTCTCTCTCTCTCTCTCTCTCTCTCTCTCTCTCTCTCTCTCTCTCTCTCTCTCTCTCTCTCTGTCTCTCTCTCTCTCTCTGTGTGTGTATGCTGATTTCAATTGTCTGTTTCAAAAATTTCTAAAGAAAAGGCAATTTGATATCCAAACCAATACTCCAGAGAAGTGGTGGGTTCCCCTTTGTTTCAGTTAGGAGGTGGATAATCATCTGTCTGGAATGGTTCAATGCACCCTTCCAATTGTATATTCTATTATTTCTTTGAGAGCCATGGTCCTGTGGTTCCCCATAGGAAGATTAGGTCATTGCAAATTATAATTACTGAAAACATTTGTTTTCATTGCTTCAAAATGGTAATTAAAATATCCCAAATAATATGCATACCAATAGGTTTTAACACAATGTCTAGTGATGGTCAGAGATATACATTGTTCAAAAGCAATGTTTCTAAACCACAAGTTAAGGAGCATTTTGTCCATATTTTCCACATAGCACAATCTTAACCAGGGGGAAATTTTGTTATAACTGTGAAGTTAAATATAAATTAGTGAAAAACTTCACATTCCAGAGATGTGGTCTAATGTTTTGCTAACAGATTTCCTCTAGCAAAATGAGGTGTTCCCTTCCAGCCTGGAGCCCTCTTTGGAACAGATTTTGGAGAGTAGAAGAAGCAAGAGGAGTTGCCCCCCCCCACTATTATCCTCTTTCCAAGTCATCAGCTTAAATGACATCAACAAATACATGCATACAACATTAGATTCCATTCCAAAGCAATATTGTACATGTCTACTCAAAAGTAATTTCTGTTAATTGAAGAGGTAAGATCACAAACATTATCTAAGTGGGTGCTAGAAGTTGAAAACAACATGGTGGCACAAGATTAATCGATCAATAGTCAAGATTACAAGCAATTTAAATTTCAGAATGCAATTCTGTGCAGGTCTACCTAGAAGTAATCACCACAAAATTCATTGGGATTTATTCTTACATATAGGAGCATAGAATTGACATTCTTAAGAAAATATGCATTTCAATGATTCTACAGCATCTTAAAACTTGAATTTGCAAGCATTATTATTATTGGTATTAAATTTTTATTTTGATATTTTGTTATGTTTATTTGAGGTTTTTTCTGTCTTTCCATTATTGTCAACGCTGTTTTCTTTTGACATGAGCCATCTTTGGGATTCATTGTTTTAGTATACATTAACAATTATAATCCCATTTACATTTTCTAGGTGTCAAGGTTCAAGCAAGGCAAGTCGAAGATGAGGAAGAGCATTCTGTTTTCTGTTATTTTTTTAAAAAATGAATTTAGTTGAGGCCTATTATTGTGTCACTAGATGAATTATGAACCCAATTATGAACCCAATGAATTATGAGCCCAATTCCTCATTGGTGTATAGGGCAATTATCAATATATTTCCTTAGGACTTCATATGTTTCTGATATTTGGTTATAATCATCATCAGAAAGGACTTCTTCCCTTCCCTTATGTATGCCCAAGAAGGAAGAACTTTTTCAGTTCTCTTCTCTGACATAGGGCTGCTACAATGGGCTGCAAAACCACTGATGAAATATTCTCCAGGTTATCAGGAGACTTCTTGGATTTTTTTAAAAAATGGCATCTGGTAATTGCAGAGCATGAGAAGTAATTGAAGGTGTACCATGCTGGCTTCTTCATAAACATTATGCCACACAGTGTAATAATAATAAGTGTTACATAATTCCTTGCTATGTCAAAAGCAAGAATTCAGGCAATTTAGATTCAGTCTGAAGCAAGAATTTTTTCTGTGCGTTAAATTGACCAATGGCACAATGACCTTTTGGGGAGCAGATATCATAAATCCAAATTCCTGCAGCATTCCCAGACAACCACTCAGGTCACACATCTAAATCATCCATTTAAAAAGGATTATTGAATAATGGTCTTTTTCTTTTCTTTTCTTTTCTTTTCTTTTCTTTTTTTGCAAAAATAATCTGGGTCAGTGAAGTTCCTACAGAGAAGGAGGAGGTGACTTCTTAGGAAATCTTGCCAAGTCATTTATATTATTAAAATCTTGGGAATGTTCATCATGAAAGTTATGAAAGTCCACAGTATAATATCCTTTCTGGCGTCTGTCTGCCTGGAATCTTATGTAGAGAGATTTATACACAATAATCCAATTATTAAATTAAATTACATATTCCTTAATTAAACTGCAGATAGCTTTAAATAATTTTGTATCAACTACAAACTGAAGAAAAAAGAGCCTTCTGTTTCTTTTCATTTTCCCTGCAAAACCAGAAATCTAGACAATGTTAGAATGAAGTTGAATAACAAGGGATTTTCCCAATTTCATCCAGTTGAATGAACCTGTAGTTACAGGGTTGAGGAACCATGGCCCCTTTATGACTTGTGGACTTCATGGCTGGCTCTGGAATTCTGGGAGTTGAAGTCCACAAGTCATAAAAGGTTCTCCACCCCTGCTGTAGCATATTGGGGAGTGGGAGGGGGCAGGCTGCATTGGTTGGATAGAGCAGATGCTGATTGTGGGGGAAAAATGGACCTAAACCTTCTTTCGGAATTCTCTCTGAAATTTGTAGGCATATCATTTGGATGAATGATTTTTTTTTCCACTTTTTAACTGGGAAAGAGTAAATGGTATTGGAAGTCAGGAAGCTTTGCACACAGTGCTGGCCTAGGTCCAGCTCACACCAGCGTTCAAGAATCAATTGTAAACTTTTTTGGAGTTTTGAAAATTGCTTGGCAGTTGGCAGCCCTTTGAAGAATATGCCCAGATAAACGGCATAAACCATGACTACTAATCTTACTTTTATGGCAAAATGGCAGTAACAGAATCTTGCAATTCAGAAAGCACTTCTCCTTCCTTTATTTTTAACTTTCCAGAAAACTAGAGAGAGTCCTTTCTGCTTCCCACAACTATTTCTTCTAGATACCTTTGCATTATAGTTGTCTACCCTAGTCATCCTGTCTCCTAGGTCAGGGGTAGGCAACCTTGGCTCTTTTATGATTCGTGGACTTCAACTCCCAGAATTCTGGCTCCACGAGTCATAAAAGAGCCAAGGTTGCCTACCCCTGCCCTAGATCATTTCCACATATACGTTGTCATCAACTTATAACCACAACTCAGGCTGGAATTTCCATTGTAAGTCATTGCAGTTATAAGTCAAG
Source organism: Vipera berus (assembly GCF_964194415.1). NCBI lineage: Eukaryota > Metazoa > Chordata > Lepidosauria > Squamata > Viperidae > Vipera > Vipera berus. Next base: position 283,881,093 of record NC_138202.1, read on the forward strand.
TCAGACCTGATTTTTACAGTTGTGAATGGCAATTGTTAAGCCAACCACATGATTGTTAAGCAAATCACATGGTTCTTAAGGAATTCCAGCATCCACAATGGGCGTTTTTGCCGGAAATTCAAAAAAAAAAAGTTAGCAAATTGTAATAGGTGACCACAGGATGCTGCAGCTGGTTGTAAATGCGAGCTGCTTGCCAAGTACCCAAACTGTGATTGTGCTACTGTGGGAATGATTCAACAGTTGTATGTGCGAGTAAAGGTTGCAAATCACTTTTTTGGAGGCCATTGTAATCTTGAACTATCATTAAATGAATGAAAACTTCCTATATAATTATAGCTAGAGATGAGCCATGATGCCTAGTGCCATCATCAGCTGTTGTATAGTTAGTGGCACAGCACAGCAGCAGCAATAAAGCCAGCATAGCCAGTTCTTAAAGGTTTAGCAACAAACCACTAAAAAGAGGAGAATCCAGTGAAACAAAGGGCATACAATACATCTGCGTCCATCTTGGCAAGTAGTCAGTGAGTCCATCCATTTCTTCAAATGTTTCTCCTCTGGCAGATGCTTTTTCATAAACTTAAAGGAGAACTTATAAGGCAGATCTGGGTATTTTACAAACCATAGGCCATCTCTGGCCTGGGGGCAGTCCCAGTCCAGCCCATAGCATTAATGGCAAGGTGGCAGGGTGGGGCATTGGCAGTGGTGGGGCATTGGCATCAGCAGAGGGTGGTCAGCAATGCAGCAGGGATGTCAGGGAGTGGAATGTGGGTACTGGGTGTTGTGATTCAGGGTCAGCCTGTGGGTTCGGCAGTTGGGTCGGACGACTCAGAGGAGGAGGAGGGGGGTGTTGAAGAGCTTGCTGAGGGGATTGGACAGTTTGATGAGAGCCCCCAGCCAGGCCCCTCTCATCTGGTCATGATGCAGACCCAGCTGTGTGAGCCTGACAGCGTGGATGAAGATGACCCATAGCTGGCCCTGTTCAAGGACGCCCGATGCAGGAGGCAGTCAGTCAGGAGTAAACAGAAGAAGGCAATGGGGCACCTCGGAAGGAGGCAGAGAGAGGCCACGCCCTGAACTGTATTTAAGGGGAATGTGTGGGAGGGCTGGTTTGCTGAAGGCAAGCGCTTGGATAGTTCTTGTTTCTTAAAGCTCCTGTTTCTTGGTTCGTATCTTGTTCCATTTGTTTTTGTAGCAATAAATTTGGCAGGCGTAATTCCAGCCTCTTGCCTTCTTGTAAAAGGGGTTGTCCCTGCTTTTGCTGCAGGGCCGGTAGCAGGCTGGTACAGAACACTGGGGTTGAGGAAGGGGTATTGGTGGTGAGAAGGGGGTCAGAAGGCAGAGTGCAGCAGTCCTCCATTACAGTACAAGTACATATCTCATGTGGCCCCTTGGGAAAATTAATTGTCCACCCCTGTTTTAGGGGCAAACTTGCATGAGAAATTGCCTGGTACAAAAACTGGAATTCACTGGGTTGGCCAGGTTCTTATATTCCTTATAAACTACAAGTTATGGAAAAGAGCTGCTAATGAGAATGCTCTGAGCCTAGTGGATTGATGCTGGAAATGGATATCTTTCAATTAGAAAAAGTAATTTGGCATATATATGTATGGGAGTCAAGCCAATCAAGCCACCCAAGTAAATCGTACAATGAGTACATATTGTTATTGCTCTTCTTATCATCATCACCATCTTATTTATTTATTATATTTTTAAAAAAAAAATAAAGGCATTTAAAACCCAGAGAACTTTGATTGTTGCCTAGGCCAAATAGACAGAAAATATGAGAAAAATCTCTTTTCATTATGCAAACACACATTTGATGGAAGTCCAGCAAAAGGGAGATATAATTATCTCTTTTTCCCTTTGGTAACAGTGATTCAAAAACAACAGTTACTAGTGTTCAGATTAATATTTTCCAGTCAGGCAATCAAAACCAATTCCATTCTGATATCTATAGCAAAACCTAAGACAGTGACCCACAATGCGAAATCAGAGAATATAAACAAGGAAGGATTAGAGTATCATGACTCAGTGTTTGGATCCAAGGGTGACATTTTCCAGATCTTAGGAGATAGGAATTTGAGGGTTTAAAATTGAGTTCATCTGGTTCTAGTAAAGAATACAGGATCACAGGATCATGAAAAGAAGGTAATTAATCTAATTCATACAATTGCGTCAGGATTAGTTTCTTTGAAAACTTTAATTCTGTTTCCCCCCCCCCTTCTGATTTGTTCTATCAAGGAAGCGTGCTGTTATATTTTTATGCCTATACTAAAAATCTCCTTGACTGTGAGGGCTAAAAGCCCAATAAATAAACAAACAAACAAACAAATAACTGGTCAGGATTTAATCTATCTGATTCAGAACTTCCATGTATGAGACAGAGTAAGTGGATAGGAAAGGGTTTCTTGACCTTGGCCACTTTAAGATGTGTGGATTTTAACTCACAGATTTGCCCACCCAGAACATCAGAGATCCTTTCTCTGTTGCTTCAGAGAAGTCTATTTCTGAGATTGGTTCAGGGTTATTATAAAGTTCCCTACCAGATTACACTGGAGGAAAAACCAGAGATTCCTGAACTGGAATAACAAGTTCATCTTGGAAAATGAGAAATGGAGTAGTTTCTTTCCCAAGGAACAAGCTCTTGGGACAATTTCCTTGGGATGCAAACTGATTCTTTTCTGATAAAGGTAAAGGTAAAGGTTCCCCCGCACATGCGTGCTAGTCATTTCCGACTCTAGGGCCCGGTCGGTGCTCATCTCCGTTTCAAAGTGGAAGAGCCAGCGCTTGTCCGAGGATGTCTCCGTGGTCATTTGGCCGGCATGACTAGACACCAAAGGCGCACGGAACGCTGTTACCTTCCCACCGTAGTGGTCCCTATTTTTCTACTTGCATTTTTACGTGCTTTCGAACTGCTAGGTTGGCAGAAGCTGGGATGAGTAACAGGCGCTCACTCTGTTACGCGGCACTCGGGTTTCGACCCACCAAACTGCTGACCTTCCGATCGACAAGCTCAGCGTCCTAACCCACTGAGCTAGAGAGCAGCAGAACTTGTAGTTTCAAAGTCCAATTCAACAAGTGCATACCAAAAAAGCAGAACTATTTATTAGTAACAGACCTGTTTCAAGAAGGGCCTTCTTTTTCAATAGGGATATGCTGAGGTGATATTTGGACCAGCAGTAGAAACTGTTCAGGAGCTTTCTAAACCAAGCTGTTCTGTAACAATGATTGCTAGCTTTGCTTAAAAGTTTTGAGTTAAGCAGGTGCAGATTGAGAATATTGTCAAGGTTCAAATAAGTGTGTGATAGTGTATTGGCCATGTACAAATATACATTTTACAGTGGATTGTACAATGCCATTAGGAGTTAGGAAAGACCACTGAGATTTAGGGCTACCAATCTAGGTTGCAAAATCTAGATTCCTTTATTTCTGTGCTTCCATCTAGCTCTTTTCCATCTTGCTGCTGTTCAAATTTAGTAACTCTAGCCAAGATCACAGAGGTTAACCAATGATTCAACCAAGTAAAAAAAGAAAAGAAGGAACTACGAAGTGATTCATTTTAGGAACAAATGAGAAATGTGGCTTCCGGTAAATAAATTGAAGATATTTGGATAAACAAATACCAGTTTCTCACATATACAAATGGTTCTGGGTTGGCAGCATCTGATCAGAAAGGGAATCATGGAATATGATGGATAGAACCCAATAAAAATATTAAATCAGTGTGCAGCTGTGGCTTTTTTTTAAAGGCAAATTCTCTTCTGGAGGCATTAGGAAATGGACTGGAAATAAAACTGCCACTAATTTAGTGCCATTATATAAATACATGGCATGACCACCCATACAGTTCTTGCCTGGTTACTATATCCTCAAAGCTATTGTAAGGCAAGCAAGCAAGAAGCTGAAGCAACATACTTTTCTATTAGGAAAAGTAACCATGTCAGACAAGCAGGAAAAGGAACAGCAACTTTTTCATTTATTAAGGATTACATTTCCATTTCTACAGTGGTTGTAGGCCACAGGACTGAGGCTATGGCATGCTGAACCAGCATTGCTGATGTGTTTTTGCCCTTGAAGTGACATTTGAGGAGTGAAATGGCTACATTACACTTTATTTATTTAGCATATTTATATAGCCACCCATCTCACAAAAACCTGACTCTGTGTGGCATATAGCATATAAACAGTTAAAAACTCCCTAACAGTCTAAGAACAAGCAAACATAAATAAACTAAATATATAATATGAAATGCAGGAGGAAAAACATCATTAGACCTCACAGAACTCTTGAGAACTCTCCATGGGATCCACACTATTGATGAAAAAGCATGTTTTAAGGGCCTTCCAAAGGATTAACAGAGATTGAGCTAACTTCATCTCAGGGGGAATGATGTTCCAGAGGATGGGGGCCATACCAGAAACAGCACACTGTCTGGGTCCTGCCAGATTGAGCTCCAGGACCTCAGTATACTTCTCCAGACTGATGTAATGGGATGGGTACATATAGCAGTAGGAATAGCACTTACACCTGTTCATAGTGGTTTATAGCTCTCTCTAAGCAGTTTACAGAGTCAGCATATTGACCCCTTACAATCTGGGTCCCCATTTTACTGACTTCAGAAAGGTAGAAGGCTGAGTCAACCTTGAACAGGTCAGAATGAAACTGCTGGCGGTCGGCAGAGTTAGCCTGCAATATTGCATTCTAACCACTATGCCACCACAGCTCTCATGTAACTGGGAAGAGGCAGACCCTGAAATAACCTGGTCCCTGTCATGTATGGTGTGGCTTTAAAGGTCAAAAACACCACCTTCAATTGTACTCAGAAGCAAGCTGGCAATCAGTGCAGCTCATGGAATAGAGATGTAATGTGTGCCATTTTAGGGGCACACCTAACTGTCCATATAGCCACATTCTCCATCAGCAGAAGTTTCCAGATGCTCTTCAAAGGAAGCCCCACATGGAGCATGTTATAGCATTCTATTCTGGATCTGACCAGGGCATGAGTGACTATGACAAGACTTTCACGATCCAGAAAGGCAATCAGCTGGTGCACAAATGAAGCTGGTAGCCATGACTGCCATCTGTTCCTCAAGCAGGAGCTGTAAGTCTATCCCATAATATGGGATTTCCATATTCTGCACTTTGTTGGAGGCAATTTCACATCCCATCCAGTATCAAAGATGGCAAAATCCCAGAAACAGAAGACCCAAACCCCAAAGTCACTCCAGGATTCAATTTAAGCCTGTGGTTCTCCATTTGATTTTGGATGAGGCATCAAATCAATGCTAGGTGGCTACCACAAAATATCCATCACAGGTATAAGGTATGATAGATAAGCTCTTATGTTTATTTCTAATAATTATAAATTCCACCAATCTGGATGAGTGATTGAAGAGTGATGAAAGGAAGAACTATAGGCAGATAAGACTTACATTTTTTCTGATAAATGCATGAAAAATAACCTGCTCCTCATAATCAGCTTTATCAGTTGCATTTCTTTCCACACCTTTTATTCATTAGTATATTTTTCTTCCTATGTATAACATTTTAATGCAGCTGTAATACTAAATTTTAGAAAGCTTGTAACGAAAAGAGTCAACATTACTATTACAATGGTGTAAGTCATCATATATTTTTACAGGTTCATTGTTTAGACTTATTAGAAAGTGTTAATTCTAGAAAACACCTAAAATTTTGACACAATTGTATTTTGAATGGAGATAGTAAATAGAGACCAGACATCCCCATACAGCATGGCTAATTACACAAGATTTTAAAATTCAGAGAAATGTTAATTTACAAGTTCTCACATAAGGATGAGAGAGGAGAACAATTATTTCAATCACAACTGCAATATTTTCCTACCTGATTAGAGTAAGTCAGTGTTCTAACAAGATTCAGTTGTGTATGATGAAATTTTCTCTAAATGAATCAAGCTGTTGTTTACACCAGAGTGTAATTAAGAGGTAAATTTGTCCTTGTTCAACTGGAGCTGAACTGGCACTGTGTTTTCCCAGAACTATTAATAGCAAGCCTCCTTACCTATCACAATCAACAATTACAAATCAGCTATTGCAAAATGTCTGCAGCAAAATAGTCAAGAAGGTTGCCAAATTCCTATCTGTGGTTATAGACATCATAAATGGGGGAGTTTAATCTGCAACCAGCTAAACTTAACTTCTTTTCATCTTTCTGTTCTACGATTGTTGACCGTCTTGTTCCAAGACCTCCCAGTAATCTGTGTATCAAACCACGATACCCGTTATAATACTCTAATCTTTGCTGAGTTTGACCTACTCATTATATTGTCTTGTTGTCTTCTAAATATTGCTGCTTGTATGTTTTTGGTTTTTTATTTTTAATTACTGCAAAATAGGCAATTTTTCTCCCTTCCCCCCTCTCCATCCTCCTTGGTCTATGTCCCTTTACAAATAAGTACATAAAAATAAACTCATTATACTTCTAGAGAACTGGAGAAACTAAAATATAAATGGTTATAATACATCATGTTATCCTCAAAGTCAGTAATAAAAATGTCATTGCTTTGTGGTTGCCTTAAACTGCAGGAGTAGTTTCATGGAAAGAATGGGGCTTAATATAAAAATAATTATTACATTTTTAGGTTTTCTTGGCAGGAATCTTATGAAATGTTTAAAACTTCATACGGCGAGTCAAAGCCATATGGTGAGTTTCTGTAACTAAGGCTACAGGAAGGGCAAAATTCTAGTTTGCAGGATCTTCCTTAGGTACTTTCTTGTTGAATCCTCCAATTCATTATCTGCAAAACCTGTCAAAAGATTGACAAACATTTCTTCTAAATAAAATTGCTGAAGAACACTTCTCAATAGGTTCAGAATGAAAAACATCTGTAAAAGCGATAGGAGAGCATTACAATATTTGTTTTGGGGGAAAAACACCTCTTAGTGAAATATCCACTATCTTTTAATGATTTGATTAATTTGGTTGGTACATGTATTAGTTCTCAGCAATGGTATATTTTAGGGAAAAGAATTGTATGATGTAAATGGCTTTGATTTTAAATAGTTCGCCTTGCATCCAAAAAATCGATTCTTTCCAAGAAAATTAAGGAAAGCATATGTGACAGACGTGGCAAGCTGCACAAGTTTAATTGTTCACAAAGAGGTTGGTTGCTCACATATTTTACAACCAAACAGACAAGACAATGCTGGTAGATCCCATCCATCATTTTCTTCATGTATATTTCTTTAGAATCCATTGAAAACTTTCAAAAGTTTAATGAATTAAGTCATTCCAGATAGTGGGTTTAATAATAAACACTTTGTATTGCTTGGCAGACTCTGAACTTGTGGAATACTTTTTTACAATTATTTATTTCTAGCTACCCCAAAGCCTTCTTCATTTTCTGCCCAATAATTTAGGAAATACTTTATCCCTTTTTTTCTTCTTCCAACTGAGCATCAGAATTCCTTCCAGGTTTACTGAAAGATCTGTCTATAAACCTGTCTTTTGCCAAACTCAAACAATTGTCCTTCTTTAAAAATTGCAGCAAACTGCCCCCATGTGCAAAAGTGTTAAAATAGTTTTGTTGACATTTACATAGTACAAACATTGCATATGGCATCTATTGAGTCAAGTCAAAGTTCAGAAAATATACCAGTTTTCACTTAATCAGACAAGATATTGCAAGTGGCATGGGATAGGAAAAAGGGAAGAATGGAGGGGAAAACTCTCCCCATAATATTTATGAATGAGACCAAGATATGTGAAGAGATGAGATCAAGAATGAGTGGATGAAGAACGAATATAGATTGCAATGTAGAAGTGAGTGACCAGTATAACAGGTGGATGTTGCAAAGATCTGGTCATATAAAGGCAATGAATTGTAACATAAGATAAGATAAGATAAGATAAGATAAGATAAGATGAGATGAGATGAGATGAGATGAGATGAGATGAGATGAGATGAGATGAGATGAGATGAGATGAGATGAGATGAGATGAGATGAGATGAGATGAGATAAGATAAGATAAGATAAGATAAGATAAGATAAGATAAGATAAGATAAGATAAGATAAGATAAGATAAGATAAGATAAGATAACCTTTATTGTCCTTTTTTACTATGGGCACAACAGCACACATCAAAAATGAAATTTAGTTGCCCGCTCTCAAAGTGAAACACATACATGACGCACACCTAAAACATACTACATACAACATATGTATAGACCCATACCCCTACATATACATAACAGTAAAATATTAAATACTGTCCATCTTGAATATATAACGGAAGGAGGAAGCCTGAGAGTTCACAAGGTTAATGCTGTATGGAATTAAACTATGGCTGAATCTGGATGTTCTGCTACGGATACCACGGAGCCTCCTCCCAGAAGGTAACAAGGAAAACAGGTTGTGAAGAGGATGAGTATTGTCCCAGATAATCTTACAGACCCTGTTCAAACAACACTTCTGTGCTATGTCCTGGATGGGAGGGAGGGAACTGCCAATGATCTTTTTGGCCATCCTCACCACTCTCTGCACCGCCTTCCTGTCGGAAGCAGTGATGCTTCCAAACCAGACTGTGATGCGGTATGACAGGATGCTCTCGATCATCCCCCTGTAGAAAGTGGTCAGGACAGGGGAAGGAAGCTGAGCTTTTCTCATGCAACGCAGAAATAATATGAAGGCATAGTGAATTGGCTGAGAGGAAGTGAAATACCAAGTGGCTGGATGAAGTTAATGAGAGAAAAGGCGTTTAAAGAATAAACACAATTGAATGGAGTGATGTATGGACACACTGGAGGAAAGGAGGGCTTTGCAAGGATAGAAAACTTGGAAGAAGTATAACGAATGCTGCTGATATAAATTAGTTTCACTTATCTTTCTTTTCCTTTTCTTATTTAACACTTTTTTAAATTTATTTCGCCTACTGTTTCATACTTGTTTTGCCATTTTGCATGATGTTCTTTATTTATACATCTACCCGTCTCAACCTAGTGACCTCAGTGTGGCCAACAATACGTAAGCCATAAATAACACAATATGAAATCAATCAGTAATGCAATGTAACTGAGCTCCTAATACGTTCCTTGCAATATACAATGAATAAAATGGCAGATCAGCAGATTAGCCTGCAAAAGAAACCAGATTTTCAAGATCTTCCAGAAAGCTAGCGAGAGGATGCTGTTCCATAAAACAGAGCTGAGACTATATAGTGCATAAAATATGTGACATATTGCTCTGCTTTTGTATTTTAATTTATTATAAAATTGTTTTATATTTTGTTAGTTCATAGAGGCCTGATCTACTTCAGGACTGTCCTTTGCAGAAAAAGGGACAGTCTCCTTCCCATCTCTTCCCAAATTCATTTTTTTTAGAAAAAAAATCATAGTTCTTCCCCAAATCCATAATAAAGTCTAATGAAGGCAAAGGATCTTTTGAAAAAAACAAAAGCCGAACAGCATTGATGCATGAATTTTACTAAATAAGAGGTAGGTTGGAAAGATTTAGCTTCCCCTTTTCCTTGTATAGTAGTCATGATCTGAACTGGAGCCTCATTGTTACAGTAGAAAAGCAAAATCATAACACATATTTTTTGTGTTGTATGTTTTGATTCTCTGTGGTACAATGAAATATTACAGTTGCTGTCTTTTTAAATCATTTTGCCAAATGAATGGCAAATATGCATTTCTGTCACTGGACATTCTCTGATGGAGATCCTGGGTGGCCATCAATACATAAAGTGTAAATAACACAGTATGAAATAAAGCAACAATGCAATATAACTGAAATATTTCTAAGTAAGGCATTCTTAGTACAATATAAGCACAGTGTTTTTAAAGACAGACAGGAAAAGGATAGATTTTTCCTCCTGTATATTATTCTGGAACTCTTTATAAATATGATCCTAGAAGGCTGCTACTCCTGTGTTAATAAGGAAACTGGTGAGCAGTGGATCAAAAACATTTCATTTCTTTTTTTCAGTATTCTCATACTTCTATCTAATGCCTTGCTTCATCATTGACTGAAACTGCGTATCTTCTTGCCCAGCATTTGCAGTAGATTTGGCTATTCCTCAGTTTCTCTGAATGGCCCATTAAAAGGCTAAGTGGGAGCCACTGTGGAGAATGAAATGGTAGCTAGATTCAGCTCTCTGGCATTGCTGGGAGGATGAGCAAAAGGAGGAGGATGATAAGGATCAGGCAGGAAGGGCATAAACTGTTACGTAGTGGGTGCCACGTGTAATGACCAGGAGACAACAGTCAGGCTATATGTCTTTATTGAATACAAGATGGAACTGAACTCTTTCTTCCCCAGGTGCCCTCTTATAGCTTTCCCACATCCCCGCAGTCAGCCAATCTGCTGGCTCTATTTTCCCGCCAGACAGGTGACACCCAACCCAGTGTCCTACTTTTTCCCGCCGGACAGGTGAACCAATCGGTCACCTGACCCATGCCACCAGGTATGGAGTGGCATACACAACACCCCTTCCCCCCCCAACGTGAACGAAACTACACTACAATTTTCTAACTTCTACTTTTGCTTTTCCACATAATCCCTCAGGTAAGCCAGGGTTTTGTGAGTCCTGGCCGGGTAACTTCCCGGTTGCCTTCCTGACCCAACTTCGCACCCCTGAGTTGCTTCCCTCGGCATTGCCTGATTTCCATCCCGCAACTGCTCTGAGGTAGATTTGGCTGAGGTAAGTCCCGCTGGTACTGCGTCACTTTTGGCTACCGTTGTCATTGGACCGCGTGTTGTTGTTGTTGTTGTTGATGATGATGTTGTTGTTGATCCTCTTTCTGGGAGATGCGCAGCTGGCTCCGCTGCCTGTGCTCCAGACAATTGTGGACATACTGGTGGTGGTTTAGGTGGACATACTGGTAGTGGCTCCATACTCCGAACCATGGGCTGTTGCTGTGTACGGCCTTCTTGTTGTTCCTGGGGACGGTTCTCTGGTGCCTGTTTCCTCAGCTGGTCAATATTTCTTCTGACCTGCCTGTCCTCTTCCCCCTCAATGATATAAGATAAAGGTCCTGTTTTGTCCACTACCACTCCTTCCATCCACTTCTCCCCCATGCCATAGTTCCTGGCCCACACTAGATCCCCTATGGCCAATGTCCTGGCTGTATTAGCCTGTTCTGCTTCCGTAGCCACTCTATCTGGATGAAGTCTGTCCAGTTTGGTTATCAGCCTCCTTCCCCAGTGCATCTCCGCTGGGCTCTTACCCGTCGCTGTGCAGGGAGTGGTGTGTTGAGCCAACAAGAATTGAGCCAGTCTCTGATGCCAATTGCCAACAATGATCCGCCGCAGTGCGTCTTTTGTAGATCTTACGTTCCTCTCAGCCAAACCATTACTGGACGGGTGGAAGGGTGCAGCCGTTGTGTGTCTAATCAAGTTGGCCTTGAGGAAGTCCTGAAATTCGGTAGATGTGAATTGAGGGCCATTATCAGATACAATTACATCAGGTAACCCATGTGTGGCAAAGAGCCCCCTCAGCACCTGTATGGTCTTGGCAGACGTCATACTTTTCACAGGCACCACCTCTAACCACCTAGAGTAGCTGTCTATGACCACTAAAAATATTTGTCCCTGGAATGGTCCGGCGTAATCTATGTGAATTCTGGACCATGGGTTCTGAGTGGCCTTCCACCTGTGCACTGGAGCATGTGCCTGTTCTGGCCTAGATCTCTGACATTGATAACATCCGGCTACTTGCTCCTCAATGGCCTTATCCAGTCCTGGCCACCACAAGTAACTCCTCGCAAGGGCCTTCATGCGCACAATTCCTGGGTGTCCCTCATGCAAATCCCTTACAACCCTACTTCTGAGTCTGTCCAGTACTATCACCCTGTTGCCCCATAACAGGCATCCTTTGTGTGAGGACATCTTGTTCCTTCTCACAAAATACGCCTGGAATTTCTGCCCTGGGTTCTTTTCCTGCCAGCCCGATTTGACCCACGTTGCCACCCTGCTAAGGGTTACATCACTGCTTGTGGTGGCTGCAACGTCTTTTGCTGTGAGAGGGCATTCAGGGAGTTCTTGTAGGGCTAAGATTTGACCCACCAGAGCAGGGTCTGGTTCTGTTTCTGGTAAGGGTAATCTGCTTAAAGCATCTGCGTGTCCCATCTCCTTACTGGGTCTGTAAACTATTTTATACGAATATGCCGAGAGGAATATTGAGCATCTCAGCATCCTTGGGGACATTATTTGAGGTGTTTGCCTATCAGTGGTGAATAGTCCCAGCAATGGCTTGTGGTCAGTGAAGATTGTGAATTCTCTTCCATATAGATAGTTGTGAAATTTTTTAACACCTGCCACAATTGGCAATGCCTCTTTATCAATTTGGGCATAATTTCTCTCCACCCTGGACAGGGTTCTGGAATAATATGCAATGGGTTTCTGGTCCCCATTGTGTTCCAGGTGGCTGATTACAGCACCCACCCCGTAAGGAGATGCATCGCATGCTATGCATATTGGTTTGTCCTCAATAAAATGTGTGACTGTGGAGTCACTAGAGAGTAATTTTTTGAGATTTTCAAAACTTTTATCGTGGGCCTCTTGCCAATTCCAAGGTGTTTTTTTTTTGTCAAGCAGTCTGTGCAAGGGTTCTGCTATTGCCTGACCCATGCCACCAGGCGTGGGGTGGCATACACAACATAAACCATTATGAAAAGGCCAGGATCCGAGAAAGGGTATTCTTCAGGACATTTTGATAGAGAAAAATGATGACTAGGTGACAAGGAAGAAGGAGGGTAAAACAAAAGCCCCACTCTTAAGTCACTTACCTCATTTAAACACAGTGCTTCAAACCACTTGTTTAGAGTGGATTGTATTAGTTACTCCTTTTCAAGTCTAAAATTGACACATTGATAGGAAATTGCTTTTAAAGTGTGCACTGAGTGTTGCACAATGCTGTTTCTTCGCCATGGCTATTTTTAAGTAAATTAATGCATATGAGTGACTAGTTGGAATGTATTTAATCATTCTATTTCTCATCCATGGAAATGTTACCTGTTACCTGTTCCTTCGTATGCAATCCCCTAATTCCCTCCTTTTGAGGGCAGCTGTAATGTGGATACTTTTTCTCAAGTCTTCCAAGTTCAGCAACCTCCAAGAATCTTGTGTGAAACTTCTTTTTACTGATGTGTTACAAAACCACTATGAGGAATTACAGTGCTGCACAAAGCAATTTCTGCTAGTTAATAAGATATGGCTTTTCAATATGTGTGTCCCAATAAGGAAAGGATTATGGGATTATATTTTAAATTAGTTAAATATGAAACAATCTGATTAATTCATAGTTTGGATGGAATTCCCATCCTTCAGGGCAAACTTTCTCAACCTTGACAATTTTAAGGTACCTGGACTTCCCAGAATTCTCCAGCCAGCTCTAAGGAGCAGGGCAAATGCCTCATTGCTTGTCACTATAAAAGGTAGTTACACCTAGTTAATCTTGTTAAACTTCAAAAGGCTAAACAGACCCAGAGCAAATCAGTGCTTGGATATAATTAATAGGAGGCCATCAAAAAATTCAAGGCTGAAGAAGACATTGGCAAACTAGTGCCACATTGTTACCAAGCAATATAGTTACCAGGATTCAAATTCTAACTAATTTAAAAATCAGAGCTTGAAACTTCCTATAGTGAATGACTGAGCCCTTCAGATAGAACAAGGGTCTTCAAACTTGGCCCTTTTATGACTTGTGGACTTCAACTCCCAGAATTCCTCAGCCAGCATGCCCTGAGATAGAATAACAGAATAATAGAGTTGGAAGGGAACATGGAGGTCTTCTGGTTCAACCCTCTGCTCAGGCAGGAAACCCTATACCATTTCAGACAAATGGCTGTCCAATCTCTGCTTAAAAACTTCCAGTATTGAAGCATTCACAACTTGGAGGCAAGTTGTTCCACTGATTAATTGTTCTAACCGTCAGGAAATTTCTTCTTAGTTCTAGCTTGCTTCTCTCCTTGATTAGTTTCCATCTGTTGCTTTTTGTCCTGCCCTCAGGACAAGCTTGACTCCCTCTTCTTTGTGGCAATCTCTGAGATATTGGAACACTCTATCATGTCACCCCTAGTCCTTTTTTTCATTAAACTAGACATACACAATTCCAGCAACCATTATATATTTTAGCCTCCAATTCCCTAATCATCTTTGTTGCTCTTCTCTGCACTCTTTCTAGAGTTCAACATCTTTTTTTCATCATGGTGACCAAAACTGAAAGCAGTATTCCAAGTGTGGCCTTATCAAGGCCTTATCAAGTGGTATTAACACTTCATGTGATCTTCATTCTATCCCTCTGTTAATGCAGCCTAGAACTGTGTTGGCTTTTTTGGTAGCTGCAGCACACTGCTGGCTCATATTTAAGTGATTGTCCACTATGACTCCAAGATCCATCTCACAGTTACTACTATTGGGCAAGGTACCACCTATACTGTACTTGTGCATTTGGGTTTTCTTGCCTAAACGTAGAACCTTACATTGAATTTCATTTTGTTAGATAGTGCCCATTGTTCAAGTCTGTCCAGATCCTCCTATATCTTAAGCCTATCTTCTGGAGTGTTGGCTATTTCTGCCAGGAGAGGTGGGATCCCAAATCACTTCTCTCAGAAGTCCCATGGGACCTGATGCTCACTTGATATCCATCCCCCAACCAATATGCATAAGAGAAAAATGTCTCTCAAAAGCTGTTCTGTCTTTTTTGCAATTAAAAGGTATGTTTTCTTTTTATAGCAGAAGTGCATGTAGTTGAGTTACTTGGAGTTCTCCAGCTTCTTGGGGATTTCAAAATGTTAATCAGGAGCTGCTGGGAAGTTGGAAAATCCTTTGGATTACAGATTTCTGCTCAGTTCTATCTTTGTTTTAAAAGGATCGAATGTTTTCTATCTCCAGAAAAGAGAAAGGCTGGGATATTTTGACATTACACAAGACCTACATCCATGTCTCACTCATGTGGATGTACAGTATGTTGTGCATTCTAATCTATAATTTGGCATGCACAACACCTATCTTGCACAGTCATGCTTCCCATCTTTAGGCAAAAAAAAAAACCCTCTCATTCCTGCCAAAAGAGATATATTAAAAAAACAACCCTTAATTATTTTTAATTCATGAAAGTTATAAAATCCCTCTATCCACAATGATGTATATTTGTCTTAATATTTATTTTTTAAAAAATGCAACAAAAAATCCTCAGGCCCAGCAATCTGCTGCATCAAAGCTGCCCTCTCTTTATAATGTGCAAACAAGATATCTTGCTGTTGAAATTTGGTGGGGCCTAATCCGTGGGTTCTGGTAAGAGTAAAACTCATTGGTTTTACCTGTTTGGAGGTGGATCCATTTCTTATTTGGCTCTATGAAGTATGGTGAATGATGCAGCTGCTTTATACGTAATTTTGAGAAGGAATTCTAGTTGTTATGTCTTGCATTACATCTCTTGAACTCTGTGGGTAGGTAGGCTTTGCACTGCCCTAATATGATTTTCTTTAAATTTATAATTGGCTGTCGCAAAATATTATCTGTTTGGTTCTGAGGTCTTCTGGACTTCATTTTGATGGAGGATTATCAATAATATCATGGAATGTTATGTTAATTAAGGCCTCCTAAATGGATTTAAAGAGACACACATTCAGAGACAGCTTTTCAAAAGAACAGCTTAGTTGTGTAAATTAAAGTAGGATGACTGGAAAAAGACAAGCCCAAGAAAGTTTTAATAGTGATTTATTGTAAATTTTGGAAATATTTGGATGAGCTGCTTTAATTCAGCTTGGAGAAGATAGATTGGTCAGATTTCAGTAGCCTGAAATTACTAAACCCAGTTTAGTTCTCTATTCTACTGCTAAAAAAAAGATTTATCCATGTATTTTCATATTCTATGCTTTTTTACTTGATTTTGTTCAAATCCATATTATGTGCAATTCAAACATATGCTCTTACATTTGCAAATACATTCCATTGAGGATTCAATCTATCCCAGCAGTTTTATATAGTGTCTAATAAGGAAATGGAGACCCAGATAGGTTTTCATATAAAGTAGTTTGTGAACAATTAACCATCTATAAAACTTGAAAGACATTCAAATATGTGATACTCAGGACCCATATTTGCATTCAGTAAAAGTAATACAGTCTTGTGAGACTAATCTGAAGAATAAAGGTAAAGGTAAAGGTTCCCCCGCACTTGCGTGCTAGTCGTTTCCAACTCTAGGGGCCGGTGCTCATCTCCGTTTCAAAGCCGAAGAGCCAGCGCTTGTCCGAGGATGTCTCCGTGGTCATGTGGCCGGCATGACTAGACGCCAAAGGCGCACGGAACGCTGTTACCTTCCCACCGTAGTGGTCCCTATTTTTCTACTTGCATTTTTACGTGCTTTCGAACTGCTAGGTGGGCAGAAGCTGGGACGAGTAACAGGCACTCACTCTGTTACGCGGCACTCGGGATTTGACCCGCCAAACTGCAGACGTTCTGATCGACAAGCTCAGCGTCCTAACCCACTGAGCCACCGTGTCCCTTGAAGAATAGCAAATACTAAAACCAAACATTTTAAAAAAGCTATTTGGTTCTCTTATACCAGGGGTAGGCAACCTCGACTCTTTTATGACTATGCTGACTCAGGAATTCTGGGAGTTGAAGTCCATGAGTCATAAAAGAGCCGAGGTTTCCTACCCCTGTCTTATACTTTAAAGCAGTACAGGCGGTGCAATCTTAACCCCGAAGTGAAAAGTGGCTTGACATAATTTTCTATATCAGAGGCGACATGGTTTGTCAATTTGGAATCAGTGAGCATTTCCCTGCTCCTGCTCCTATTCCAGATTATTTTGATTCAGAAATATGCAGTAGGAATACTTTTAGAGATATTTCAAATATTTTTCTTTTCCACTTAGAGGGAACTCGACCATGAGGCAAAATGAAATGATTATACAAGGCAGCTGATTTAGAACAGCAGGAAAAGGCAACATTTTTACATATTCAGCCTGTTAGGGCTATTCTTTTTGCCCTGGAGACAAGAGAGACTTGCGGTCAAAATAATTTGGCTGGCTTTGGTTCTATTATGGACTTTAAATTTGGATAAGAGAAGACGTTTAATGATCATTTCATAAGGCCTAAGGCCAGATTTGCCCAGGTTCTCCCACTGTCCTTTATGGATGTCCTGATATCCATGTGCATATCCAGGGGTGTCAAACTCCTGGCCCGTGGGCCAGACGCATCAACTGGAAGCCACACCTACCCCACTTCCAGCAATGGCAAAACTGTCCTGATACATTGCGCAATGTCACGTGACATCGCGAGTTTGACATGTCTGATATAAACAGAGTCTGGACGTCTTGTAGGGATAACCTTACAGATGTTAAAAAAGCTTATGTTGCAATAGCAATAATGTGCTGTATTGGTTACAAGCAAATATGTCTCCTCCAACATATAGGCATCTTGTGCCATGCTTTACAATGTCACTAGAAGGTGTGATTAAAAACAAACATTTACCCTATCAACAATATTAAGGAACATGATCTTATACATATCTGAAATATTAACACACAAAATAGTTACATCAGTTCATGTATTTAAAAGAATAAATAGTGTTGTCCAAAAACTCTAGTTCTCAGTCTGATGAAATCTGGAAATCGGATGGCATAGTCACCATTGTAATGAGGTCTCAGAAACATCAATACCAGGTAAAATCTTTATAGGCTTCAAATAAGGATCATGAGTTGAGTCAGCCTGAACAAAACAGCATCTCTGTAGGTAGTTAGTTCTGCCCTCTTTCATCACTTAGCCATGGGAACATAAGAAGTGTATACCATCATTGTATGTGTAATACCTGCTAGTGGACATAAATAGCCAAGATAAGCGTGCAGGCAAAATAAATCTTTGTAAAAAAGCATATCAGTTTTCCAAAAGTGCAGCTATTTTCCCCCTAAAAGGTAAGAAAAGAAGTAGGTAGTTTTCCATATGTGTCTTATATTGATTAAAGATATAGATTAATGTGGATAGGAAAAAGGATGCCGCTTAGTTTCAAATATAAGGCTACAAGAGGACAGCAATTTTCAAACTGTTTATTATAAGCTAGTCCTGAACACTACTGAAAACCTGGGTAATTTACAACACAAAACCACAAAACTCTTATCTTTCATAACATTATGCCCTAAATTCTACAGAGTTTATGGATAGGTATGAATAGAACTGCTCTGTTGCTCTCAGCTGAGCAGAAAACAAAATCTCATTTGATATTCTCCCTCATCAAACCTTTTTAAACATGCCCATAGCATTTTGAAATGTTGTAGGTAGTTTAGAAGAACCTGTATGATGTACACTAAAAATTTAGGGCATTCCCCTCCAGGAACAACTACCTTTCCAGAAAAGTAGACCTATCTTTCTGAATTTCTGCAAGTTGATTTTATACAGTTCATCACAAAACCTAGGTCCTATAAGTATGGGAAATTACATACCTTTCCTATTTCCCTTTCCCCAAAATGAAAATATCCTTTTTTTTCTGAAAATGTGATAGGTTTGTCCTCTCAGAAGGGACTACTATGACCAAATATAAAAATTACAACTTTTAATTTATTTATTTTTCCTTTCTTTTAAAGGTATAAACGTTACATTTTCCAAGGTAAGGTTTCAATTTGGACCCATGACAAAGTGATAAGCTCCAGCATGAACCATTATTCTTTAAAATGTAAGAAGTATTCTTAGAGATAAGCAACTGCATGTATCCAGGAAGTTCACAGAGCATGAATGACCATCTTCTAATGTTGTTCTCCTAAGATGCTAATACTTAATATACTGTATATTCTCTGTGATTCAGAATATATATATTCATGGATTAGAAGATCTTCCAACTCTGTTATTCTGTTAAGATTAGGAACCATTAATAGCTCAATCCTTCATAAATATGTCTGGTTTAAATCTTAGGTCTGATAGGACTGTTCTAGGAAAAACTCTGCTATTTTTGCTGTAAGTGACTAATATGTTTATCCTTCAGGATAGTGAATTAGTTATTCCAAATGTTCTTCAATTTCTTTTTTTCAGCCAGTGTGAATATTTCCTGTTTCTGAAGTTTTTGATCCCTTTACCACATTCCATAGCATTCAGTGACAAATTAATTTGTGCAAAAGCGGAAGAGGAAATAGAGTAAGTTCAAACTAAGAAAAGATATGATTAATTTAGACATTTCTTGGCATTTTAATGGATGTTATATTTTCTTTTGCTCCATGAAAGTGCTGAGACAAACTGCTTTTGTCTTCAAATTTTCAATTTTATTGGATAGGGTTGAGTTGTACACCATTGTGGCATTCTTTCTTCCCTTCCTGCAATTCTCAAAACCAATTTGCTCCTTTTTTGTTCATCCTCTTATGGATGCTGAGTATCAAGTTATAAATGATATTTCAGGATAATGTTGAAAGTTACTTTCATTTTTTAAAAAATTACCTGCAAATAAAATCTGACTGAGAAAGTTAATTTCAAGTCTTATTTCAAACTGTAGTTTAGAAACACAGGACAACTACCAATAACTGCTGGAAAGCAATTGTTTTAATTAGACCAGGATTTCTTTTTGAGAACTGTAAGGAATTTCAAAGTACTGTGAGCAGAATATCAGAATATCATAAAAAAACAACATTATAGTATGTCTTGCACTGCATATCTTCTTGGGTCATTCCAAAAAATCCCTCCCAAAATTAGGAGCATCCCACCATATTTTTTTTCCAAAATGGTGGACTGGAATTGTGTAAGGACTGAGTGAATTTGATGAGAAAATGCTAAGAATTTACAACAGTTTCCTCAGTCTTACTTTTTCGAATGCCCAGGGACCTTGTTCTCTTCCATAATTAAATGGACAATCCAGGAAGTGTTCTAGGAGATGCAACCAGCTGGTGTGATTACAGAAAGTATGTTTAAGACTAAAGAAAAGAGAAATGGAACATCTCCCTAAGCAGTCTGATACACCAAATGTAGCTCAATTGCCTAAATAGTTGAACAAAAATACTATTTAAAATCTATAAGAAAAAAAATGGAGCAGCTTTTTATTGATCTGCATAGTCCTACCATTCTTAGTAGTGAGCAATTTACAATGAAATATCTTCCTGCTGGCACAATTGTTCTTGGAACTACAGTTATCCAGGAAACTATATAATATGTGTACTTCAGCAAAATGAGATGGCAAGAGCTGCCAATAATATCTTTATTCCATGAGGCAAAAAGAGAAAAATGTCACATTGAACACAAGCTGACTGGGGGAGGGAGGTTGGCTAATTTTTAAGATCTTCCCCATATGATTGCAATTAGGTTTCTCCATATGCAATCTATATCCTTGCTAGGAATCCCTTTCTAGGGATCACTATTAGCACAAGGAGGTTTCCGACGGGGATGAGTATATGACTTCAGTTACGAATTCCAAAATACACTATAACTGCCTTGTATTCACCAGGAAAACCAACCAACTTGTTAAATGCATGCTATTTTCCATTTTATTTGAGTTGATTTTATCTGACAAGCAAAACACCCACAAGGACTGCTCCCTCTGGCAGCAGAAGTTAAGGAAGATCAGAGCCCCATTGCCAAGGAGACGAAATTTACATATCCTGGAATAAGCCTTAGCAAACAGCAGAAAATATAAGCATGGAGAAATCTTCATGGGGGAATGGAAGGATATAATCCCATCAATTTGACTTTAATGGCATTTTAGTATCAAGGTCCCAGAGGCACCATAATCAAAAATCAAAACTGGTGTCAAAAATAGACCCCTTTTGTCATGGCCAAGTAAATAAGCTCATGAGGAAATGCCAGAATACCCACAACCCAGGCAATAAATAATTACGAAACATACGTTCTCAATACTCCAGGGGTTCAGCCAAACTGGCAAGTTACCTTCCCTCTCATTCTATGACCGTAAAAATGTTTTCTCAGAGTTCTCTTTGAAACTTTCAGAGTCGGATCTGTTTTCCTGACTCCGCAGCTCAGCCAAACTCATGGATTTAATTGACAGAAACAGCTGGGAGGAGAGGAAAAAAACATCTTTCAGAAAGAGAGAGGGATTTGCAAGTGAGCCACAAAATATTTCAGAGGGGTGCCATTTGCTTGCTTCCATTATGGAAAAATAGCTGGAGCTCCAGTTCAGAACCAGGGGTCTTATTTTAACAACAGGCATCAAATAGATCAAGATACTGAGGTAAAAAAAAGAGCCAGATGTGTATTTCTTTTCAAAGCCTATCTTGCTTTGCTCAACTAGACCTTCCAGGCAGTGTATAACTGAAACAATGAGAAATAATTAATTCCAGAACTCTTGACAACAATAAAATCCTCCAACCTGGACGCCCATATGCTAGTCCTAACACCTGTTGCTTCTTTTCCTTACCTAGCTATGTGCCTTTAAACCCATTCTTCCTAAGAATTTCTTCTTTTTCAAATATTACATTGCATACACAAATGATGCTTCCAAAACCAGCATGATTCATATGCAGCAGTTGAATTAGGATCGCTTCCTCCTGCAAGCATTCAAGCAATGTGTGGCGCATTCAATGGATGAATGGAAGGATAATCCCACTGTCTCAGTTCCTCTTCAAATCCAAAATGAAGTTGAGTTTCGTAAGAAAAAGCAACTCCCTTTGTCGCCTTGTGTAGTTCCCAAACGGAAACGTTAAGTCTGTCCAAACATTTGAATAATGTTTTTTTTTTAAAAAACAACAACAAACCATTGTTTAATTTCCCAAATCTTTAATTATGTATCATTGGAATGTGATGCCGAAGAACTTTCTAGAGATGCCAGAATGGCAAGATGGTATATTTATAATTTCAGTTGATCCCATAGATAAACAAAACTTCTTGTTAGTTATAGGCATGGCTTAAAAATTAGTGGCCATATTTCAATTAATTCATCACTAATTCATGGAAGAAATGGTTAATTTCAAGAATTTCAGGAGAAGATTAGATTGCAAAATAAAACTTTTTTCTGTTTTGATTTGGTCAGATTGCAAAACACATTGAATATTGAGATCAGTTCTGGGCACCATATTTTAGGAAGAGAACAAAGGAGAAGAGAAGACTATGGATGAGCATTCTGTAGAACAAGGGTGTCAAAGTCAATTTCATTGAGGGCCGCATCAGCATTGCGGTTGCCCTCAGGGGGCCAGGTGGGTGTGGCCTGGGTGGGCATGGACTACTGGGTGGGCGTGGCTAAAGTGCATATGGCCTACTGGGTGGGCATGGCCAGCTCTACATTGTTGGCATCAAGGGTGCCTATGGGGGCCTGGGCAGGAGTGGGACAGATCTGAAGGTCTCTGGCAGGAGGAGGGACTCTGGGCCAGGGCCAAGGCAGTGGGGGCCGTTCCCTCACTGTTTCCAGGATGGCTTGGCGGGCCACATGAAACCACTTCGCGGGCCGGATCCGGCCCCCGGGCCTTGTGTTTGACGTGTCTGCTGTAGAAGATGAATTATTCAGAATTGTTCCAGGTGACAAGAAAAATCTGATTTAAACATATTCAGCAGTGGAACAAATTGCCTTTGGTGGTGATGGACTTTCCTTTGCTGGACATATTTAAAGAAAGAAGGGAAAGCTATATGTCAGGTTTGTTGCAGTAGCAACAAGTTAGGCTAGATGATCTCCAAGGTGACTTCTAACCATTATATTCTGTGATTGATTCTATACTTAGTACATTTTTTAAATAACATTTATTTTTCCATTCTCAGAATTAAGAAACATGCCTGCAGTCAATTCCTCAATACTCCTCTGTGAATATACTTTAGAATCTTATTTTTCCAAATATTGAAAATATGGTCTGTTGGTTTGTTTGTTTGCTAGCTTTGTTTATTATGTGCATTCTGTTTGGGCTTGGTTGAGAAGAAAACTTTTCTTTGCCACCTTTTTCAAAGCTCTGAACATTTGTTCTATAATAGCTGGAAGAGTTTGAAAGCTGTAGATGTCTTTTTAACCTCCACTTTACATTCTGCAGAAGGCAAGATTTTGAGATCATGGAAAATTTCTTAAGTTTAAAATAAAAATTACTCTCGTTGAAAAGTTTCATTAGAAAGTAAAATCAAGAGTCTAAAATATGATTTATTTATTTTTTAATCCCATTTATATCCCGCCCTTCTCCGAAGACTCAGGGCGGCTTACAATTTAAAGCACAAATCAATGGGCTTAGCAATAGCCTTCATTCTATGTATATGCCTGCTTATTAGGGCTTTCGCCCCCACCCAAGCGGCATTATTACAAAGTCAGCTTATTGCCCCCAACAATCTGGGTCCTCATTTTACCTACCTCGGAAGGATGGAAGGCTGAGTCAACCTTGAGCCTGGCGGGATGCGAACCTGCACTAATCGCAGGCAGCTGGTGTTACTTAAGGAGGCATTAGCCCACTGCTCCACCAAGGCTCTTTCTCTCTTTCTCTTTCTCTCACCTTCTCTTGTCCAGAGACAGCTAAATAAGAAGGAAGGAAAGGAGAAAGAGGTAGGTTTTCAATTGGAGACTTAAGAGAAGAGAATTCTTACTAAATATTAGGCCATAAATTGGTGCCATCCCTACTACTGTAACCCCAGTTACAGCACTGAGGCTGGTACTGAGCTCAAGAGCTGCTTCCCCATCAATATTTTCCAAGCAGAATGTCTTCCATCTTCTACAGTATTTATTTTAATTAAACTAGCTTTCCACCACCAAGGGACATCTCTAAGAATCATCTTCCCTCCTTTCTGGGGCAATCAATAGGAAAAACAAATCTCCTCCCTCTGTGAACTTTTTAAAAATGTATATATCAGAAACACTTTAAAGTGTTTAAAAACATGCTAAGCTTTGAAGAGACAGTCCAGTAACCAGAACTATTTCTTGTTCCCATTCTTCCAAAATGTGCTCACTTTGGTTCTGCCAGTCTCCTGTAGCTGGCAGCTTTAGCCTTTATGGATCAGGGTTTCAGCCCCCTTTTCTCTCCAGACTATTGTAGCATCTTTCTCATTTAGCTGAATCACAGAAGTTCCCCTTAATGCATTCATAAGTTTATTTCTTCCTTGAAATCTCTGTCCTATCTGCTACAAATTTCCTTGAGCCAGCAAACAATATCAACATCTCAGCCCATCAAATAAATTCTGTCCAGATGAAAGAAATAATACCACTCTCAATGCCCAACTCCATGAAGACTACAGCCTATCCAAATAAATATATTTTGTTCTCATTGGAAAGGTAACCAAATATCCCTGACTTCCATTTGTAGAGACTTCCAGAACCTCAGAATGGTTGTAATTCTTACTGACCCTCTTGCACACACCCTCCCCAAACACAGCATAACAAAGAAAACACTTTGGGGGGTTATCTAAAATCAAATGGGCCAATAGTAGACTGAGGTATTTCTAATAGTCTAACCTCATATGTAGATGCACACATCAGGATAAATCCAAGCTGTTGAACAGTTCATCCTGCAGGAAAAATTTCCATTCTGCCAGACTTGAAATAAAAACCTGAGCATGAATGTGCTGATCCATTTAGAGACAGAGGAGGATAATCATGTTTAAAAGGGGATGTAATTGCTAGAGGCATTTCTGCTGTTAAAAGAGGGGGGGAAATGGTACCTAGATTTTTCTTGTAAGTTCTGTCTTGCCATTAATTTGTTGAAAATATACAGGAAAGTCTATGAAAAAATCTTTTACATCTCTGAAGTAGAGTTCCAACTATCATCCTCAAAAAGCTTTGCAGAATATAGCATGCTGTCTTTGTGTGTGTGTGTGTGTGTGTGTGTGTGTGTGTGTGTGTGTGTGTGTGTATTGCCTTGTCATTGCCAGGGAACTCTCCTATACTTTTGAGCCCACTTTTCGAATGTTTCATTACCCGAAACTTCTTGAAAACCACAAAGTCTGTCTGAATTTCTTCTCAGCAGGAAAGTGATCATCATAATTGACTTGAACCATTGCAGATCTGCTAAAGCTCACAATGTTATCTACTAAAGTGACAGGAAGATCTTCAAGAAGCATCAAGAATTCATTTAGATCCCTCAATCGCATAGGATAGATTTTCTGAATTGCACTGCCTATTCTAGAAAATTTCCAGTTCCCCCAAAAGCTGCCAAAAAGTGATTCATTCATGAATGAGATGATACAAATATGCTTCATAACCAAACCATCATCATTTTACTCAAGAAGCTGGTTCCACATGAATAACCATCAGGCTGACATGGAGCCATGACATTTGAAACCAATCCCAGTAAAGCATATATGCTCATTTGATCAATGGTTTGTTTGTGATATGTCAGCATAGTCTCTATCTGCTAAGAAAAGCCTTCTCAGAGAAACTCTTAAAGTCTCTTTGTTTTATAGCTTCATTATCATCTTCTTGATTGAACCAAATTAGAAATAATGACTACCCAACCCAAAACAGTTTTTTGTCTAAAAAATTACATGCTGTAGACAGTAGAAAATCTAAGATGTTTACATTTATGTACCATTTTCTCCTCTAGTTGAAAATAACCCTGTGTCCTCTTCCATAAGATTCTTTTTCCTTTTCCCCCTACAGATTATTACTAAGGATTTCTCTGCATATGTGTCCGTATCCATCTGCCCAACCACATCCTAAGGGACCTGCAGAGAGAAAGTGAGAGGGAAAACAGTTTTTTAAACAACTGTGCAAGTTGTTCCACATCTACTTTTCTTTGTCTACAATGAAACTAAAAACCTATTAATTTAAATTTTGCAGTAAGTATTCAAATCTGTGTTCGGTAAGCATGTCCCTTTCCCAATTCTTGACCACATGCCTGCTGGAGTGTAAAAGCTAAAGCATCAACCATCAGCATTTGGGGTTGATTTCCTCCCTTCCCTGTGCATTTGGATTGATGAGGTAAGCTCTGCAGTTTTGACAGGGATTTTTGTGGTAGACCTTCATAGCTTAGAGGTGACAACATGACTAAACGTTACATTTGTGCACATGGATTTTTAAGGAAACTGTGAAATAATCTTTTTTTTATTATTTTATTTATTTTTTCTTGGAAGAAGGGTTTTTTTCTGGAGGAAAGCTAAATTTATCTTGAGAAACTGCTTCCCCCTTTTCCCTTTTTCCATTTTTTTTTTGTCAAGTGGTTAACCATGCAGAACACTGAAGATTTTCATAGGATTGAATTGCTTGTGTACGTAAACATGGCAGCCTTCAATAAATTAGATGTCGCTTTACATAGGCATTTTAGGGATATATGAGGAAAATGAGATACAGTATCTGCCTATATCCAAAGCTTCTCTCTTTTTTTTATTATCTCTCCTTTCCGTTATTGGGCTCATGCTCCTTATTGCTCCCAAGCTGTCATGCCGTGAGACCAGTCAAATGGTAGAAATCTACTTTTTTCAAAGCAGTTTTATTCCAGATGCCATGGAGAGTCTAATATATGGTTTATGTGAGGCAGGAAGAGCCATACACCAGGCTTGGTAAGATCTATATTTCTATGTCTGAGAATCTAGCTGAATTCAGTTCTTCAGAACTAAAGATGAATGAATGAATCTTTATTGTCAAAGTACAACTATGTATACATTGAGATTAGCTGAGCCTCCCTTTGTGCTCCCACCCCCCAACACACAGTGACAACAAACCCTCCATCTTACTACACCATGTGAACCAACTACACCACACACCGGCCTCCCAAGTCAATTCTGCATAAAATTCACACAAGTTATTTCTTGTTCAAAAGCCTAACAGCCCATGGATAAAAGGTGTTTTTCAGCCTGTTGGTGCGGCTGGCTATACTCCTATATATACTGGATATACTCCTATATCTCCTACCGGATGGTAGGAGAGTAAAGAGATACCGTCCAGGGTGTGAGTCATCCCTGAGAATTTTCCTCACTCTTCCAAGGCAACGAGCCCTGGCGATGTCATCCAGTGGTGTCAGGGAACAGCCCTCAAGATCTAAGACAGTTAGAATAATATGGCGGATAATGATAACATCAGCACCATTCAGAGCTAATAGCTACATGGCTACACAGAGGAAGCTCAGATCACAAAAAGAAAAATCAGGCAATGGAAGCCAAAATCTAAAATGCAAAAAAAAGGGGTTTGAAGGTCCAAGCAGCAGAATAGCACACGGCTTTGGACTAATGCTACCTCAAATCTTTCCAGACCTATAGCAGAAAGAGCAGATGAGGGGAAGGTTGAAAAAGAACAGGAGCTGTTCTGTATAAAGATATTGAATATTGTCCAAACAACTTTGTATAATTTACTGAATTAAATACTTATGGGTTTTCTATTTTGCTTGCGAGTGTCTTCATTCCATTTTTAGACCAGTCATTTCTTGTTGTGTATTAGGCATAATGCTTCTGCCATGTTTTTTGCATTTTGGAAAATGGACATTTTATTTTTTTTTTAGAATCTGGTTCATATTTTCAGACAAATATATATTCTTTCAAAAAGTTGTTTTAACTTTTCAACATTCATAGCCAAGTAAACATTATACAGAAGAGCTCTGTTCAGACATTCAACTTCTGTGTTTCATCATCTCAGAAGGAGGGAAGTACAAGGGCAATACACATGCACAGTACACTCACAAATGCACAGCAATGCCATACTAATTACCCTACATACAAGAGGAAAGAAGTAGAGTACTTGTCCTCACCTTCCTATTATGTATGTTGAAGAAACTCAGACATAGAAAAACTGAATGGCAGTAGAGATTCATACTCATATTCCTACCAATTCATGAATGGATTATCCCATAATTTCTTATTTGATATCTACAGAGTCTCTTTGGTTCATGGCAGCTTTGATTATTTAAATTAATCATTCTTTTCTGTCAACCAGTTCATGTCACGAAACATACTGATCTTATGGCATCACCAGCAAACTCCTCTGGATCTGGCTGCTTTTATCAGAAATATTTAATCTCTATCACACATGACAATTGACATTATGTATGTATGGAGATGTGTGTAGTGTTTCAACAGACGTAGGAAAGAATGGGGCTTATATCATGATGAAGCAAAATTACATAATTCTGACTCTGTGTCCCCCCCCCTCCACCCATGTCAGTGGGAGTAATGCTATTGAATTAGGATTACAATTAGCATTACAAAGTCCATTTATTTATTTGTTTGTATTTACTATTCTATAATTGATCTGCTTCATTATATGGAACAATCATTACCTTTTCTGATTATCTAGAAGACTCCACTCTCCCATTTCATATGAGCATATTTATTTATTTATTTATTTATTTATTTATTTATTTATTTATTTATTTATTTATTTATTAAATTTATATACCGCCCTTCTCCCGGAGGACTCAGGGTGGTGAAGAGGGCATATAAATAGACATATACAGGCATATACAGGACATGAAATAGACCATATAAACATAGCATGCATGCATGTATGTATATTTCTTTAGCCTTTCATAGAAACCTTTATTTTAATTAAAAATAATTTTCTTCCCTTCCTAATTTTCTCTCAATTATAGCCTGCCATTTTGTAAGCATGAGACAGTTTTGTTTGAAGCTAGCTAAGTAATCTAATAGATTGTAAACAGCACACAGAAAGAGGGGGGGAAATCCATTAAAGAGCTGGATTGTAAACAAGGTTTTCATAATTGATCTCTGGACAATATATAACACACACACACACACACACACACACACACACACTTATAGATGGATTATTCTGGAAAGCTATGATCCTTCAAACATTTGAATGAATAAACTTAGTGGAGGATGGAGATGAAATGGAATGAGCTTTATTGGTGAAAAGAAACTTCAAGATAGAGAAGGTAGGATGAGAGGATTCTAGAATCTAGATTGTTATAGAAAGATTTCACATCAAGACTGCTTTTTAAGATGGGAAAAGCAATGCAAATGTGGTGGGTTTCTAAGGAAAAGCTGGACTTTTTATAGCTCAAAGGAAACACATGAGATACCAGGATACTTCTTGGAATATTGACATTGCCTCCTTCAGGGTAAGTAAACCTTTGTGATTGGGGCATATCTGAAATTTTGAGAATATACATTGGCCACTCAGAAAAATGGTCACTATTGTTACTTGTCAATAAACAGATAGTAAACTTAAAATGTAACTTTATTTCCCTGAATGCTTTCCAGCGTTATAACTTTAGAGAGAAAGAGCAAAATATAAATGAAGCTATAAGTAGAGCCAAGAAGATCAGAAATCACTTATTTATAACTTTTTCCCTTTTCTTTCTTTCCCTTTTCTATTTTTTCTATTTTTCCACTGTTTATTACTTTTCTTTATTATATTTTTACTTTGTTAAAAATTTATTCCCATAAACATTATTTTAAAAGAAAAGAACTCCTCACCAAAATAAATAAATAAATGTTTTACAGTGTATTGGCAAAACACTTGTGAGGTGCAAAGTCATTTCAGGAAATAAATATAATACCCAAGGTGGGTGCTGGCTATTCAGCATGGCAGCTTTCTTTTTATTAGTGTTTTTGTTGTTGCTTTCTTTAATTTATTTAAATACAACTAGACATACCTAGGCCTCCATATTTGCGCCCTAGGTCTCCACATTTGGTTTAGTGGCCCAGCTGGGAGGGAGGGGAAGAGAGGATGGTTCTGTGTAAATGGCATGAGCACATATGTGCACGCACCCTTCACTCATACAACTGGAGCAGTGTGCACACACACTTACCCACCACTTGTGTGGCACAGTTCCAAACAGGCCATGGAACAATATGGGTTACAGCCTGGGGGTTGGGGACCCCTGTCATATGCAAGCTGGTTGTGTGGAGAGGTGGACTAGTTTTAATACTGCCATCACAAGGTTACTATCTGCTCTTCATGATTTTCTCTCACTGCTCTGATTATTTTTTATATGGGAAGGATGCATCATTTAGTGAAATTTCCTTTCCTTTCCTTTCCTTTCCTTTCCAAATCACAGATTGTTAGATTTCCTCCTGGGCTCAAATGTAAATATTGTAGGTAGAACTGCTAAGTTTATAACTAAGGCAGTCATCCTACAAACCCAATACATTGGACAAATTGGGGTATCCTGCAAGGAAGATTAATTTATCTTATTACTGATAAAATACTCATATTTTATCATTTTAATTCCTCCTTTCTATCTTATTCTGAAATTTGATTATGTACTACATTTTATTTTACTTTATTTCATTTTATTTATAAGGTCACAAGATTTGTTAATCACTAAATAACAATAGCTACTACTACGACTATAACTGTGTCCAGCTTTCAAGTGGCCAAATATCAACACCACTCTAAATAATATAAACATTGCCTTGTTTTATTACATAGTACAAAATCATACAGCCTCCTTTTCCCATTTCTACTAACTCTTTCCAGAGAACATTCTGGCAAGCTGCTTCCTGTATCTTCCTGTCCACTGTAGCTGTTGCAACTCGAGGATATCTGCAGATGCTCCGTCTGGAAGTGCTTTTTTCCTCTTTATGCCATCTCCAGATGCAATCCATGGACAATGTAGGGCAAGTTAATTAACATAGAGGAGAATGCTAAGAATGACATGTTCCATGTACTCCTGACTCCAATTGATTCCTCTGGTTTCCTGTATAAACACCTCCTCCCAATTGTTCTTGGATGTGTTCCTTTATACTTGATTCATCTTTTGGTCATTGGGGAAACCAAAAACTCAGTTTTCTGCTGGTCTAGGACGGAAGGGAAACATGGCAAAGCAGCTGTGGACCGCAGATAAAAATATCTGATACTTCTCAATGGCTGTCCAATTTCTGATACACTTTAATATATGGCATATAATGCTTTATTCATCTCTTAAAATAGTTTCCTTAGTTATAAGGGGATAAACTAATGTATGGGTTATATAGCTTTAACCAGCAGGGATGGCAGTAAGATTACTGAGTACTCCTCTGCACCCCTCAAAAGCTGTTCCTCAAAGATCTCCCAAGCTAAAGAGTAACTGGTACTGAGATTCTTGTGAATACAAAATAATACAATCCAGGCCTTCTTGAGTAGCATTCTAGACCAGACATGGGGCCAGATCCGGCCTGCAAAGTGGTTTCATGCGGCCCGCGAAGCCATTCTGGAAACAGTGAGGAAACGGCCCCCACTGCCTTGGCCCTGGCCCAGAGACCCTCCTTCTGCCAGAGACCCTCAGATCTGTCCCACACCTGCCCAGGCCCCCATAGGCAGCCTTGATGTGAACGATGTAGAGATGGCCACACCCACCCAGTAGGCCATACGCACTCTAGCCACACCCACCCAGTAGGCCACGCCCACCCAGGCCATACCCACCCGGCCCCCTGAGGGCAACCGCAATGCTGATGCGGCCCTCAATGAAATTGAGTTTGACACCCCTGTTCTAGACGTTCCAGGCCCTGGACTGGAGCTTATTTTCAGGCTGATGCAACACATTATTTTAATATTACCGAAGCCTGAATTCATTCTAATTCAGAGGCAAGCAACATATATCCTAATATTAGAATAAGGTCCTGATCTGCACCTCTAACAGTATCTACAGAGCCTTTTTTTTCCTGCAGGGTATAGGCCTGCATTCTTAATACCGTTGGTTTGAACACTCCTGTTGTCAGGAGACCCTTAAGATAGAGTTGAGCAACCATTTTTCCGCTGAGGGCTATCTTCCCACCAAGTTAGAAAGTTCAGAATCGGTTGCCAAAGATGGTCAAAATGAAGCAAGCTACAGTTCTTTCTGATGCCCTCTTATCCCTTTTGTGGACAATTTTTTTTGTTTGTTTCAATGCTCTCTTTCCTCACTTTACACAAGTTACCAAAGATGAAACAGATGTCTCTTAGCAGAGCTCTGAATTAAACACTTAGGAAAGAGAGTTGACTGCCACATGAAATTATGTCTAGGACATAAGGCAACATGTGGCCTTATAGCTTAATGCATAAGGATAACTTTGTGATCAGTTGTGATTCAGAGGGCAATTCTTATATTTCTAGGCATATATAATTCATATGTGGAATGTATGCATATGCTCACTCTCCCAATATATTCCTTTATAAAAATATTGGCTTTTCCATTGAAACCGAGTTCTCTTTCTGAGAATTTTTCAGGAATGTTCCCCGGTGGTTGTATTTACTCTTAAGATGGAATGTGTCCTACATTTCAGTTATATCCTGCAGTCACTTCAGTTCCTGTGGGTTTGCTTTTGAATTATGGTGTGCTTTTGAAGTTAAGCTCTGGTTTGCCACCACTTCTAAAATAAGGTTGCCATGTGTGAAGCCCATATGGAAATGTGCAAGGACTCCAGGATAGAAAAGAAGCTGAAAATAATACAAGCAGAATTGTGCTGGGCTGCAGGAGAGTTTTCGTTGCTTGCAGAATATGTGCGACTTAAGTACCAAGTTCCTGTAATTTTCCGCTTATTGATCGTACAAGGGATGGTTATGTTTATTGGATCTAAACACTCGGCCACCTAGAATTGTGCCATTAACTGGGGCTTTCCAGTTGCTATATCTCTTATTTTCACCAATTTCTCAGTAATGCACACCTTTATCTGTGTTTATAATAAGGCCACTGCATATGACCAGATATAATAGTGCTTTGAAACAAGGCTGCTCAAATCCTGAATATCTCAGCCTCTGTGATATTGTTTTCATTTTTGGTGCTTCTTCTTATGGAACCAGTGATTGAATCATATTTGGTGCTCTGAGCTTTAGTTTAATTTAATCTCAACAACCAAAACCCAGAATCTACATTTGTTAAAAGAGTGGATAAGAAACACAATCAAGCCTAGGGTATTAGTCCTTTTCATACTGCAGGCATCAGGCAAGACTGGGCAAAAAAACCCCAAGGAATAGAACCCATTTATGTTTTCTGTGTATATTTCAGATGCTTTAAAACTGCCAGAGAGGAGATGAAATTGATCAGAATGGGAAAAGGTAATGCACACAGGAGTCTGTTAAGCAAAAACTATATTTGCTTGCTTACAACAGTTCCATTCCAGAAAGTGAAATTAAGATGGTTGAAGATTTATTAGATGTATATTCCTACATAGTCACACTGATGTAACTTCATCTCCCACCAGATCTGCATATTCATAAACAGACCTTGACTTTGAGCAAACCTTAATCTTACAGTTTTAATTCTCTCAGTATAAAATAGTGATAATAACAACAAGTTATTGCTGTGATAATAAAAGTGGTGAGGAGAACTACTTCATTTGCTGGCTGAAGAATTTTAGTAGGATTACATTCCTTTCATACCTTGGAGTTAAATTATGAACTGATTTGATTTTTTTTAATTCCATATTTCATTTGGTCTGCTGTATTACATTTCTTTTGTAAGTTAAAGTTTCCCATAAAAGCAGGTCCTGTTAGAGATTTCTCCATCTTTCAAATCTCTTAATATCAAATTCCAAGTTCATATTAATAAAGAGTATATTGGCCAAAGTGGAACATGGGCTGAAAATGGACAGTCTCTTCTATTATCAGATTTGATTTTCCTAAAAGATCTACAATATGTGTGTTCATAGCACATAATCTATGAAGCTCACTTTGCTATCTCAAATGATGTTAACATTGTGGAAAGTGAAATAATTCATGTTCTACAACAGGGGTGTCAAACTCAATTTCATTGAGGGCCGCATCAGCACTGCAGTTGCCCTCAAGGGGCTGGGTGGGTGTGGCCTTGGTGGGTGTGGCCTACTGGGTGGGCATGGCCAGCTCTACATCGTTCACATCAAGGGTGCTTATGGGGGCCTGGGCAGGAGTGGGACAGATCTGAGGGTCTCTGGCAGAAGGAGGGTCTCTGGGCCAGGGCCAAGGCAGTGGGGGCTGATCCCTCACTGTTTCCAGGATGGCTTCACGGGCCACATGAAACCACTTCACGGGCCGGATTCAGCCCCCAGGCCTTGTGTTTGACATGTCTGTTCTACAATCTCTGAATTTGTAATCATGCTGAATACATAATCATGCCTAACCCTGGTTTGATATTGAGAATTCTATGGCAGAACAGAGCCTATGGCAGAGGCTAAAAGGTGATTCTAAGCCATGTGGCACAGTAGTTAGAATGCAGTATTGCAGGCAAACTCTGCCCACAGCCAGGAGTTTGATCCTGACTGGCTCAAGGTTTACTCAGCCTTTCATCCTTCCAAGACTGATAAAATGAGGACCCAGATTGTTGGGGGCAACAGGTTGACATTTGTAAACTGCTCAGAGAGTGCTGTAAAACACTATGGAGCTGTATATAAATCCAAGTGCTATTGCTAATGCTATTCCTTCTCTTCTGGAATCTACATACATACTAGTGCTGCCTCACATTTTGGCATACAGTTTCATTGTTCTGTCTCAAATCACCTTCCTTCCAAATAACTGTTTGCCTGTTATCTTCTCCCCTAATTCAGATAGGTTAGACATTGGGATCTCACACCATGTGTTACTTTCTGTCAATTTAAAAGGGAAAAAAGTGAACTAAATACTACTTTTGAGTTGGCCCTTAATACATTTCCTTGGTAAAATACATGGGAAAATCCCATTGGGAGGGGCAAATTTGGACAGTTTGGAGTAAAATGGATGTCACCAATGAATTCATAGCATGTAGACATGCTTAGGTGGGCAGTGACCTTTTGAATCTGCCCTATCTTTGTGTGTGTGTGTGTGTGTGTATGTGTGTGTGTGTGTATACACATATATTGCACCCACATATATTGCACCCACATATATTGTAATATGGAATTTTATAATGTCCATATACTAATGGAGATCTATGGCAGGTATATGGAAAATGGAAAGTATATTATGGATTTTACATTCAGTGATGTATTTGTCAGTGCAGTAACAATGGATATTCCTGCTCTGACAACTGACGGAAATTGCAGCCATTTTTCCTTTGCTTTTAACATGCTTTTTCTTCTGTTTAGAAATCAGGTGTTGCAGGGGGGATGGGGTGAATGCTTGAACTCAGCTAGCCATAATAACAATGCAGCTCCATGGGAACTCAAGGACACAAACCGATAACGTTTTGGCAGGCTGAGGATCTTGGGAGAGAGCCTGCGCTCTGGGCTAATTGGAGAATGTGATTTATGACTGCTTCATGGGGGGGGTACTTGCAACTTGCTACTTTGTATCTGGGGGAAGGGAATCTAGTTTTGGGTTCAACTATGTAGTGCCGATAATTTGTTTCCTGAATAAAATGTTCTCTAAGGAAGAATTCTTGCCTTAAAGTTCTTTAATGGGTTTCATCTATCGGAACCATGTCAGTATTATTGTGATAGTGAGCCTAAATGAGTTTTGTTGGACCCCACATGTTGTTAGGATCAGATTGATGACAGTGTTAGTTCTGTGTTGGCCTTGGTGGCCAGCATGATGCCATTGGTGATGTTACCAATTTGTAATTAAATGTCTCTAAGAAAACCATCTCAGAAAGCACAAAGGACCCCACAGTTCAACTCCAAATATCCACTTCTATCAGTGTTAGTTCTGCTGCAGAACTACAAAAATGGTAATGAACCTATAATCCAGAGCAAGGCTAAGATGCTATGTGATGCCAGTTAACTGGTCTGCTTCCCAAATTTGTCAACCATTCAGACAATCATTTGTCTGAAATGGTATAGGATTTCCTGCCTGAGCAGGTGGTTGGACTAGAACAGGGGTGTCAAACTCAATTTCATTGAGGGCCGCATCAGCATTGCGGTTGCCCTCAGGGGGCCGGGTGGGTATGGCCTGGGTGGGCGTGGCCTACTGGGTGGGTGTGGCTAGAGTGCATATGGCCTACTGGGTGGGCGTGGCCATCTCTACATCGTTCGCATCAAGGGTGCCTATGGGGGCCTGGGCAGGAGTGGGACAGATCTGAGGGTCTCTGGCAGAAGGAGGGTCTCTGGGCCAGGGCCAAGGCAGTGGGGGCCGTTCCCTCACTGTTTCCAGGATGGCTTCGCGGGCCGCATGAAACGAATTTGCGGGCCGGATCTGGCCCCCGGGCCTTGTGTTTGACATGTCTGGACTAGAAGATCTCCAAGGTCCCTTCCAACTCTATTATTCTATTCTATTCTATTCTATTCTATTCTATTCTATTCTATTCTATTCTATTCTATTCTATTCTATTCTATTCTATTCTATTCTATTCTTTTTCTTATCCATCGGCAAAAACAGCTGTGATATCAAATTTAAAAAGTTGATATATTAATCTTTAATCTGGTTCCAATTATTTTAATGAACCAAAGGTTATTTGTAGCTAGTTCTATCAATATATAAGTACAGTGAAATGGTTTCATCTGTACTTGGCATGTTGGTGCAAAATCAGTAATAAAAGAGCCATGGTGGCACAGTGGTTAGAACACAGTACCGCAGGCTACTTCTGCCAACTGTCAGCAGTTCGATCCTGACCAGCTCAACTTTGATTTGGCCTCCCATCCTTCTGAGGTCAGTAAAATGAGGGCCCAGGTTGCTGGGGGTCATATGCTGACTCTGTTAACCACTTAGAGATGGCTGTAAAGCACTATAAAATGGTGTATAAGTCTAAGTGTTATTACTATTGCTAAAAGGGGATAATCACCAAGACCAAGGTAAAGAATCTGAGAGTCAAATTCGTGACTATTGTGATAATATTCTAATCATGCATTCACTGGAAGGTAGATTATGAAATTTAGTAAAATAGACTCTAATAGCATCTCTTGTGGTATAAATATTATACACTGAACATAAAAACTTTAAATAGGTATAAATCTTGGGTTCCTGCTGAATGCTGAACTTAGTTTTCTTCTTACAAGTCACCCTTCAAAGTAGTTAATACTGGCAGTACAATGGTACTAAAAGATGGGGCTTGCTGGTTTGTTATGTGTGCTGGCTTATCTTACCTACTTTGATAAGAATTGTTTCAGTTTAGATACCTGCTTCTGATTGGCCTACCTGGCTTGGTTGGCTATATGGTTTCTTCTTAGATTGTTCCTGGCTATTATTTTGCTTCTCCTTTATCTACATGTTGATTGCTGGTTGTGTGATAAGGAAGATGTGGTCTATGCAACTATTCATGAATGCTGCCCTAATATCTGTAAAGAAACCAATGTACTCTAGCCCTTGTTTAAAGGAACATAAAAAGTAGACGCAGCCCACTATGATAATCTCTACCCCAAATGCCATCAAAATGAGTACAAATTACAAGAGATGACCTTGTTACATCAGCCACTCATCTAGCTTACATAAAATATGCAATGTTCCATTCCATTCCTAGCAATACAAATGGTATCAAACATTCAGTTTCAACAAAATGTGAATTCCAGAATATGGGCACTTGGGATCTTTGTCATTTTTATGACTTCAGATTAAGCTATGCAAAAGTAAAGAGAACACTTTCAATGAAGCCTTTGTATAGTTTATTGTCTACTGTTAAATGTATATAAAAAAGAAAAATGAATAAATGAGGGACATTAAATGGTGAGATTCTATCCGAGCAAACAATAAATAGTTATTTACAGTCTTCAGCAAAATAAAATGCAAGTCTTATTGATCTTCTCATGCACATAGACACACACATACATACTCCCTTACTCACATACAAGCACAGCACACACAAAGGAAAAGGGAGACCATCATAAATAATTTACATGGCATAGGCAATTATGATACAATCAAAATATTAACATCTTAGTCCCAGCACTGATGCCTTTTTTATTTAAAAGATACAAAAACATTATTACATTAATGAAGTTTCCCTCAATAATTCTTCTCTGGGACTTAACAGCCATACTTTCAATGCATTAAAATATGATTTGCAAAAGACACCCTCAACAAACCTCATTAAAAAAATGTAAATGTCTATTAATATGACAAAACAAAGAATGTGCAATAAAACCAGAAACCCCAGATTCTTGATAACATCAAAATCTATTCAAAAATGTTTTCAAAGCAGAGGAACGAAATGTGGCTTACTCTATCACATCCTTCAAGCAATTCTAGAGATGATCCTTGAACAGCCATTAGGGCAACAACAGAG
The DNA here is from genome assembly GCF_964194415.1 of Vipera berus. Lineage (NCBI taxonomy): Eukaryota > Metazoa > Chordata > Lepidosauria > Squamata > Viperidae > Vipera > Vipera berus. The sequence continues at coordinate 283,918,923 of NC_138202.1, forward strand.
ACACACACCCTCCCATTCCCCAGTGGCTGCTTTACACATTTTGACAGGAAAATGACAGGTTCACATCTACAAAGCTGCTGCAACCAATCATGGCTGCAGGCAAACTTGTGGATGACCTGAATCTTACTGTTCTGTTGTTTGAAGGACTTCCCTTTGTATGGCTTTGTCTGGATATGAAACTCCGAGTAATTCCCAGCCTGATCTAGCAGGGTTGGTTAGGGTTGATTAAGCCTGATCTTATAGGGTTTGGTGTGCAGAAATGAACAAGGACATTGAACATTTGAATTCTCACTTAGTAGAAGTTGTTCTTTGAGGTGGCATCTACCAGCAACACATGTGATTGTCTAAGGTCCACACATTCACATGTCTACCAACAGTCTTTTGGATAACATAATGGCATTCTGAATTGAGACAGATTTGCTTATGTTTTTCCTATATTTAAACATCCATGAATCAAACCATACCAATATCTTCCAGAGGAAGCTTGTTCAGTTTAAAATAACAAAAAATGATAAATATGAGAGTACTAAGTCTATGGCTGAATAACTGGTTGTATCTGGTTAGACTAAAGGGGCCAATGGACTTTTAGTACAGTTTTCTTGAAACGATCTATATACAGCACACATACAATAAAAATTACAAGCATTGAGGACAACAGTAAATATTAGGGTTCCATTTTCAAGGTCTCAATGGTTATTTGATTGTTTGACAGTTCAGAGCAGTTAAAAAATTTATATATGAGCAAGTACATCCATATTTTCTCATTATAGCATTAAAAGCATTTGGTAGCCATCTTCTTTGAGACCTTTCATTGTTAATGGACTTTCTGGTGAGTTTTGAATTAACTTATTGGACAATGTAGCTGTACACTGCAATAATAAATAACATCAGTATCCTCATATTTGGAACTATGTTACTAGATCTTGATAATGGTTGCATTCCTATCTTATCAGCATTTTGAAATCAAAGTGCTAGCATGTAGAAGAGGTGGAAAGTGGTTTGTGAGATGTGGCCACAAACTATTTTCACAGGAGCTTCATGCACACAAGCAGTTTTGCTTTCCTTCACGTAAATATAGGTGTGTGATGGCAATGCCTGTGTGATGTCACTGCATGCAATTCTTGCAAAGGCATACTTGTCATTTAAAACTCAGTTGGAATATTAATGTAATTCTGTTCTCCTCCTAAAATATTGGGCTGGCTCAACTCTAACTCATGAGAACTATGTTAAAAATTCTGAAATAACCAACATTCTTATGAATTTGCTTTGGTATAAACTGTAATTTTTTCCATGGAACCCAGCTGAAATGTTAAATATTGATTATACAAGAGGACTTGCTTTAATGCAAACCTCCAAGCAGACTGCTGATCTAAAAAGATGATAGGAAATCATTATCACTTGAACATCACTGTACCATCTTCTTTACTTAAGTTCCCATAGTTTCTCTCTGAGCAAAGTTTGTAAAGGTTGTCCTTCTGCTACAGTATATTTTTTGGACTTTGTGACAGCAAAGTCCACCTCTCATCTGAACAAGTAACAAGCGTTTAAGTGGTGATCTTATCTCTAACCATTTCCTTCTGCTTGCTATATTGTCTGCTCCTCCAAATCTTATTTCTGCCATATTTATATCTATATAATACATAATATAATTACACTTTTACATTTTATATGTAAACGTCATTAAAAAAAACCTAAAACAAATTATTTATGCCATGTTTTCAATCCACACATCAATCTATTTCTGCATCAGCAATGAGTTCAATGATCACATTTAATCCAAACTCCTTGGAGGCACTTAGGTGTAGGGTTGGAGAGATCCCTCCTGGCAACAGGGTTGTCAAGGAAAGGTAGAAAAAATAAGGGATTTGAAATATTAGGATGTATAGAGGTGTCTAGGTTGAACGGCATCTACAGTACAGTGCTTTTCACACAGCTGCAATAATTCAGGCATCTGCATCAGAAACAAACAATCGGTTAGTACAATAGCCACATTTGGACTATAGTACAGATAATCTATGGATTAAAGCTAAATTAACAGATATTAATCTCATTTATTTCAATGGACCTAAAGTTCTACATAGATAATTGGAATCTTATTAACTTCATTGAGGGTACCCTAAAAAGTACAAAATTTGGGTCACAAATTTTAAACACTGTAGTTCAGAAATATGAGACATTTTGCAAACTTTTTTTGCCTCAGCAACTTCCAAAGCAGAGTTGAAGAACAAATAATCAGAATACAATAAAATATACTGAGTGTGTATATATATGTAAATTTTTTAGATTGCTAACAAAGAATTAAAGGGAGACTGATATGCATTTCAAACTTATTTGTTTTCATCAGTCAGCCATACCCTTCTGAGATTCAAACCTGGGCCGATTGCACATTAGGCAGTTGTTTTTACCTCTAGGCCACAAGCTCTATCTCACTTTGTTAGCTGAGAAGCAAGGGATATATGTGTTAAATGCTTGTTAACTATTTAGATTACCTTGCTAGGCCCCAAACATGGGACAAATCTTTAGGCTGAAACAGGAAATAAAGATTTGTCCCATGTTTGGGGCCTAGCAAGGTAATCTAAATAGTTAACAAGCATTTAACACATATCTCCCTTGCTTCTCAGCTAACAAAGTGAGATAGAGCTTGTGGCCTAGAGGTAAAAACAACTGCCTAATGTGCAATCGGCCCAGGTTCAAATCTCAGAAGGGTATGGCTGACTGATGAAAACAAATAAGTTTGAAATGCATATCAGTCTCCCTTTAATTCTTTGTTAGCAATCTAAAAAATTTACACAAATATGAGCTGCCACTGTTGTGACTACTGCCTGTCGCTGGCCTTTGGTTAGGCTGAGACAGGAAATAAAGATTTGTCCCATGTTTGGGGCCTAGCAAGGTAATCTAAATAGTTAACAAGCATTATATATATATATATATATATATATATATATATATATATATATATATATATATATATATATATATATATATATATATATATATATATATATATATATATATATATAATTAATTAATTTAGAGAATTGTAAGCCACTGAAGAAGGTTGATTGGAATGGTATATAACACCAATTAATTAATTAATTAATGCCTACATGAATACACCACTCTTAAGTATTTTATTCACAATTATATTCCACTGATTTTAACTCAATTAACTCCTTAGAAAAGGCATGTCTAACTCGTGACGTCACATGATGTTGTGTGACGTATCACGACTTTTTCCCCATTGCCGGCAATGGGGAGGGCGCGGTTTCATCGTGATGCATCTGGCCTGCAGGCCAGCAGTTTGACATGCCTGCCTTAGTAATAATCTTAAATTTCAATTTACCTCTGCATTCATATTTGAGGTCAGAGAAGTATACCATCTCTTGTGAAAAGACAAAAAGACCTAATCGTCCACCAGCATAAGTTGTATCATAGATTGGTCCAGAATCTGCCATGATCTGTTTTCCTTCATAGACTACAACCCTGTAAGGGAAAAACATGGTCTAAGTGAGATGCAATCTTTGAGATGATAATTCATCTTTTTAGAAATAATGTGCAAAATTTTTTGAATGAAAACATCCCATTCAAAACAGGGCCATTTCAAACTTGGAAGACTTCTAGTATGGTCAGAACCCTTTTTAATAACATTGGGGACAATCCAACTTTTTCAGAAAAAGGTGTTGAACATAGAAGACAATAGTTTGAGAATGAAATATTTTGAAATCAATATGCTTTGCATATCATGGCTATCTAGCAATTTTATTTGTTTATTTAAACATATTATTTCTTCTTAGCCTTAATTACAATACCAGTTAAATTATATAAAGATATTATATTTTATAGGAAAGAAACGTGTGGCACTGAATTAACAACTAATTCCAATTAATTAATTGATTTTAAGAGAATGTAAGGATGAGAAATGTCTTTTTTGTTTCCACCTGGCAGACATAATGAACGTACACTACATAATTATATATCAGACCCTAAACAGTGTGTGCAGCTTCTGCAAATGACCAATTTTAAAAAATATATAAATTACACATTCATAAAAATATGAATGCTTAAACAACATTCAAGGACAGTGTCTGGACTGAAGCGTTTTAAAACTGTGTCATAGATAGTGTCCATCTGTGTATAAAGGTAGGTCAGGACAGGATAAACCAAAATAGTAATCCAATAGATGATACACATTTTTAACAGATTACTTTTTACTTTTCAGTGGGAACAAGATTTGCAAAATTTGGGGGTGGGGTGGGACATAAAGCCCAGAAATCATAGAGATACACTAATTTACACAATAATCCTGGAGGTACATTCATGTCATAATTTGCAAAGATTGAATTCTTTACATATCTGAAGGCCAAAGGAATTCCCACATATCTTAACACATGGGACAATAATTCAGGTGGCATAAATGGCATGAAAAATTGAACTAGTAGAGGGGGACATGGGCAAACAAAAAGAAGAAATGCAGTAACCATTCCCAAGGGAATTATTAGCAATAATAAGTAATACTGCACTCATGGGAAAATATGTGCCATAATATAGAACTTGTTTACATTTATATTTTATTAAAACATTTTTTTTGAATAAATGTTCTCCAGATGACCTGATTATTTTTAAAAAAGAGCCATCTTTTCTTTCAGACCCTTTTTACTTTAATCGTTTTTCTTTCCTTCTCACCTTCTAGCCAGAACCAGATTATTTCATAGCAAACCATAACTTTCTAAGAGCTGGAAGAAAGTTATTTCTTTTAAATAATGTAATAATATTTTGCCTTTGTTTATATATGCCATTCAGAATAAAATGAACATATCTGATGAGATGGAAAAGTGAGAAAACATGAATTCAGAATCCCCCAAAGGCTTCAACTATAAAAATAAACAGGCTGCCCTAAATGAAGTGATAGCTTTGGCATTTGCTCATAAAGGATTATAAAATGCTATTTATGATCAGATAGAAAAAGAATAGCATACATCAGAAAAAATGACATACTTTATTAATCCTGTCTTAGGTCTGTGGATCAAATGCCACCTGTAGGCAGTGTAATCTTTCCAGCCAATATTTTTGGGATCATGCCACAAGGTACGCACCTGTAACAAAGATAAAACACATAGGCTTACATTGGGAGAAAAAAGCCTTACATATATCATGCTATTGCTAACTGACCAACTTCTTATGGTATCTAAACTTTGTTTAAGGAGTGAGTTACATCAGGAATAAGGAATTGCCCATGCATACATGAAGTTGTCTTTTATCCACTCATTACACTCTACTCATGAGTAATACATTACAACTCATACCACTACCCTTAAATACATGCAAGGGTTTCATGTAGAAAGTCAGGTCCCCTCCTCTTTTATTCCAGAGTACAGGATATAAAATGATTCATATAAATTATGGGAAACAGATTCCAACTGAATGTTAGAAAATAAAAACATTTGACTTCTGGTTTGCCATCGCAGCCACCACGGCTCCTGGAAGGCGAGCTCTGTCTTCCGCATTCGGTTTCGCTCCGCTGGGGGACCCTGGAAAGGGTCAAAAGTCACCCTGTAGGGGTGACGAGCAAGGAGGGAACCCCTGATTGATTGCAGGAGGATAGCAGCCCTTCCTCTCGATCTGGGGCAGCCCTCCACACCAGTGGAGGAAAGACCGGCCATAGTAATATGATATGTCACTAGGCTGCAGACAGCAGAAGTCAAACTTACCACTAAGCACTTCGAAAGCAATGCAGATGAAACTGGGTGAGATCTGATCTTCTCTTTACCCTAAATATTTTCTTTTCCTGTAAAAGCTGCCCAAAGTACCTTTCCCCCTGTGAGGAGAGAGGGAAGGGAATTTCTATCCCACCCTCTAAGAATAGCGGCGACTGACTACCCAGAGGAATTAAAACACTAAAAGAACAACTTTAATCCAATTGGATGTATATGTTCCTGAAACTTGGGGACCAAAATTTTTCCTATTTTTATTGGAGACTTTTGCTTTTATCTACAAAAAAGAAATAAAATTAGAAAAAAAGATTGTAAAAATTTTGGACTTAAAAAACATTAAAAGGCATCAATGTCATTTTGTGGCGAAGTTTGGTATTACAACTTGTTATTTCCTAAAAGACACTTGGCTCAAAGCCCAGACCTTAGATAAGACTCTTCTGACCTTGGCACCACCTGTGAGAAATTCAGATGTAAGACAACAGCTGGGTGGCATAACTGGCCTACTTGAACTGTGTATGTAAACCTTTATTGACTTTCAGAGTTATAGGTGGGGAATTGCCTTCCTATCTCTTTATTTGAGAAATATTGGTTACTATATGAGATGATGAAATACCTTGGACTATAAAATCTTGCTTGACAAATGACTTCTACTATGAAGACTATTTATAAACACATGAAAGAGATGGATGAAGACCAGGAAAAGATCCTCTCCATGTTGAAAGCAATACATGAAACCATTCTTTCAGCTTGTGATAAAATAACACCTAACATAAGAGATCAAGATGCCAGCTTAGATACACAAACCCAAACTTTGACTACAACCAAAGAACTAACAATGCAGAAGACAACAGAAGAAGTGGAACAATCAAATATTAAGACAGAGGACTCAATTCATCAGCAAATACAGTTAATGGAAAATCCAGAAAAGGGAGTGACAACACTGAAAATGGAAAAGACTTTCTATATAAACCAGAAGAAACTTGAGAAAGAAGAAGAACAGATTGAATGGAAGATAAACATATCAGGGCAATCATGGGGAGTTGGAATAATAGAGAGACAACTTAATAAATACAAATGGGCTAGTCCTTCCAAAAAAAGGCAATTAAATGGTCTCCTTTATTTCAAATAATATATATAATAATAGAAGGAGATCTATTTGATGATCTAAAAGTACTGATATGGAAGGCTAGTTGGCAAAGAAAGAAAGCCAGAATAAGGCTGAAGAAAATTGGGGTTTTGATATATTAGAGATTTCATATTATTAATTAGAGGGTTAAAGGGAGAAGTTGAGATGAGGGAAATTCTGGTCATTAGGTTTAAAATATTTGGAAATTAGTTGAAAATAAAGATTTTATCTGTTTAATACTTAAAAATTAGACCTAAAAGAAAAAAAAATATTATGTATATTTGATTTCTTGATTAACCCAGGCAATTTATATAATGGTTTTGATTTATTAAAGGGGATACTGTATGATTAAGTAGATGATTTAATATGGTGGGAAATAGATAACAAGATTATATTCAAATAGATCAAATGTGTATTTTGGATATTAGATTCTGTTATGAATTGAGATAAGGGAAATCTTGATTACCTAAAGCCTGAAAATTATAAATATCAAAGGTTAAATTGGAATATTGATGGGAAACTAAACATTGGGGGGAAAATTAATAGCAGGATATGGATTGTTTATGAAGATTCACTGTAAAAAATAATTAAGATACATATAAGCTAAAAAATTATTGATAAATGTAATAATGATGTTTTTACTGAGTTGATATAATAAGAACTGTATTAGCTTAAATACAAGACAGTAAATGTTAAGGGAAAAAGAGAGGAAATATTTGATGTTATAACTTGAGATTTGTACTAAAGATTTTGTTACCGAACTATTGATTAACCCAGCCACCGTGTTGCTTTTAAAATACTTAAATGTAAAATTGGAAAATTAATAAAATATTCTAAAGAAAGAAAAGAAAAGAAAAACTTTTACACTAAGATGGCTTGGTAGTAGAACCAGTCCTGCAGGAAGATAATGGGGATCTCTGAACTATATGTATTCAATTGGAAGGTAGACAACCATTAGCTAGGGATGCTTTAATTTGAATTCCTGATCTCAATTGGAAGTTGCACTTGATGTCTCAAGGGTCCTTTCCAACACTGTAATTCTATAGACCTGTTAGTCTATGTCTCTTGGAGTTTTTTTACCCTTCTGATACTATGACTTAGGCAGAGGTTGCTATGGCAGAAAAAGGATGACAGAAGGAGCTGATAGGAGGAGCTGTAGGAGGAGACTAACATAGCAGATATATTCCATAGTACTTAGTTATGTGTAGAGCATTTGGCTGTGATACGAGGGGACTGAGTACTGAGTAACTGACCGTAATTAAGATAAAAACTAAACCTGGGCCTAGTTTGGGTCTAGCAAACCAAATATACCTTGGTTGGGCTATGCATATGTTCAAAAAGGATACTGATTTGTCAGAACTTTAAGTTAAGCATCCCTTAGAAAGTGACACGGAGAAGTAACCCTCCATTTCTGCTCAGCAGAGAAGCCACACCATTCAGACTGATAGCAATGATTTCTGTACATCCTGTACACGCCCTTAGCAAAACAGCTGCTCAAAGCAAAGAGAGCTCACCTCAATGCTTTGTTAAAGAGAAACAACTCTCCTCCCTAAGCTGCCACCAATCTGCCCAGATCTAACATCTGGAGCCCTTAATAATGAAACCTGGGCAATAAATTATTATCATCCTGAACCAGATTGACAGTATTTTTAGCACTTTCCTGATTAAACCTACATGAAAAGTTAGTCTTGACATGTGTGCTATACCCTGACTTTTCAGTGTATGTTTTTAAATCCTGAGGCCGCTTATAATTAAAATAGACATGGGGCAGGTTAGAATGATCATAGATCATAAAGTAGGTTAAAATAATATGGTCAACAACAGCTGCTGTAGAAGGGAAGGGAAATTTCAATACATACCAGAACCTGTGACCCATTCTTAACATTTGTGCACTAATCACATGATTTGCACATGGGAGGGCTGTCTTGCGATTAAATGGGGGCAGGGGAAGTATAGGTTTCCTTAATTTCATGGTAACTTTGGGCTGATAACATATTGGTGAGGGGACTTTTCAACTACTTACCTGTCCAAGCGTATTTCCTGTGTGCCAAAGAGCATTTCTCAAATGTTCACCAGTACCAGTTGTAGAATTCACCACCTTAAGGGACACCCCTGAGTATCCATAAGCTCTGGTTGGCTTATCTTCCCAGTATGTCTGAGTCACTTGCTTCCACATTAAGACATAGAAGCGACTACTGGATTGGTAACCAAAGACAAATCCAGCATAATCATCATCTCGGTCTGTATTGACATAGAATGTGCCACTGAAGTCAACAGAACTGAATTCATCATAGCCTGAAGAAGGATAGGAAAGAAATGCTGAGGTATTGTTTTAATTTCACTATCTACTGTCAAAACTATTTAGTGTGGTATGTTCATTTGTTTTAGAATTCAAGTCAATATCATTTATTTATCAAATTAATATAGCCACTCATTCATCTATTGAAGGTGAGTCTGAGTGGTGCACAATATATTAAAAAATATAAAAACATTGAATACAAATATAAAAAGTCATAGTATTTTTGAATATTTTCAAAAACCCAAAACCAATCAAAGTGAAGGGAGAATTTAAAAATGGCTCTGTCAATAATGGAATCACCTAGCCATGTTTTGGCTCTCTGGGAGACCAAGTCCTGATCACACAATGGGCCTGTTTGTAGGGGCCTTCCAGAATATCAAAAGAAAGGAGCCAATCTAATTTTGGGGTGGGAAGGATGCTCAATAAAGCGGGTACTATGGCAGTGGCAGCTACATCTTTTAGGCTGGTGAAATATAAATCCCTGGCTGATGATATGCATTGCATGCCTGCTCTGCAAGATCTAATAAGGGAGACTGAAATGCAGCCCCTCAGATTATTAGTCTTCCATTTTAGTATTTTGGTTCTTGGCTTTCCTCATTCCTTATCTTTTCCCTTGATTTAATTATCATACTTGGTTTAGGGTGAAACATCTGTACTGTAGATGTTTGGAGAAGGCAACAACCTTCATATTTTGGCCTACTGATGTGCTATGTGCAACTTTCCTCAAAAATGATCTAGAAGCTGAAGCTGGTACTGAAGGAAACAGAGTGGCTCATGGTGGCACTGGATAAGATGCTGATCCTTAAATTCTGGCTGTCTGCAAGATATTAATCCATAAAGGCCCAAATGATTTTTCAACATTTAAATTATTACTGCCATAAATGGCAATCAGCTGGGAGAATAGAATAGAATAGAATAGAATAGAATAGAATAGAATAGAATAGAATAGAATAGAATAGAATAGAATAGAATAGAATAGAATAGAATAGAATAGAATAGAATAGAATAGAATAGAATAGAATAGAATAGAATAGAATAGAATAGAATAGAATAGAATAGACCTGGAAGGGACCTTGGAGGTCTTCTAGTCCAGTCCCCTGCTCAAGCAGGAGAACCTATACTATCTCAGACAAGTGACTGTCCAGTCTCCTCTTAAAAACCTCCAGTGATGGAGCACCCACGATTTCTGAAGGCAAGCTGTTCCACTGGTTAATTGTCTCACTGTTAGGAACTTTCTCCTTAATTCCAGGTTGCTTCTCTCTTTGATCAATTTCCAACCATTGTTTCTTGTCTTTCCCTCTGGTGCTTTGGAGAATAATTTGACCCCATCTTCTTTGTGGCAGCCTCTCAAATACTGGAATACTATCATGTCACCCTATTTCTTCTTTTGTTTAGAGTAGCCAGAGCCAAGTCCTGCAGCTGTTCTTTATATGTTTTAGTCTCCAGGCCTTGGATCATCTTAGTTGCTCTTCTCTGAATTTTTTCTAAGGTCTCAACATCTTTTTTGTAGTATGGTGACCAAAATTGGTTGCAGTATTCCAGTGTGGTCTCACTAGGGTTTTATAAATGCTATTTGTTGTTCTATCAATTCACAGCATGGCTACTAGGAATTGCACAATACATTCTACAATCTTATATATGCTGTAGGGAGTTACTATAGTAATTATGAAACTCAGGTAAATAGCTACATGATATTAGCCTTAAATTCTTTACCATCTTAGTCCTGATTGAAAAAATGAGATAATCTGGGATGAAATAATTTAATCTCTTTTATGGCAAACACAGAATACCAATGCATGGTCTCAAAATCTAAAAATGCCACAGGATACTTGGAGACCCTTATGAATAAATAACAGTTGTGGTCAACTGTTATTATTCTGAATACAGTTCACTCAGAAGGAATTATAATACTTACCAACAGCTATGCCAGGATCTGAATTAGCAGTCTGAACCAGTTCCTTGCCCTGATGGCGAATTACCCAGTTTGGATCAATCTGAGCTGTTCCTTTAGGATCCAGGGGTACCATTTGAAACTTTCTGAAATCTGTCTCACTAATGGCATCATTTTCAGGGCACGCATCAAAAATATCTGGGACACTATCATTGTCAAAATCATCTTTGCAGATGTCACCTCGGCCATCCCCTGAATCATACAAATTTTTAAAAACACACGTAATAATAACTTTTTTTCTGTATGAGAAGTTGTGGATATTTACATTATACATTAAATGCTAATTAGTACTGAATAATACAGTGCAACAATTCGCTATACTATTCCTAAAAACAATACAGTACAGAGGTATTGCAAATTTAACAGATGGCCATTCATAACTTACTTAAATACTTTTATTGAATGAAGGAGTACAATTAACTATTATTAGAAAACAATTACTCAAAAGGAGCACACTTTATGTGCTTTTGGTTAAAACTTTTTCTGCTTTATTTTTTCCTTTCTAATAGATACTCTTGTATCTTATACACAGAGATGCACAACTCTTTTCTATATTGTGAAGCATCCCCTACTTACATGAAATAGAATCACAAAGCCTTTTTGTTGCACTCATATAACCATCTAAGCCTTTTTTTTTCTTTTTTAGAAAAGGTAAAGGTAAAGGTTCCCCCGCACATGTGTGCTAGTCGTTTCCAACTCTAGGGGTCAGTGCTCATCTCCGTTTCAAACCCGAAGAGCCAGCGCTTGTCCGAGGACATCTCCGTGGTAATGTGGCTGGCATGACTAGACGCCAAAGGTGCACAGAACGGTGGGAAGGTGTTTTTTTTTAGAACCAAACCATTATTCCTAACTTGATAATTAAATTCTGGCTCTTTATATTTTTTTGCTATATTGTGATTGTTATATGCCAATCATCATTAACGTACTAATACATATTAATGATGAATCGCCAAATTTACACTTCAGTTGTTTTTGTACATTTATTAATTGTAAAGAAGGGGAAAATCATTGGTTCACTTCTCTTCTCAAAATAGTAATGTGAAAATATTATAGGTTTACTGATCTAGTGGAAACTCTAAGTAAGATTATCGTGAGGCTGAAAATCTGAGAATAATTGCTATGCCACAACTACATATGAAGTAGAATATGAGCTGTTTGGGGGAGAGGGGGAAATGAATCCTTTATACCCTAAAAAATCCTGAGTACAACAGAATTTGATATTTAAAAAGTGCTGTGGGATTTTATTTTATTTTTTTATCTCTGTGTCATCAAATGCCTTCAGCAAAGTTTTGCCATGAGTACTTAAGACTGTGGCCGTGCATTTTTGTCCCATCTGTATTAAATGAGTGAGGAAGGCATTACAGTAAATCATATAAAAATAGCTTTGACTACTATTTCTTTCTTTACGAGGGAAACTTGTTTATTTCATAAAAAATAGCAGTGATAAGCTAAAAGTGAAATATACATTCCTTGAAGCTTTGGAATGTGACTGTATTGAAATTGTGGTTGATTAATGGGGCATTCAAGGTTAAACCACTCAAGAGAATAGAGTCCACCACCCCCAAATCACTTATATACAAAGATTGACTAATGGCATAATGCTAAATAGTTGAAAAGCTCGGTGTCATAATGGAATACTTATAATGGTTTGAGTTAGTTTTTGAGGTTAAAAAACAACAGGCATTAAAATAAATGCCAAAATCCAGAAGAAAAATGTCAACAAGTCTTCTGAGTTGCTGGACTAAATAACAGCTTATAAAATGTTCATCCATTCCACAAATCTATTATTATTACTAATGTGCACCTATAGGTAGTCTAACATTTTTTTTCATCTATCCTAACTATGTCAGTATCAGTTCTGCAACGAACCTGGCTGCAGCCATTTTTTCGTTTTGGATTGCCAAAAGAAGGGGAAGGGTATTTTTGGTTGTCTAAACATGAGCAACTCTTGTGGGCACCAAGGTCATTCCTATGCCAGAGGGATGGATCATTGAGGTAGAAAAACCTGCCAAGGGGTTCTATTGGGCAGCATGAATACAGGAGTGGGAATTATTACATTGTATTACTTTGATTCTTGTGGGGGGGGAAAGGTTTAGATCTGGTTTCACTTTTGAATGTGCCGGTATTATGTATCCAAAAAACTTTCTTGCCTTGGAGTTCTGATTTATTTGGTCTTATTGATCGGAATCATGACAGTCAGATTTATATAGAGATTCCTTAACTCTCTCACTTCTGATGTTTCACCAGTCATGAAACATGGAAAATCATGGGAGCTAGTTCTCTCTTTCTTTTCCTGGCTAATTCTCACACATTTTTAGGAATTTACATAAATATTTATCAGTAGGAACTTGGCCATGGAGCATCAAAAAAGGTTTTTAAAAAACACAGATAGCAAGAATCAAGGTTTTTCATAGTTCTCTTTATGAGAAAATGGCCTCACATTCCACTGACTGACTGCTGTCCAAGTTGAATTCCAAATATTGACCAACTGTATATGTGTTTATCTTAACACTTAAGAGGGTAAAGGTATGTCTCCAGTTTTATTCTCTCTGGTAACTTCAAAGAAGTGACTTCTTTGTCCAAGTGAGGTTTTAATTATTTGGTTCATATGTTGCCTAATTTTTTTGCAGCACTAATTGCTGCTGACAAGACTACTAATCCTTCAGAAATTTAAAAATGCATCTCACCCAGTGGTGGGATTCAGCCAGTTCGCACCAGTTCAGCTAATTTTTTGTTGCCCAAGCCCAGAATGGACTTCCAGAAGTGGCATCCACACAGAGAACTGATTGTTCACATGTTTGAATCTCACCATCGATCTCACCCATCAGTTTTTTGAGGACTACTAGTTGAAAAACAGTTCCTCACATGACAGAACAAACTTAGTATTCTGTTTAATTTCTTGGTAGAATCCTAACAGGAGGAACCTTGATAATCAAATATGAATGATACAGGTTACTCTGCAGGACAGAGTAATTAATCACCTACCAATTTGTATGACTGGAATAAAAAAATATGATAGATTAACACATGGATTTCTGTGTACTATAGCCAATATTATGCAGTTATTAGGATAGGGATCTCCAAACTTGGCAACTTGAAAATTTATGCATATCAACTCCCAGAATTCCCCAACCAGCATGGAGTCTTAAAGTTGCCAGATTTAGAGAACCCTGGATTAGAATAGTATTAAAAAGTTCAAATTTCACACTCAGCTTCAATGGCTGGTAAATCTGAGCTGCCAGGGAAGGAATAAACATAAAAATGTATTGTTTTATTCTGCCTTAGCCCAATTTGGGAACTGGCCACAATCAGAATTATCCAGTGGTGGGATTCAGCCGGTTCACACCACTTCAGCAGAACCGGTAGCTAATTTTTTGTTGTCCAGGTCCAGAATGGACTTCTGAAAGTGGCATCCACACAGAGAACCAGTTGTTCATGTATCTGAATCCCACCACTGGAATTATCCTTCCAAAGTGAAGCATGATTCTTAGTCCCTTATCTTCAGTTCAGACTTTGTCTCAAGATTCTGTTCTTTTCAGGCGGCAATTTCTGATTTTCTTTTTTTTCCCCCTCAGGATAAGCAACATACATGCCAGCCACATGACCACAGAGACGTCCTCGGACAAGCGCTGGCTCTTTGGCTTTGAAACGGAGATGAGCACCAGCCCCTAGAGTTGGAAATGACTAGCACACATGTGCGGGGGAACCTTTACCTTTACCTTACCTTTATGCCCACAATCCCAATAGACTACAATTATAATCAAGCAACAATAAAGCAATAACTGGAAAATTATTTTTTATTGCCACTCAGTAGATGTGACATTGTTAGTGTTTTAAACTTCAGGGCATCTTTAGAAGGAGACCCCACATGAATTCTCCAAGCAGGTCAGTGGCAAAAATACTAAACAGATTCATTTCAAATATAACAAGCTCAACATTTAGTTAGCATTCTGAAAAATAGATTTTTTCCTCTTCCTGGCTAGGGGAATCTGGGAATTATAGAACAACCCATTTGGAGATCACTAGATTAAAGAAAGCCAGTGTCATGTATTATTCAGGTGCCCAAAATGGAGATTCTATGTGAAAGATACTAGAAGTGACTGTAGGTGCAAATCGTTTTGTGGTTTGTTTTTAAACAAATTCTGTTGCAGGAAAAAATAATCTTACCATCAGAATCCTTCTGGTCAGGGTTGAATGTAAGTCGGCAATTATCTCTGTCATCTGGGATACCATCATTATCATCATCAGGATCACAGGCATCCCCTTTGCCATCCTTGTCATGATCAGCCTGGTTAGCATTGGCAATGTAAGGGCAATTGTCTTTGTTATTCTGATGGCCATCATCATCTATGTCTTCATTGTTATCACATTGGTCACCAACCAGATCATTGTCCACATCAGTCTAAGGAGGAAAATGGATAAAAAGTTTGAAAGTGTTTGCAATAAAAATAAAAACTAAACTAAATCCATGGCATCACGGAGCTAAGATCCTCCTTAAAACATCTATTTATGGCATGGAATACAGACAGGCAGTCAGGCAGATAGACATATCATGTATACATTCTAATTTGGAATGCATAAGATACCACCAGATCACAAGGCAGAGTATAACAATTTGAATTAGCTTTTCATTTACAGTATGTAGTGTGGGATGGATTGATATGAACCTTCCTCATTCAAATTCTTGTCCTCTGCAGAATTTGCAGAACCATAAGGTTCTTTGCTGAGAAAATAATATGGATGTGTATGTAATCATTAGCAATAGTAGTTAGGCTGATATACCAATTCACAGTGCTTTACAGCCCTCTCTAAGTGGTTTACAGAATCCACATATTGCCCTCAACAATCTGAGTCCTCATTTTACCGATCTCAGAAGGATGGAAGTCTGAGTCAACCTTGAGTTAGTCAGGATCAAACTCCTGGCAGTGGAAATGTAGAGTTAGCCTGAAATACTACATTCTAACCACTGTGCCACCATGGCTCCTTGACACCATTAGGAGTAAAGCTCAAGTAAGTCATTCCCTGTAATTGCCACTCTGTGCTAATTTTGTTAATGATGAATCTTTATTACATCTGCTATGACTGGGTAAACACTTGTCTTTGCTCCAAACTATGTACTCAAGCACTAGGAGATGGAAAAGTATGTCGGTAAAACTGGGAAAGACTTTAACCTCAGCTGTTCTGGATCTGGGCTTTGTTCCCTTTGCAAGATCTTAAAAATGAGAGAAACTGTGCTGCATGCATGCTCCTTTGAAAAATTTCTCTTGTCTGGGCAATGTTCTTAAGATATGAAAGAATATTGCTCAGAATAATGTTCCCTTGAAAGAAAAAATACAGGAAGCCTGAGGCAATAACTTCATACAATTAGAAATTCCAGATCATAAGCTGAAATCAAAGGTAAATATATTGAGTTGGATCTTTGAAAACTTGAAAGCTGTTCTTTAATAATGCAAACATTCAGCTCATCTCCAACATGTAGCTTGTTGATTATATTTGCTTTTAATGTAGACATGTGGCCTGTTGTTGAAAAGAATAATTTTAATTCTATATAAAATGAGCAATTTTCCTTTCCAAATGAAATCATGACTAAGTAAAACATAGCACTGATGAGACAAGGCGATAAAGACCATTGTGATCTGTCACCTGTGTTACCAATTTTAAAATACCTGGTGAGACAATTTAAAAACAACAACAACACTTACTCACACATGGAGAAACTCTCCAGTTCATTCAAACACACAATTCATTCACTGTGTGTGTGTGTGTGTGTGTGTATACATATGCCTATGTATACAGACACACATACTATATATCTATATAGATATCTATATCTATACATATACATAGGGATATAGAAATACAAATAGAAATAGATTATAGAAACAAAGAGAGAGACGGACAGACAGGCATATTAGTGCAAGATCAGAAGAAATGGAGAGACATGGTCCCATAGAATCACCAAGTGTTGCACATGACTAAATGGATAACATCATCATCCTACAGATATATAAACAAACTTGAATTTATGATCATACCTTTATTACCATAGAAATTAATCCCTAGTATGAAAATGGTTGGGTGAATTTTTTATTACCAACAAAAGTTACCAATTCCCTTCAGTTACTTATTTTTCCTATTTCTTGAAAAAAAAAATTCTCCATTATGTAGAAAAAGGGCAATTGGGGATATATAAGCATCTCTAAAACAACCAACAATATTACCAGCAACTTGGTCAACAACTTGCAAATTTAGGTTTAGAAAAAGAACTATATTCAGTGCTGGAAAAATGAAAAAAATATCATTCAAATTCCTAAAATCATGACAACATCTTTCATTTCTATATTTAAGAAGTACATCATTTACCTGATCAGGATTGTGTACCAGGGGACAATTATCACAATGATCACCAACTCCATCTCCATCTGTATCTCTCTGGTCTGTGTTATAGACATATGGGCAGTTGTCACGATCATTGAAAATATCTGCCAGGATGAAAAAGCAATACAAATGAAGCCAGATGTTGAGATTCCAGTCAAAACAACAGTTTTTTTCAACAGTTAGGAATGGAGATTTCCCCCCCCCATTTTACCCTTCCTCAAAGTCTGAATGAAGTTAGGTCAAAGGAAAATGATTAGCCTGGGATTCTCCCATATGTTTCATGGCTCATTGGTCACTCTGGACTCAAGGCATGCATAATATATTGAATAGATCATGGTGCTGCATAAGTAAATACAACTAAACCAAATGGTTTGGGACAGATCCTATCTTAAATGGCATTTTGTTTTTCATAGTAGCCTGCAAGCTGAAGATGGAAGTCTACCCCACCCGCTTGAAGTGGTTTCCTGTTACAACTGGTATTTAAAGGCATGTTGTGATTAACCCACAGGTAACAGTGAACCCTACAGACTGAGAGACATCTAACCCATGCAGATATCTATGGGGCAAGTGAAGAAATATGCACTGGGACATTGATTGCAAGAATAAATAAAAGATCAGGAGTTTTTATCATTTTAGTTAATAGCATCTTCCTACACCTCCAGTTTTAAACTCATCCAGCTAGTAGCCATCAACTGTCTTGTAATAGTAAAATCCACAGGTCAGTATGGATTCTGAGCAAAACAGTTAAATATCTATTGCAGTCGCCTTTGCCTGTTAAAGAAGATGTGTTTGCTTTGTCATGCTTTCCCTAAATTACATCCCCTATTCAAATTTTTTTTACAGAATTATAGATACCATCTATAGCATTGTACTTTCTGGTTCCAAGTTGATCAAGTATCTTCAGGATATCACATCACTGTCATCTTTTAGGTTAGTTTTAAAATGGTCTATTTCTCCTATACATAATCTTTGCATATGTTATACTACTTAAGAACACAGCCAAATAATTTTGTTCGAAAGACACTGATCAGTTCAAGGTACCAATTTTGAAAAGACTCTCTATGTTTTAAGAACAGCAAATCTTAGGTGAGGGTTCAGGTACCATATCATAGGGTATTTTCCCAAATTGCTACCCTGCCAGTTTTTTATGAAAACTAGATGTAAAACAGATTTGCATGATCTATATTTGGTTTTTTGTGAGGACCATCATTTGTAAACCCAGGAACTTGAACCAGAATGTGAGCCTGAAGATAAATCCTTTTACATACACTGTTCTATTTTTTTTAATCAAATACATATATTGTTTCAACAGATAATTTATAAAAGACTCATTGTAAAACTATTGAGTCCGAAATCCTTTACTACGAATCAGATGTGCCCATTCCTGAATGTTAAAGTATTCCTTGAAAAGGTATTATCAGATATAATTCCAGAAAATAATGGAAGTTGATAGGATTTTCCTGCATACTTCAAATTATGCTTTAATTTCTGTTTGTTTGTTTTTTCTTGCAACTTTTTCCAGAACATCAACCCAAAAATAAGTTCAATCATTAATGTAAACCTTAAGCTATAGGAAGCTTTCAGATTTCTGCTGATACACATATCCAATATGTATGAAAGAAACATTCACTAAACCAGATCCAAGGCTTAACTGGTTATCTCCTCTTGCCCAAACTATAAACTGAGATTCAGCTGCCAAGAAATGCTACAACAACATCCTTAGGACATTAATGTTTCAGGCTGCAAGTCATGCCAAAATGCATAAACCCAAAGGCATTGAAAACATATCAAAGGTATTTGGGTTGGTAGATTTTTCAAGGCTGGGCTACTGTTCAGGTTATATTTGCCAGTTTAATAATGTTAAATATCACCATTGATTTTTCTCTCCCTTTCAGCCAAATATGTAATTTACGATTCTTATTATTCTAAGATTTAAAATAATTTCCTTTCTTTTCTCCAGGCATTTTGGCAAGCACTTCAGGTGAAGACATTTGATTTGACTGGCACATCAAATATGATTTTTCATGCAAGTGTATTCTACATAAATATTTTAATTCCTTTAATTTCTTGTGAACTGCCACATAATATTATTGGATGGCCTACAAAAACATATGAAATAACTAAAAATTGTTAGACCATAATTATACTTTCCTTCCTTATTAAGTTTATATATCAAGTGAGCGTGTTGGTATTAGAAAATATCTCTTTGTTTATAGCCTTTGTCCATAAGGAGTTGTTTAACTGATCTATTTAACCTATTTTATTTCAGAGTACCTTGAAAAACATGATGAAGAGTCATCAAGTATTATAGAATTATTTGTCCAATAAATATCACCATAACCCATAGTTTCTGGGGATATTGTCAAAAGTGATTTCACCTTGTCAATTCATGGAAAATTCTGATTGGAAATATAGCCTTCCATAGATGTATCTCCCTCCCGTCCCCCAATGATAAAACCAATATAATAAATCATGGTTTTATCATGATTTTGGTCAGTTCCGGCCCAAGCATTTATTGTTGCTGGCAAAATTGTCCTTTCCGTTAGAAAAAAGATGGGCAAAAACCAAAGATATAAGAATGTTAGTATATGAACAACGAATAAAATAAATGTGAATATAATTCATTTCAGGATTGCAGCTATACATTGCACCTTGTCTTACAATCATAAATGGATGGGTAGATGTACTTGAACTACAGATGTTTCCAGAAAGATATCTTGATATGGAATGAGAGTTAATCTAGACTACTTTCTAGAAACAAAATGGAAGAGAATAAGTAGGAACATACCATCTCCATCAATATCTACTGCACATGCATCACCTTCTCCATTATGATTGGTGTCAATCTGAGCAGGATTGTGCACATATGGACAGTTATCACAACGATCACCAACCTCATCCTTATCATAATCAAATTGCCGGGGATTAAAAAGAAGTGGGCAATTGTCCTAAAAGAAGAAGTAAGATTTTAGAATAAGTATGGGTGTACAGATCAAGTTTGGAAGGAATATTTCCACTCCAATTGTTAAAAGAAACACCTCATAAAACTCTTTTCTAGGTGGCATCATCCTCCATGAAATTACAAATGGCTACTGGGATACAGGACTTCTCTTAAAGCCCCCACTCCTTCCCCAACCATGAAATAAGTCTTTCTTGAAAGATCTGACAATTTTGTTGCATATACCTGTTTGCTGACAAATATATAACTTTTACTCCTAGCTTTTAAGGATTTCGCATTTATCATCATTAGGAAGCCTTCCTAGGCTTATGTCAGTCTGGTGCATATGAAATTAATGAATAATTAATTTGCAAGTGGCCTCATTCTATGATACATTTATGACAAGAATCCCCAGCACCTCCTGTACAAGACCTTAAGACGGGCACCTGGGCCCAGCAAAAAGAGTGGGGGAGGTCTCAAAACAAGAACTAGTGAGCCAATCTATGGGCATTCGGACTTGGACATGAACCAGGCAGATAAGGAGAGCAACTACGAGCGAGGAAACAATTCCTGAGCTTACAAACATGCGGACCAATGCGGGACAGCTAGAAACTATACGGTCAATTGGGACGGGTAGACCGGTGACCGCTCAATGAGCAGGGTGCAAAAGCAACCGGCCTTATAAGCAATCTCCCAGAACTCCACCTTTTTACTCTGACGATTTTGGCAGTTAGCTGACGAAAGCTAAGTGTATTAGCACATTAAACAGTTTTGTTTGTATTCTATCCTGGTGTTCGATTGTTTCCTTTTAAATATGAGTATACCTAGGATTCGCATCTTTAGCGTAGTTAGGGATAATGACAAGAACTTCATATATTATACTTCTTATATAAATAAATTATCCTAGGTATCATTGTCGAACTGTCATTGTCCACCCAGGGTTACTTGGATAGTGAGATGTCATATAAATTTAACAAATAAATAAACAAATTCTTTTAATAGTCCCAGATGGATGCTGTAATATGCATGAAATAATAAAAAAATGGCACAAATTCATGGAGAATTAGGATACTTTTGTATTACATATGGAATATGTAAATCCATTAAAATAAAGAAAAAATATCATACAAAACTAAGACATCTTAAAGAAACTGAACATTTATTGATAGTTTCCACATTTATTTCTTCTGAATGGAAAATATGATTTAATGTAAGAAATATGAGCTTACTTTATCATCCACTACACCATCATTGTCATCATCTTCATCACAAGCATCACCTTTTCCATCCTTATCAAAATCTTCTTGTCCAGAATTTGGCAGGAAAGGACAATTATCCTGTATAAACAAAGATCTTGGATCAGTATGTAGTTTAATTTCAGAGACAGATAATAATCCCAGGTTTTGGACAACAAAAGACTTGGATGTTCAACCTGGAAGTTATGAATGTATTTCTAAAGTCATAATGGATAAAGAGATATAAGTATTTATGTCTTTTTGTAAACTTTCAAGCGCTAAGAAAAAGAAGCATTTATATTGCTATTTAAATTGCTAAAATGTCATAATGAAGTCTATCACCTGATGTTTCTGGTAGATTCTCAAAGGAAGCCATTTAAATCTAGTTAAATCTAGCTATGGGCTGAGCTGTTGGGAAGAATATCTTCTAAATAATTTAGACTTTAAATTTATGCCTTCTAAATAGATTAGCCTAATTAGTTAGACTGTACCAATGAAAATAACTGCCCCCCCAAAGATGAACTGTAAGTATAGATGGATATGGTATCTGAACTGTGAGGTTAAGTGAAAATCTAACATTGCTTCTTAGTCATTAAAGAACAGAAATACATTCATTACACAAATTTATGCAGTTATGTTCAATTTTCAGATTACAAACATTCCATTAGTCAAACAATTTTAAGTAAGGTACAGAAAGAAAAGCATAAGGAACTGAATATATTTCAGATAATGAAAATAGACAATTATGCTTTGCTCACTAATGTTTTTCCTCCCTTCCAAATTAATATTGAATCTGCAGCACAATTACATTTGGAGCTGTGCAGTTCTCTGACTGTTGCATTGGTTCAAATATTGCTAACAAATTTGTATATTTGGAAAAGTAGATTCTAAATTCTTAATAACAGAAACTGCCAATGAAACTAAATTTAACTTCTAATTTTAAAAAAAAAACAATAATTTTTCAGGGTTATGGAGTACTGTACTTCATATGTTTTTAGAGAATGTAATTCAATTCACTTGATATTGGGCTATATTGTACATTGGCATTTTATTCTGTTTGATTATTTAGTTTTAGTAAAAGTTATATTTAATATAGATTTTTCTGGTGTAGTGTATATTTGGCTGACTTGCTGATAAAATTAATTAATTAATTAACTTCAATGTAATTAATACAGGTCCCAAAGCAGGAAAAGGAAAAGAACATGGAAGACTATATGTTAAAATGATAGATAGATTAGAGAAACATATCATTTATGTTCTTTCTATCTACAGTGGCCTAACAAATGGTAAAAGAGGAATAATTTCCATGTTTTCTGGACTACTCTTATTCCAGATTCAGAACTAGACTGAAGTAATAACTGAAGCTTGATAAAACTTCATAAAGTCACCATGATAAAGCCAGCCCTGCGGAAGACCATTTAAAAATTAACACCTTATTTTCATTTTAGACCAGGGGGTCTTCAAACTTGGCCCTTTTATGACTTGTGGACTTCAACTCCCACAATTCCTCAGCCAGGCACACTGGCTGAGGAATTGTGGGAGTTGAAGTCCACAAGTCATAAAAGGGCCAAGTTTGAAGACCCCTGGTTTAGACACTTAGGAGCACTCTACTTCATATACTTTACCTTCATGCAGTGATAAGTAGCATTGGCAGCACAGACCAGGTTACTATTGGGCCATCCATCCAAGTCTGAGTCTTCCCCACAGATGAATCCATCACCAGCATAGCCTGTTTTACATTCACACTTGTACACAGGGTCAGTGAAATGCCCCAGGTAGATGCACTCAGCTGAACTGTGGCAACTGTGTGTTTTATCTTTGCAAGGGTTGGAGGGCTCGCATACCTGAAAAGCAGATTATTATGCAAATAGGACACCCAAAACTCCTGATTAACAGAACAGCAAAGAAACAGATGCTTTAATTTCCCATCAATTGTTGAGCCTTCAGCACACGTTTTTGTAGCTGGATCCAGATATAATCATCTTTCATTAAAAACTTGGGCAAAGACCCAAGCAACATTTGCTTGTGGAGTTAGTAAGTTAAGCGCTGCTGTCAATGTAGCAATTACGAATAAACCTCTCTTCAAGTAAAGCATAGCCTTAAGTCAAATGACATATTCCTTCACAGGTTTATCTCTCACATCTGTAGACTTCTGGATGTAATTAAACAATATAAAATTTACTGTGAGGCAAGAACATACAGCCCTATCCGTTTCCTATGTAATTTCAGGAAGATAAAGAAAAAAGAAAGAAATTCTGGAAGGGGGAATGGTAAGTTCTTTCCAGGCCATTGCCAAAAGAGTTGCTTAGGCATGTCCATGATGTCACCAGAATTGATGGTGACATTCACTTTTTCAGCAGGCAACCAACCAATAAATTGCTTTTTAAAGAATCCCATAGACACAGCTAACAGACAACAATTTCCTTTGAATGAGTCACAGCTGCTGTTTCTACTTTGTTATTGGCTTACATTATAACTTTGATATCATACTTTTAATATTAGTTTTACATTTAGAACCCATAAACTGTATAAGTCAGAAAATGGATGATGACTGAATAAAATCCAAGGTAACAAAAATCTGGGGGGGGATGTGTCTTTTTAGAAAATGGAGACATCTTTCAGAAAAGTATATGGCTATGTCAAACAGCTTCACAAAATGGACCTTGGTGGGGGGAGGTTATTGACAAAAATCAGAGAAAACAGAGGCTCTACATTTTCCCTTAGTCAATCTGGCCTATTGCTACTTCTCCTCTCCCCTTTGAAGTTGTTGTGGATATGTTCACGCAGGCACCAGAAATCAAGCTTGACCAATGGAAACATTTTCCTTTAATCCAGTATTTCTCAGCTTTAGCAAATTTAAGATGCAATGGCTTCAACTCTCAGAATTCTTAAAAGAGGGTGAAGTTGAAAAACACTGCTTTAATCTACTTCTGTGACTTAGTATTTTAATCCATCCTTTCTATATGACCGCTTGTGGGAACTGGGTATGTCTAATCGAATGAAGCGAGGAACTAGGAGTGACATGATAATAGCCTTGCAATATTTGAAGGTCTGCCACAGAGGAGACAGGGTTGACCTATTACGTGGCAGATAGGAGAAGAGGTAATGAATGGAAGTTTATCAAAGAGAGAGAAATTTCCTATCAATGAGAACAATTAACCTGTGGGATGGCTTGCCTCCAGGCTGCATCACTGGGGGCTGCATCACTGGAAGTTTTTAAGAAGAGACAGGACAGCCATCTGTTTGGAATGGTATAAGGTCTCCTGCTTGAGCATGGGGTTGGATTAGAAGATCTCCAAAGTCCCTTCCACCTCTGTTATTCTGTATTCTCTCCACGAAGACATGGTTTTGTGCCTAATTGTCAACATCGGGGCTGGTTTTGAATGTTATCTATTTCAAGTCTACTCTTTTAATTCCTTTCTAAAACAACAAGACTTGTAGAATGGATACATCTCTCCTATCTTCTGGCACTTACCTGTTTTTCTGTTCTGGCAGCCTCTAGGCCCACCCCGTATGGCTGAGTTCCTTTGTAGCGAGGAGGGCAGGGTAAGCAATGGAATCCTGGGTTGGTGTTTACACATCGATGGTTCTGATTGAACTTAAAGCAAACATCTGGCACGACAGCACACTGCCCCAGGGGGAAAAGGTGCAAAAAGAAGTGAGTTGTTGTGGGGTTTTTTTTTTAATCAGACACATCAAATAATAATAATAATGAAAACCTGCATTCCCTAGGTGGAATCCAAATAATTCACACAGACTAAAAAACTCATCTACCTCATCAAGGTCCTCACAGAATGTTCCATTTCCCAGATAACCAGCAGGACATGCACCGCAGGACCACGAACCATCGGGATAGCTATTGCATTCTGCTCCAGGAAAGCAAGGGTTGGATAAACAGCCATCTGTCAAAATGCAATAAAAGAGCATCACTGTGGCAGAACTAAGAGAGAATTCATAACGAATGCTTCTGAAGAAGTAGCTTCCCGTCTTCTCTGCAATACCTGATGTAACCTCAAAATAATAGCCTCTAAATCTGTTGAAACTGATTTTAAGGCTGTTTGTGCAGATGAGGAAGGAAAACTGTTTTGCATTCTATATTATCCACAGTACTGATTTTTGTTTAGAGTGTGAAAAATGTTTTCAGTTTAAAATGTTTTGAGTTCAAAAAAAGGTTGATCTGACCTTGTGGGAAGTATTGTGGACGTTACTGTATTCCAAACATTATAGAAGTCAGAACAGATGTTATAAGCTGGAAAAGAGGCTGATTCAAGCTTAGAACATTTCTGGGGTGGTCAAGATAGTCATGGAACACTTCCACTAAAGTTGAAACAGCTGCTCCAGGCTCAAATATTTTGAAGCTGGAAATTCAATTAGATAAGATTCTATTCTAAGTTTGCCCAGATGAGGCACAAGAAAAATCAGAA
This sequence comes from Vipera berus, assembly GCF_964194415.1. Classification (NCBI taxonomy): domain Eukaryota; kingdom Metazoa; phylum Chordata; class Lepidosauria; order Squamata; family Viperidae; genus Vipera; species Vipera berus. Next base: position 283,944,985 of record NC_138202.1, read on the forward strand.
AAAAAATAACAGTTTGGCCTTTTCTTTTATTTCTCTTTAGGTTTTATAAATAATTACAAATAACAGTCTGCATTAAAAGAGAATTTGAAATTAAATTAATTAAATTCAAATGAATCAATGTCAGTATAAATCTCAAGATTTTATTGATGACTTAAAAACACATGTTGATTAGTAATTTTAAAAATATTGGTATTATGTACTTGATTTGGTCTAGAAATATCCCAAACATCACCCAATGTGATAAAATGTAATTAAATATGCTAAAAATTAATTTTAATATTTTTACTCTCATTTTTTATAATTTTCTTCTGATGTATTCTGACTTGTCAGAGGAAAATGTCTCTTTGTTGATTCAATAAAGCTTTATGAACAGTTCATAGATTATTCGGTTTTTCTTTTTCTACTAAAATCCAGGGCAGCAATGCTAAACACTGTATATACAATGTGAAGGGACTCATTTAGAATCCGGTGCCTTCTATCTGTAAAGCAGCTAATGTATCAATGAGCTGTGACTCCCCACACATATCTCACAGGGATACAGTATATTAGTTTAGAACTCATATGACATTCCAGTGTTTTCCATATTCACCTATTGGACAATCCTGTTTATTGCACATATCACGTTGAATGACATCGCCTGCACAGGCCTTTCCACCATACTGAGGTTCTGGACTATTGCAGAGACGAGATCTCTCATGAATGCCCCCACCACAGGAAACTGTGCACGCAGACCACGGAGACCAAGGACCCCATCGACCATTGACTGGAAGAATTCAGACAACGAAATTTTAGCATAAGCAACAGAATTCAACCAATAAATGTCTGCAGTAACCACACATATTTTAACTGGTTGATTCATTAGCACAATTAATATAAAGCTTCTTTTTTGTTTTGTCAATATTCCAAAACACAATTTGCATACTCAAAGTAACTTACTAATATTATACCATAATTCACCAATCCCAATGGATAAAGTGATTCTGGACTGCATTTGATGTAGGTCTCTGCAAATGATGTAACTGTAGTTAAAACACCTACAGTTTAATGGCATTTCAGAAGAAAAATGTAATCAAGAAAAAAATGCCCATTTTCTATTAAAGTAATTTAAACAAGTCACGTTAGATGGCACTAAATTGTACTTGAAATTTATCTCTAGTTATTGTTGTTGACATACAGTGGTTACTACTGGAATAAGTTTCTATAACACTGCACACTAGTGCTATGCACACTTCAGTAGCGATGCAAAAAATGTGCTCAGCACCTCTCTGCTATTCATTATGCAACTCTTTCTTTTTCAGACTTCTATGTGAACCTAAAAAAAGCATGGCTGATGCACAAGAATGAGTTTACTAACTCTGATGCTATGGGCCATCTTTAAAAAAAAGGCATTTTTATTTGTGAAGCCTTCTATGCATTTAGAAACTCTGGTAAATCCACACTCTAAATCACTTGAAGAACTTCTATCAAAGAAGATGCTGTCCTCTGTAGAACATGTAGATTTTGAACTCCTTCATAATACCCATGGAAGGCTTTTCTGCAGGCCTTGCTTTTCATGCCTAGGCATATGGCCCTATTACAAGAAAGAGATTCCAGTCAACAAACTCACTTGGACATGGGTCCCTTTTGCATTCTTCAGTTTCACGTCCACCTCCTTTGCAGCCTTTCCCACCCATCTGTGGGATTGGGGAATTGCAGAGTCGTATGCGTGTGATATTGCCTACTCCACAAGTTACGGAACAAGAAGACCAAGGGGACCAGTGACTCCAACCGCCATCTTGACGTACTGATCAAGAGAAAGAAAAAAAAATAATGAACTTGCATCCTCAGCCCCCAAAGAATCTAAGGGAAATTTCAATTTATCTCTAGGTGTATATAAATTGGTTTATAATTCAAGATATAATTATAATTATATCTCTCACTGTTCCAGCTACCTCTTAGTCAGCCCTCCAGCCATGTCAACAAATTGCACACATAGCTGTATAAACACCCATCTGGGTCAGACAGAGCAGTATTTTCACCAGTCAATTGCCACTTGAGCAATTCCCTCTTGGGGAAAAGTAAAGGTAAAGATAAAGATAAAGGTTTCCCCTGTTCAGTCATGTCCAACCCTAAGAGGCAATACTCATTTCCATTTTTTAGCTGAGGTAGCCAGCATTGTCTGCAGACATTTACAAGGTCCTGTAGCCAGCATGGCTGTTTGCCAAAGGTGCACAGAATGCTATTACCTTCCCACCGAAGAGGTACCTATTTACCTACTCACTTGCTTTTGAACTGCTAGGTGGACAAGGAGTTGGGGCAAGTAATGGGAGCTTGCCCCGTCTCATGGTGCTTGGGTCTCGAACCCAAGCTTTCCAGCTGACAAGCACCGTGTCTTTAACAGTGGAGCTATTGTACCCCCTAAAAATACTGCAAAAAAAAATATTAGATAACAGTAAAGGTATATAGGACTGAGCATATCTTAAAAAGTGATTGATCTCATGGTACCTCATCTTTATCCTTCTTTTAAGATTAATCCCAGATTTACTGTCCTTTTATTTGGATGCAAAGCAAACTAAAGCATTGTAACACTCACTGCGATTGTCACATTTGCCAAGGGAGCAGGTCCTGGTCTGAATGGACGGGCCTCGGCAAGTGTTGCTGGTGACATCGCATGACCTTCCTCGCTGCTGGGTTCCAGAGCCACATGTGACTGAGCACTCTGTCCACTCTGACCAAGGTGACCAGCCTTCCTCCTGATCGTCAGCTGCAAATCGGGAGACATAAATACTCTGAGACTGTCCGGTTATTTACAAATATTAGCCTGCCAAAATTTACAGATAGGCTAAGAATCAGAAGGACAGAAGATGCAAAGAAAGCTCTGTAGTGTGCTAACTTTCCAAAAGTGGTATGCAGCACAAAGCCCAATGATACGTGGTTATTATTGCACAGCAAGTTGTGATAATTTAGTTTATCTCATCTCTATTTAGTTCCAGATTCACAGAGATTGCTGTTATTTTTTTTTAAAAGTGGCCTTTGTAAACATCACAGAGGATAGTTTCCAAAACATCCCCTTTGTTTTGAGTTTGAATTAGAGTATGAATCACACACGGAGGAATTTTCAAATAAATAACACCCCTACTAAAAAAAACTGAAGTAGAAAGTCCCAGTATGAAGTTCCTATTTAAAGGCTATACCATTTCAAATTGCAGGGTTTAACTGAACGAAGAGCAAAAATCCTCCCGATGCCAACATGACAAAACATACGTTGCAATGTCATGCCACAACTTTCGCCTTTTTTATGTGCGCCATAGTGCTGCACATGAGTATACAAGGAGCAAAGTTTACACTGAGATATCATCCACCTGGAAGTGAACAGCACTTCCTTTTGATGCCATAAAGTATTCCTGCTTCTTCAGAGCCTTTCCACAGCGAAAGTAACATATGTTTGCGATATGAAGAGCTCGAAGAGGAGAAAGTAGTAATGACTCATGTATTGTTGACAAAATATATACTGTAATACTGATTCGGCATAGTTAGCAATCCCTTTTAGGCTGTAAAAAAAAAGGCAGAAAAGTGACACTTCTCTTCTGCAAACTTTGCCCAACGGCTTTTGATTTTTGCAGTAGTGCTTGATTTGTTTATGACCACGATCTGCATCAAGTGAACCAGGATAAACAATCAACACTTTTGAAGACAAGGAAAAATGGCAAATGAGAAGCCTAATATACAAGCTTTACCACCCTTCAGCTGTCTTTGAATTTGCTGTATGGTAACAAAGATAACTTTAGAACTTAAGCAGAGCAGTACTGGACCAAATCAAAGGCCTGCAGAGTCTGATATTCTTTATAGTCTTAAAAACAAATTAGAGTGTACCAAAGGTCTGTAGAATCTATCAAAAATTTGCAATAGACTCAATGCTCAGTTGTGTCCCTGTTAGTGGTGTCCTTGGAGGATCAGCAGAACTGTAATTGCTTAACTTCACCCAGATGAAATCAAAGTAAAAAAGGTAAAGGTAAAAGTTCCCCCGCACATGTGTGCTAGTCGTTTCCGACTCTAGGGGCCGGTGCTCATCTCCGTTTCAAAGCCGAAGAGCCAGCGCTTGTCCGAGGACGTCTCTGTGGTCATGTGGCCGGCATGACTAGACGCCAAAGGCACACGGAACGCTGTTACCTTCCCACCATAGTGGTCCCTATTTTTCTACTTGCATTTTTACGTGCTTTCAAAGTGCTAGGTTGGCAGAAGCTGGGACGAGTAACAGGCACTCACTCTGTTACGTGGCACTCGGGATTCGACCCGCCAAACTGCCGACAATCTGATCAACAAGCTCAGCGTCCTAATCCACTTGAAATCAAGGAAGATCGAACAAAATGCATTACCTATTTAGCTGAATGACTGTATTATACTTTGTTATGAAAAAGTATTTGAATAAAGCACAAGGCTAACCATTTCTAACTCAAATACTTTGGCAACCTAACAAAAAAGAAGGACTCACTGGAGAAGAGCCAAATGCTGGGAAAGGTTGAGGGCAAGAGAAGAAGGGACGACAGAGAATGAGGTGGCTGGATGAAGTCACTGAAGCAGTAGGCGTGAGCCTAAATGGATTCCAGAAGATAGTAGAGGACAGGAAGGCCTGGAGGAATGTTGTCCAGGGGGTTGCGATGGGTGGGACATGACTTTGCAGCTAACAACAACAACAACCATTTCTAATTGTAAATAATACATGATTTTTACATACTGATTAATAATTTCATGAGATCAAAAAATATTTTTATTGCATTCTGTTAAATGAGCTTTGCTTATCCACTGAACTAACACTCATAATTGCAGATGTATCATTAAATATTACGTTGCTGCTGCTGTTGTTGTTGTTGTTGTCGTTAGCTGCGAAGTCGTGTGCTGTCTAGATTTGCCATAGCTTTCCTCCCGAGGAATAAGCATCTTTTAATTTCTTGGCTACAGTCTCCATCTGCAGTGATCTTGGAGCCCAGGAAAATAAAAACTGTCACTACCTCCATTTCTTCCCCATCTATTTGCCAGGAATTGAGAGGGCCGGATGCCATTTATTTTATTTATTTATTTTTTTTATTACATTTATATCCCGCCCCCCTCCGAAGACTCAGGGCGGCTTACAAGCTTAGCAGTAGCCTTCATTCTATGTATATGCCTGCTTGTTAGGGCTTTCACACCCCTCCCAAGCGGCATTATTACAAAGTCAGCTTAATTGCCCCCAACAATCTGGGTCCTCATTTTACCTACCTCGGAAGGATGGAAGGCTGAGTCAACCTTGAGCCTGGTGGGATGCGAACCTGCACTAATTGCAGGCAGCTGGTGTTACTTAAGGAGGCATCAGCCCACTGCTCCACCAAGGCTCTTTTAACCATGATCTTGGTTTTCTTAATGTTAAGTTTCAACCCAACTTTTGCACTCTCCTTCTTCACCCACAACAAGAGGCTCTTTAGTTCTTCTTCACTTTCTGCCATTAGAGTGGTATCATCTGCATATCTTAGGTTATTGATATTTCTTCCAGCAATCTTAATTCCAACTTTTGATTCATCTAGCCCTGCCTTTCTCATGATGTGCTCTGCATATAAGTTAAATAGGCAGGGCGACAGTATACAGCCTTGCTGGACTCCTTTCCCAATTTTGAACCAATCAGTGGTTCCGTGTCCAGTTCTCACTGTTGCATCTTGGCCCGCAAATAGGTTTCTCAATAGACAAATAAGATGGTCTGGTACTCCCATCTCTTTAAGAACTTGCCACAGTTTGTTGTGATCCACACAATCAAAGGCTTTAGCATAGTCAATGAAGCAGAAGTAGATGTTTTTCTGGAACTCCCTAGCTTTCTCCATGATCCAGCGTATGTTGGCAATTTGATCTCTAGTTCCTCTGCCTCTTCAAAATCCTGCCTGTACTTCTGGTAGTTCTCGATTCACATACTGCTGGAGTCTAGCTTGTAGGATTTTAAGCATAACTTTACTAGCATGAGAAATGAGTGCAATGGTGTGATAGTTTGAACATTCTTTGGCACTGCCTTTCTTTGGAATTGGAATGTAAACTGATCTTTTCCAATCCTGTGGCCACTGTTGAGTTTTCCAAATTGGCTGGCAAATTGAGTGTAGCACTTTTACTGCATCGTCTTTTAAGATTTTGAATAGCTCAGCTGGAATACTGTCACCTCCACTAGCTTTGTTGTTGCTCAGCTTTTCTAAGGCCCACTTCACTTCACATTCTAGGATGTCTGGCTCGAGGTCAGTGATCACCTCATTGTGATTATCAGGGACATTAAGCTCATTCTTGTATAGTTCCTCTGTGTAATTTTGCCACCTCTTCTTAATCTCTTCTGCCTCTGTTAGGTCCCTGCCATTTTGGTCCTTTATCATGCCCATTTTTGCATTAAATGTTTCCTTCATTGCTCCAATTTTCTTGAAAAGATCTCTCATCCTCCCTATTCTATTGTTTTCTTCTATTTCTTTGCATTGCTCATTTAAGAAGGCATTCTTATCTCTTCTAGCTATTCTCTGGAATTCTGCATTCAAATATTACCTAATAGACAATATAATCCATGCCTTATATGGTGCATCAAGAAAACACAAGCAGTCAGTGCACCTACAGATTTAGGAGTTTTTGTTTCTACTTGCTGTCAATCTCTTTGGAGGAAGAGACATGGGAGCCAGCTGTGAACTGGTTTCCATGATCTCATAAGTTTCAGGCTACTATGATTTCTTGGGGTGCAGTGCACCCCAAGAATATCAGCAAGAACGTCAGCAAGGATCCTTGCTCTTCATTTGGGGAATTGCCATTTTATTTCATTCTGCACTTATTTCCCTATGTGACCACATTTATTCTTTGGTTATTGAATTGCCGTCTTTGGCTTATCTTGAATACAATGATGGGAAGCTGCACCACACAAGTTGGGAAAATGTAGCATACTTACTGTGAGAGCAGACAGGACAGCACTCGCCATCAATAAAAGTTGGACGGACACAATGCACAGGCGGGCATGTGATTTTATTGCACACCATTTTAGAGTTCTACATAACAATAATAAAAAAACCAGGGTCAGATTATGATACAGAAATGAAGTCAACTAAAGATATCTCATTAAAAAAATGGAAACATGCAAATTTTTGAAACTGAATTGGGTAAGCTGATTTTCTTTTTGATAAAAAAGATACACCAAATGATGTAAAATTGAATTTGCTATTTTCATGCAGTAGCACACATATCTCCAATGAGATATCATTCAGAACTCATGGTCTTGGTCAAGAGGAATTATGGATAATGTTTCCATTCTGGTCCTTCTGTTATATTCCTCTCAGTCACAATCTTTATTTCTTTAGTCTACATCCAGAACATCTGTGGACTGTGAGAGTTGAGGTTAAAAAAAAGCCAAGTTGGCAAGATACATCCATCATGATGCAAACTTTTTGTTCATGTATGACTAATCAACAGATGTATAAAAGAGGTGGGTCCTTAACTGAATGCACCATCTTGCTTTTTTGGCACCTTCTCACTCATGTTGGATGAGTTGGAATGGGGAATAGGGAAAGAGGTTCAGGATAGCCATACTATAGAACAGGGGTCCTCAACCCCCGGTCCATGGACTAGTACCAGGCCACGGCATGCCAGCAACTCGGCCACACAAACAAGCAAAGCCCCATCCACAGGATGTAGGCAGCACACAAAACCATGCCCCCCCCGGTCCATAGAAAAATCTCTCTCCACATAACCAGTCCCTGGTGCCCAAAAAGTTGGGGACTTCGGCTCTAGAATCTGTCAGGATGCATACAGAAGGTTATAAGGTTATAGCTTTAATTTGGCAAGATTCTGTCCATTAGATGCAAGCAAATAAAGGGCTAGAATTTGATTGCATCTCACTGTCTCATCTCTGGGTTTGGGCCTGACATATACATGCTCTTCTTCCTATCAGCTCCCAAAGTACCATTTTCCATAGTGGATGTTCTACAAGCAAAGACCCCTGTTGAGCACTAGGTCACTGAAGATGGTAAACAAAATCTCACAGCCTGCCCATTATAAGAAGTCTAAGAAGGCAAAATGCTTCATTTCATGTTCGCTTTGGAGCTTCTGAGCTTCTACTTTTACGTCCACTAATATGGTGGCATGAAAAAACTAAAATCTGAAGCATTTCATCAATAATGGTAATTGGCCCAAGTATAAAGAGGCATTTGTTGATATCACATTCCATCACTTCTATAGCATGAGGATGTTGCAGAAAGGAGGAGAGCTGGGTTACTAAAAGGTGAAGAGTATAAGGAGAATTAGGAGATGGTCTTCACTGTGAAGGCTTTCACCATAAATGATCTTCATATAAAGGAAAACAGTCTAACAAGGAAGAACCCTGTTCATCTTATCTTACCAAAATTAAGATGCTATGTAATTCCAGTGGCCCAAGTCTGGGATTTATTGCAATTATTCTTCAAAGACTTTCACATGGCCTGGATTATGAACTGATCACCATTTTATAATTAAACATTGTATTTCCTGTGGAAAAAATCCTATTTTTTCTTTGTTTAATTCAATTTATATGATTGATCATCTCACCATAGTAAAACACAACCAACAATGAAAATAAAATATACAACCAGCAATTAAAAACACAACCAACAATGAAAATAAAATATACAACCAGCAATTAAAAACACAACCAACAATGAAAATAAAATATTCAACCAGCAGCCACAGTTTAAAAAAACAAGCAAACAATGATTTGCATAACCATCTCATGGATAATAATTGACAACCCAATGTCTAAGCTCATGAACATAGCTATTGTTAGGGCCAACCTAAGTTATTGGGGGATGATGTTCCATAGGACAGGTGCAATAACAGGAAAGGCTGTCTATGGGCCCCATAACCTGCCCCTTCTGCTGGATCTAATAAAATGGGCAGGAATAATTGGGAGAGCTAGTCCCACAAATAGGTTCCTATTCATGATACCTTAGCATTTGATTAAGGTTTGAAATAACAATCTATCACTCCATGAGCTAAATATTAAATTTGGAATTGGCTACATTCTATGCAATGGGATTTAGAGCATAGTTAGTATATTTATCTTTACCCTATTAACACTTGTTGTTCAAGATCTTACATAGCACACTGGAATGGTTTGTCTTGTTATTTTTTTTAAATGCATCAATTAAATTCTTTATCATTCCTTCTACATTCCTTTGCCTGTGTATGGAAATAACAGTCCAGACCAAAAATCCAATCTTATAAGCAACAGAAATGGAAGTTTATTATGACTGTCCATTGGTGTTTTTTCATTCATCTTAGACATCAATGCAGACTTTAAAAACATATCATGACTGAGATAAGGAAACAGTGTATAGTTTGAAAGGAATCTTAAAAGGCTCACCTGGCAGCTACATTTTGTACAGCTGTCCACAACCCAGTGTGAGTTATTTGCAAATTCACGGCCATCTTGCCAGCAAGCAGTCTGGTTCTTGAGTGTTTTGTTGGGACCAAGCAACTCTGATACAATTTTGTTATTCTCCTCTGACTGTACAATAAAATGATGAACCGTTACATCATGAATACATCATGAAGAAATAAATGTGAAATTTGACCTAAACTAATTTGCAATTAGTTTAGAAATGCAGAATACTTAGAAAGGACATTATTTGTACCCAGCTAATACATCAGTCAAAAAGGAAGCAAACAATTCAATTGCCATCTTTTTTTGGATGAGGGGTGGGTACAAATATCAATTAATGTTACAAGTCATGCCTGTCAATCGTATGCAGATTGCAATAAGTTCCGTGGAAAAGCTATTCCTCCAGTACAACTTTATTCAGTACTGGAGTCCACTCATCTAATGGACATTAGGCCACTTCAGATCTATTTCAAGGGTGCGGAGAGTGTCAATGTGGTATGATACTTCAGGTCCTGGAAGAGAACTAGAGAAGTTCAAAAGGCTTTCATCCAGAGAAACTAACTGGATGACCCGAGTCATTTGTTCTCAATCCCACCTACTTCAAAGAGTTACTATTAGAAAAACAAGATAAGGGACAGCTTCTGATATGGGATGAAAAGAAGAAGTAAGTCAACAAGTAACCAAATAAAAATGTGTGGATTTGATTAACAGCACAGAGTTGGTTATAATGGTAACTATGATTCAAAAAAAGATTGAAGCATTTTGGAATGGGCATAGGTTTGCGAGCTGAAATATTTTCCTGTCACCTGTTTCCAAAGTATATGCCAAACAAATAGAGAAATAGGCCAGCAGAAGAGCCAAAAAGGAATAGATAAGAATCAAGGCAGAGAGGAACTTAACTGCCTCTCACCAAATTCCAACAGGACCAAGCAAAAACAAGGGGGGAAAAATTCTAAGTCATTTCAATATTCCAAATCCAATGAGATCATCTCTTCCAATCATCTTTCTACTCTACCCTGGAGCCCCATTACAGACCCATACAAACCCACATCCAATTCAGCCACCCTAATGTTAGCTTGAGAGCCAATTTGGTGTCGTGGTTAAGGCATCAGGCTAGAAACTGGAAGTCTGCGACTTCTAGTCCTGGCTAGGGCATGAAGCTGGCTAGGTGACTTTGAATCAGTCACTTTCTCTCAGCCCTAAGTATTAAGCAATGACAAACCACTTTTGAAAAATCTTGTCAAGAAAACTGCAGGAACTAGACCACGAAGCCTCCAAGAATGGGACACAATTGGAAGACAAAAAAAAGGTAACTCAATTTAGTCTGCGTTTGGCTATTTAATTTACATGTCGCTAAACTCATAGAAAATTGTGGAGTAAGTTATTCTGTGATTTCAGTGAATTGAATTCAAGTATGACCAAGTCTGGAACCAGCCTACTGTGAAAAGCGTGATGCATTCATCGTATATTATGTTACATAGTCTATGGCTTAGAATCAGCAAAGAGGAACCTCTTAGGCATTATGTATTCTAGAATAGAATAGAGCTGGAAGAGACCTTGGAGATCTTCTAGTCCAGCCCCCTTCTCAAGCAGGAGAATCTATACCATCTCAGACAGGTCCAGTCTCTTGAAAATTTCCAGTGATGGAGTGCCCATGATTTCTGGGGGTAAGCTGTTCCACTGGTTGATTGTCCTCACTGTCAGGAAGTTTCTCCTTAATTCCAGGTTGCTTCTCTCTTTGATCAGTTTTCAATCATTGTTTCTCATCCTTCCCTCTGGCACTCTGGTGAACAACCTGACCCACTCTTCCTTGTGACAGCCGTTCAGATACTAGAATACTGCTATCATGTTTATATAGTTTAAGGGTAGGAAAGAAACTGTGCTTTGGGATTCTAATTATGAATGCTAGTAGAATATTAAGCAAAAGGCTTAATATGTGATCCTTATCCTTATCAAGGTTGTGTCCCTTGAATAAATAAATGTGCATATCAGTGGTGGGATTCAGCCGGTTCGCACCACTTCGGCAGAACCGGTAGCTATTTTTTTATTATTATTTTTTATTTTAATTCCATTTATATCCCGCCCTTCTCTGAAGACTCAGGGCGGCTTACAAGCTTAGCAGTAGCCTTCATTCTATGTATATGCCTGCTTATTAGGGCTTTCACACACACCCCAAGCGGCATTATTACAAAGTCAGCTTAATTGCCCCCAACATGGACTTCCAGAAGCGGCATCCACAAAGAGACCAGTTGTTCACATATTTGAATCCCACCACGGGTGCATATGTATGAGAGAGAGACAGACAGACAGAATCCTCATAATTACTGAAAGGTTTTTAGTCGTGTAAACCCTGAAGGTAGATTAGAATTTCCATCACCCATTGCTGGAAACAATGACCAATGTAATCCAACTATATCCTGGGAACGCAAGGCTGGAAACCTCTTAGAACAAGAATGAATGGAGGTACCTACCACACTTTTCAGTTTCTCAGACAAGCCATTAATAACAACTCGTAGTCCATGGAGTTCAGCAAACATAGACCCAAGCTCTTCACAAGAGCGATCACAGAATTCAGCTTTCTTCTCTGTGTTTTCTCCAACATACTCTGTTATGATTGAAGGACTGAGGTGCAGGATCTCTGTGTTCTCATTAATAGTGTTCACTTCAGCTGCAAAGAAAGAAAACAAAATGAGAACACACACAGACCAAAATATTTTCCACTTATTATAACCTTTGATCAAAATTATACATTGATGCATTAGATGGATTTCAAAAGGATCTCTTCTGGAATAGGTTCAATTCAAATTACATCACAGAAGCAAACAGGTTGAATACCTGCTCTTTTCAATTATTCCTTTCCACAGCTTAGCTCCCAAATCTACGGAAATATCCTCTCCTATCTCAGAAGGTAATGGAAAACTTCTTTAGAAATGCCATAGAAAGCTGTTAAACTACTGCAATTCATTTACAATCATAATATGCATCATATACAACATTGCCCTTCTGAAAGTACTCTTGAAGTCTTTTTCAATATTCTGGATCCTGGCAGAATTTTACTTTAAAAACGGAGCAAAAAAAGTAGTGTAGTTAAAATCAATGTTTGTGTCTTAATCATTTTCCTTCAGAAATGACCGCATAGTAGGAATGTTAAGGCACGAACATTAAAGATACCACAATCATCCTTTTTAAGGACTTTTAAACGTCCCAACAACTTGCTTGAACTTGTTCATTATTGGAGACATGTCTTAACTTCACTGAATAAAGGGTGAGTAGCAGGCATGTGGCTTTAGGAAAATAATTCTGCATTGACCAATTGTACCTTCTTTTGTAGGCTGTCCACAGGGTGTAGACACAGCCATCATCTTGTCTTTGTTTATACCCTGCAGACACCCTTGGAAGAGAGATAGAGAGAATATGATGTCACCAATGAGATTAATATGTTATGGAAAGTTGGCCCCAATTTTGAACTTGGCATAATTACCATGGAAGTGCAATCATTTGGATTGGATTCCAAAATCTTTTGATGTTCCAGCCAGGAGTTAACTTTGCTCCTCTCCATAGCCCAATGTTGTATTCGATCATCAAATCCAAAGCACTGCACAACCCTAATAATTATTCTGCTGTTTCAAAGAAGGACAGGGTTATATGGAAATCAGGACCTCCATTCACCCTTGGTATTGCTTTTCTTCTGGGATAATGCTGGGAGTGGCATTACATGCACCACGATTAGTTGGTCTGGCTGAGAGAATGGAAGGTAAATGGGATGGAGGACAGGGACCCCCCCCTTCTTTTCCTGTAGCTTACTAGGCACTCTGAAAATCAAATGGATGGGGAGATGGGATGAAGAGCCTTCTGAAATATATTGTGAGGGGTTGAAAGAGTACGCTCCACCGTGAGAAATCTGTCCCCACATTTTGCCCTAAGTGATCTTTGCCTTCTTTGGCTTTTTTCAGGCACAGAAAGTAAGATTAAGGGTGGGGCGTATTAAGCATACTGAAAATCCCACTCACAAGAGCAGGGGGGGTAATCTCAACAGAACAGATCTAGGATTGCATCGTATGGATTTTCTGCTCATCTTTTATCGTATAAACCCTATTTTCCACTCCACAAAACTGAAGACACGAAGGTTCCCTAAGTGTTACTATTTCAATGTACGTTTCACTCCCTTTGGGTAGACAACAGCCTTTCTAAACCGAGTTGGCAGAAAGCTGCACATTTCTGTCAGAGCATGTCTAATGCTGGTACAATGCTTCTTGGCAGCATTTTTTTGCTAAGAGAACAAATGCTGGGGTGTTTTTTTTTAAAAAAAGATAAATTTAGAGGCACAATCCCTAAACTCCAGATTCTTGGCATAAGTTTGGGAACTACAAGTGAAGTGGCTTGCTCTCAATATGACTAAGATCCACAGAATTTTAGAGTTGGGAACAGCCAATCTGCATGCAGATTGTTGCAACAAAAGTATTCCTATGTTTAGTATGGCCCATACCAGGTTCTTAACATATCGTAAGAGAATAAGCAATGAACTGGCCCATTTAGTCCAGCTATCTGTTCTCACAGTGGTCAACCAACGGCATAAGGAAGCCCATTAGTCTCTCAGCAGATGGCCTTCAGAGGCAGCCACCTTGCCATCAGGGCTAGTAGACATTGATCCCCATGTCTTCCTTGAATTGATCAAACAATCCACTGTGCAAGCCATCCTACAGATGATCCTCTCTTCAAATATTTAGTTGAAATTTGTTTCCTTGCCTTTGCATCTTCATCTAAAAAATATTTCTGTACTCTCCACCATTACTTCTTGTGAAACAAATTTGGAAACCCATAGTTTCCAAAATTACTCATTGTGTAATTTTAATTTTCGGAATGGTCTTAATAATTTAGAACTCATGGAACATGTAGTTTCCATTACATTTTAGCATTACATGCCAGTAAAGAGAAACTAAAACAGCGTTCCTAGAATTCTTATTTCAGAATATTTTAATTAATTGGTTTTATTTCATAATTTTTTAAGCCATATCCTATGTCCAAATATTTAATGGTATGTTCCTTAAGCAAAGGGCAAATTATAAGAACCATGGCAAAAAGAAAGGTCATTGTCCTCTAGACGTTGCTGTTTAAAATGTTCAGAAACCTGCTGGTATTTCTTCAATTGCATTACTAGTGACTCTAGAGCAGGGGTCTTCCACCTTGGCCCTTTTATGACTTGTGGACTTCAACTCCCAGAATTCCTCAGCCAGCATGCCTGGCTGAGGAATTCTGGGAGTTGAAGTCCACAAGTCATAAAAGGGCCAAGTTTGAAGACCCCTACTCTAGAGAAAGGGCAACAGACTGCAATCACCATGTTATGCCTAGTTATAGTAGTGAAAATCAGTAGGAATACCAGAATGGAAATATAATAACACTACAGTGTCAAAGTGGCTAAATAGGAGAAAAGTGGATATTTGATCTGTGAATAATCCAAAATACAACTTTCATCAAAGAAAGACTTTTTGGCAGCGGAAAGTCTTACTGCTAATGATACTAACTTGAGTTAATTGTGAAGTCAACAGCTAACTAAATCTTTTCCAAAGTGTATAATGAATTCTTTACAGCACTGAGAAATTCGACTTACTTGGCTATTTTAAGACTTCAGACTAGAAACCTTAAAAATGCAACACTGCACAATGGAAAATTTATCATGAAGTGGAATATGCTTAAATGTCAACTTGATGGAATAAAATGACGTCTTCCTACCATGTAGACATAAAAGTGTAATAGGCTGCTCACACGCATAATAATTAATGTGAGATTATGACATCAACCTCAACTGGGTTTTGACCAAGCATATTAAGACTGCAATCATCATAATGGATCCAGAGGCAGTCCAAACAGTAACCAAAAAAAAATCCTATTGGCAATTTACCTCCAGCAAAAAACAATATTGGGGGTTCCACCCCTCCCTCTGATCATTTCCATAATTCTAATTGGTCCATTTAATAAGATTTTTATATGTACTTAGATAAGGCTATTTCATCTTTCTTTGTCTTTGGCTCTTAATGCAAAAATATATCCCAAATGAATGATACCTTTGCGAGATGTCATATCTATTCAATTTTGCTTTAATTGTACTTAATAAAAAAAAACCTAAACTTTTAAAGATCTCAGGCCAACCTATTACATTTTGGGTGGATGTACACTGATTTTAAAGTACACTTTAATATTTAGGCAATTGACTTGTCAGCTCTATTTTACATGGGATAATAGCTTATGAATTTTCAGGTATTTTCGGCCCTGATTTCTTGACACACCAGCTTTGGGGGATAGGAATTAGAATCCAACATTTGGAAAGGCAGAGATTATCTAATCCCATTTACTTCTTTGGAAAAATAAATTTTGGAGACAGGATTGAGTAAAATAAACCAGGAAGCTGTTCTCCTTTTTCATAAACTATTGAAAAGTTTTTGAAGTCCTTCCTTCCTTCCTTCCTTCCTTCCTTCCTTCCTTCCTTCCTTCCTTCCTTCCTTCCTTCCTTCCTTCCTTCCTTCCTTCTTTCCTTCCTTCCTTCCTTCCTTCCTTCCTTTTCTTTATAGGTATGAAATCTGACTGGGTGACTTTGGACCAGTCAATCTCAGCCTAACCAACCACACAGGTTGTTGTTGTGGGGCAAATGGAAGGAGGAAGGTGTAATAGGTATGTTCACTGCCTTGAGTTATTTATACAAATAATAAAGGTAAGATAATATATAAATGCAAAGGCCCATGTTTGGTAGGAGTTGTAGTGAGAAAACAGCAAGGAGAACAGTTCATGGTTAATTTTATCATCAACTATACTAAACATTTCATTCTATTAATTTACACTTCCATTCTTTTCTTCTCCCATTTACCTCCCATTACACTCCCCTTTGGGTTCAGCCTAACAGAGAAGGAAAAGGTTGTGCATAAATCCAGAAGTAACAATGCCACATCTTGTTCTTACCTGATTGACTTCTCTGGCAACCTTTATTGCACAAAATATCCTCTACTGTAGTTCCAAAAACCAGATAAAGATTTTGTAGGAGACCCTGAAAACAGAAAGAAGTATTTCTCATTTTTCTCATATACCGGTATGTTGTTGACTGTTTTTTTAACTGAATTTAACAATGAATAGATTAATAAATGCAACTTTTATTATGATAAAAATGTTTTTCAAATACATTGGTTTATGGGTAAAGAGGTATTTCTATGGCATGGAGTTAATATTCCACCAGCTGTCTTTATAACGCATTTTCAAAAGTTCTAATGTTCAATGTGATGATACATAAACACAATAATAAAGGAGGAATAAAGAATCAGAAGACCACAATTTAAAGACTTTCTTAACATGGACTTCATCAGATGATCTTAGTCAAGTGATTATTTCTTAGTGTAAGCAATATCACTGGATCACAATAAAGTCATGATAAGATGATGGAATCCCATAGAGGAAAGATGTTAAAAACTACAATAACTTTATACTATAGAGTAATATGACAACATTCATAATATAGTAATTGGCGCATATTGGCTTCTAATACCCAAATCCTGGGATGATGCTAAATATTTTCTAATAACAATTAGAAATATATAATTTACCAACCTCATGAAATTATAGTTTCCAGCATTCCTTGGAAAGAGATTAGTTAAAAGTAATCTTTGATGGGTTTAGTCGTGTTTTCTTCTAGATGGATTTGTAATCTAAATTGTAAAATAGTAATATGTATTTGCCCAATTACTTTCCATTCCTGGTGAATAGTTGAGAACTAAGAAGGTTAACTACTTTTCTATCCTAATCAGTTTGTGGAGCTAAGAAAAGAGCAGAAAAATAGAAATGGAAAACTCACTCCAATCTTCAGCCTTCATTAGTGCAATAAAGTATCTACAGCCCAACCAGTGGTCTGAGTAATAAAAGTTTAAATCTGAGGACACCTGGAAGGCTACAGATTCATCACTCATGTTCTAGAGAGTAAGAAAGCAATTTCTAATTTTTCTTTCCCCCCCTTCAGATGCAAACTGAAGAAAAAAGATACACATGTTTCCATCTCAGTATGACTAACATGGAATGAATGTGTAATTCAACATCTTTCAAACAGTTTGGATAGATGTATTGTAGTTTTGAAAAAAATACAGCTGTTAGCATCTGTACCATCAATTGACGCTAATCCACCAATTAACACACCCCGGGGAGATACCCATAGACCAATTCCCACAGTCTATAAATGCTATGAATAAGATCACAATCCTTCATGTAAACTTTTTTGAGTTCTATTCAACTCATTTGGACTTCCTTCTGAAAAATGTGACCCACTGGACTGTTAATAGCCATGTGTATGAGATGGACGGCCTATAAATTTACTAAATGATCAAGTCTACTTTTCCCCAACTTGCAGAGTACAACTGACTGCTTCTTATTTAAAATCAAACTAGTATGCTCAATTATTTACAAATAAATCCTGAGCCAAAGGAACACCATGGATTGAATGACAGAATAAGATTTCAATTTTTCATAAGATTGAAACCCCTCAATCTGAAGCAGGCTTTGCCTCCACACAAATGCCCATTAAGTCCTTTATCTGCTCTTTTTGGCACAGGCCACAAAATCAGTTTTATCTTAATATTTTTTCCAACAATATCTTGAATGTGGATATGTACTGTTAAATCCTCGTTATGTATTACTTAATTTCTTTGTTTATATTGCACTAAGTTCTTGATAAGCAAAGGTAATAAGTCAGAAATAAATAAATTACAGATGGGTATACTGGACTCATGTACTTCAGTTCTGCAAAAGAGAAACCCTAGTTGAGCAGCCCTTATTTTATTTACTTATTGATTAAATTTATATGCTGCCCATTGTCCTGATAAGATGACTGTCTTAAGTGCTTCCTTAAGATGATACCATAATTCAAAGAAACAAAGCAATCTTTGCAAAGTATTGTTTCAATAGCTTCTGCTTAAGTATCCAAATTCCATAGTTGCCTTTTTCCCCCTTCTTGATATCATGCAACATGTGGTCACAACCCTCAATTGTTTTTGAATAGCTATTTTATGTTCACTAAAGACATTCTACACACCATAATGGACTTTCAGAAATTCATAGGATTAACATTTTAGTTAATTACATAAGGAGTGTTTCAAAAGTATTGTGCAGTTAAAGTATAACTTGCAAGAAATGAAGCTCATTATTAAGTTCTCAGTCCTGAAGAAACTGTCTAATTTAGTGTTAATTAAGGAATTTAAGACCCTTGAGATGCTGAACTCATAGTTGATTGTGCTTCAAAAGATCAGACATGGAGGACTAGAATAAAATATCCTACAGACCAGGAAATTGTTGGGCAAACTGGTCAATCTTACCTTATTTCCTCGCTCAACTGATAAGGTATAGTTTAGAAATAGTGGATATGTCATTTTCTATTTTATATGCTACTTCAGAAATTATTTTCTCCAGTTATGCAAGCTGTAAATTCTGGAAGTTTAGTCCAGGACACTAGTTTGGAGAAGGCTGAACTGAATCCTGTAGTCTTTCCTCCCCAGAGTGCTAGCTCACTAGTAATCTTGCAAAAATCACTGTGGCTTCTAGCTTGCATATAGATCAAGTGCTTTGTCTGGGGGGGGGGGAGGAAGAGAAGGAGGAGGAGGAAAAGAAGAAGAAGAAAGAAGGAAGAAAGAAGAAGAGAAGAAGAAGAAGAAGAAGAAGAAGAAGAAGAAGAAGAAGAAGAAGAAGAAGAAGAAGAAGAAGAAAAGAAGAAGAAGAAGAAGAAGAAGAAGAAGAAGAAGAAGAAGAGGAGGAGGAGGAGGAGGAGGAGGAGGAGGAGGAGGAGGAGGAGGAGGAGGAGGAGGAGGAGGGAAAGAAGAAGAAGGAAGAAAGAAGAAGAAGAAGAAGA
The DNA here is from genome assembly GCF_964194415.1 of Vipera berus. NCBI lineage: Eukaryota > Metazoa > Chordata > Lepidosauria > Squamata > Viperidae > Vipera > Vipera berus. Next base: position 283,964,229 of record NC_138202.1, read on the forward strand.
AGAAGAAGAAGAAGAAGAAGAAGAAGAAGAAGAAGAAGAAAGAAGAAGAAGAAGAAAGAAGAGGAGGAGGAGGAGGAGGAGGAGGAGGAGGAAGAGGAGGAGGAGGAGGAGGAGGAGGAGGAGGAGGAGGAGGAGGAGACTACAGTTTTCAATGGCCACCAAGCCGTGAACTGATCTAAATAATTACAACCTCCAGGATACTTACCATATTTTCTAGATTTCAAGTAAACTTCCCATGCCACCTCCCCTGAGAAAAATACTCAATGAATTGAGTAGTAGTAGACATAAATAACATTCCACTGCAGGCTCTTTACTTAGTAGACCATCTGTCTTGTAGGCTACCTACCCGAAAGTGGCTCTCTCGTGTAGCTCCCTTGACCGCATACATGTTACTTTTCTCTGCTTTCAGGTATTCATAGAAAGGTTCTTCCAGGGTCAAACTGTCAATGAGGTCACAACCAACATAGATACTGTAGTTTTCTCCTGTAACTTGTACCGTGATATTCTTCCACTGCACGTCAGCTAATTCCACATCTTCCAAAGAATGCCGTTTCCAGGCTCCATCAATCCAATAGGAAAGTTCAAGTGTATTTTCTTGACCATTAGAAACAATCTCAAACTGACGTTGAAAGATGCCAGGACCTTCCAATGCAAGGATGGTCCCTTTGGAACTCCTATCCTGCCTCATGGTGGCTGTAAGTATGAAGCCCTCATTCTGCTGCATCAGCTTAATAATTTGTCTTAATTTCTCTGAATTAACTGGAGGGATGCGATCAAACCGGACGAAGCGATATGCTGGGACATTAGAAATGTTGCCCCGAAATAGTTTTGCTCCAATTGTCTTTCTGTTAATGTTGCTGATTTTCAGTAAGTCGAAAGAGGTCCCATCCTCTCTCTCACCATCTGCAAAGCCACCGCCAAACAGTGACAGGGTTACAACAAGGGAATGACCAAAGTAATTGACTATCATCTGTCCCATATGTCTTTCACTCTGATACAGTTTTAGCGTGATTATTTACCATTGCTCTTAAAAATTAGACAGAGAGTCCCCGACTTACGACCACAGTCAAGCCCTAAATTTCCAGTGCTGAGCAAGAGAGTTGTTAAGTGAGTTTTGCCCCCATTTTTATGACCTTTCTTGCCATTGTTGTTAAGTGAATCACTGCAGTTGTTAAGTTAGTAACACAGCTGTTAAGTGAAACTGGCTTGCCCACTGACTTTGCTTGTCAGGTCACAAAAGGAGATCACATGACCCCGGGACTCTGCAATGGTCATAAATACATACCAGTTGCCAAGCTTTCAATTTTTGATCATGCAACTGTGGGGATGCTGCAGTGGTTATCAGTGTGAAAAACAGTCATAAGTCACCTTTTTTCAGTGCTGTTGTAACTTCACATGGTCACTAAAGGAATGATTGTAAGTCAAGGACTACCTGTAGTTCAATTTGCAGCCATTTACTCACTCATTCTCACAAAAAAAAACCTATAAGGTAGGACATATGTAGCTCAACTTTACAGACTGTGAAATTTAGGCTGAGAGTTTTATTTGTTTTCAACCTCAGCCACCTAAACAAAAAATATTCATTAAGGCTTTCTGATCCAAACCTTCTGCTCTTGTCAATGGCTCACATTAGATAAATAGGGAAATAATCAATGGGTATCATTTAAGTTAGTCTCCTACTCAAGTATATTATAGCTCAAGCTCCAGACTTAAAACACATTAAAATGCATGCTAAGCTACAGTTTGTCTACTGAATAGTCCAGAAGTAGAGGGTCAACATATGGTTTAAGACAGGGGTCCCCAACCCCTGGTCCGTGGACCAGTACTGGGCCGTAGCATGCCAACAACCGGTCCACACAAACAAGCAAAGCCCCATCTGTGAGATGCAGGCAGCACGCAAAACCATGCATTCTCCAGTCCATGAAAAAACTCTTTCCTCGGAACTGGTCCCTGGTGCCCAAAAGTTTGGGGACCTCTGGTTTAAGACATTGTGTAAACCCACCCAGCACGTTGAAAGTAACTTTGGTTACTTTTCTGGTAGAAGTTACCTCCAAGGTATTTCCATGGAATTGACAACTCCTACTTCATGAGGTTCTCATGTGAATGGAGTGATTTAAATACCTCATTTGGGTCTTGAGATCATCATGATATCATTTCAACCATCTGCATGATAACATCAAGACATGTATGACATCATTGTATGGGATGCTTCCATGCTTAGTATGAATAACTGCTGCTCTTTGGCATGAAACGATCTTGTCTAGCTGCTACTGTCTCTTGCTAAAATATATGAAAGAGATGTCCTTATTGAAACTGGATAAAAATTCAAGCCAAATCAACTGCCCTGCCAGGAAAGATGCAACACTGCAGCATCTGTTGAAGCCAAGGACAGCCCTGGGAACTTCTCAAAGAAGAGCAACACATTAGCAAAACCTAACAACCCAAGTAGATTTAGAGCTATTTTATAAACAATTGGCAAAGTCTTAATTCTCAGAATGAATCAAATTCTAAATACATTTACTAGCCAAGTAATTCAGGAGAAAGAGGAAGAGGTGCAGTCTTTTAATCACAAATTAAGGTGATGTCCAAAACTCACACTGAGGTGGGTGTTTGACCTAAGTTAGTGGCCCATTTTAAACACTGGGCCTTTGCCTGCTGCTGAGTTGAAGTGCCCTCCCTCACTTTTTAAGCTGGCAGAAAAATGCATCAACATGACATCCATCAATCTTTGTTCTGCCTCTACGGACTCTTTCAAGCCACCGCAGCAACCTGATTTCCCTCCAAAATTTGCAAGAGAAGCTTAGCAGATTTTGTAGAAATAATAATAATAATAATAATAATAATAATAATAATAATAATAATAATAATAATAATAATAATAATAATAATAATAATAATAATATAAAGTTGGAAGGGACCTTGGAGGTCATCTAGTCCAACCCCCTGCTCAGGCAGGAAACCCTATACCATTTCAGGCAAATGGCTGTCCAGTCTCTTCTTAAAAACCTCCAGTGTTGGAGCATTCACCACCTCTGGAGGCAGGTTGTTCCACTGGTTAGTTGTTCTAAGTGTCAGGAAGTTTCTCCTTAGTTCTAGGTTGCTTCTCTCCTTGACTAGTTTCCATCCATTGCTTCTTGTCCTGCTTTCAGGTGCTTTGGAGAATAGCTTGGCTCCCTCTTCTTTGTGGCAGCCCCTGAGATATTGGAACACTGCTATCATGTCACCCCTCACCCTTCTCTTCATTAAACTACACATACCCAATTCCAGCAACCGTTCCCTATATGTTTTAGCCTCCAGCCCCCTAATCATCTTGGTTGCTCTTCTCTGTACTCTTTCTAGACATCTCAACATCTTTTTTACATCATGGTGACCAAAACTGGATGCAGTATTCCAGGTGTGGCCTTACCAAAGCATTGTAAAGTGGTATTAGTACTTCACTTGATCTTGATTCTATCCCTCTGTTAATGCAGCCTAGCACTGTGTTGGCTTTTTTGGCAGCTGCAGCACACTGCTGGCTCATATTTAAGTGATTGTCTACTAAGACTCCAAGATCCCTCTCACAGTTACTACTATTGAGCAAGGTACCACCTATACTATACCTGTGCATTTGATTTTTCCTGCCTAAATGTAGAACCTCACTTTGAGGCTTGGTCTTGGGTGGGGTTGGAAGAAGAGAGAAAACCCAACTTCAACACCAGTTTAGCCAAGGCAGCACATGCCATACAAGTCTAATAAATTACAGGTGATCCTCGACATAGGTACCATTCACTTAGTGACTGTTTGAAGCTGCAATGGCATTGGAAAAAGTGACTTATGACTGTTTTTCACATGTGGGACCATTGCAGTGTCCCCATGGTCACGTGATCAAAATTCAGACCCTTGGCAACTGGCATGTGTTTATGACAATTGCAGGGTCCTGTGGTCATGTGAACACTTTTTGCCACTTTCTGACAAGCAGTGTCAAGGGAGAAGCCAGATTCTCTTAATAATCATGTTACTAACCTAACAGCTGCAGCGATTCACTTAATAACTGTGGCAAGAAAAAGGGGGCAAAACTCACTTAACAACTTAGCAACAGACAGTTTGGGCTCAACTGTGGTTATAAATCAAGGACTGGGTTGTTGTTGATGTTATTATTATATTTTGGTCACCCAGTCAGCCAGCTGTTAATGCTGAATTTGGCATTTTTGTCCACCTATCAAATACTTTCCAAAGACCTGGGATAGGTATTTTTTACTATTATATACACATAAATATGCTATTGTTTATAGTTATAATTACTCTGCTTTGTTTATCAGCTGGCGAGAGCGACGTCCTGGGGACATGGCTGATTTTTCTTTTAATTTCTTCATGCCTGTATTGTGGTTACGTAAGAGTGGAGAAAGCTTCCTTACCTCGATGTCTCCATCTCTTGACCCCCTCCTCTGCCTCCACATCTTTTGAGACAGGCCCATTCCAATTTCATATTTTAGGCATGCAGTGGAAAGACATACTTGAGTAAGAATTCTTAAGTGCAAGCCAAAGTCATGTGCACACAACTGGAGCCTCAGTTTCATTAGATATTGTTATAGTTAAAATTTCTGCCTGCTTTGAATTGTTCAGACAATGCAGAAATTCAATACAGAATACAGAAATTCAAAGACTCACCTTGAGCCTGTGATGAAAGACCGAAACCTAGACAGATCAGTAGCCCCAATAACCAACTCCTCTGTAACATCATGCCTAGGAACAAACCAAGATGTATCCATTATTGAGGCTCCTTTACCAATTTTAACCACTTAACTCATCTCCAAAAATCCAGCTAAGGAAATTCATCTGTGTGGCAGTGTGTAACATTTCTTATTTGTTGTATATAGGGAATACATAACACTCTGCTACTATACAGGATCAATATGCTTACTTTGGCCATGCTTTTACCTCTGTATACAATCAGTCACTTGATCTGGGGTTGATTATGATGAAATTAGTAAAAAGGCTCATTTGAAATGCAGGGAAAGTAGTCAGGAAAAGACCCCCCCCCCCAATATATATATAATGTAATTTTTTTGGCTTGCTAACAAAGAATAAAGGGAGACCGATATGATCATTCTTTGTTACTAAGCCAAAAAATTTACACAAATATGAGCTGCCACTACTGTGGCTACTGCCTGTAGATGGCCTTGGGCTAGGCTGAAACAGGAAATAAGATTTGTCCCGTGTCTGGGACTAAGCAAGTGTATTCTGAATGCTTAACAAACATTTAACAGATAGATAGATAGATAGATAGATAGATAGATAGATAGATAGATAGATAGATAGATAGATAGACAGACAGACAGACAGACAGACAGACAGACAGACAGACAGACAGACAGACAGATAGATAGATAGATAGATAGATAGATAGATAGATAGATAGATAGATAGATAGATAGATCGATAGATCTTTGGTCAGAAAAAACACACACACACACACACACACACACATATATATATATATATATATATATATATATATATATGTGTGTGTGTGTGTGTGTGTGTGTGTGTGTGTGTATATATGTATATATGTATATATGTATGTATGTATGTATATATGTATATATATATATATATATATATATATATATATATATATATATATATATATATATATATATATATATATATATATATATATATATATATATATATATATATATATATTTTCAATAAAACAGATATATGATATGGACAGAATTTCTTCAAAGGTTTTCTGTGAGACATCTGGGTGCTGGATTGTCTATTAGCTATTGGATCTCTTAAAGCCATTTTTGGCCAGCTCCAGAGTTACATTCTTAGAAGATAATGATATTTCCAGCAGGGTTTCATATATATAGCATGTGCTAATGCTTCAGTATTTCTCTCACATACACCCAACACTTATACAGTACATACGTATATACACATTGACCACTGGAGAAATAGCAGACAGCTTATTTCTCTGTGTCTATTGTTGCATCAGCATAAAATGACACTTCATTTTGATCTATTCTATGTCCACAGCCTTCTTTACTTATAAAAATATTTAGATTTCATGATCTAACCATAAATGTGAGTTTTCAACCGCAGTCCTGTATGGAGTTCTAGGAAATGTCATTGAATAAATTACCTGTTTAACAGTTCAAGTAGTGAAACATTCCATTAACTGCAAATTTTAAATTGAAAATTTAATATGATCTGCAGGTTTTTTTTAAAGTAGAATATAAATCTATTACTTCTATTTAAGATTGTACTGTAGATTTCATAACTGGGTATTTATTCCACATCAAAGCAGGAAAATTCATAGCCAGTAAAAAAAATTCCCAAGTCAAAAATGTTGATATGACAAACATGGAAAGCTACACAAAGTACTCACTGACAAACAGGGAAAGCTGCACAACTGCATATTAACATACACAACACTGCAAGTATAACCTCCCCATACAAGATAAAGTTACACTATTTCAGCCCTCCGGGAGATCTAATATTGTTGTTTTTTTTACATCTACGGTATTAGGGTATGCAGTAGAGATACAAGTTCTTGCCAAGGCTGCACATTACATTGTACAAGGATTATACTTTGAAAGGAGGGTTTAAGGACCACGGATCTGTCCTTAGGAAATAAAAAGGTGCTGAAAGTCCACCTGAACGCTGTCAGCTTTGCTAATGTTTCAGCAGCAATTCCTGAAAAGTCCATCAGAAAACTATCAAGTCCTTCTCCAGATGGACAGGAGACTCCCCAGCGCTAAACTCAATCAGATAAATGGGAATTCTTATACCGAAGTTGTGCAGGGAATTTTTTTTTTTCTTCCAGAGGCTGTGACCCAAAGATGCTCTTCTTGTGGCTTGTATTGGGTGGAGAACGCAGCTTTCCTCCGTTACAAGCTTCGTTAAACCCTCTTCGGACCCGAGAGAGACACGTATAGCCTTGCACGCTTGCCTCGCGTACTTCTGCACACACGAAGATACAGGACAGTTCTGACTTAAAAGGTTCCGTGGGTCACTTTGGGGTGGGAGCCCCCTGCATATAGATGTCCCTTTCCCTCCCATCTAAAAGGGCAAGAAAAACCAAGCCCCGGCGCTGGGTTGTGCTTTTTACGACTTCTAAAGATAGATTTAAAACCTCCACTGGAAAAGCTCGCTCGTTTTTACGAGAGGGTGTTTAAGGAAAGCAAGAATTCTTAACTAACCAGCCGAGTGTCTGCGCTAACAACGTTAGAAAGTCGACGTGCTAGGGGGATGGGGTGGGAGGGGGAAAGGGATCCGGAGGCAGACTGAGACTTTCATTCTGGCCATCTATCACCGGGACGGGTCCCGAAGAATTGCATCGGAACAGACGGGGAAACGATTGCTCTGCGAATCCGATGCACGCGATGCCTGTTCGGAACCAAGGACTCTTCTTGCGCGCTCGTCCTCCTACAAACCTCAGTTCCACTCCCGGAGTTTGGCTGAGGGCAGAGGAAGGAAAAGGACTCCTCTAAGCCACGCGTCGGAGCCTTCCCGACGAGGAAACTTTCCGAAGTTGTTCCTCCTCCTTTCCGTTGCGCCTCTCCGGCAAGCACCGGCTCCAAGTCTTACCTGCCCAGGAGCGTTTCCACGAACCCTCCGGCTGATTGCTGCCAAATCCAAGTCCAGAAGACCAAAAAGGGTCCGCCCGTGGCACGGAAGCGCTGTCCTCTCGGCGGGGTTGCGCTGGAACAAGCGGCCGCTGGGAGGGCTTTGAAGTGGCTCCCCAGCCTTTTGCTTGCCCGCTTTATATAGCCGGGCGCGGGCTGTCAATCAGCCAACCGAGGAAACGCGGCCGCGACCTTACTATTCCAAGTAGACGATTTGTAGCCCATCTACCTGGAAGGCGATTCCCCAGCCCAGCCACCCGCTCAACCGCAGCACTCCTCCCACGAGCCCCCCCACCCCCGCGCGCATGCATTGGCAGCCCTTCCTTCGGGGGAGGGGTGGAGCCAGGCGGGGAAAAGGGGAGACCCGTTCCCAGCCGTTGCTCCCGTGGCACACGGCTCGCATTAAAGTCCCTACTTCCTTAATTCTGGGGGGGGGGGGAAGCCAGGGAGCCGGTTGGCTGTTCCCACTGGATCAAACCGAAGCTACCCCGGTGTGGATGGAAAGGATTGGAATACTGCGTCCAGCTTTGGTCGCCACAATGTAAAAAGAAAGAAAGAAAGAAAGAAAGAAAGAAAGAAAGAAAGAAAGAAAGAAAGAAAGAAAGAAAGAAAGAAAGAAAGAAAGAAAGAAAGAAAGAAAGAAAGAAAGAAAGAAAGAAAGAAAGAAAGAAAGATGTTGAGGCTCTAGAACAGACATGTCAAACACAAGGCCCGGGGGCCGGATCCGGCCCACGAAGTGGTTTCATGTGGCCCGCAAAGCCATCCTGGAAACAGTGAGGGAACGGCCCCCACTGCCTTGGCCCTGGCCCAGAGACCCTCCTCCTGCCAGAGACCCTCAGATCTGTCCCACTCCTGCCCAGGCCCCCACAGGCACCCTTGATGCGAACAATGTAGAGCTGGCCACGCCCACCCAGTAGGCCATACGCACTCTAGCCACGCCCACCCAGTAGGCCACGCCTACCCAGTAGGCCACGCCCACCCTGGCCACACCCACCCGGCCCCTTGAGGGCAACCACAATGCTGATGTGGCTCTCAATGAAATTGAGTTTGACACCCCTGCTCTAGAAAGACCCTGCAGAGAAGAGCAACAAAGATGATTAGGGGACGGGAGGCTAAAACATATAAAGGACAGTTGCTGGAATTGGGTATGTCTAGTTTCATTTTCATGAGGACGAAGGGTGACATGATAGCGGTGTTCCAATGTTTGAGGGGCTGCCACAAAAGAAGAGGGGGTCAACTTATTTTCCAAAGCACCAGAAGGCAGGTCAAGAAGCAATGGATAGAAAATTAATCAAGGAGAGAAGCAACCTAGTACTAAGGATAAAGTTTCTGACAGTTAGAACAATTAATCAGGGGAACAACTTGCCTCCAGAAGTTGTGAATGTTCCAACACTGGAAGTTTTTAATAAGAGATTGGGCAACCAGTTATAAGTGTAGAGTTTCCTGTCTGAGCAGGGGTTGGACTAGAAGACCTCCAAGGTCCCTTCCAACTCTGTTATTCTATTCTAAGAAAGAGGTGGTTTGCCGGGCCTTGGATCCCAAGGCTTCGTGGAGCAATGCTGGTGTGTACTGAATCCTGCATTAAAAGTTAACCTCTCCAGCCAAATTCAGGCTGCCCATTAGTTTTCTTGTTACTGCTCCACAGTGATTCCAGAACTTCATTCAGCCTCCCAGTTTAATCTACAGACCTTGGATTTCTGAGTGGTCTCCCATCCAAATATGAACTAGATAGAACTGACTTTGCTTAGCTTATCACACAAGACTGATGCTAAGTCTGTTAGAGGCTGTGACTCATCCTGATAACCACATCGATGGGACTATTTTGATTCTAGGAAAATTCAGTAATATGGCTGCTTTCAAAATGTTAATTTGAATTTCCCGTTTTATCTTCAGCCCTTGGATTTCTTGATGTCTGCTATGCAAGTACTAACCAGGTTTATCTCTACTTAGCTTTGAGCTAAATGCTATCACTTGCTGAGAAACTATAATTAATTTAATTTAATTTTAATTTTATTAAATTTATATACCGCCCTTTCCCGAAGGACTCAGGGCGGTTTACAGGGTATTTAAAATCAAACAGTACAAAATACAAAAGTTAAAAAACAATTAAAAAAGATTAAATTATCCCTTAACTAAAAATCTCAGTTAAAAATTCTCAGCCTGGGCCGGAGAGCTCAAAGAGCCAGGTCTTCAGGTCCCGGCGGAATGAACGAAGGTCGGGGGCGGTCCTAAGCTCCATGGGCAGCTGGTTCCAGAGGGCAGGCGCACCCACAGAGAAGGCCCTCCCCCTGGGTGTTATCCGCTGGCAATCTTTTACCGGCAGCACCCTGAGAATACCCTCCCTGTGTGAGCGCACTGGATGAATGGAGTTTGATGCTGGCAGGAGGTGTTCCCTCAAATATTCCGGACCCAAGCCATTTAGGGCTTTATAGGTCATCACCAGCACCTTGAATCTCACCCGAAGGGCAACCGGGAGCCAATGCAGCTCGCGGAGTAGAGGTGTTACATGGGAGTATCGGGAGGCCCCCATCACAACTCGCGCGGCTGCATTCTGCACCAGTTGAAGCCTCCGGGTGGTCCTCAAGGGCAGCCCCATGTAGAGAGCATTGCAGTAGTCTAAACGGGAGGTCACGAGCGCATGAGTGACTGTGCATAGGGCATCTCGGTCCAGGTAGGGTCGCAACTGGCGCACCAGGTGAACCTGGGCAAAAGCCCCCCTGGTCACGGCACCTATATGGTGTTCAAAATTGAGCTGTGAATCCAGGAGGACGCCCAAGTTGCGAGCCCTATCAACGGGGGGTAACACCTCACCCCCCATCGTTAAAGGTGGAATGAACTGGTTAGTCCGAGATGCCGATATGCACAGCCACTCAGTCTTGGCAGGATTGAGACGAAGCCTGTTTCTCCCCATCCAGACCTGGACCACCTCCAGGCAACGGGACATCACGGCGAGGGCATCGCTGGGTTGGTTCGGGGTGGATGATACCCCACCCTGAAACCACGAATGACCTCACCCAGTGGCTTCATATAGATGTTGAACAGGAGGGGAGAGAGAACCAACCCCTGAGGAACTCCACAAACGAGAGGCCTCGGGCGGATCTCTGCCCTCCTGTCAACACTGACTGCGAACGACCCAGGAGATAGGAGGAGAACCACCGTAAAGTCCCTAGTGAAAGAAGTTCCTAGGAAAAATTGAGGAATTTCAGCATACAGCAGTCTCTAAATCTCTTGGCTTATGCAGCATTTCTACAAATCCTTCTACAAATGAAAGGGAGAAATATAGAGGAGATATTAATGTCATCACTATTTTGTGTTTTCTACTAGAAAAAAAATATCTAAAGTGCTCCACAAGATTGATAGAGATATCAGTTGTGGATAAGAATTAAATCTTTTCATAGAAAACTGAAAGAGGAAAGTGTGCCACCACTGACAGCTATAATCCAACATAAACCTATACGCCATTGTGAAAGCCCTAAAAAAACCCGCATGTTTTTAATGTGAGAAGTGTTCCACATTCAAAGTGAGAAGGTCTCATGAAACTCCTCGGACGTATGACTCGTGTACTGGAGGAAATTCATGTAAACATTTTGGCTGGAACTCTTTTAAAAGTTAAGGGTAAATGTTTCTACTGACCAGTTGTGTCCAACTCTAGGAGGCAGTACTCATCTCTGTTTCTTAGCCAAAAGAGTCAATGTTGTCTGAAGAGATTTCTGTGGCTGTCATATGGCCAGCACAGGGGTAGGCAAATTCAGCTCTTTTATGACTCATGGACTTCAACTCCCAGAATTCCTGAGCCAGCCAAGCTGGCTCAGGAATTCTGGGAATTGAAGTCCATGAGTCATAAAAGAGCCGAGGTTGCCTACCCCTGGGCCAGCAGGACTATACCCAGAGTCTCACGAAAAGCTGTAACCTCCCCATCAAAATGGTACCTATTAATCTACTCGCCTTTGCATGCTTTCGAACTGCTAAGTGGACAGGAGCTAGAGCAAGTAATGAGAGCCCTGGGCTATCAGCTTTCCAGCTGACAAGCTCAGTATCTTTAAACACTGAACCATTGTGCCCTCACCCCCATGGAATTCTTGTAGGACACTGATATTATCCATACCTTGAAATAAGCTCAGTAGCACTTCATGGTTTATATTTATATACTAATTTTTTTTATTCCCCAAAGGAATACTTGCTTAATAAGCTGACTCTGTTTGCCCATTAAGTTTCCCAACAATCTTGTAGGCCAAATTAGTTAGACCAGGAGTCTTCAAACTTGGCCCTTCCGGAAGTCCATTCTGGGGTTGGGCAACAAAAAATTAGCTAGCGGTTCTGCCAAAGTGGTGCGAACTGGCTGAATCCCACCACTGGAAGTACTGCTGGGGATTGGTGAGCTGCAAAGGCCACTGAGCAGGAATTCCTTGAATCCGGGGTGGCTAAGTTTTCTAAATCCCAGAGCCCGGCAACAACCCCCTATATTGGCTCACAGAATTGTCTCATCTGTTATCTCTGACCTCTGCCGAGCAGTTTCTTTCTCTCTAAATGCCTTTCTGCCAGATGTTGGTCTTCATCTTCCAAAGTTTATGCAGTGAGAAATCTATTCTTAAAATGCACAAGAGCCTTTTTTTTTAACTTTTGTTATTCCTTTTGGAAAGATTTTCTTAAAAAGGGCTCCCAGTTTCTCCACCTTTCCCTGAACTGGGAAAAATTCAAATATTCCATGAGAGAGAGAGAGAGAGAGAGAGAGAGAGAGAGAGAGAGAGAGAGAGAGAGAGAGAGAGAGAGAGAGCGAGCCCTGGGCTGCTTCCTAACCTTCTCTAACAGTGACTAAGACTGGCAAACATCTGTATGCCCCCCCCCACAGCCAGGCTAGTGTGCATTAGGTCTAAAACTCAGTTTCGCGGCAAATTATGACCAATCCTGAAGATCTATTTTTAAAAGTCAGCAGATGAAGCAGAGAAATGGGCGCAAACGAACGTGATTCACATACTTCCCTGCCATTACTTGCTGAACTTAAAAAGGCCGGGGTAGTCGTGCCTGACGTGGATTTCTTTTCCTGTCTTGTAGCAAGGATGTCTTCTTGGCAACTGCTGGAGGCTTGGAAATAAACCTGGCCCTCATTAGCGGGTCGGTTCAAGGCTGGAGGCCAGATAGCAGCAGTGGCTGCCGACTTCTCTGCCTCTCCAACTCCAGCATCAGAAGATAGAAATGGGAGGTGCAGAGAAAGAAGTGGAGGAGAAGGGCTGCGTATTTTCCTTCTGGCGATGCTGCCTTTGGGGAGCAAGCAATAGAGAGCAACAGATTTTTGGAAGACGGCATGAGAGTCAAGGACTGGAAAGTTCACTTGTGGGAATGCAAGACGGCTGGGTCATGCTACACAGCAACCGGAGGACAAAGTCTTAGCTGAGCATTCAGAAGGCATCCAGCTACCTAGCAAAAAGTACAAGGGGGGGAGTCCTTTAATCCACATAACCTTGTGCCAGCATGATAACCTTAGAGATCCAGACATGGTATTCCATACCTTGTGTGGCTCCAGATCTTGGAGCAGAGATGGATTTTTATGCAGTACAACAGTCTTCTCCAACCTGAAGATCAGAAGGACACCCCACAGAAGGAGACCAAAGTGGAGCAATCCCTGAACAGTGGCTGATGAATCAAGACCTTGCCTGATCTTTTCAATTTAAAACATATGATCCCTGAACACAAAACTAAAAAATATAATGTGGGGGGAGGAGGTTTAGGGTTATAGAATAGTGTTCCCCGCAATACCATTTCCGTTGTAATATGCAGGGAGATTTATTCATTTATTTAGAAAATTTGTATTGCTGCCTACTTGCAGATGGCGACTCAAGGGCGGCTTACATAAATAGAAAAACACCCTATAAAAATACAAATGTAACAAGAGGAAAAATAATAAAATAATATAATAACCCCCACCCCAGTGACAAGTTCATACCAGCCATTTAATGGGGTTTATCCTGCTCTGGGTTCCCCAGGCCTGCTGACAGAACCAGGTCTTCAGCTCCTTCCGAAAGAGTGTTAGAATGGGGGCCAGTCTAATCTTGGAGGGAATGATGTTCCAGAGAGAGGGAGCCACCATGGAGAAGGCCCTTCTTCTGGGTCCCACCAGATGCATCTCCTTAGGGGATGGGACCCACAACATTCCTTGCCTCCCCGCTCCAGTCGGTCGGGTAGATGTGACTGGCATGAGACGGTCCTTCAGATAACCTGGTCCAAAGCCAGGAAGGGCTTTAAAGGTGACAACCAGCACCTTGAATTGCACCCGTTGCTTGTTTGTCTTTGAACAAAGCAGAATAGGACCAAGACTTTGGGATGTTTGGGAAGAATGATGCGGTCTCCTTCCCACCTGCAGCTGACAACTCAGGCAGAGGGTTTTTTTTCTCTACTGGTGACATGCACATTCTCTACCCTCCTGAGAAAAGGAGATGAATATTGTGGTTCAAGACAGGTCATCATTTTGAACATTTTGTGGTCATCCCTTCTCGCATAATGACTTACTGTCATTCTCCACTATATAGCAGAGCCACTTCAGTTGTCCAATCATTGTTGTGCCCAAATAACGGCACAAATCCAGGCTTCAGCGATGTTTGGAAGGTGCCATGAAGACACTATAGGTCACTAAACTGTGAAACGGCCTATTAGGAATTTCACAACACAGAGACACATAGACACACAGAACATTGCAACCTGAAACGGTACATTCCAGAATCAGCTAGGCTTTAGAAATCAGGAGGAAATTATTATCATTGTCATCTGGATTTCCAAGTGAGCTCAGCAACTGTAGATGGTATCATGTTTCCAATGATGTAATCAGGAGCTGGACAGAGTTTAAAATGTCAACCCAAGTCTTCTTTCAGAGAGGACTTGTGAAGTTTAGACAGGGATGGCAAGATTAATGGCTTTTTGGGATTATGCTAGTCCACTTTGAAGTGTCTCCCTCAAGAAATTTGAGTTCCCACTAAGGAAGCTTTCAGTACTAGTCAAACCTTAATTGGGTATTTTATGTGTTTTAACATTTCTATTAATTTACGACCACTCTCTCATTTCCTGTGAGTTTTTTTACATTCTTGATTTTGAAATTCTGTAAAGAATGTATCATTCTGTGCTGGTTTGGAACGTAGATGATGAGTTGGAATATAAGTTTTTTATTCAATTGAATATGGCACAGAAGTTGATAGAATATTAACAAATTTAATAAATAACTCCATGTAACACTCACTGCATGTCTAAGGCTAATCAGTAATAATAGCTCTGTATTGATTATCCTGATTTCTGAGCCCAGTTCAAAGAACTAGATTTGATCTTTAAAGCCCTTAAAGTAGGAGTGGGCAACTATGGCCCCTGCTGGCTCAGAAATTCTGGGAGTTGAAGTCCACAGGTTGTAAAGGGTCCATAGTTGCCCACTCCTGCCTTAGAGGCTTGGGAGAAAGTGACTTTCCCTACATTGTAATCTTTCAAGGCTCCTGTTTCAGAAGCCAAACTTCCTTTTCCCAAATGTCCTTTTTATAGGTGCCAGTCAAGATCTTGCAGGCCAAGGCAGATTAAAAAATAATACTATGCTGGCAGTTCAACTTTTTTCACAAATTAGAGCAAGAGGATAAAGGGAAGATAGTTCAGTCAGTACCATTCCATGCAGTGGTGAGATTCAAATATGTGAAGAACCAGTTCTCTGTGTGGATGCCGCTTCTGCAAGTCCACTCTGGGCCTGGGCAACAAAAAATTAGCTACCGGTTCTGCCAAACTGGTGCGAACTGGCTGAATCCGAGCACTGATTCCATGGCATTCTGTGTTTCAGGCACATTATCCTGTCATCCCAGTCCAGCTGTCATGGTTCTGACAGATGAAACTCTTCAAAAGAACTTTGAAGCATTGTTTACCTTAAAGAATCTTTTATTCGAGAAACAAAGTATCGGCAGTACATAGTTGAAACCAGAAATTAAATTCTTCTTCACTGGATACAAAGTAACAAAGTGCAATTCCCTCCTCCAATAAACAGTCATAAATCACATTCCCTAATTAGCTTGAAGCGTGGGCTTTCTCCCCAGCTCTCCAGCCCACCCAAACACTATCAGCTCTGGGCCCAATGTCCTTGGGTTCCCATGGCTGAGTTTTTATTGTTATGACTAGCTGGACTCTCATCCCTATTCTCCCCTCCCAGCAGCAACTAATTCTAAAAGCAATAAAGAAAATGGCTGTATTTCCATCTGTTGTCAAAGCAAGAACATCTGATGTTAGCAGCGTTGACACCATTTCTGAATCATGCTGGATCTTTTAAAAACTTTTTCAGCTGCCTATTTTATTAATGAACTTTGGTACTCCCATTATTTCTCAAGAACTGATGCGAACAGCCTTAGACATATATATGGAAAAGCCTAGAATAGATATATTTCAAATAAACAAAATATATCAAATGTTGGCTTGGTCATGGAGAAGTGTAAAGTAGATTTGCTAGGCTACTATGAACATTGAATTTCTCTTGTGATGCAAAGGAAAGAAAATTGAACTATCACAAGCTTCCCCCCCCTTTTCTGACATAGGAAAAGTAGCATTCCTCAGAGGCTTCACGCAATTTGTCACAAAGACAGTAATCTGGTTTCTTGTAAAGCCTCCGGTTCCTAGCAAATGTTAGCTCATCATCCAGTAATAATACCATAAAAACAAATATTTGCACATGATAATGTGTTGAAGAAATGATTCTCTGCTGGAATTCTGGAAACCAGATATTATTAGCATAATGCTAAGCATTAGCAACGTGGTGGCTCAGTGGGTTAGGATGCTGAGCTTGTCGATCAGAAGGTCGGCATTCGGAAAGAAGCGGAAAGAAGCAGGCAGGCAGGGCGCGGAGGAACGGAGACCTGCCGACGTTTGGGGAGGTTTGGGCGCCTCCCCAAACCTCGGCAGGTCTCCGTTCCTCCTGCCGACGTTTGGGGAGGTTTGGGCGCCTCCCCAAACCTCCCCAGGTCTCCGTTCCTCCGCGCAGACCTGCCGACGTTTGGGGAGGTTTGGGCGCCTCCCCAAACCTCCCCAAACGTCGGCAGGTCTCCGTTCCTCCTGCCGACGTTTGGGGAGGTTTGGGCACCTCCCCAAACCTCCCCAGGTCTCCGTTCCTCCGCGCAGACCTGCCGACGTTTGGGGAGGTTTGGGCGCCTCCCCAAACCTCCCCAGGTCTCCGTTCCTCCTGCCGACGTTTGGGGAGGATTGGGCACCTCCCCAAACCTCCCCAGGTCTCCGTTCCTCCGCGCAGACCTGCCGACGTTTGGGGAGGTTTGGGCGCCTCCCCAAACCTCCCCAGGTCTCCGTTCCTCCTGCCGACGTTTGGGGAGGATTGGGCACCTCCCCAAACCTCCCCAGGTCTCCGTTCCTCCGCGCAGACCTGCCGACGTTTGGGGAGGTTTGGGCGCCTCCCAAAACCTCCCCAGGTCTCCGTTCCTCCGCGCAGACCTGCCGACGTTTGGGGAGGTTTGGGCGCCTCCCCAAACCTCCCCAGGTCTCCGTTCCTCCTGCCGACGTTTGGGGAGGATTGGGCACCTCCCCAAACCTCCCCAGGTCTCCGTTCCTCCGCACAGACCTGCCGACGTTTGGGGAGGTTTGGGCGCCTCCCCAAACCTCCCCAGGTCTCCGTTCCTCCTGCCGACGTTTGGGGAGGATTGGGCACCTCCCCAAACCTCCCCAGGTCTCCGTTCCTCCGCGCAGACCTGCCGACGTTTGGGGAGGTTTGGGCGCCTCCCGAAACCTCCCCAGGTCTCCGTTCCTCCGCGCAGACCTGCCGACGTTTGGGGAGGTTTGGGCGCCTCCCCAAACCTCCCCAGGTCTCCGTTCCTCCTGCCGACGTTTGGGGAGGATTGGGCACCTCCCCAAACCTCCCCAGGTCTCCGTTCCTCCGCGCAGACCTGCCGACGTTTGGGGAGGTTTGGGCGCCTCCCCAAACCTCCCCAGGTCTCCGTTCCTCCGTGCAGACCTGCCGACGTTTGGGGAGGTTTGGGCGCCTCCCCAAACCTCCCCAGGTCTCCGTTCCTCCTGCCGACGTTTGGGGAGGATTGGGCACCTCCCCAAACCTCCCCAGGTCTCCGTTCCTCCGCGCAGACCTGCCGACGTTTGGGGAGGTTTGGGCGCCTCCCCAAACCTCCCCAGGTCTCCGTTCCTCCTGCCGACGTTTGGGGAGGATTGGGCACCTCCCCAAACCTCCCCAGGTCTCCGTTCCTCCGTGCAGACCTGCCGACGTTTGGGGAGGTTTGGGCGCCTCCCCAAACCTCCCCAGGTCTCCGTTCCTCCGCGCAGACCTGCCGACGTTTGGGAAGGTTTGGGCGCCTCCCCAAACGTCGGCAGGTTCGGAATTCGGAAAAAATTAAGGGGATACAAGTTGGAGATCAGGATTACAGATTGAGAGCATTTGCAGATGATCTGGTTGTTACAGTGACCCAGCCAGAGAACTCTGTTGTGGACCTGATGGAGATAATAACACAATATGGGAAGGTTTCTGGATTTAAAGTAAATATACAGAAAACTAAAATTTTGGCTAGAAATATGACAGTTTCGCAGAAGGCTCTCTTAGAAGGATTAACTGGATTTGAGATTGTTAAAAGGGTTAAATATTTGGGGGTGATTTTGTCGCCCTCTAATACAAAGCTATATAAAAATAATTATGAAAAGTTATGGGGGAAAATTCAAAAAGAACTGGAGAGTTGGGAAAAATTGCAATTGTCTTTGTTGGGACGGATCGCAGCAGTGAAAATGAATGTCCTGCCCAAATTTTTATTCTTATTTCAAATGATACCGATTCTTAAGAAAGACTCTAACTTGGAGGAATGGCAGCGTGGTATCAATAAATTTGTGTGGGCAGGGAAAAAGCCACGAGTTAAACTTAAGATTATGCAGGATACTCGTGAGAGAGGTGGCCTTAAAATGCCTAATTTTAAATTATATTATGAAGCTGCTGCACTAGTAGGAATAAGTGATTGGATTAATTTGACACAATCGAGGTTATTAAATCTTGAGGGCCATGATCTGTTGTTTGGCTGGCATGCATATTTGTTGTATGATAAGAAGGTAGATACTGTGTTTAGGATGCATATTTTAAGACAGGCATTGCTGAGAGTTTGGAAGAAGTATAGACATAAGTTAAGCAGCAAGATACCATTGTGGGCAATCCCAAAACACGCAATAGAAAATATACATGCTGGTTTCAAACATGATGAGACTACTTACAAGGAAATTTTAAGTTTGGAAAGGAATATTTGGTGCTTGAAATCATATAGTTTCTTGCGAGAAGAGAAGGTTGTTCAGACTTGGTTTCAATATATTCAGTTACAGGCCAGGTGGAAAGAAGACCAAAAAAATGGATTTGCAACGACTGATGAAAATTTGATAAAGCAAATTAGAAATCAAGGACCAGCACATATTAAACGGATATATCTTGCATTGATAGAGATCGATTCAGAAACAGAGCTTGTTAAGGATTGTATGATAAAATGGGCCCAAAACATTCAGGAAGTTATTACAATGGACACGTGGGAAAAGATCTGGGTGAGGAATGTAAAATTCACTCAAGCTCAAAGTTTAAGAGAGAACTTTTACAAAATGTTTTATAGATGGCATCTAGATCCTAAAAAGCTTGCAAGTATGTATCCGAATTATCAGCCTAAATGTTGGAGGTGTGGTGATGAAGAGGCAACATATTTTCACATATGGTGGACATGTAAAAAGGTCAAGGCTTTTTGGATAAAAGTCTGGTGGAATATGCAGAAGATTTTTAAACGGAGGATAAAGTTTTGTCCGCAATTTTTTTTGTTGGGAATAATTGTTGACGCTACAGTTGTGGACTCTAAGTTGATGCTGAATTTAGTTACGGCAGCAAGACTTTTGATAGGTCAATATTGGAAGAAAGAGGAACTGCCGACTATACAAGAGTGGATTTTAAAGGTTTCCGACTTGGCAGAGATGGCGAAGATTTCGGCCTATTTGAAAGATTACTCGCAAGAACATTATATTATGGAATGGAGAAAATGGATTGAGTTTATCCAGAATAAGTATAGGGTCAAGAAGTTTTATCTAGCATTTGAATAAGTCTTCTTTCGTTTTCTTTTTTCTTTTTTTATTTTGTCTTCTATATATATTTAATAATGCTAAGTTTTGTTTGATCCTATATAAGTTAGAGAGTGATGGATTTTAGAATTTATAGTTGTTAGTATATGGTTGTTTATGATTGCCTTTTTATATATATATACCTTGTATTTAGCTCTGGGAAGTCCGGGGGGGGGAGGGGGGTTAGGGGGAGGTGGGGGGGGAGGAGGGAGGGGGGGAGGGGGGGGAAGGGGGGAGGTAGGGAGGGGAGGTAGGGAGGGGGAAGGGGGTTTTTTAAAGGAAAACTGTATTTTTAAAACTTTTCAATAAAAAAAAAAAAAAAAAAAAAAAAAAGAAGGTCGGCAGTTTGGCGGGTCGAATCCCGTGTGCCGCGTAGCAGAGTGAGCTCCTGTTACTCGTCCCAGCTTCTGCCAACTTAGCAGTTTGAAAGCACGTAAAAATGCAAGTAGAAAAATAGGGACCACTACGGTGGGAAGGTAACAGCGTTCCGTGCACCTTTGGTGTCTAGTCATGCCGGCCACATGACCATGGAGACGTCCTCGGACAAGCGCTGGCTCTTCGGCTTTGAAACGGAGATGAGCACCAGCCCCTAGAGTCGGAAACGACTATCATGCATGTGCGGGGGAACCTTTAAAGCATTAGCAATAGTTAACATAGTTATTACCACAGGGCTCTTCAAACTTGGCCCTTTTATGACTTGTGACCTTCAACTCCCAGAATTCCTCAGCCAGACACGCAGGCTGAGGAACTCTGCGAGTTGAAGTCCACAAGTCATAAAAGGGCCAAGTTTGAAGACTGCTGTATTACCATGTCAAGTTAGTTTCTATAACAAATGGGGTAGATTTTTAATGGTCAAGGGGAACAATGTTTTTAGGAAGGCCATTATATAATCAGAATACCAAAAGGGAAGAGTGGGGCAAGAATTTTTCATTTTTTTCTTCTGGATATTTTCCCCATAAAACCATAGATGTATGGGTTGGAAAGGAACTTGTAGATCCTTTAGCTGAACTTTTGTCCAAGAGAGGAATCATTACTATAGCATCCTTGACAGATGGAGAACCAGTTTTTGTTCACACATCTCTGGTGAACTCTTTTCTGGTGCCATGTTTTCCACTTTTGAGTAGCTCCTACAATTGGAAAATTGTTCTTGATATCTAACCAATATCTACTCTACTTCCTTATAATTCAAATCCATTCTTTATTGTCCTATTTTCTGGAACAACTCTGCATAATTCTGCTCCATCTTTTACAAAATAACCCTTTGAGTACTTGAAAACATCTGTCATACCTACCTGTAGTATTCTCATCTCCAGTCTAAACATACCCAACATCTTCATCCTTTCCTCATAAACTTTCTTTCTAGGCCACTTATCATCTTGCCTGCTCTCCTACTGAGATATTTCTCTGGGCATGCTATCAATGCCCATTCTAAAATAATTTGCATCCATATTCTTTTTGTATGTAATACTACAATCTGTTATTCATCCTTTTGATTTTTACTATTCAAATGTTGCACATTCCATTTCTTCCTGTTATTCCACCTTCTTAAGATTCTCCTGAAACTGTACACTGTCCTTTAATGTATTTACAAGCTCATTGTTAAAAGAACATCTTACCCATCATCCAATTTATATATAAATATGGGTCTAGAGGGGAACCATGCAGTATGTCACTCAACTCTTATTTCCAAATACATGAGAAGACATTACTGTACAGGTGTGTAGGCACAATTATTCAAGTAATTTTACATTGTTCGAATGACAACATAGTCCAGAGTACATTTTATCATCTTCTCTACCAAAATACTTTCCTGATGTCAAGATACACTATGAACACCACATTACTGTGGTCTCTAATCTGGTCACTCAATCAGAAAAAGAGATCACTTTGGTTTGGCATAATTTATGCTTGATAAATCCATGCTGACTCCTGTCAAACAATGCATTTGTTTTAGCATGCTCACAGAGTGACTGCATGATCATCTCTTACAGAATTTTGTCTGCTATCCATGTCAAGCTGGTTGCTAATTAACAGGATCCTCTCCCCCCCCATTTTTAAAGATAGGAAAGCTCACAGAAAGAGGCTCTGAGATGACATTCTCAAGCTTCATCACAACTCTCAGGTATGACTGGCATGGTTCTGGAGACTTATGCTTATTCGTGGTGGCCAGGTGCTTCCTAACTATCTCTTTACTTACGCTGAATTGCTATTGTCTGCTTTGTTAATTGTTTCACTCAGATCTTTTTGAAAAGTTCTCCTTTGGGCAAAAGTCAAAAGGCTGTGTTTTCCTTGCAACCTAAATTTCTTTTCTGCTTTAGCCTTTCTAATTTTCTTTTTACAACTATCAGATTCTTGTTGAAATATCTCCTTGTCCCTGTCTACCACTTCTTATACAGGTAGCTTTTAGCACAGTCAAAATTAGCTATGCATTGTAATGGTTTCCTAAGGTGACCCCAGTTATCAGAATGATATATGATTGTACTTCCGGTATCTTATTTTTCAGAAGTTCCCAATCCTCCTGCACTCCATTTGATGTGAAGATTTCTATCAGATCAGTTAAGATCAGTATCTTTCTAAATTTGTTGAAATTGGTCCTTTTGAAATCTAATGCACATGTAGAACAATAGTCCAGGTTCTCCTGTAATACCTTGAACCCTAAAATGGTCACTTTCTTTAAAAGTTTCTTTTTCTTCTTCAGCCAGGTTGCCCCTATTAATTAGGATCAAATCTACTTCTTCTAGGCAAGCTAATTCCCTTGTCTTTTTCTTAACCCTCTGGAAAATATAACAGACAGCAAGATCAATGAAAACTTTTTTTTCATAGTCTTGGCTGAGTTGATTTTTTTCAACAGCTGCCCAGATGGTTGGTTTTCCATCCTTTATTAGATCTCTTCTCCCTAAGCAAACAGTTAAGACAACCAACAGCCTAGAGCCGATAGCCTGAGTTCAAGACCTGAGCATCGTGGGACTGGACGTCCATCTTCATCTAGCTCCGGCCCACCTAGCAGTTCAAAAGCATGCAGATGCGACTAGATAAATAAGTAGAACTTTAGTGGGGAGTAAACCGCACTCCATGATGTCATGCTGGCCACATGATTGTGGAAATGTCTTCAGACATCGCTGGCTCATGGCCTCAAAATGGAGATAAGCGCCGCCCCCTCTAGTCAGCAATGATTAGTGGAATAAAATTGGCAGGAACTCCTTTCTTTTCCTTCTCCCTAAATACTCTGTGATCTGGTCCAGGAGGACATTAACCAGGTTGTGAAGCATCTATGTTTTTATATTTCAGTAGAGAAAGCAAGCAGAGAGAGCTGGAATGAGACTGCCTTTGCTACGTCCCTATCCCTACACAGACTCTTGAGAATTGACATGGCCATATATAGTGCATTCCTAATTGGAATAACAATATCTGTAACATTGCCAAATGTCATTTTAAACTGGGTTGAAATATCAAGGAACTTTTGGACCAGGGAGGGAGGGAGGGAGGGAGGGAGGGAGGGAGAGAGAGAGAGAGAGAGAGAGAGAGAGAGAGAGACAGACAGACAGACAGACAGACAGACAGAGAGAGACACACACACACACAGAGAGAGAGTATATTTGAAAGTGACTACCCCAGCCCTGCCAAGAAGAAACTGGAGGAGGATCAATCCATTCCATATCTGTGGTTAAGGTAAGACCAGAGGTAAGGCAATGAGGAAGAGTACAGTGACAATGGTTATGAAACATTGTATAGCTAAATTATTGACTAAAACATAACAGTGTTTATCAATGTTGCTTGTACATTGTAGCATGGATAATGAAAATGTGGTATATTACAACAACTGTGAACTTTCTCAGACACCCACACATGCACACACTGCCCAGAAAGCTTGATTTTACGTTCCAAATGACATGTTGTGTGATAATTGCATTTGGCTTGGACCTCATAAATTAAAGTGTTTTGCATCATCCAGCACCATTTTCTTCAGCACCTGTTTAGCATATTTGGGGATCTGTCAGACTTTTCCCTCAAATATGTTCCACTGAACAGTTCAAAACCTAAGTATTTCAAAACATCATAAAAATTGCTCTCCTGCTATGAAAGCTTGAGCTGCACGTGAGCATGGAAAATGCTGGAATGGAATCTGTATTGTAACTGAAAGTCCCAAGCTATATTTTAAGGTTCATCTGGAGAATTTCCATCATTTAAGGCCCATACGTTCAGGACACCATTGTTATATGATTTTTCCTCTGCTGAGTTGCGACAACAGGCTGCATTCAATTACAATAATTGATACCTTCTTCCACCATAACGTAGCTGAAAGTAGCTTCATTTTTTCTACAGCCATGTCATTTTCTAACCTCAGGGGATACAAATTCTTCCTTATCTGTCATGTTTACAAAAATATGAGTCTTTTAACTGGAATGACAGATCCAAGGCACATTATACAAATGATAATATGGGAAGGGGACAAGCCAGTTTCAGTTAGATGGTTTTTTGTTTAATCCCATTTATATCCCGCCCTTCTCCGAAGACTCAGGGCGGCTTACAATCTAAAGCACAAATCAATGTGCTTAGCAATAGCCTTCATTCTATGTATATGCCTGCTTATTAGGGCTTTCGGGGGGGCCCAAGCGGCATTATTACAAAGTCAGCTTATTGCCCCCAACAATCTGGGTCCTCATTTTACCTACCTCAGAAGGATGGAAGGCTGAGTCAACCTTGAGCCTGGTGGGACTCGA
Organism: Vipera berus; assembly: GCF_964194415.1. Lineage (NCBI taxonomy): Eukaryota > Metazoa > Chordata > Lepidosauria > Squamata > Viperidae > Vipera > Vipera berus. Next base: position 283,988,653 of record NC_138202.1, read on the forward strand.
ACCTGCACTAATTGCAGGCAGCTGGTGTTACTTAAGGAGGCATTAGCCCACTGCTCCACCAAGGCTCCATGGTTGCATGTAATGGTTAAAGACTGTCTGCAGAAGAGTCAAGGGCTTTAGTCAGTACGGAGACACTGTCAGGGAATCAGAGCCACACCAGGCTAGGACTAGGAAACAAATGTTTTCATTCCTTTTTCCTGGAATTCAGAGTATATGAATTGTTAGACAAGGACTAGAAAACTGTAACAACAGAATAACAGAGTTGGAAGGGACCTTGGAGGTCTTCTAGTCCAACCCACTGCTGAAGCAGGAGACCCTATAACATTTCAGAAAAATGGCTGTGCAATTTCTTCTTAAAAACCTCCAGTGATGGAGCACCCACAACCTCTGGAGGCAAACCACTCCACTGTTTAATTGTTCTGTCAGAAAATGTATCCTTAGTTCTAGGTTGCTTTTCTCCTTGATTAGTTTCCATCCATTGCTTGTTCTTGTTCTTCCTTCAAGAACTTTGGAAAATAGGTTGACCCCACCTCTTCTTTGTGACAGCCCCTTAAATACTGGGACACTGTTAACACTGCTATTGGAACACTGCAACAGGGAGGTCTATAGGCTTGTAATGCTCTATAGTATTAGCACTGGCATTTTACTTCCTGAGTCATCCAATCCCTATCCCAAAAAGAAGGTATACAGCTCCCATTTCACATACTGAGTTGAAACTTACTTCAACATTTGGGATGGAATCATATCCTAAAACTTGCCTCAGGCAACAGTTAGTCCAGAACAGAAGTTAGAAGTCTGGAATGGAAGTAGGTTGGATTGGAGATAATTTCAGAACGTGTGGGAACTTGGATGGAAAAACAATTACCACTTTATCTTCCACTAACAGAAATTTGGCTTTTCATTCAAAAATGAATATAGGCAACAAAATAATTATGGCTTCTAGAGTCCAAAAATATTTGCTAACATAAAAATCACTGTCACTGTATTAAGAGTTTTATTAATATATGAATAAAGAGGCATCATTATTTATTATTTTTAATATTTATATGTCATGTTTGTTTTTTTATACCTCCAGACAGCATACATAATGCTCCTGTTTTCCATTTTCTCCAGACAGAAAACCATCGATGGGACTGAATGAAGAACTAAAGCTGGGACTTTCACACTGTAAATTTCATCCAAGATCACTTATGTTGGGGCTCTGATACATTGTCCAGAACTAAGTCCAACTTAACATTCATGTTTTTTGAATTGGGAGGGCAATTTATTTATTAATCAAATAATAAAAGACCTCCAAGGCCCATTCTATTCTATTCTATTCTATTCTATTCTATTCTATTCTATTCTATTCTATTCCATTCCATTCCATTCCATTCCATTCCATTCCATTCCATTCTATTCTATTCTATTCTATTCTATTCTGTTCTGTTCTGTTCTGTTCTATTCTATTCTATTCTATTCTATTCTATTCTATTCTATTCCATTCCATTCCATTCCATTCCGTTCCGTTCCATTCCGTTCCGTTCCGTTCTGTTCTGTTCTGTTCTGTTCTATTCTATTCCATTCTATTCCATTCCATTCCATTCCATTCCATTCCATTCCATTCCATTCCATTCCATTCCATTCCACTCCATTCAGCTGCCCATCTTTCCAAAAGCGAAAGCAGTAACTGAAATCTAATTGGTGAATTTTTTCCTTCAAGGGTTCCCAGTGAAAGTCAATCACCAGAGGCTCATCTCAGTCAAGTTGAACCTCCTGATATACTCTAGTCCACTGTGCGTTGGAGTTCTGTCCCTCACATCAGGGTTTTTTTCCTTTGTTTTTTTGCTTTAGAAGAAAAAGAATTAGGATTGTTTGTAGCTTCTTGTGCAAAATCCTATGAACTTCTCGGTAGCCTGTGAGGTAGCTATGCAATTGTGCAGTCTTGCATCTAGCGATGATTTAATGAGAAATTGTCTTTTTCAACCAATGAGATAAAAAGAAATCTCAAGATGCAAGTAGGAGCTGATTGAGAACGGGAGACAAAAAGGGAAAATAGGACAGGAAACAATCATGCAGAGAAAGGAGATTAAGAGGGGGGGGAAACCACCCTAAATAATCAATCTAACTGAATAAATGGCATATTTTTCCCCCCTGTTTGAAGACAACTGATCATATGTGCACAGCATTCAGTATCCGTGACAGGAACCCCACGTACCATATGTCCCAGGTTGCAGATGGTTTGGCTCATTTGTTTTTCACTTTTGCAAAATCTATTCTTTTCGGTTTCCCCCTCACCTTAGTGAAGGAAGCAAGCCATATGCAAACAGAACTATTCTGGTGCTGTGTCTGTGACTTATCTTACTGGATGATGTGCAAGCTGCGTTCCCTACCTTTTGAACCTCCACAGCAGGAATGCTGCTTTTCCTAGCATGGAACTGTCACTGAGCTTTTACTTATGGGAAACAAACATTATTACAAAGTCAGCTTATTGCCCCCAACAATCTGGGTCCTCATTTTACCTACCTCGGAAGGATGGAAGGCTGAGTCAACCTTGAGCCTGGTGGGACGCGAACCTGCACTAATTGCAGGCAGCTGGTGTTACTTAAGGAGGCATTAGCCCACTGCTCCACCAAGGCTCCATGGTTGCATGTAATGGTTAAAGACTGTCTGCAGAAGAGTCAAGGGCTTTAGTCAGTACGGAGACACTGTCAGGGAATCAGAGCCACACCAGGCTAGGACTAGGAAACAAATGTTTTCATTCCTTTTTCCTGGAATTCAGAGTATATGAATTGTTAGACAAGGACTAGAAAACTGTAACAACAGAATAACAGAGTTGGAAGGGACCTTAGTGAAGGAAGCAAGCCATATGCAAACAGAACTATTCTGGTGCTGTGTCTGTGTCTTATCTTACTGGATGATGTGCAAGCTGCGTTCCCTACCTTTTGAACCTCCACAGCAGGAATGCTGCTTTTCCTAGCATGGAACTGTCACTGAGCTTTTACTTATGGGAAACAAACCCTGCCAGCAGTTAATCTGGCATTGGGTTGAGAGGAACCTCAACCTTCAACAGATTTGCTAATTGCTTCACAATGAATTCTTCCTTGAAAGCATCCCATGGCAGGGAATGGCCGCACAACACTTGCCATTGTTTAACAAAGCATCGCATTCACGCACACCAGGAAAAGCACACAAATTCCTGCTGGTGGGGGGAGTGGGGAGATGCTGGAGATTATTTTTCTTGTTTGCTTTTCTGATTTATTTTTTATTTATTTATTTATTTTAGGAAGGGCTGCTTGTTACTTCACACTGGAAGCTCTAGCTCGCATCCTCTGCATTGAGCCCTTGGCTAACTCGGACTTTGCAATGAATGGATGACAGTACTGTACATGATCTGCAGATTCCCAGGCTTAAGGATAACAACATATCTAAGAACCTAAGGGCTGTGATTATAGTTTCAGGGGAAAAAACAATTCCACAGGTAGAGAATAGGTGATACCTGGCTCAACGGCGATAACTGTGAGAGGGATCTTGGAGTCTTAGTGGACAACTACCTAAATATGTGCTGCAGCTGCCAAACCCCCCCAAAAAAACTCTAATGCAGTCCTAGCCTATATCAACAGAAAGATAGCATCAAGATCATGTGCAGTGTTAATACCATTTTATAATGCTTTGGTAAGACCACACTTGAAATACTGCATCCAGTTTTGGTCACCATGATACATGATGAGACTCTAGAAAGATTGCAAACAAGCAACAAAGAAGATTACGCAACTGGAGGCTAAAAACATACAATGAACGGTTACAGAAACTGGGTATGTCTAGTCTAATGAAGAGAAGGTGACATGATAGCAGTATTATAACATTTCAGGGATTGTCACAGAGAAAGGGGGTTGACCTAGTCTCCCCCTGAAGGCAGAAAAAGAAGTAACGAATGGAAACTTATCAAAGAGATATCCAAACTAGAACGAAGGAGAAATTTCCTGAGAGTAGGAACAATTAGTCAGGGAAAGAGTTTTCTCCAGAAGTTGTGGGTGCTCCATCACTAGAGGCTTTTAAGAAGAGATTAGGCAGCCATTGGTCTGGAATGGTATAGGGTGCTTGAGCAGTAACTTGGACTAGAAGATTTCCAATTTTTTATAGAATGTACAAATAGAATGTGCAAACATTCTATTCTGTCCCCCACCCCACCCCCCATACAGAATGTGTGCTTGAATGGGGCTTGCACAGACTTGGCCAATCATCCAATGAAATGTCTGTGGTCCTCTGTGAGTTTAGTTGTTTTCTTACAGACATTTCATTACTAAACTAGGTAACATCATCAGTGCTAGTAGGGAGTGGGGTTTGCTCTCATTTTATATTCTACTGACTTGACCTGTCAGTGTTAGTGGGAGTGGTCTTGGTGATTCCTTGATTGGGTTATTGTTTGCTGTTAGCCCATTTGTTTGACTTGGTTGTTCCCTAATTGGGGCACTGTCTGCCTCTTGATTGTTGGTCTAATCCCAATACCAAAAAACCCAAAACACCTCATTACTTACAATCAGCACCCAGATAAGCACCACAATTCCCAAAAACACTGACAGGACCCCACACTTCAATTCTGAGGTACAAATAATTCTCTTCTATTGGAATCAAATGTTTTTCTAAGGGTCTACTACTACAACACTCTTTTGGGAGTGCTGAAGCACTTCCAGATTGAAAGGCTTGAACAGTGACATCACCATTGCCCAGAGATGTCCAATGGGGGGGGGGCTCCTTTCACATCCCAGTTAAGTTGCCCGCCAAAATAATACCCATTTATCTACTTGCAGTCACTTGCTTTTGAACTTCTGGGTTAGCAGGAGCTGGAGCATGTGACGGAAGCTCACCCTGTCCTGCAGTGGCAACTGAGTCTCGAATGCGAGCCTGCGGATCGTCAGGCCAGCATCCTAACCTCATGAGCCACTGAGGTTCTAAGGTCCAAAGGGCTAACAATCTATCAAACTAATGACCAGCAGATGGCAGCAAAAAGTTCATCTCCCTTGCTTGCCACATAGTAGCCGCCCTCATACGAGCTATCTAGATATCACCACTGTAATGAGAATTTGATGTGTGTATGAGAGTTGTGTCAAGCCTCATACAGCTGGGCAAGATCAAGGCAGCAAGCATTACATGGGCTTCACTAAGATGTCTTAACACTAATCTAAGGACAAAATCAGAAAAGAGAGGCAGGAGCTCCCAGTGGCTTAATGATCAGAGAAAGAAACCTAGGAAGGACTAACCCTAATGGATCAATCAGCTAAAAGTTGATTGTCAGGGAGATGGGCAGCATATAAATTTAATAAACAAAGAAATAAATAAAAGTGGAAGTGGGAGGTTTGCACCTTCAGACCTGCAAAATTCTGTTGATGTAGCCTTAGAATGAAGTAGACTTAATTCATCATGTGTTTCCTGTCCGGTTTACTGAGAGAGCTGACTCCATTCTGAACACATGCAGAAATCCCCTCAAATGCAACAATACAGCACTACTGAAATGTCTATTTTGTATTTTACAGCAGAAATGGTGTGTTGACAGTGGCCATCTGTTTGTTACTTAGGATTGGACGGTCTCTCTGCCAAAGCAACTGTTTTAGGATAATCAGGTGATCTACTTAGGTGGGGAAAAACTGGCCACAGAATTGGAATTCTGGTCTCTCTTGCAGCTAGAATAGCAAGGTTGAAGAGACACAGAGCCTAGTGATCAGATGGAGGGAGGTGGTCCCATAACAGACCTGCCGGACCCATTGAAGTTGAACCAATTGCCAATCCCACATTATCATTTCAATCCTTCTATCCATCTGCATGGAACATTTTGTCTTGGGATTACATGGAAAATACCATTTCCACACCAAACTACCTAAATTCAAATCTTCAAGGTGCCTTGGCAATGATATAGAGGTGACGCCATGAGGACATGTCCTCAGCAGATGGTAACTTGCTGTCAAGGCCCACGAAGCTAGCAAGACCAAAGAACCAAAAAGAGCACCAATTTTCATGCTAGTCTGCAGTAAATACAGAATCTTGAAAACTGTAATAGCAATTTCTCAGCCTTAATTATAGTGAGATAATTAAGGAGAAGTTGCTTTGAACTTTTTTCTTCTTTCCTAAGTTTCACCCACCTGGTCTGATCTCTCATTTCTGTGATAAACATTCAAGTGACTCACTCCAGGCTTTCCCAGAATCTCTCACAATGGCACATCTCCATGCTGGGAGGGTGTGTGGATTCATTCTCAAATGGTGTCAGGGACAAATAGTCACTCTGTGGCTCTGAAACAATGGCTGAGTGATACATACCAAACCACACACTGCATTTTGAATCAGTTGGTACTGGGGCATAAACACAGCTCAACTTGGGGGAACTATGGAAAGATCCACAGACACAGCAAAACAAAAGTTAGAACTATTTTTTGAGTCACTCTGAGTTAGATCTGCTGCCAGATGTATGGCGTGTTAGCCCGTTCTCTTCTGCATCTGAAAGCTAGACCTCATCAGTGCTTATGGTGACTAAAATATCATCGCCAGTAGCTGTTTTCAAGAAAGCCAATGGCTTACTGATCAGTCAGATATTTGGTATGCACAAATCATTGTCATGGAATCATAGTCACAGAGAAGAAAGTTGATTTGTGGCATTAGCAAGACCTTTGGATGGCTTAGAATACCTCTTTTCTTGGAAATTTTATGGTAATGCCTCATCCAACTTCTGCATTACAGAAGCTTGTGTAAGGGTGCTGTTGAGCCAAAAATGCTTTCCAGAGCTTCCACAACACAGAAAGTAGCCAGAGCTTTGTTTTTAAAATTTGTCTGGCACTTACTAGATTTGTCTGTGTGCTTTTTAAAAAGCAAAAGCATCTTAGGCCAGTTCCTATCTTGCCTATCCTCTGGAAGCATAAAGCAATCTGGTCTTTAGCAGTAACTGCCTTATCTTTGCTTCTTCTTGTGAGATGTGCTAATATGATAAACAAATACATAGACAAAAACCATGGTTTATGTCAAGCCTACATGTCTTGATGGGGCTTTGGTTCCCTTCTGTTTTATGGAGCATCTAAAGTAGAAACAGTGAACATGAGAAACATCAGTCTGTCTTAAGCCATCAGTTATTGCAATCTAGTCTATTGTGTTCTATTACACAAATAACCTATGGATCTTAACTTAATTGAAAATCATTTTGCAAGCAGGGCAAACCCTCCTTGACACACAGTTGGTCTGCTTATCATTTCAAGGACAATTTCAAGGACATGGAGGGGCTATCTCAAGGCCATTCTTCAGCTAAGGCAGGCTGAATCTGGGTCACATTGACATGGCAGAAAACACATCTTCTTCATTAGAAAATCAAATAAACCCTCTTTTGTGAGAATGTTCCACACTGCATGCAGAAGGAGACAGAGGAATGTGAGTGCCCTGCAGGGCTCAATTGGGCCTACTAATTTTTTTAAAAAAATGAGGATGCTACATGTTACGCCCACTTCTAAAAGTATTGATCTTTCAGGGGCATTAGGAATAACAGAGAAAGCTGAGAACTGGACAATCAGTTGTAAAAGGTGCTATGAAATTAATATTATAAAAGGAAATAGAAGGGAGGAAAACAGACTTTAAAAAATAAGCAGCTTGTTGCAAGGAAATAAATTACGGTTGTCAGATTTGATTAGATTTTTCATTTCAGTTTATTTATTTGCTTCTGTCATGTACCATTCCTGGAAGTTAACTTTCTGGCTCATAGGGGGAAAAAAATCAACATAATTTTTGGATGATTCTGATAATCCACCTCATCCTATTTGGTATGTACTATAATCTCAACAAATATTTCTCAAAGTTTTAGAGCAATATCCTGTGCAATATATCAAAGCTCTTAGGCTTCCCTTGTGTGGAGTTGGAAATGACCCCATATTGTTCTTTCCATTGACACTAGAAGGGATCGTTGAGTTTCTTTCCTGTGTTTCTACCCCCCAAAAAAATATTAATTGGATGTAAATATTTTCTTCTTCTTAGACTAGATTTTACCTAACGCATCACAGAATAGGATGGGTTTTGTTTGTAATACTTGTTCCCACAAGACATCTGTTGAAGCACACACCACATACAAGGAAAATGAAAACACTCACATGAAAAATGATAAATCGTTATATCCTTTCTTATAAACGAGCTGTATGCTGAGACAGCAGTAGACCATTTCTGTCTACTTCATCCAATGGGCACATTCATCTTTTTTTTTTGCCTGTTCTTTACATGAAGACCTCTAAATTGGAGATTTGAGAGACTGTCTTCAGTGCAGTTTGTTGCAGCCCCTTCCTTTTATCTTTAAAACAAGACTGAAGACATAAAGCAAGTTAATTAATCACATTCATTGTGGATTTGCCTTCCTGCCTCTTTCCTTTTAGGGTATTTGTTTAGATTAGGGTAGCTACCTTGAAGCCACCTATAATGGTCATGTGGGAATGACCTTGGGAGACAGGAGGAAGAATTGTAGACCATAGACCTATCGTGGAAAAGGTATCTCAGTCCACAAAAGGAGTGTGTGGTGGGGAGGGGGAGCAATGTTTCAGAAGGGACCATCCTTAGTTTTCCAGAGAATATGTGGAAAGGACTGAAGAAATACTGAAAAGAAAGATTGTTAGACCTTCAAGGTAATCCAGACAAAAAGCCCAACCATAAGTACTAACTCTGTATTTATTGATAGGTTATATTAACAGAGTCTTGCACGTCTGAAAGCGTGTCTTCCCTCCTTTCCACTTATTCTCAGGAAAACTCAGGAGGGTCTCTTACACTGCCTTTTCTTGCCTTCTGTGGATTGAGATACCTTTTATATCACAGTTATCCAGTCTGCAGCTTTTCCTCCTATGTCCCGTGATCATTCCCACATACAGTATCATTGCTCTACCTGAAACAATAGGAACTACGTTACAGCTAACTTTTCATGGTGTCATAAAATGAGATGCTATGAAGAGACCAAAGGACAAGAATAAGTGGCCAGATCTAACAAACCTCTCCTTTTTTTCTTCCTTTAATTTTTTTATGAGTTTATCAAAAGGTAAAATACAAAAGAAAAACGAAAATAATGGGAAAGTAAGGGAGGGAGGGAAAGGAAGAAGAAAAAGCATAGGGTAAAAAGGGATAAAGAAAGCATTGAAAGAAAAATCTCCATCAGGGTCCAGTCCAAGTCTCCAACAAAATGGAGACTGCTTTAGAAAGAAGGTTGTAGTTTATTGAAGAGCAGAACCACAAGACAGAAATGTGGCTCTGGGAAAGCTGAGCACATGTAGCTGGGAGTGGTGGGTTTTTATACCTTCTTGGGCTTTTGAGTTGGAGTTGTTTCCTGTTCTTGTGGCTTGAACTTTGACCTGAGCTTTTGAGTGTATCCTTTTCGGTATTGGTGGGTTAATCCTATTATGTCCTAAAGGTCATGTCTTTAGCTTTTGGGTGAGGTGTGTAGATTTTAGGGGTCTTTGTCTTCCTAATCTCATCAACTTCTAGCTTCCTGGCTCCAACCTTTCTGAATAGGATTATCAAATCTGCCTTTCTACAGACCTGGCCTCTGCCTGGGGGAGAGGGGATGGGGCTGATATCTGGGGGCTGATTTCTGTCTTTTAAGATTTTCTTTCTCCATTACTGTATTCCTTTGGGAAACATAATATTCTGCTTTTTCAATATCCCCCAAAATATTTCTTTCTTGGGGGGGGCGGGCTGCTGTCCTCCTACAAAAGAAAAGGATTGACTTCTGACTCTTGTTAGTGCAGTAGAATAAGATAATATATAGCCTCAACGCTTTTCTTTTACACAGGGCTTTTTTTCTCATAGAACGCTCAGAACGGAGTTCCGGCACCTTTTTGGGATGGAACCTTGTAGGGTAAGCAAGGCAGGTTGTATAACATGTGTGCGTTCCGGCACCTTTTTCTTTTACAAAAAAGCACTGCTTTTACATATAGCAAAAGTATATTTACTAGCTATCTGATCAGCAAAACCCAAAATTTCAAAAATTTTTCCACCTGAAGCACAAAGTCTAGAAGCGGTTTCTAACAAACCTCTCCTTGAAGAGGAAGAGAAGATTCTTCTGAGAGACAATTGGGAAAGCATTCCCTCAGTATCCTTTCTCCTCTTTTGTCCCACTTTGGATCTGATTGGCTGATGAGAGCTGAACTTTAAAGTTAGAAGTATACTTTTGAAGCACATTCCTTTCTCTTTCTTTTCCCTGTCAGTTCTTTTAGCAAACCTAATAACTCAAGGTGAGCATACAATAGTTTTCCAGGTGAAATAATATGCAGCTTGGATTCAGACTTTTCAACATATGTGTGGCCAACTTGCATTGCTCTGGTGAGAGCTGCAGTGAGTTTGGGGGTGAACAATGCAAAATAAGCAGGCATATACATAGAATGAAGGCTACTTACTACTAAGCTTGTAAGCCGCCCTGAGTCTTCGGAGAAGGGCGGGATATAAATGGAATTAAAATAAATAAATAAAAATAAAGTGGGCAGCACTAGATCTCACATGTAATGAAAGGTAGGATTGAGTGATGACGTTTTTTTAATTGAATTGTATTAACCATGGCAATATATTTCTTAATTCAAAATATCTTTCTTAACTCAAAATAGTAAAACCAAGATTCTGCAAGACAGCTGGGTCACAGAAGGATTTCGGAGAAACCACAAGGAAAATGGTAGGATGCTATTTTCCACAACCATTGAAACCAGGACCAGAAATAAATGTGTATAAGTTAAACCAATTTTTCCATGGAGATTCTCAATCATCCAGGTCATGGTTATCCCAAAGGTGTCTTTTCCAAAATGCAACTGGGGTTTTTTGGCTTTTTTTTTTCTTCTTTGAAAACATTTCGCTTTGCATCCAAGGAGCTTCTTCTGAAGATCTGAGGGAACTGAAGTGAAATGATTTTCAAAGAAAAAAAAAGGGAAACTCCAGTTCCTTTTAGAAAAGGTCCACTTGCCTTTGGGACAAGTTAAACCAATGTAGATTTCATTTAAATATTTTTTATTTTTTTTATTTTAATTCCATTTATATGCCGCCCTTCTCCGAAGACTCAGGGCGGCTTACAAGCTTAGCAGTAGCCTTCATTCTACGTATATGCCTGCTTATTAGGGCTTTCACACACACACACCCAAGCGGCATTTTTACAAAGTCAGCTTAATTGCCCCAAACAATCTGGGTCCTCATTTTACCTACCTCGGAAGGATGGAAGGCTGAGTCAACCTTGAGCCTGGTGGGACTCGAACCTGCACTAATTGCAGGCAGCTGGTGTTACTTAAGGAGGCATTAGCCCACTGCTCCACCAAGGCTCTAAATGTAAGGGAAAACATACTGTGGAACAGTCTATTTTTAGAAGTTGTGGGTTCACCATTGGAGAATTTTAAGGAAAGTGTGAACAGCCATCTCTTGATGGTTTGATTGGTTTTCCTGGACCAGATTGTCTTTGTGATCCCTTCCAACTTTATAATTCTGTGATCCATGCATGTAGTCCTAGAGTTATAATCTGACCCCTTCAAAAGAATCTGTACTGGCATCCCATTGTAATCTACCTGATGATAAACCTAAAATGTTCAAAATGTTATTGAGAAGCAAGAAGGAAACTAGGTGAATTGGGTGGAGGGACTGATCAAGTCATCCCCTTCTCTTTAGCACTCTGAAGGCTTTGAATTTGAGTGGGTGGATGCTAAAGCTACTTGGGAAGTAGCCTTTGTGTCAATGAAAAAAAAATGGCAACAACCAGGAGTGTCTTCTATATATAGAAGTGCACTCTGAAGGCTTTGAATTTGAGTGGGTGTAAAAAAAATAAATACTGAATTTCCTAATTGTTATAATCTGTCATGGAGTTCAAAAGTGCTTTCTTATCTACTTAGCATTTGTTTAATTAGTAATGATTTTTATTTGACGGGTAAAATCCACATGTTTGAAGGAAAAATGTGAACAGTTTTGTATAGATCATAGCTAAATAATCATGGAGGGCATGTTGTACCATATTTTGTAACTACTGTACTCCCTCTTTGATTTTAACTGTTCATTTCCTGTGGGTGGAAAATTAGTTGCAATAAAAATTCTTCAACCAAAAGCTAGCTGAAATACCATTTAAGGTAATCAGTGAAATGAAAATGTGGAAACGAGTGATCCTGACATAAATTACTTTTGACTCGCTAAGAGAAAATAATCAAGAGCCAAAATAGACAATTGGTTTTTCATTTTCTTTAATACGGTGGATTTCAGAGAAAATGTTTTTTTTTTTTAAAAAAACCACATTTTCCCACTCAGACATTTATTGCTTTGCATTCTTACATTTGAAAAAAAAAAAGTGGGCAGCTTCTCTCATTTTCATTCCCATCCTTCTTTTCCATTCTTTTTAGTTTACAACACCAGATACTCTTTTCACCAATTTAGGATCCAGGTAAATGTCTACAGAGGGACGTGGTGGCTCAGTGGGTTAGGACGCTGAGCTTGTCGATCAGAAGGTCGGCAGTTTGGTGGGTCGAATCCCAAGTGCCGCATAACAGAGTGAGCGCCTGTTACTCGTCCCAGCTTCTGCCAACCTAGCAGTTCGAAAGCACGTAAAAATGCAAGTAGAAAAATAGGGACCACTACGGTGGGAAGGTAACAGCGCTCCGTGCACCTTTGGCGTCCAGTCATGCCGGCCACATGACCACGGAGACATCCTCGGACAAGCACTGGCTCTTCGGCTTTGAAACAGAGATGAGCACCGGCCCCTAGAGTTGGAAACGACTAGCACGCATGTGCGGGGGAACCTTTACCTTTTAAAATGTCTACAAAGATTCTGAGTCATCCAGGATATGGTTGTCCCAAAGGTGCTTTTTCAAAAGACAGCTGGGCTTTGTTTTTCCTTGAAGACTGAGTTTTGAGTCAGAACTGAAGAAGCTTCTTGGATGAGATGCAAAACATCTTCAAGGAAAATGTCAGCACTGAAGAAGCTTTTGGGATGAGAAGTGAAACATCTTCAAGGAAAAACAAAGTCCAGTTTTCTTTTGAAAAAGTACCTTTGGAAGATCCAGGTAAACATTCTGGATTTTCTCCCCAGCTCAGAAAATATCTGAACTTTGTGAATATTGTGCTTGGAAAAGTCTCTTGGGTGTGAACACTTCAAGCAGGTTAAAAAATATCTCTCTAGGACTCACAAGAGAGAAGAAAAACTGCTATTATTATCTTAAACATAAAATGTCACGATAAATGGTTTCCTCTTCTTCAGCAAATTGCAGGCAAGAGCATACAGAATTGTAACTTCTTCCAACATTAGTACCAGCTGTGGGAAGGAGAAGCTGCCAACTTTGCCTTTGAGCACTTATATCCTGAATAGAAGCCTTACTCTCTAAAAAAAAAGAGGGTGGAAAATTCCTACATCTTGGAAACTGACAAGAGCATGTCTGTCTTTTTATTAATCTCTTTCTGCTTAGTGGCCTAGTAAGAATTAGTCCACAATCTCTCAGGCTTAAAATGAAACCTTCAGCCTCAAAGAAGGGATCTACCCAAGGGAGAGAGGGTATTGGCACACACCTGGAGAAAAAGCATGTAATCACTAGCGATGCAAATCCTTTGAAAGAGTGCACGCAGGTAGGAACTCCCATTGTTCAAGTGGCCTATTTCTTTAATTGGGGGAGAATGTGAGTCTCTAGGTCAGTGTGTCTCAACCTCAACCTCAACAATTTCAAGATGTATTGAATCCCAGTACGCCCCAGCCAGCATGCTGGAGTCTACCTATACTAAGCTAACACAGGGCAGAATACAGTGCTGGGTGCAACTCAGACAGATGTTTGTCATAATAACAGTAATTATGCATGTCATATTTAAAGAATTGTATGGGGAGTTGAGACAAAGCTAAGTCTCTAATTTTTCTCTACCATCCTTTTTTATTCTTGTCATTTTGTTTTCCTCCTAGATTGATCACCTTTTGGTCTAACCTTTTACTCATTTCTAGGCCCTGTATTTGGCATAGATGAGGTAAGGCATCTTCAAAGGTTGCCCATAATCTCCCCCCCCCTTTTTTATTGTAACTTTCCACTGTATTTGGAGACTTCTCAGTCTTGGGTGAAATGTCTCTCTTAGTAAGGCACCTGATGAAAAGGAATATAATTTCTTCCTGGTTTTGATTCCTCCCCATTTTTTCTGAGTGTTATTGCTCATAAAAATTGTTATTCTGTTTTGCCAAACAGAATCTCTGTCTTATGGCAGGAAGAATATCACCTACATTCTCATCTCAGTCGGAAGGTGTTGTTGTTGTTGTTAGTTGCAAAGTCATGTCCGACCCATCGCAACCCCATGGACAACATTCCTTCAGGCCTTCCTGTCCTCTAGCATCTTCTGGAGTCCATTTAGGCTCACACCTACTGCTTCAGTGACTCCATCCAGCCACCTCATTCTCTGTCGTCCCCTTCTTCTATTGCCCTCAACCTTTCCCAGCATTAGGCTCTTCTCCAGTGAGTCCTTCCTTCTCATTAGGTGGCCAAAGTATTTGACTTTTAGGTTTAGGATCTGGCCTTCTAAAGAGCAGTCAGGGTTGACCTCCTCTAGGACTGACCGGTTTGATCGCCTTGCAGTCCAAGGGACTTGCAGGAGTCTTCTCCAGCACCATAGTTCAAAGGCTTCAATTCTTCTTCAATTGAAGCCTTTGAAGTCGGAAAGTGATGGGGGCCAAATGCTGAACTACAATTTTTTTTTAAAAAAAAAACAACAACCCTCCTTCTGCCTCTCTCCCTTTCTCTCTCCCTCTCCCCTTTTTAAAGATATTTTTCCCAAGAAAGTTGCTGTATTCCATCATGTGAGTTACATTATATATATAAATGTGCTTTCCAGGCCACTGCCTCCCAATTCAAGGGGAGCAAATTATTGGATATAAAAAGAATAACTAGAATATATTTAACGGGTAGAGGGACAGGGAGCAAGCAAAAAAAAAGCTGTATTCAGAATAGAAACTGAAGTCTCTAATCAACAAAAGAGGGAGAAAGGTTGAAATTCAATAATTCTTCAATAATTTTGAAGAATTTTTTTTTAAAAAAAAACTTTCTCTAGCTTTATAGTCCTTGCTTGACAATAGCTGTAGGATTCAGTCACTGCATCTGAGGTTATTATGCAACAACTACTAGATGACAACTGAGGGAAGAACAGAAGGTTGCCTTTCCTATTCTCCTTCCCCATGTTTTTCAGTTTTAACCTCTCTCTCTCTCTCTCTCTCCCTCCATCTGTCACTTTCTTTCCTATTTGTGTGTGTGTGTGTGTGTGTGTGTGTGAAATTATTTTCTTCTTCATGTTTTAACTATGTTAAGCTTATAGACACATACATACATACAAGCTTATGCCCTCTGGAATGAGGTTCCCCACCCACCCAAGATTCAAACAACCCCCCACCCTACTAGTGTTTTGAAGGGCCCTGAAGACCTGGCTCTTTGCCCAGGCTTTTGGCAAGCACACTTGAAGCCCCCTTTTCTTCTTTTTTCTTTGTTCCCTTCTGAGTTTCTTATCTCTGGCAACTTTGTTCCTCTGCATTTTGTGTTGTTTTCTTGTTTTTAAATGCTTTAAGAATTTTTAAACTGCCCAGAGTCAATGGAAGTTTGGGTGGCATATATGTTTAATAAATTAAATGCAATTATTTTAAGCTTTGTACTATAATGATTATTTCTATGTGTACTTCCTGCTTGAAAATGACAGGAAAGGGAAATGCAACATAGTATTTTAATAATAACAACAACAATAACAACAACAATAATAAGACCGGCACTGGTCCACAGCATGCCAGCAAGCAGGCTGCACAAACAAACAAAGCTCCGTCCACGGGAAGCAGGCAGTATTCAAAAACACACCCTGTCTGGTCTGCGGAAAAACCTTTCTCCATGGCACCGGTCCCTGGTGCCCAAAAAGTTGGGGACCTCTGTTCTAATCCAACCCCCTGCTCAGGCAGGAAACCCTATACCATTTCAGACAAATGGTTGTCCAGTCTTGTGGCTGAATTCACCCTGTGGTCCTTTATTGCCCACGCCTAAAATACTATCAGATTTTGGGAATGGAAAAGCATTCCTAATTTTTGGATTTATTTCTAAATGAGCGAATCAGCCAGCCAACATTAACTTTAATGAACAAATTGCGTAGCGTTGCACTTGGTAGTCCATCAGTGGTACTAAAAGTATCATAATGATGTACATATCATCTTATGGATGGCACCACCTGTGATGCTGTCTTAAAAAAAACAACACAAGATCAAGCCTTGATGGAAACCACCAGAACATCACAGGGATGATTAGACTGAGATTTTTAAAATCCACAAGCAAGACATTGGCAAACCATTTCTGTATTATTGCCAGGAAAGCAATAATAGCCACGTAGTTACTATCACAGAGCTAGAGAAGAGGGACCTTTTGCAGGAGTTGTAGGTAAGGAATGTGAAGGAGAGGCACAGGAGGGCTGACAGAGGCCTTGGATAGGTTGGCAGAGGCTGTGGGAGGGCCAGGAGGGGTCCTTTGGACCAATGTGCACTACAGAGGATGGGCAGGCAGATAGTACTATGGAGTACGAGTAGTGGGCTCCTTGAGAGGAAAAGTGGTAGAGTGACTTAGTGGGATGACTTGCAACTTTCCCTGCTGCCTTCCCCACAGACTTTGCTTGTAGGAAGCCAGCATGGAAGGTCTCAAATGGCCATCACACATTACGTAGATTGCTGCAACTTCATAATTGCAAGTTGAGCACCCAAGCACCAAGGATTGTGATCAGGTGACCACAATAATGCTGGGACTGCCAGCAGCCTAATGAATTTTCTGATATTGTCCTCTCAGGCATGTGTGTGTATGGCAGGGTATATATCAGGATGGCAGCTGCAACCACCCTTTCGAAACACCACCCAACTTTTATGTGTGTGTTGTAAAGGAATAGGGACGCGGTGGCTCAGTGGGTTAGGACACTGAGCTTGTCAATCAGAAATGCAAGTAGAAATGCAAGTAAAACTGCAAGTAGAAAAATAGAGACCACTACGGTGGGAACAGCATTCCATGAGCCTTTGGCGTCTAGTCATGCCGGCCACATGACCACGGAGACGTCCTCAGACAAGCGCTGGCTCTTCGGCTTTGAAACGGAGATGAGCACCGGCCCCTAGAGTCGGAAACGACTAGCACGCATGTGCGGGGGAACCTTTACCTTTACTGTAAAGGAATGACAATCTGACCTTGGGAACAGGAAAGGAATAAGTGAGCCTTTAAGCGGGGGAGCGGGGATTTGGAGAAAAAAATTACTCAATCCTGTGAAGAAGATACTTGTAAAAATGAAACTCAAAAGAATCCCACTTTGATTTTGTTTAGTATAAGAATAAGATGGGGCAGAGAGGAATTTGGACAGACTTTCAAGATTGTGTTATTCTATCATAGTACATACTGCAATAGAGAGTATTTCTGCATCCCTCTGTTACATTTGTCTCCTGGCTAGGCCTACTTTGAAGGTCTGACAGTTGTGTGGGAAAGGAGCAGGGCTTCTATTTCATGGTTGCAGACACCACCTTGTCTTTTTTGCCTCATGCTCTGTGGATGGCCCTAGCTGACATGCGTTCTTATATAGATAGTTGTTCATCACATAATTGTTCATATGACTGGGCTGTGAGAGATATTTATTATTACTGGGTTTCATCTATCAGAAATGTGAAAACTCTGCTTCAAATTTCCTAAGGAAGAAAACATTTATACCATTGCCAAATATATCTCCTATCTGCCAGCAAGCTAGGAAGAAACCTTTAATGAGAAGAATTTTAATGGGAAAATGTTTCTTCTTAAAGTTTCCATTTTCAAATGTCAGAAGACTCTGATGTTTCCATATATTTCTGAATTCAGCCCTAGTCAAACAATTGGCTCCCAACATTACCATTTAAGCACCAATTTAAGCACATCTGTTGGGGAAACTGGAGGAATCTTTATAGAAATCAGAATTTTATTCCGAAAAATGGACCTTTTAATTCCTTAGATTTTTATCACATCTGTAATGGTGATCAGCTAGATCAGGAATATTTTGGAGAGTCTAACCTATACAGATTCCATGTACCAGAGTCAAGAAATGACTTCTGGTGAACACTACAACATGCTGAAAACACTTTTCACGAGAAACAAATGTTTCTAAAATGTCTCTAAAATGTTCATTTAATTGCCTCTTTGGATAGTATGGAGGTATGACAACAAAAAACAATGCATATAAACACACATGCTGGCTGGGCCACTTAGGCTTGTGACAATGGGAATTTTGTAAAATTTAGGGTTACTTCCATTACTGGAGATTTCTTTTAATAGGCTCAGAAGATTAAAAGATCTTCTAAAATAGATCTGAGAGATACTTAGGTATGATGGGGAAAGAGCAGTGGTGGGATTCAGCCAGTTCGCACCAGTTCGGCAGAACCGGTAGCTAATTTTTTGTTGTCCAGGCCCTGAATGGACATCCAGAAGTGGCATCCACACAGAGAACCGGTTGTTCACATATTTGAATCCCACCACTGGGAAAGAGTAATGTTGGTGTTGTACAAATAGAACAGTGTGATATACATTTATTCTTATGTTTGTGATAACATCTGTTGGTTTGTGTTAAACAGTCTGTTTAAGATTCCGGACTGTCTTAAGTGCCTTGGCAGAAATATTGTGTACAGATGCATTAATAATAATAAAACAATGTCCAAAAGAGTGAGCTAGGCAGGAGCAAAGTTTATCTGAAATGTAAGTTTATAGCAGGGAGACACATTTTATATAGTAAATAGAAAACAATACTAAAAAATATTTATGAGCTGTCGTGTATTCAATGCTATAATATAAAAGAACAGGCTACTGGGGAGTCTAGCCTGAAGAAGGAAAATATTTTTATATACTCTTTTTAAAAAACAATTTGTTGTGAATGAAGTAGCCGAAGGACCACTCGGGATGACAGGTTACTGAACTAGGACTTTATTTAGAACAAGGCAAAAACAGAATAACTTGTCCGGCTTTTATAGCCGGCAGCTGTCAGTGAGATCCAATCAGGATCGTCTCTTTTGGCGCCACGTCTAGCCGAGCCAATCATCGCCGTCTTTCCTTGACAGTTCTTATTTCCGCATGGCTTGGTGTTTTGACAGCCGCGAGCTGTCAGTGGCTGCGCCTGCGCCCTGGCGGGGAACTTTGACAGCTGTCAAAGTTCCCGCATGTTCTCCTGTCAGATTTGTTTACCTCACAGAAATAAATGAAATAACGGTTTTTAACTTATTGTTAACGTTTTGTATACATATATATTACACCCCTTACCCCTCCCCTGGAGCGTTTCCTCCCCCTTGTTGGTTGTTGGAGCCGGCCCATTGGTAGTCTTTCAAATATGTGGGGGCTCTTCTGTTCCTGTTTGAACGCCTTGGTGGTGGTATGATGTTTGGCTCCGGTAGAGGTACGTCCTCTTGATCCTCCTCCCCTTGATTAGGTATAGGCAATATGTCTCCGGGGGGTGGGTTTTGATGGTCCTGTGGGTGAGGGTCTGGGTGGTGTTGTGGTTGTCTTGGTCTGAGCTGATCAACGTGCCGTCGTAGATTGCCTTCGGTAGGTGTGTGTATTAGGTAGGAAATGGGTCCTGTTTGTTGTAACACTGTCCCTTGGACCCATTTTTGTTTGGCTGTGTATGATCGTGCCCAAATCATTTGCCCCGGCTTAAATGTTCGAGGTGGGGGGGTGATCTGGCTCCGCGGTGTAAGTGTCGGGATGAAGTCTGTCGAGGCGCGTTATCAGTCTCCTTCCCCATCTTAGCTCCGCTGGTGTCTTGCCAGTTGTCGTGCAGGGAGTTGTATGTTGTGACATTAGGAACTGGCTGAGTCGACGGTGCCAGTTCCCCTTTACGAACTTTTTTAAGGCTTCTTTTGTGGAGCGCACCATAACTTCAGCCATCCCGTTCGTCGATGGGTGGAACGGCGCAGACGTGACTAGTCTAATACAGTTCTTCATAGCGAACATCTGAAATTCACGAGAGGTGAATTGAGGTCCGTTGTCTGAGACTATGATGTCTGGTAGGCCGTGGGTGGCGAATACTTTCCTAAGGGCTTGTATGGTGGCATTAGAAGTGGTTTTCCTAAGGGGAATTACCTCTAACCATTTTGAATAGCTGTCAACTATTATTAGGAAACTTTGCCCTTGGATTGGTCCTGCAAAATCTAAATGTATACGTGACCATGGGTTTTTTGTAGTTTCCCATTTATGAATTGGGGCTTGGGGTGGCTCGCCTCGTGTTGACTGACAGGTGTAGCACCCTCCCACATATTTTTCTATTTCTTTATCAATGCCAGGCCACCAGACATAGCTTCTGGCCAGAGGCTTCATTTTAACTATGCCAGGATGCCCTTCGTGTAAGGTGTCTAATGTTTGTGCTATATTTGTGTCAGGTATTACTACCCTGTTTCCCCACAAAAGGCATCCTAGGTGTGAAGATATTTCGTTTTTCCTGTTATAGTATGGCTGGAATTGAGGGTGTGGATTTTTTCCTGGCCATCCTGTGGTTGTCCATCTAAGGATTCTGCTGAGTATTTTGTCCTTAGCTGAATTTATAGCTATAATTTTAGCGGAGAGGGGGCAGTCAGGAAGTTGGGATATTGCTAGAATCTGCCCTGCCGGGGCTGGGTCAGGGTCCTTGCCTTGGATTGGTAGTCTGCTGAGGCAGTCTGCGTGTCCTAATTCTTTCCCTGGCTTATGTATTAATTTGTATGAGTATGCTGATAAGAAGGTGGACCAACGCAGTATTCTTGGTGACAGAATCTGCGGGGTTATCTTATCCCACGTGAAAATTCCTAGTAGGGGTTTGTGATCCGTGAATATGGTAAAGGGTCTCCCATAGAGATAGTCATGGAACTTTTTTACCCCTGCGACTATTGCTAGTGCTTCTCTATCGATTTGCGCGTAGTTTCTTTCAGCTTTTGACAGGGTGCGTGAATAAAAAGCTATGGGTCTTTGGGTGCCATCCTTGTAAAGATGACTTAATAGTGCCCCAATTCCATAGGGAGATGCATCGCAAGCGATGCATACCGGTGTGTCTTCTCTAAAGAGGGTGACTGTTGAACTGTTACAGATAATATTTTTTAATGACTGGAAGCTATTTTCATGTGTTTTGGTCCAGGACCATGCAATTCCCTTGTCTAGGAGCCTATGGAGAGGCTCTGCTATAGTGGCTTTGTGGGGAAGGAAAGCATGGTAGAAGTTTAATAACCCCAAAAAGGCTTGGAGCTCTTGTTTATTCTTTGGACTAGGGGCTGTCTGAATAGCCTTTAGTTTTTCTGTGGTGGGGTGGATGCCTTGGGCGTCTATTTTGTACCCTAGGAATTCTGTGGAAGTGACTCCGATGGAGCACTTTTCCCGTTTTAGTTTGAGACCGGCTTCTCTGAGTCGGCTCAGCACGGCTGACAGTCTGTCAGCTAAGTTTGCTTCGTCTTCTCCGGCGATGAGAACATCGTCGAAATAGGGGCAGACCCCGGGTATCCCTTTTAAGGTTTTTTCCATGATACCTTGAAAGATACCCGGGGCTGCCGATATGCCAAATTGGAGTCTTTTCACGTTAAAGGCACCGCGGTGGGTGACAATTGTTTGAGCTTCCACGGTGTCATTTGTGACAGGCAGTTGCAAGTACGCCTGCGTCAGATCAAGTTTTACGAAAATGGCGCCGGAGCGGATGGAAGCAAGGACGTCCCTCACTGCTGGCACCGGGTAAGCATGGGGGCTGAGGGCTAGGTTAAGGGTCGCTTTATAGTCTGCACATAATCTAATTTCCCCGTTAGGTTTAACTGGGGTGACTATTGGGGTCTCCCAACTTCCCCCTTCAGTAGGTTCCAGCACCCCTAGTCTTACGAGGCGTTCTAGCTCGTTCTCTATTTTTTCTTTGAGGGCAAATGGAACCCTCCTAGCTCTTATCTTTCTGGGCTGGATGGTTGGATTTAATTTTAAGGCGATGGGAGGGCCAGTGTATTTCCCTAGTGTGCCATCAAAGACGTCTGCATACTTGTTGCAGACGGCTTCGAGGCTAGAGGCTTCTACTGTGTTTACCCCAGTAATGGCGATGCCCAGAGGGCTGAACCAGTTCAGCCCGATTAGGTTGGTGCGGTTCCCTGGAGTCACTAGGACTTCCAGGGGTCCCTTGAATTTTTTGTATTCTACATTGACCTTAGCCTTCCCTTCTAGAGGAATGGGTTTTTTTTGGAAATCTGCTAGATGGACCTGGGTTTTTTTAAGGGGAATTTCCCTATTGCTTCGTTGGCAGATCTCCTGATACATTTTGAACGATATTAAGGAGACTGCTGACCCGGAGTCCACTTCCATGGGGCAGGTGACCCCCTGAATTTTTACCCTAATCCTTACTTTTGGACTTAAGCTATGCACCTTATCTATTGTTCCCACTAAGATTCCTGGCGCTCTTCCCTTGTTGGCCTGGGTGGTTGGCCTACCTGGGGGGTTGGCCTCCAGATCATGCACGTTGTCGCGGGGCCGGCTTCGGCACACTGGTTTGATATGGCCGTTTTTTCCGCAATTGTGGCATTTTGCGTTCCGGAACCGGCAGCTTCCCCTGGCATGGTTGCCCCCGCAGCTGGCGCAGGTGGCCCGTTGCTCGTGTCGTGGTGGCGGGGGGTTTCTGGCTCTTTGGCGATCTGACGTGTCGCTTCTCCGCTGTTGTCGACGCTCCATCCTGCGCTGAAGGGCTTCACTGTCTGTGAAGTCCACTGACTCGTCGCTGTCGCTGAGGGTTGCATTCTCGTGGTATACGGTTGCTGGACTTTCAGGTGTTGCGGTGGTCGGTTTTTTCTTGTTATATTCATAGGCCATTATCTCTCGGGTCAGCTCGGCTAGGCTCATGTCTGGTTTTGATGTCAGTTTTTTCTGGAGCCACTCGTCCCTTAAGCCTATCACCACTTGATCCCTGATGCGGTCTTCCAAGTCGGGGAAGCAGCATGCCTGACCCCGACGATGAAGTCGTTTGCGGGCTCGTCCGGTCGCTGCTTCTTCTGGGCGAATTGTACTCGCCAATACAGCTCCGAGTGGGCCGGCATATAATGTTTGTTGAGCTGGTCGACCAGGTCCGCGTAGGAGACTTCTGTGATGGGTACCGGGCTGAACAGCCCAACGGCAGCGTCGTATACCGGGGGCCCACTGATGTACAGGAGGGCGGCGGCCTTTGCTCTGTCGTCGGTGATTTTGCTGACGAGGAGGAACCCCTCGACTTGCCACAGGTGTGACTGCCATCTCTCCGGATGGCGGGTATCGAATTCTCTCACACGCCCGAAGTTGGCCATGTCGTCCAGTCCTGGTCTCGCTCCGTTCGGAAGTTAAAACTTCCAGTGACAGCTCTTGGCCGGGAATTCCCTTCCTCGGCCGTGACTTCAGCTCCGGAGCGATCCCATCCTCGTCGCCAGTGAAGTAGCCGAAGGACCACTCGGGACGACAGGTTACTGAACTAGGACTTTATTTAGAACAAGGCAAAAACAGAATAACTTGTCCGGCTTTTATAGCCGGCAGCTGTCAGTGAGATCCAATCAGGATCGTCTCTTTTGGCGCCGCGTCTAGCCGAGCCAATCATCGCCGTCTTTCCTTGACAGTTCTTATTTCCGCATGGCTTGGTGTTTTGACAGCCGCGAGCTGTCAGTGGCTGCGCCTGCGCCCTGGCGGGGAACTTTGACAGCTGTCAAAGTTCCCGCGTGTTCTCCTGTCAGATTTGTTTACCTCACAGAAATAAATGAAATAACGGTTTTTAACTTATTGTTAACGTTTTGTATACATATATATTACAGTGAATCATTTTGTACATTGCTTACCATGCTATCATTTTCATAATAAATGTGAAACATGACACCCAGAACACAGTTTCCCAGCAATGAGATTTGTTGTTGCAGCAAAAAGTGACAATGAAATCATTATACATATTATTGTCAGAATCCATTTATATCACATTTCATAAATGTATAGGTAGAACATTGTGCTTATTCTGGGGATTCTGCCATCTCTCCGAGGGGGGGGAAAGGACGGTTACTTAGATTGAAATAGGCGATCTTCAAACACCAGGGAAACGTTTGATCTGGGGGAGGGAGGGGGAGAGACAGATCTGGATCGCATCTTCATTTACAACTGAAAAAGGAAGAAGCAATAACAATAAAAACAAGGAGAGTTCCCTTCCCCACGGAAGGGCCTGACACCTAAGTAAATGATGGGAGCCTGACCAAATGGATGAGGGGAGAGGGTTGAAATGGAAATGCTTTAATATAGGATTGAAATGTAACTTTGTTAGATTCCGTCTTGTATTGCCACAATCGATTCCATCCTAGTAAACATTTTCCTTTTGGACTAAACTTGCATCCAAGAGTTCTTATTTCCTAAGATGTGGATTGAGGTGGGTCCTGACAATTATTTACTGTCATACTGAATATAGTTTAAAAGAAAGCAATAATAAACTTGCTCTGCTTCATTAATTCACATGGTTTAATACAGAGATTTTTTGTAAAGGCTGAACAACTGATCAGATTACCTTTTAAAAAACAATTCTGAAGGCTTATTGGACTCATTTTTTAAAAGATATAGTCACAGTGTTTTATAGCCCAACAGAATATCACCTAACGCTTGGGAACAATCGTATTATGCAACTATTGAGCATACATGGTGCACACAAACTCTTTCAGAGCAGCTACATTGCCTTGAAATAACTAACCGTGGATTGTTGGTGTAGGAAGCAGGTCTATGAAATATCAAATGCATTCATCTTAATAGGAGATTTGTTTTATGGGCTGCATTTTAGGCTTAATTGGAATCACCGGAACTTTCTTGATTGTGAAGAAACTTTCCTGGAAAGATTTTAAAGAAGCATGCAGTATATTTTCTATTTCACATACCTGTTATCTCCATTTTCATTAGCAGATCCTACTGATTCGTAGAAGTGTCATTTAAAAATTCCCAATAAATTGACAGAGGTGCACAACAGAATACACAAATGATATGAGCTTATTACATAACTGCTTTGAATAATAAGGTACTATTTTTAAAACCTGTGGATTTTCCTCACTGACTTGCTTACCATTTTGTGGGTCTGAGCAAAGCATTTAAAAGACATGCTTGACAAGCAAAATGCACTTCTATGAGGGGTTGAAGCAGAGAAACAAAAGGGACCTCAAGAAAGATGCTCAGCTGCTCTAATGGCTTTTCTTGGCTTTCTGAACATGTGAATGCACACTCAGCAAATAGAATTCATCAACAGTGGCCACCAGAGAGGCAAAAAGGTTGTCCATACATGTGGATAACCGGGGACAGCTTTCCAACCATTTGCAGAAAACCTCTGGGAACACAACTTATTTCATGCTTCAAGAAGAGCTGCTTCACTCATGCTAACACGCTTTGCAAAGTACCTCCTTTGGACAGCTTTACATAGCTTTTGTCAATGCTGCTAACACTGAATGTTATTGCTTGACAAGAGATGAAGAAGTAGCCATTTCATATGTTAAACTTGTGTATTGCTTTTAGAGATTGGATTAAGGTTGGGAGGGGGGAAGAGGAGGATTGTTCCTCAAGGCCATCTGAAATTAAAGAAGATAAGAGCTTGGCGGGTTTTCTAACAGAAGGGAAACTGATTCTTTAAATTAATTGGAGAATATGATTAATGACAAAATTAGAAAGGTGGAGAATTGTGTTTTAGTATATTGTGCAAGGGGGCGGAGATTTCAGATTCCAGCTTCCTTTGAGCAAGCATTTACCGTGTATTAGGCTAATAAAGGACTTTTAAGGTAAACAGTGCCTCAGAGTCACTTGAAAAGCCCATACGTCGGAAACTTGACAGCTTTTCTGTTTCAGTCACAGGGTTAAAATACTGCACAGATATACAAGAAATTATACAAATGTAATTTTAATTTGTCTAATTTGTCTAAGGATATTTATACATGTAGTATGGTCTGTATTACTCTTATCCTTCTCATATTTTCTACTGCCTTCTCCTATTGATATCTTATGATTCTATTACTTCGTTGTTTGTATGTACAGTGAGAGTTTATACACCAGTGAAAAATTCCTTGTGTGTCCAATCACACTTGGCCAATAAGGTATAAAGTATATAGAATCTTTCAGATGGTAGTTGCAGCTTCTGAACTGTTTCCAACTGTTTTAGCATCTCTAATCAACCTTCAGTTATCAGAGATCATGGATGAAGATAGCTAGATTCCCTTTCTCTAGAAACAGCTGTGGTCATGAAATTGAGTCTAGATTTTCCTAGCTACCATTTCTACTTGTTCTTCTGAGAAGAGTTGGATCCAAGCTCAACCTTAGAGAATAAACTCTGTTTGACCAGGAAAAAAAAGTGATTCCCATCAAGGACAGATGGGCACATTTCCCCCAAAATCAAGTGGGCCACCATATAGCATACACCTCAGTTCATATGAAATCAATTTCCTTTTGATAGCTATCATACAGGTTGTTGTTGTTGTTAGTTGCGAAGTCGTGTCCGACCCATCGCGACCCTATGGACAATGTTCCTCCAGGCCCTCCTGTCCTCCGCCATCCTCTGGAGTCCATTTAAGTTCACGCCTACTGCTTCAAAGACTCCATCCAGACACCTCATTCTCTGTCTTCCCCTTCTTCTATTGCCCTCAATCTTTCCCAGCATTAGGCTCTTCTCCAGTGAGTCCTTTCTTCTCATTAGGTGGCCAAAGTATTTGAGTTTTAGCTTCAGGATCTGGCCTTCTAAAGAGCAGTCAGGGTTGATCTCCTCTAGGACTGACCGGTTTGATCGCCTTGCAGTCCAAGGAACTCGCAGGAGTCTTCTCCAGCACCATAGTTCAAAGGCCTCAATTCTTCTTTGGCGCTCAGCCTTTCTTATGGTCCAACTTTCACTGCCATACATTGCAACTGGGAAGACCATAGCCTTGACTATACACACTTTTGTTGACAGGGTGATGTCTCTGCTTTTTAGTGTGCTGTCTAGATTTGCCATGGCTTTCCTCCCAAGGAGCAAACGTCTTTTAATTTCTTGACTACAGTCCCCATCTGCAGTGATCTTGGAGCCCAGGAAAATAAAATCTGTCACTACCTCCATTTCTTCCCCATCTATTTGCCAGGAATTGAGAGGGCCAGATGCCATGATCTTGGTTTTCTTAATGTTTAGTTTCAACCCAAGTTTTGCACTCTCCTTCTTCACCCGCAACAAGAGGCTCTTTAGTTCTTCTTCACTTTCTGCCATTAGAGTGGTATCATCTGCATATCTTAGGTTGTTGATGTTTCTTCCGGCAATCTTAATTCCAACTTTTGATTCATCTAGCCCTGCCTTTCTCATAATGTGCTCTGCATATAAGTTAAATAGGCAAGGCGACAGTATACAGCCTTGCCAGACTCCTTTCCCAATATTGAACCAATCAGTGGTTCCGTGTCCAGTTCTCACTGTTGCTTCTTGGCCCGCATATAGGTTTCTCAAGAGACAAATAAGATGGTCTGGTATGCCCATCTCTTTAAGGACTTGCCACAGTTTGTTATGATCCACACAATCAAAGGCTTTAGCATAGTCAATGAAGCAGAAGTAGATGTTTTTCTGGAACTCTCTAGCTTTCTCCATGATCCAGCGTATGTTAGCAATTTGATCTCTAGTTCCTCTACCTCTTCGAAATCCTGCCTGTACTTCTGGTAGTTCTCGATCCACATACTGCTGGAGTCTAGCTTGTAGAATTTTAAGCATAACTTTACTAGCATGAGAAATGAGTGCAATGGTGCGATAGTTTGAACATTCTTTGGCACTGCCTTTCTTTGGAATTGGAATGTAAACTGATCTTTTCCAATCCTGTGGCCACTGTTGAGTTTTCCAAATTTGCTGGCAAATTGAGTGTAGCACTTTTACTGCATCATCTTTTAAGATTTTGAATAGCTCAGCTGGAATACTGTCACCTCCACTAGCTTTGTTGTTGCTCAGCTTTTCTAAGGCCCACTTCACTTCACATTCTAGGATGTCTGGCTCGAGGTCAGTGACCACCTCATTGTGATTATCAGGGACGTTAAGCTCATTCTTGTATAGTTCTTCTGTGTAATTTTGCCACCTCTTCTTAATCTCTTCTGCCTCTGTTAGGTCCCTGACATTTTGGTCCTTTATCATGCCCATTTTTGCATGAAACGTTCCTTTCATCTCTCCAATTTTCTTGAAAAGATTTCTGGTCCTCCCTATTCTATTGTTTTCTTCTATTTCTTTGCATTGTTCATTTAAGAAGGCATTCTTATCTCTTCTAGCTATTCTTTGGAATTCTGCATTTAATTGGGCATATCTTTCTTTTTCTCCCTTGCCTTTCGCTTCTCTCCTTTCCTCAGCTATTTGCAAAGCTTCCTCAGACAGCCATTTTGCTTTCTTGCATTTCTTTTTCTTTGGGATGGTTTTGGTTGCTACCTGTTGTACAATGTCGCGAACCTCTGTCCATATTCTTCAGGCACTCTGTCTATCAGATCTAATTCCTTAAATCTATTTGTCACCTCTACTGTATATTCAACAGGGATATGATTTAATTCATACCTGAGTGGCCTAGTGCTTTTCCCTACTTTCTTCAGTTTAAGCCTAAACTTTGCAAGGAGAAGCTCATGGTCTGAGCCACAGTCAGCTCCTGGTCTTGTTTTTACTGACTGTATAGAGCTTCTCCATCTTTGGCTGCAGAGCATATAGTCAATCTGATTTCTGTGTTGACCGTCTGGTGATGTCCATGTGTAAAGCCGTCTCTTGGGTTGTTGGAAAAGAGTGTTTGCTATGACCATCGTATTCTCTTGACAAAATTCTATCAGCCTGTGCCCTGCTTCATTTTGTACTCCAAGGCCAAACTTGCCTGTTATTCCAGTTATCTTTTGGCTTCCTACTTTAGCATTCCAATCTCCCATGATGATAAGGACATCATTTCTGGGTGTTAGTTCTATAAGGTGCTGTAGGGCTTCATAGAACCGGTCAATTTCATCCTCTTCAGCACCGGTGGTTGGGGCATAGACTTGTACTACTGTGATATTGAATGGTTTGCCTTGGATTCGAACTGAGATCATTCTGTCATTTTGAGGATTGTATCCCAGTATTGCTTTTCCTACTCTTTTATTGACTATGAAGGCTACTCCATTTCTTCTGAGGGATTCTTGCCCGCAGTAGTATACCTGATGGTCATCTGAATTAAATTCACCCATTCCTGTCCATTTTAGTTCACTGATACCTAAGATGTCAATGTTTAGTCTTGTCATCTCTTGTTTGACCACGTCCAGCTTTCCTTGATTCATGGATCTTACATTCCAGGTTCCTATGGAGAAAAAATCTTTACAGCATCGGACTTTCCTTTCACCACCAGACACATCCACAGCTGAGCGTCCTTTCGGCTTTGGCCCAGTCGCTTCATTCTTTCTGGCGCTACTAGTACTAGCCCTCTGCTCTTCCCCAGTAGCATATTGGACGCCTTCCGACCTGAGGGGCTCATCTTCCAGCGTCATATCGTTTTGCCTTTTGGTACTGTCCATAGGGTTTTCATGGCAAAGATACTGGAGTGGTTTGCCATTTCCTTCTCCAGTGGATCACGTTTTGTCAGAACTCTCTGCTATGACCTGTCCGTCTTGGGTGGCCCTGCACGGCATAGCTCATAGCTTCATTGAATTACGCAAGCCCCTTCGCCACGACAAGGCAGTAATCCATGAAGGGAACTTCATTTCCTTCGCCACGACAAGGCAGTAATCCATGAAGGGACTTCATTTCCTTCATACAGGAAATGAAGTCAAATGTATGCCTGATAGCCCATGAGGCATATTTCTTGGTATTTGATGAAGATCTTTTAAATATATTCATATCAGAAGAAAGACTAAGGTGACCTGCAATGCATATATCACTGTGTTGAAAGTAGAAAGTCACAGGTTAAAGCTCTGATATCTTTAAATAAAAATATCTCAGAAAACATTTTGAGAAAAACACTAGTTAAAAGCCTAAAAGTTTGCAGCTTTTTAAAACAAGCAAAAAGATGTTGAGAGTTTGGGGGGAAAATTCAGAGAAGAGCAACTAAGATGATCAAACGCCTAGAGACTAAAGCGTACAAAGAATGGCTGCAGGACCTGGGTTTGGCTAGTCTAAAGAAAAGAAGAAACAGGGGCGACATGATAGCAGTATTCCAGTATTTGAGGGACTGCCACAAAGACGAAGGGGTCACATTATTCTCCAAAGCACCAGAGGGTTGGAAACTGAACAAAGAGAGAAGCAACCTGGAATTAAGGAGAAACTTCCTGACAGTGAGGACATTTAACCAGTGGAATAGCTTGCTTTCAGAAATCATGGGTGCTCCATCATTGGAGATTTTAAAAAAGAGGCTAGACCAGACATGTCAAACTCGCAACGTCACGTGATGTCATGCAACGTATCAGGAGAGTTTTGCCATTGCCAGGAATGGGGTGGGCACAGCTTCCGGATGATGCGTCCAGCCCGCAGGCCAGCGGTTTGACACCCCTTGGCTAGACAGTCAATTTTCTGAGATGGTATAGGTTCTTCTGCTTAAGCGGGGGGTCTGGACTAGAAGACCTCCAAGGTCCCTTCCAGCTCTATTCTGTTGTTGTTGTTGTTGTTGTTATTGAATAGAGAATTGAGAAATCTTGTATAACAATTCCCCATCACCTTCTGTTTTAAGACTACCACAGCAGCAGAAGTTTTGAGATCACCAACTATTTGCAGAGGCTCATAAGAATAGAATGATAAATTGTATCATATGCCATTAAGCAATCAAAAGGAATAAATAGCCCTTTTGCTGATGCAAGCTTTCCACTAAAAACACAGCCTGAAACTCAGCTGGAAAGATCTCAGAAAAATGAGTAGATTCTTGCCAAGTCTGCTTAGAAACCCAAAATAAATTTATTGAGGTAATGCAAGATTTCTGATCAGGAACATGATGTTTCATCCAGACTCAGAAAGAAGGAAGTGTTGACTACCTGTACAGCCCAATCCATAACTGTGAATTATTGCATATGTGTCACTCCCTGAATTGAGCAATCATGGCTGATTCATTACATTCTTTGTAGTACTGGCTATTTTAATGAATATTTTAGGAACATTTTTGAAAAATTTAAGATTTGGGATGTTCTTTTTTTTTTCCTTATGGAAATCAGCAACAAATCACAAAAAGTAATATTCAAAAGCAATGTTGTTTTTTCTTCTTCATTCACTATAGTGAACAATTTTATATTATGTTTTGGTTACAATATACATACAAACAATGCTTTTTTGTAAAAAAAAAAAAAAAGGGTGCCGGAACTCACACACAACCTGACTTTACCTTTGTAGTTGAAAAAAAAACTTTCAATTTTTAGTGTATCTAAAAGACTAGGATTTTGTTCAAGGTAAGTTAATACTATTAAAGTTACCATGCACTGTGTGGCTTTAAATTACAAGAAGGCATTTTATTAATCTTTTGGGACATTTACTACTGGCATACCCATTTCGTTTAATGAGTGGAAATGTCAGCTTTCTATGTGGAATGAAATTGGCCCAACAAAACAAAATTTGGTTGCTTGTAAAAGATTGAATTATTTTTAAGAAGTTGTCAAACAAGGTGGAAAAATTTACATTTGAAATTTAATATGGATATTGACTTGAAACAAATTAAAGTTGAAATTTTGTCAGTGAACAGGTTAGTTTTAATTTACCTTTAAGTTAAACCCAATTTCATAAATACGGTAGATCTGTTAAACCTCATACTGTAAGTCTATCTTTACATCTGACCAATACATAATTAATATATAATATTAATAATATATATAATATATAATAATATATATATAATAATATAATATATATAATAATATATAATAATTAATAATAATAATATCTCCAAATCACAAGACATTGGCTTTATTCTTACTCTTCCCCTCTGCAGTTTGAATATAAAGTATAAAAGACTAAAAAGAGATTTTCGTAAACATCATCCCAGCCTTTGAACTACCCCAGGAACTGAAACAGCAAACTTTTGCTGTTGGGCAAGCTTTCAAACCAGCCGCCTTTCTTTTTAACCTCACACCCCACCTTCTGTAAGGGAAGGCAAAAGGCTCGCTCACCCTCTCGTGAAAGATGGCCTCCATGTTTATGTGTCTCCCACCGCCATCATCGTCTTCCACACCACATGGTCCGACCCAGCCAATCAAGCCACGCTCTGCCTGTGGTCCTCTGGCACCTCATGGTTCCTCCTAGAGGAGGCAGACAGTGCCGGAGGGGACCCCACTTGCACCGTATCACCGGCAGGGCATTTTCAAAAGTAAATGAGGATAGGAAGGGCAACTATAGGAAAAGAATGCAACTCTGGAAAATCCGTCAGAAAAAGGTGCCGGAACACACCGTTCCAGTGCATTCTATGACAAAAAAAGCCCTGCATACAGATATATGAAACACCAACCAATGATTTCTTCAGCTGACTTATAGGATCAATATGACATATTTCACTGACTCTGCCATTGGTTTAAACTAAATTCAGTTTAAATTAAATTCAGTAAACACCTAATATAAAACTGTCCATTATACCTCATAAAACACAGCAATTGTTTTAACAATATTGCCATGATTTGTTTACATATATTGAAGTTGCTGAATGGTTTAATAATCCATCAGGCAGAACATCTTGAGTGTGAATCTCGTGTTTTCTTCTTTTGTAGAAAAAAAATAAAGTAGGGTTAGAAAAATACAATTCTTTCTTTAGATTATCTATTCCCTTTGATCACGGAAGACATCCTCCTTCCTGGCAAAACCAAAAATCAAACAAATCTGAAAACAGTAACTCTTCACCCCATGTGTGCCAAGCACATTTTGTTATATGAAATAGAGTCCAATGAAGTCATATTTTAAATAATAAAACAGAGTTATCAAATCTGGACAGAGACAAACACTCCATTGGCTGCCCCCTTGTGGTCTGCTGGAAGTTTGCAGCCCAGATTGGGATAGCTGTCATACAGTAATATAATTGTAGCAGAGATTATATTAAACACGTATTAATTCCTTACAGATCATTTCTTTTTTTATGCTGGCGCGTCTGTTTTTCAGCTTTCAGTCTCCTGCAGTATGCATCATCATGATCTACAATATCCTTTATAGGGTTATAATTAGAGTTAAGCAACCAAATGTCCAGATGTTTTTGCTCTTCAGCTATCAGCTCCTAGCCAACACAGTTGTGGATGTTGTAGTCTAAGCTTTTTGAGGGTGATAAATTATTGTGATTTTATTATTTGAATATAATATTGATTAAAACCAATTCCACTGTGGTTCCTGGTGGGAACTAATTTAGTACTTCACTGCAGCAGATGTGTGGGTTGAAAGATAATTAGAATACAATTTGGCTGCTGTTTGTCCTCCTGTAGAGGAATAAATTCATGATGGGGTTAGGAATAGGTTACACTAACTTTCTAAATTATGAAATGGACAACATAGTGTCATGAGGAGAATGGTATTGACAGAGACCAGATAAGCTCAGTTGGTGGGGTGTGACTCCTGCCTGACATATTTCAGTCTTGATTGATTACATGCCATCAAGCCATGTTGACCCTCTGTGACCACATAGATTTTCTTCATAGTGATCTGCCCCTAACCAGGTCCTTCAGCTCTTCCAGTCACTATTACTGTTGCTGGTCAACCTTTTCTTCACTTTCCTTCCACCTTTCCCAGCATTAAAGCTTACTCCAGAGAGCTGGTTATTTGTGTAATGCTCCCAAAGCAGTATAATCTCAGCCTGGTCATTTGTACCTTGAGTGAGAACTCCGAGTTGATTTGTTGGTGAGCCATTTGCTTGTTTTCTAGATTGGAACCCAAAAGTTCATTCAGTACTCTTTCCCTCTTTCTTCAGTGAGTAAGTAAGTATAATTATTATTATTATTATTATTATTATTATTATTATTATTATTATTATTATTATTATTATTATTATTATTATTTTATTTGTATACCACCCTTCTCCCGAAGGACTCAGGGTGGTGAACAGGGCAAACATATAAAAATACAAAAATACAAATATTAAAAAAGATTAAGCAAGGTGCCCAGAACTAACAACAATAAGTTAAAATGCACTAAAACAATATTAAAATCCAAACCCATCACCCATCAGGCCAGGCCGGCTTGTTCGAACAAGTAGGTCTTCAGATCGCGTCGGAAGGAGCGAAGGTCGGGCGCCATCCGGAGCTCAACTGGCAAACGGTTCCACAAATCCGGCGTGCCCACAGAGAAGGACCTCCCCCTGGGGGCCACCAGATGACATTCTCTGACCGGTGGCACCCTGAGGAGGCCCTCTCTGTGGGAGCGCACAGGGCAGAGGGAAGTTGATACCGGCAGCAGGTGATCCCTAAGGTACGCCAGACCCATGCCATGTAGGGCTTTAAAGACCATTACCAGCACCTTGAATCTCACCCGGAAGACAACTGGGAGCCAATGCAGCTCACGGAGCAGAGGTGTAACATGGGAGTATCGGGAAACTCCCAGCACAACTCTCGCGGCTGCATTCTGTACCAGTTGGAGCCTCCGAGTGGTCCTCAAGGGCAGCCCCATGTAGAGAGCATTGCAGTAGTCTAAACGAGAGGTCACGAGCGCATGAGTGACCGTACGCAGGGCATCCCGGTCTAGATAGGGTCACAACTGGTGCACGGGGCGAACCTGGGCGAAGGCCCCCTAGTCACAGTTGTTATATGGTCTTCTAGAGAAAGCTGTGAGTCTAGGAGGACTCCCAAGTGGCTTTTCTTTCCTGAGACTCCCTATAATAAAATAGTCAAATGCTAAGAGATTTCTTTTTCAAAGGTTATTTGAGGATTTGAATGTATATACCAAAAGATTCATTGATCTCAGAATCTTCAGGCTTCCGCATGCCTGCTCTGGGAAGATTTTTTGATGATTGTGATGATCCATTCAGGCTGACTTCTAGAATCCACTTACAGTATTATTTTGACCAAAGTTTGGATGTCAAACTGAAATTCATAATGACCCTTCAAATATTATGGCTTATGGCTTTGTTTGTAAATAATGTACCCTTCTCAAGGATAGGATGTTTTGTCCAGTAATACTTCTTATCATAAATCACAATTGTTTGCAGTCCAATGAGTAGCAAAGGACGTATTAGCTACAATATTCAAAACAGCTTAAAAGCAAATGTTATTAACTATGCAAAACCAGATGAGAGGTTTTCATTCTTGATTATGCCCAAGGCCTACAGTCCTGTAGTACAGGTCTGAGACCTGTGATCAAAGGAAAAGGTTGTGTTAAGTCAGCATTTTAATGTCTACTTAGCAATCCTTTTATATTGCTTCAATAATTCTTTCAACCTAAATTGATTATCTTTCTAGCCATATCTATACTGCTTCTCCTCACTTCTAGTGATCCACTCACCAATTCTCCTATTTCCATAAATTAGATGGCTTTCCTGGTCTCCAATTCTGCTCTGCCTCTCTTTCGAAGCAAAACAGTTGAGCAAAATCCCCTCTGGCTCCCTTTAATCCACTGTGACTTAAGGTCAACTCATAAGTGATAGAAAGAAAGAACATATGCTGATTTCTCAAAGCAGACTATCTGTCTGTTTAAGCCATGCTTCATCATTTTTGTCAGTGGCTGGAACTGGAAGTGGTTTTTCAAATCAACTATAACCTAATCCCAATTCGTGCCAGTTTGCAGTAAATTGCTCATATCATTGGGAGCAAAGGAGCAATGGGGGGCCAGTGTCTGCACCTTTTTCCAAATGATCATTGCCCCAGGATTTGTAACATCTGTGCTAACCTTTTACTCTTTTCTGCATCTGGATCACTGAAATGCTTTACAAAACTTTGCAGGTGGTAGGATTTGTGTAACACAGCAGAGGTTGGAAATGCCTGTGGAACTTCAGCATTGGGGCTTATGGATGGTCTATGGTGTTACGTTCATGTCTTTGGCAATAGAAGCAAAACTCTCAAGAAATACTTTAAAGTTTAAACATATGTTTTCATAATTAGTCACCATTTCTAGAGGAAGGAAAAAGTTCTAAATCAGGACCTTTTTATCTTGGAATGCTTTATAGCTACCTATGTTCATTTCCTTTAAGTCTTGCCACTGGTTTTTGAAGATAAACTCCATTTTAAAATCCTGGAAGCCACATTAGAAAGTGATACATAGATTGGTTCACCTCACAGCTGTTCAAGGCTTTTTCTTTCCTTTGCTGCTCTTGTCTGTTTGTATCTGGGAAACTTCCAGCTCTATTTTTCCAGCTGTAAGTATCTACTATCCTCTCTTATTCCTTCTCTCTAGATTTATGCCATTTATGATAACATTATCTGTCTTCGGGGTATTTTCCAATGAAACAACTTCTTTGCTACCAATCAAAAGTCATTCTGGTACTATTCTACTAATCTTCCTTAACAGATTTTATGGTAAGAAATAAGATGGAAGAAGCAGAAGGAAAGCATGGGAAGATACAGATGAAAGACATTATTCTCTGAACTGCTGTAAAAGTGCTGAAAATAAGACTGGAGCATTACATAATGGAAGACTTTTCTGGATGTAATTTTCATCAGCTGTAGGAAGCCTCTTTCCAGAGGCTTTTACTTCACCAGACCAACTGTCTGGAGCAAAATATTGAGATTTCTTTATTTCCCTGGTTGATTTGGCATCTTACACCAAAAATAACAATAGCAACAAGGTCAAAATAAATCACACTGCTAGAATAGTTTTCTATAGTAACACCCACTTAAGAATTGGTATAGGCTGCTTCAAATCAATGTATAAAAGTCAGCTATAAGGAGACTTTTTATCTGCTCTTTTGTTTGTTTGTTTGTTTTTGCATAACTATCTTTAGAGCTGCCTTCCTAATAAATTCAAATGGGGAAAAATCCATCCAGGTAATTTATGGACATAATTCTCTTTCTTTTAAAAAAAAAGATGAACTGGAAGCACACACAAACACACACACACACACACGCATGCACAAGTATACATTGCATTGACTATATTTTCTAATGAGATGGAT
Source organism: Vipera berus (assembly GCF_964194415.1). Taxonomy (NCBI): domain Eukaryota; kingdom Metazoa; phylum Chordata; class Lepidosauria; order Squamata; family Viperidae; genus Vipera; species Vipera berus. The sequence continues at coordinate 284,025,554 of NC_138202.1, forward strand.
TATGTACAATTGTCATTAAAAAAAAATCTCCAAAAGGTTTCTTTAAATAATTTTGCTTGTAAAAATAGTTTCTGGCATAAAATAATGATCTTCAAAAGTGGTTGCAGTTTAATGGATCTTCTTATGGAACAACCAGAGTCTTTGACAGCTAAATCTTTGACACTCTGGTTCATCCTGGCAATTAAACGTTTCATTCACAACTTGCCAGTCCTATAAGGTAGACCAGACTAAGAAACCAATACCATATTTAAAAAAAATAAAGGGAACACTTAAACAACACAATGTACTGTATTTAATAGTCGGATGTCTTATCTTGTGTTCCCTTTATTTTTTTTTGAGCAGTATATTTTTAGTGGAACAGCTGTAGTAACAGAACCTTGCAAATCTTAGTGTGCTTGATTGCTGTCTTCAAATATTTGAAGAACTGAAATTTAGAAAACAGGGAAGAATTGTTCAGAGTTCTTTCCTGGTACTGAAAGAAGTCAAGTTTAAATTACAAAGAAATCAGTTTTGATTGAGATCCAGTTCGGTGTAATAATTAAAGGTATCAGACAGAAAACCAGGAGATTGTGAGATTTAGTCCTGTCTTAAGTTCAAAGTCATGAACATCAAAGTCACTTTGGACCAGTCATTCTTTCCCAGCCTTAGGAAGAAGGCCATGGCCAAATATGTTGCCAGAAAAATTAGACAGACTTTTCAAGGCCATCACCAGGAGTCAAGACTAACTCAAACGTGCACACATGCACACACAAAAAGATTGGATATCTAAAAGAGTGGGAAAAACTTTCTCAAGAAGTAGTAGATTCTCCTTAACTGGGTTTTTTATGGCTAGAAAAGACATTTTAAGAAAGGACTCTCACACTGGGCAGAGAGTTGCTCTCCAAAGTCACTTTTAACCATTATATTCAACTATTCTGTAAATGAACAGTGCTAACTTGTAACGCTTTGCTAATGTGAAGGTTGGCCCCCAAGAATCTTTAAAGCTTAGCAATGACAGACAATGGGTTCAGCCAGCAAGATTGAAGATGGGCAGACTAGGATTTCCACCAAAAGTTGCAAAGTATTTAAAACATAATTCCTGAAAAGTCCTCCTTACTCAGTCATTGTCATGTGAAACAGATTTGTTTATCTGCCAAGAATATATGTGATATTTATATGTATTTGCTAGAAAGATTGCTTGATTAGGTGCCATCAAGTCACTGTAGATTCTTGGATTTCCTCCATGACAATCTATCTTAAACCTGGCCCTTCAGGTCTTCTAATGTCTTATGTATTGCCACATTAATTGAGACCATCTACCTTGCTGCTGGTTGCCCTCTCCTTCTCTTTCCTTCCAGCTAGTAAAATAGAGTATTTTGGGTTTTTTCTGCAGTTTATTTTCATTTAAGAAGATGACATACAGGAAGATATGCATAACTATATTTTCCACTTGAGTAGAGGGAGATCTGCATACCATAAACTCTGCTCTATTTCTTGGAACTGAAATGTCTATATTGGACTGTAACACTTTCTTTTGGATCAAGCAGAGTTTCCTTTAATTACATTGCACCATGTGTATATTTTACAGTGGGTAGGCATAGATCATTAAGAATGGAAAATTCTGTCAATTGCATTTCACTAAATTCCTCATCTTGCCAACCAGAAGCAATATTCAACTAGTTACTTATGAATTCTCAGAAAAATGTGGTATAAAAATGAATTTGACACTTTAAATACTATATTTGGTATGAAGGTTTCCTAATAAGCTCAATTTTCAAGCAATTTTCCCTTAAGGAAATGGATTTTTGTAAAGTTCTCTTTGTAAAAAAAACTGAGCAGGAACATGAACTTACAACAAACATATTTGTTTGCAAAGCTAAACTATCATAAATCTGGCACTGCTTCTTCTCAGAAATTCTTCTCAAGTGTCAAAAGCTAGTGACAGAAAAATATGAGGAGGAAAGGGGGATACTACTCTCCTAAGACCTTGCAATTCCACTGACTGGCAGGATCCTAAATGCTATGGGACTGTATTTATTCAAACTGTGCACCTTGAGTGATATGAAACCTTGGGAGGTGGTTAGTGAGGTGAAGGCACTACCTCCACCTTTTAAACTGGCAATATTTTAATTTTAATTTTACCTTTTGAGATTTCTTTCAAAGGAGATGAGAATCTGGTGAAATTCTATAAGTAGAATTCTTATACATATTTCTATGTGTACATATTATAATTATTTTTATTTATTCATTCATTTAATTTTTACAGTCTGACTTCCAGTGGCTATAGAGGTACATATTCATAGATATGTACATATTCTTCTTTGCATATAGTGATGAGCTGGTTATGGAATGTAAATGGATGTATGATATAAAATCTTGCACTGTAGAATTGTATGTGTGATGGTCTTCTGTTTTGGGTGCTTTAGATATTTCAGTTAAAAAAGGAAGAGATCAATAGGTACTTCCATGGGCTTTTAGAGGTGAGGAAATTTAAGCATCCAAGAAGTTCTAACAGCAAATTTAACTACAGCAACAGACATCTCTATCACCACTAGCAGATTAAAAATACCTCTTGGAACAGGGGTCTTCAAACTTGGCCATTTTATGACTTGTGGACTTCAACTCCCAGAATTTCTCAGCCAGCGTGCCTGGCTGAGGAATTCTGGGAGTTGAAGTCCACAAGTCATAAAAGGGCCACGTTTGAAGACTCCTGTCTTAGAGAAAGTAGGGGGTGAGTGTTTGACCTGGCCCATTTTATTTTAATTAGGACAGATATGGGCATCTTTTCGACGTTGTGTTTGAACTTTTGTTAACGGATAAGAATAAATGGAATATTTTCATAGGTCATTGTCTTAATAATGACTATAAAATTCTGGGACATGTATTGCAACACTAACATACTTTTCTTTCTATATTACATTAGCATCAGTAAGACCACCTAATCCTCTGTGATTTGATGGTGTCTTGAAATGTGTGATGTACTTCTTCCAGAAATGAAAGTATAGAAAGAAATTGTCCTTAAAAGAGTCACGAAATCTGGATTTCCATTATCTTCTCTCTTATGTTATCCAAGATATTTTTGGATGTTCATTTAAAAAAATAAAATAAAATCCTGGAAACTTTACTACTATTTCATGCTAAAAATATACTTTTAATTGAGAGTTAGCAGATACAATCTTCGAGATTCATAGCTTCAATGCTAGCCAGTAAAAACTCATTTCATTGTACTATCTAAATAAAATAAAATGCAGTAGGTGATGGGGCCAATTTGGTGTAGTGGTTAAGGCACCAGACTAGAAAAGGGGTCTCATTCCTTAGCTCCTTTTCAGAACTGAGGCTTGATTCATCAGCTTTCCATTTCAGTATCAGCTACATCAGATACCACCATTGTCCTGCAAGCTGGGAACTCTCTAATATCAAGAAATAACCAATTGGAATAGTTTCACCTAAGATCCTGTCAGAAGTTTCATTACCAACTTAGATGAAGGATATGAATGAAAAGGGGGGCAGGAAGGAACAATATAAAAAATTGAGGAATCTGCCAAAGAAACTCAAGAAAAGAAATTACCATAATACTATTACTGTGTCATCAGAAAGTATATCAAATCTGGGGAATCCCTTGAAGGACCACACTGCTGTATTTATGCCAATTATGTGTGCCACTTCAGAAAATGTTTGGGTGACTGGTTGGGAGAATGTGACCATGTGAGTTCCCCCAAACTTCTTAGTAGCTTTTGATATTATGAATTACAGAATAATATCAGATGGCCTCAAAGACCATAAGATTGGCCTTTGAAAGCATTGCTCAGCAGTGTTCCAATGCTTCCTATCAAGTCTGGGGGAACTACTGTCTGACACCTAGATTGTAGGCTTGCAGTGCTCCACTGGTTGTACTGTATCTTGTCCCTTATGGTGTTAAAATAGTTAAGCGAAAACACTATGAGAAGTATTTTGAAGCCTGATGCCACTGGCATGCTGATAATTCCAGGACAGTGTTTTTCAAACATGGCAGCTTGAAGATGTGTGGATTTCATTTTCCTAGCGAACAAATCAATAGTACTGAACTTATTCTTTGGCATCCTCTTGATAGATTGACTTCCGTGTTTGGAAATTCAATTTTAAGACCTCATAATTAAGTAAGATTAAAGACCCATAAGTAGATGCAGGGTTGATTTCCTTTTTAAACATATTATGGCTGTACTTGTCTGGATTTGAAAATTAAGCAGAATTGAGTGGTTAATGGGAAGATGTCTATGGAGATTCTCAATCATCCAGGTCCCAAAGGTGTTTTTCCAAAAAGCAACTGGACTTTCTTGGTGTGTTTTTTTCCTTGAAAACATTTTGCTTCTTATCCAAGAACCTTCTTCAGTTCTGGTTAGAAAACCACCAGAGAATATCAATACTATAGACCAGACATGTCAAACACAAGGCCCGGGGGCCAGATCCAGCCCGCAAAGTGGTTTCATGTGGCCCGTGAAGCCATCCTGGAAACAATGACAGAATGGCCCCCACTGCCTTGGCCCTGGCCCAGAGACCCTCCTTCTGCCAGAGACCCTCAGATATGTCCCACTTCTGCCCAGCCCCCCATAGGCACCCTTCATGAGAACAATGTAGAGCTGGCCATGCCCACCCAGTAGGCCATACGCACTCTACCCACGCCCACCCAGTAGGCCACGCCCACCCTGGCCATACCCACCCGGCCCCCAGAGGGCAACCGCAATGCTGATGCGGCCCTCAATGAAATTGAGTTTGACACCCCCGCTATAGACTGAACTGGGAAGAAGAAAGAAAGAAAGAAAGAAAGAAAGAAAGAAAGAAAGAAAGAAAGAAAGAAAGAAAGAAAGAAAGAAAGAAAGAAAGAAAGAAGGAAGGAAGGAAGGAAGGAAGGAAGGAAGGAAGGAAGGAAGGAAGAAAGAAAGAAAGAAAGAAAGAAAGAAAGAAAGAAAGAAAGAAAGAAAGAAAGAAAGAAAGAAAGAAAGAAAACAATGGCAAACCAGTTCCAAGCTGTTGCCATTAGTGTTGCCAGGAAAATGACACACTTCTGTCCAGGTAATTCCATAGAACTGAGTTTAACTTATGGTGTGTTCATTTTTTTTAGCTACTGAACATTCCTACTAGTCAGATAAAATGGAAGGTCTGTGGAGGGGAAGTCCTGTGGTCTCATCTAGACTGGGACCCTGCTGTCTCTTCCTAGAAACTAAAGCACAGTCAGACATTCTAAAAGGTAACCTATTGGCAAAAGCTGGAGCAGCCATAAGTAATGTGTTTGACACAGGAGGATAGTTTAAAATACCAAAGGAAAGGCTGCCAAAGTCTGAGAAGAAATCTGGTCTGAGAGGAATATAGACCAACAACTGCAGGACTGCAGTCCAGGCATTTGTAATAAACTCTGGCTTATTTACTCAGCAGATAGTTCCAGGAAACCTGGAAACAGAAGTCCAAAAAAAAAAAAAAGATGGGTTTGAGGACTAGAAGTGTGTTACTTCCCTTCCCGGGACTTCATAGCACAGAATACTAACCAATATGGTAAAAAGATCTTATTCTTGCCTTCATAATAGCAAAACAAAATCAAATCCAAGTTGGCAACCAATTCTATAACATGTAACTGATCAAATTTGTCTACGAGATGCTGTCACAAAATTTAAAGTAGGAATAATGGTTTATATTGCAATTAAATGACTTATACCATGAATTGTTTTAAATACAAGAAACTTTAAAATGCAAACTATAGGTTAACTATGCCTTCTTACTCTCATTAAAAGAACTCTCAGGACTTTTATTTGTGTTCTTCTCTCCAAAAAGTTCTGAACGTGGGTTTCATTTCAATTCAGGTGTAATTCAAACAAAATATTTCTCCTTTCAACCCTCCAAAAGCATTTTTACTTTTAATCTGTTGCTTTGGAATCATGACATTCTACTTAAAATCTATAATCCGTGCACACCAGGAATTTTTTAGATCTAGCACTTTATTTTTTTTTAAAAAAATAAGCTTGTATTTTATTGCGTGAAATGATTTTCTTGTGAAACAAATGAAACATTTCGTGAGAGACAACAGTTTAGCCTTATGCTGGTATATGTTCCAGTAATCTTCTGTCACTTATTTTCCTGCGTCTATAGATGACACCATCAAATTAATATTAACTTTCAAAAGTATTTCCTATCATGACACTCTAACATTCCTAATGGTATTTTTGCACCTCAGTATTGGCAGATATATATGAGAGATTATAGCATTTTTGTATTTTGTTTTGTTTTGTTTTCTTGCCATTCATCTTTGGGCATAGCAGTCCAAACCTCATACAATGTATTCTAGTGCTGGAGCATTGCAATAACCTAATGCTTTGGTCCTCTTTTAGATGCCATAGAATCATTCTCTTGCTCCTAGGGAGGAAAGCTATGGCAAATCTGTGGCAAAGCAGAGACATCACCCTGCCAACAAAAGTGCAAATAGTCAAGGCCATGGTTTTCCCAGTTGCAATGTATGGCTGTGAAAATTGGACCATAAGAAAGGCTGAGCACCAAAGAATTGAGGCCTTTGAACTCTGGTGCTGGAGAAGACTCCTGCGAGTCCCTTGGACTGCAAGGAAATCAAACCGGTCAGTCCTAGAGGAGATCAACCCTGACTGCTCTTTAGAAGGCCAGATCCTGAAGTTGAAACTCAAATACTTTGGCCACCTAATGAGAAGGAAGGACTTACTGGAGAAGAGCCTAATGCTGGGAAAGGTTGAGGGCAAGAGAAGAAGCGGACGACAGAGAATGAGGTGGCTGGATGGAGTCACTGAAGCAGTATGCGTGAGCTTAAATGGACTCCAGAAGATGGTAGAGGACAGGAAGGCCTGGAGGAACGTTGTCCATGGGGTCGCGAGGGGTCGGACACGACTTCACAATTAACAACAAGAAGAAATATTGGGGAAAAATAAAATTCTACTCTCCAGAATACCAGATGATTCTTCATGTAGATTACAACTATTCAAAATGCAGTCATGAGAAATTAATGCATTATCATATTTTTAAAAGTGTTGCACACACCAAAAACTAGGCTCTAGTCTAGAGAGAAAATAATACTTGACCTTCCCCACTTTTTCAGCTACTATCAGCAGAGATAAAAAGGGCCATCTTTACTTTTAACATACACACACACACACACACACACACACACTGTTACTAACATAAAGCTGGGTTCTTAAGTTCTGCTCCTAGTAATCATAAAGCTTCCACCTGATTCAGCTTAACTGAATAATGACTACAACTATATGCAAACTTACCTGAGAATAGGTTTTAATGCCATCTTTCTGCTTCAGAAAGTTAGTTTCATTTTCAGTTAAAACACAGTTTTACTTTATCACTGAAGAAATATGAAATTCATTATTACTGAAGATGGAACTTGGGATACTTATATAAAAGAAGGGTGTACAGTTATAAGTTTTTTTCCCCACCATGATATTGAATGCAGAAGTGAAGAGATGGAAAACAATGCCAAAAAAACCCCAACCCCGATTACTTCTCCTCTTTAAAATTAACAGCACGAGTCTGGCATAGCTCATAGTCTGTCCAAGAAGTGCTAATTTTATGAGTGGCATTGCTCGTTAAACAGTTAAGAGATGAATACCCTATTATTAATATTATTGTTCTGAATTTCTGGACCTTCTATGACACTAGCTATACAGAAAGTTCCACAGCTCCATCAGTGGACACAAATATCACCCAAAGAATTCCAAAGAAATCATATTGCTGTTTTGTAAGAAAGTTTGTGATCCATTCTATGGAGGAAGGAGGATTGTAAAGTTTCTTTATAAACATCCTGTTTTAGTATGATGCTTCCATGGCTTTAATGATACAGTCAGTCTTTCCAGCACATTCTCTGCACATCCAAAGTTAATGCTACAATATACTTAACTGTTATACGTATGTGCTTAAAAAGACCAGCCCTTCCTTCTGCTGCTTCCTTTAAAAGTCACCATCAGGCATTCTCTTCATTTAGCTCAGAAAAATTGCACTTCATCTGAAAAATAACTAAAATAATTAAATTTGAATGAAATCAAAGAAAAAGGAGAGAAATGTTTTCATACTTCATTTTATACCTTTTAATAGGTGCTGGTAATGACCTTTAAAGCCCTACATGGCATGGGTCCGGAGTACCTTAGGGAGCACCTGCAGCCGGCATCAACTTCCCTCCGCACAGTGCGCTCCCACAGAGAGGGCCTCCTCAGGGTGCCACCGGTCAGAGAGTGCCAACTGGTGACCCCCAGGGGGAGGGTGTTCTCTGTGGGTGCGCCGGATCTGTGGAACCGTTTACCGGTTGAGCTCCGGATGGCTCCCAACCTTCGCTCCTTCCGACGTGATCTAAAGACCTATTTGTTTGAACAAGCCGGCCTGGTCTGATGGGTTTGGGTTTTATCATTGTTTTTATGTAATTTATTGTTGTATTGTATTGGGCATTATGGTTTAATCTCTTCTTAATTTTTGTATCTCTGTATTTTAGTATTTATTGCCCTGTCCACCGCCCTGAGTCCTTCGGGAGAAGGGTGGTATACAAATTAAATTAAATAAATAAATAATAATGTGGAATAACATTTCTTGTGGATGCTACATTAGAAGGCTTGCTCTTAATGGCATTCAGCAGGTCTTGATGGTGTGAGTGGAAGAGGACATTCAAATCACAAATCGGAAGGTGATAGAAATGTTGAATCTTCAGGGAAACCAACAGCAGGTTTCTTTAGAAATAGCCAAATTGTATATGCTATAGGACAATGTATAGAACAGAGCATGACTGAGAATTCTGGGAATTGAAGTCTACCCCTCTTAAACTTGCTAAGGCTGAGAAACACTGCTATAGAACATAACTCCAAAATCATTACAACCACTGCCAGTTTTTGTCCGTGTGTGCACATATATGAATTTATGTATGTGTATGTATACACAACTCCTGTTCTTATATTTTCAGCTAAAAATATCCAGCAATTCCTACATGAATTGTACAGATTCCCACCACCACATCAGTCATGAGAATAAAAGCAAAGTAAAAAAAAACCAATCCTCTCTTGAACTCATCTAGAAAAGTCACATCAGCAGTTGTAATGCAATGGGAACTGCAGTTGACCAAACAATGGTCAAGAGCTTGGGGTTGATGGGCATTGGAGTGCTCCAGCTTTTTATTATCAACCAAAACAATGACACAGAGCCAATAATAAGGGGTCAGGAGTGGTAAGACAGACAACTTAGGAAAACATTTTTTTTCCCCAAGAAGAAGAAAGGTTCTTGTACAGCTTCTTCTCCAAAGCCCAAACCAAGATTGAGCACATTTATCTTGCTGAAATTATCACCAGTAGATATAGAAATATATTCCACCACTTAAATAGGATCATAATTAATAAGGATCCCTTAAGCTGGAATTAAAGAGGCCTGAGCCTACTTTTGTGACTTAACTGACACAACCATCATTCTACAGTGAAGCCTATGGGGCTGCCTTACTTTTTTAAGTGGAAGGATTCCATGCCTCACAGGCAGCAATTCAATAGGTATGGCTCTATGCCAGGAAAACTTTCCCTATTGAGTTTATGGTTTTCTGTAGAGCTTTAAGGCATGAGTGTCCTGCCAAATAAAGGATAGGAAAAGGTTGGTGCTGTAATTACATGTACAAGTTGATCTTAAAGCTTTAGGAGGAGTACCAGTGATTTGACTAATTAGCTCCCTACTTCTCAAAATAATACCAGAAGCTTGCTTATTTTCTTGCTCAATCACTCAATATCACAAGATGGGATAGTTCTGTGCCAGCTTTTTAGTCTCAAGCAAAATAAAATGAAATGAAACGAAAAGCAAGCAGACTGGCTCACAATTCTTTGTAAATGAGAGAGGGTGGCCACTTTATAATGGAAAAGTTGGCATGACTTCAATGACTACCCAAAAGATGGCAAGGTTCTAAATTTAAAAAAGGCCTGCCAATTTGCACTCTGTTCAAATAAGCTAAAATTAGGGTAAAACATTGGATTGGCCTCATAGTTTTAAACATACTCAGACTCACAGCCGCATACGCACTTATTCAGAGACCCTTCACTTATAAAACTATGAATTGCAAATTTACTTTGTTGTGTTTTGAAGCAGAAGTGGATCAGGGCAGGGGAAAGTTTGGAATTGATAATTTAATGTGACATCTGAAACCACTTCTCTTGATTCTTAGTTTTCACCTTTTCCAAAGCAAAGGAAATAAGGGATATAATGGTTTCACAGCCATGGCTGCTTTCTGACTTTAAAAAAAAAATCCTCCCTCCACCTCCCCCATTGCTTATGGTACATGATAGCTTTGTTTAGCTACCAAAATAGAGTATAGAAGAAGTTCAGGGCAAAATACATTTGAGTTGAGGGACGTGTATTGGCCTCTGAGGCTGTACTGCTGAAATGCCCTGCTAGAAATAAGCATTAAATTTCTGTTAAAGGTAAAGGTAAAGGTTCCCCTGCACATGCATGCTAGTCGTTTCCAACTCTAGGGGCCGGTGCTCATCTCCGTTTCAAAGCCGAAGAGCCAGCGCTTGTCCAAGGACGTCTTCCGTGGTCATGTGGCCGGCATGACTAGATGCCAAAGGCACACGGAACGCTGTTACCTTCCCACCGTAGTGGTCCCTATTTTTCTACTTGCATTTTTACGTGCTTCCGAACTGCTAGGTTGGCAGAAGCTGGGACGAGTAACAGGCGCTTACTCTGCTACGCGGCACTCAGGATTCGACCCGCCAAACTGCCGACCATCTGGTCAACAAGCTCAGTGTCCTAACCCAATGATCCACCGCGTCCCTAAATTTCTGTTAAGATATTACAAAAAACTGTATCTGAGGACTTCACGTAATACAGAGAAAGTAGGTTGCCTCTTCTTGCTCTATTCATTATGTGTGTGCTTATGGGCATATATACCTCTTCTTGCTCCTGTTTGTAATAAATTTCCAAGGTGGCCTAATCAAACTGAACTAGGCATAAGTTAGCCATAGTGGCTCCAACATTTTAACGTAGTTAGAGCAAAGTGCATAACCACTTTCAAATAGATAAATGCTGAGAGCTGCTTACAGCCCTCCATTCAGAAAACTCCCTATTTATCCATACTCTACTTTTTTTTAAAAAAAAAAAGAAGAACCTATTAGAAGTTCATAAAAGGACACATCCTCTTGTCCTCTTTTGATGAGGAACTTTGTCAAAGGATTTTTGAAAATCCAATCATACCCTGTCAACAGAGTCAGCTCCATCCAAGGGGTTGCTGACTCACCAAAACAGAGGAATAGAGTGAGGATGGGTGGGGTCTTTTGAGCTCTCTGAATATCAATATTGCTTCACATTAGTGTCACGTGTGCCAAACCATGTGAATTCCACTGGAAAAAAAATGGGAAGATCACACCAATAACGTCAAGTAAGGACAGCAGTTTAAATAAGGTGTTGATGCTTTTTGAAAGTATGAAACAAGCAGGTATATGAACAATTAACTCTGGATTCAGTGTGTTCTGCTTATCTGAGGCTCTTTCCTCTTTGCACACAACCATTTTTCTTTTCTTTTCTCCTTTTTCTCCACCCATGGATATTAGTGTTGTTCTTTTCTCTAAGCTTTTTAACCTGTTTTCTTGCCCAGGTCTGAGCATGGGGCAACTTGTAAGAAGGCTATAATACATTCTCAAACATTACATCAAGTGTATCACCTACTTTAAATCCTAGACCAAAATACTATTTTTGCAAGCTAACAATATCTTTCTATAGCCACCAATCAGGTGAAGCTCTTTTGTACAGCAAACTTTGTGTGATTTTAACTACAGCATTGATAAACACCAGCGAGGGTTATTTTGCACTTCAACAATTAAAGTCACTGGACTAGTTTTCAGAACTATTTCGACAAATAGCTTGCTATGTGCAATTCCCTTCATATGGGTCTGAAAGAGATAGGATATAGGCCACATGTAGCAGTTGAATCACATCGAAAGGTGTTTGCCATCTGCCAGTTGTTCAGCTTACTAGTTGCAACTGGATCAAAGTGTAGAAGAGCATCACATTTGATTCAACCAAATGGCTGCTTTTTAATCCTTTAACGCACCTTGGAATGATGGCTTCCCATAAGGTGGGGTTTTATTTAAGAAGAGGATCGCACATTTATCTAAGTTCCTTTCCTTTTTTTGGAATTTGTACGTGGGGGTTTATAATAACAAGGCAGATGAGAACAGCCTCTGAATTTCTTAGGCTGACCAATGTGAGTACAGATTCCAGAATTCTCAAGTTATTTTTCCTCTTTCAGGAGAAGTTTCTCAGCTGCTACCGCTGCTGCCTTCTCTCAGCCAGGCAGACAAGTTTTTCCGTTCTTTCCTTAGTAGAGCTGTGGAGGAGGAGCTTGGGGTCCCTGGGTACAAAGGGTGATTTTTTTACTAGCGCGGTTTGAACATGCTACAGTTCAATAGACGGATGCTGGATATACCATTTCTTCTGCATTCAATGCATGGAGACATTCACGCTCTCCAAAGCTGGGAATCGGAACGCAATGCTGTTTTCCATCGATCCTGTTTTCCGTCCCCTCCTGCACATTACTTAAAAGCAAAGGCAGCCTGTTAGAAAGAACAGAGGCATTTGTTCTGCCAGCAGTGCTGCTACTATCCCTGAGGGTGGAAAGGCAAGGGAGAGGGAATCCAATTCGTCTATGAGCTAAGTGATAAGATTCCCATGGTAGAGATTTTGTCTGGCCTTTAGTTTCCTCTCTGTCTTGCTGACACAATGATCTCACAGGAAAAATATAAAGCCGTTTTCAATTCATCCTCCCCTCCCTTTCTCTTTCTTCAACTCAACTGCTGAAATCAGCAGTGCTATTCAACATTAAAGGGGCTGATTCTAGTCTTCTTGCTACAGAACAATGATGAATTTTAAATATACCGGTATGTCTTAAGGAAAGTTTTCTGTGCAGTCATCCCAGGGAATAATATATATACAGATGTGGATGTGGATATGGATGTGGATATAAGTGTGTTTGTGTGCACGCAAGGATGGACACACACACACACACATACACACTTCAGAAATTGTTTATTCTGATATATAAAAATTCAAATCTGAAACCAAATTCATACAAAGTTTTATCTTGTAATAATCTCACCTTCGTTCAGGATACCTGGAGGATGAGGATGTTTTATCTTGGCTAAATATTTCCATATCGTGTTTAAATGCATTCATTCTTGCCTCACATAGTACTAAAAGGTATTCTTTGACTTATTGTATCCCCAGAAAGGAATCTATCTAAAACTGCTAATTTAAAGGAAATACTTGAAGTGACTGAAAGCAATTTGGTCAGCAAAATCCACCTCTATTTTTTATGTAAGTAACAGATCCTGACTACAAGGACAAGAATCTTCTCTGTTCTGCAGAAAATTTACAGCATCTTCATAGCATCACTCAGCCATTGCTGAAGTGACACAAGGTCTGTCCGCATTACTTTTGGGTTGGTTCAATGGCTCTAGAACAGGGGTGGGGAACCTTGGCTCTTTTATGACTTGTGGACTTCAACTCCCAGAATTCCTGAGTCAGGAATTCTGGGAGTTGAAGTCCACAAGTCATAAAAGAGCCAAGGTTCCCCACCCCTGCTCTAGAATAAGCTACAAATCACCACTATGGAATGACCTATCACAATTATGAGAGCAACTTTAATACTTGTTCCCTTTTGGGGTGGGTGGGGGTGGGATTTGTTGTAAAAGTAAAGCTTTTTGAGTTTACCACACAAATTATAATGGACTGTTAAGTGAAACATTTCATTTGCTCTGAGGAAAATACGTCGACCAATGGAATGCCTTTTTGTAAGGTCTCATGCTAATTCCAAGGTAACTGAGAATCCAGAAGACAGCACACTACAGTAGTGGAGGTACAAAACATGGAAGTAGAGAAACAAGAAATGGGGAAAAAGTCTAGTAATGCTTATGGGGAATAGTTGGACCACTGGGGGAAAAGTCTGAGGTTTCTAGCTAAGGTTTCCAATTCACCCTCTATAATACAAGGAGTTTATCTTGTTTTTGTATAGGACTAGAATATATATTTCACACTTCTGAAGGTGGGCACAAAATTCAACAGGTGATTACTTAATTATGTATGACATTTTATATCTACCTTCTTCCTAGGTAGACTTTCTTACATGCAAGTTTGAAAGAATCTCACTTTTTACAGCTACTGAGCCTTGGAAAGACTATAAAGGATTCTGGGTAACAGAAATCAATGGATGAAAAAAGAATGACTTAAGAAAAAATTCTTTTAGGCTGAGAAACCACTTCCTCAAGCTATAGGAGGAGAAGCCATTTGATTAATTTAAGAGTCTGGCTTATAGAGCATATTTATTCTGATTACTTCATGCTGTTGGGAAATAAAATGATAAAACATGAAAATAAATTTCTAGGAAAATATATGTTAGTATCCAACTGATTATGTATTAGTAAATGTATACAACATCTTACTCTTGTATATATTGAGATTTTGCAGCCTGATAGTCTCTACAGCCAAGAAAATCACCAGAAAGAAGAAAGAATGGGGTATGAAATTATTTATTCATCAGTTTTGTCAACAATGACCTACTGAAAGACATTACATTCCACATGGCTGGATCCTCATAGGTTCTTTTAAAGTCCAAATTATCTCTTGGGAGGTGGGAGATGGGGGGGAGAGATGGGTCAGAAACTTTATTTTAAAGAATTAAATCTAAGTTCCTATCCCACAAATGTATCTCATTGTTTTGATAGTGTTACTATGACCTATAGCCCCATATCTATGGTAGCTTCCCATTCTCAGCAAAAAATGAAGGGCTCTATGTACATTCTTAGATTTAGCTTTGTGAAACTATTTCCAACTTTCTTTCTTTTCCACCCCCAGCTTCTCATTTCATAATAAGACATTCATTATATAGGCAGAGTAAGTGAACAGGCTGCTACCAACCAGGACAGGGGGAGCGGGGTGAGGATTTTTAGGTTCAAGTGACTTGGAAAGAACTATTATTACCAGTTTACTCTCAGTTCTTTAATATGCTGAGAAAACACCAATAATAAATTCATAACTGGCCAAGTAATTTCCTACATGTCTCTGTGTGTTCCTCTGTGTGTGTGTGTGTGTGTGTGTGTGTGAGAGAGAGAGAGAGAGAGAGAGAGAGAGAGAGAGAGAGAGAGAGAGAGAGAGAGAGAGAGAGAGAGAGAGAGAGAGAGAGAGAGAGTTTGTGTGTGTGTGTTGAAAAAAAATTAAAAAGGAAGAGAAGGAAAGTAAATTTAAGGTTCTAGCCCATAGCAATTAGTATAATATGAATACTGACATGATTTTCATGCCATCTTTCCTCAATCTTACGTTATCCAGATGTGTTGGGATTTCATCTCATAGAATTCTGGGAGGCTTTGCCTCAAAGGTATTGCACAAGGAATGCTGTTTTCTGCACTATCTACTCATTTCTTCTGCCCCACATATATTAATGGTTAACTTAGGAGACAAGTGGCATATAAAACAACCACATTAATTTCAGTACACTAACAAAATCCATGTCCAAGACATAACATACTGCCATCTAGTGAAAAGTGAGAGGTATATCTGAACAGAGCTTCCCAGTAAGGAAGAAGAAAACAAAACTCTCTGTGCAAATGAAACCTACCTTAACCTAAAGTGTAAATACAAGAGTCAGAGCCATGATTCAGATGAGGACAGAAAGTTTGAGCTGAAAACAAAGTGGCTTAGTTAAAGCTGCTTCAAGATTCACATTTTTAAAAATCGTCTTCCACCTTTAAGGTTATGCATCAAAAACACCTGCAACTGATTCCAATTTTGGCAGAAGAGAATGAAAATAGCATGGATGGTAAACTTTTTACAGAACATTAACTGCCTAGTTTTAGCTAGGATACCTCCAAGGGTTTGACTGTAATATATTTTTGAAACGTTTCCCGTTCTGCACCTCTTTAAGGCAAAGATAGCAGGGATGAGGAAAGGATAAAACAACAATTTCCAAATTGTCCAATGCAGCAAAGTTGACACACAAAGTGTCCTGCTCCAACTTTACAACATTCAAAGACATTTGAAAAAGTGAGCTTTGCTTGTTTTATGCACTCTTTTGTGATGTCAGCCTGGTGTGACATTGAAGAATGATAGTTGATTTGCTCTTGGATGGGTCCTTCATTACCTCTGATCATTGGCAAACTTCTTCTGTAATGCCCCCCTCACTTCTAGTTTTATGTGTTCCATGCTAGAAAAAGACACATTGGCAAGCTTTATCTCTTCTTGGCAGGTCTAGGAAGAATAAACATTGATTTGTCTTCGTAGAATGAAGTAACTTTGGGGTCTCTAATCACTGAGGTTTCGGGGCAACAAGAGGATTGGCAAAACATATTGGCAAGGTGGGTCCTTGTCTGCCCAAGCTATGTAGCAAATAGGAAAGCTGGAGGAGATGTCGACATTTTTCTGAACAATCTTTCAATCTCTGATGTCTTTGTCCCTAGAAGTAATCAACTATTGCCAGCATATTCTTCTGAGAAAAAAGTTAAAACTGTCTAATTGCCTTTTAACAAGACTGATTTATTTTCTCCATATTTATGTGCTTTTGCATTCCTCGATGATTCTGTTGAGGCAAACTTTTTTTCCCCATGAGTGTTTGCTTTCTTGAACTTGATGGACAGTGAAACTCTTTTAACAATTGATGTGATTCCATCTCCTTCCCCCCCTCCCCCCGTCTTGAGAAAGTCACTAGCTGAGCTGGCAAGACAAAACTTACAGATCATTGACTATGAACTTTTCACACAATCATTTTCCATTGTACAAAAATAGTTTCCATGGTTTTTCCAGCAGGCCCATCTCTACTAGTACTGTTCCTAAAAATGATAGAACACTGTATGTTAAGGACATGAGCCAACACAAGCAAGAATAAAGAAAAACCATTTGGATGGATAATACATAAATAAAAGAAGGAAAAGGAAGTGCTTGGGGCATATTCATGAATAAATTTATTTCCTTACATTTGAGAAGATACTGTATTTTTATTCCTCACTTCATAGCAGTTGATGAGTAACTGTACAAATCAGTTTTAAAGACAGACTATTAGGGGGTTTGAATTCTTTTCTATAATTGTATAAGTATGGAAATCTGCAGACTTTGAATTTTTTTTTAGGTCATCAAATCACCTCCAGTTCTCAAATTGAGCTTTGTAATACATTCAGGGTGAAGAATCAAACACAACTATAGACGTTCATGGAAAGATTCTCATGGAAATATGAAATTAAACATTTTCAACAATCCATTGGAAGACAACAAGAGAAAGATAAAATGGAATTAAAACTAAGGAATAAACTGAAACATAAAAATAAATGAATGATCTACAAAAAAAAGTAGTACGGGAGATGACTTACTGTAGATAATTATTTACCTTCAACATTTATCAAGGTAAAGAAATGATTTATCTGAACAACAAAGCATGTTAGCATGAATTCAATATTATTCTCTCAACTGAACTAATTCTATTAACAGATAAAGAAAGGAATGTTTCTCCCATCCCATCTGCCCCCCTGTAATTCTATTCTGGATGATCATTCAATCAAACAAACAGAGTAAATCTACTGAAGAAACAGTTAATTCAATCCTTTTATGAACAGAAGCTTTGAACATTAAGGAAATCTTATTAACCAAGAATAAATTCTGAGTAGAAAGGATCAACGTTTTAACTCTGATGTTTAAACTACTACTAATAGTAATCTCTTTAGTATTATTTACTCTTACTATTGTTACTTAATGGTGGCTGGAGTTCAAACAAACAGCCTGGATCCAGTTTTGGTATTCTGAAAAGTTTGGATGTACTCAACATGGGGTGTTTAATCAGGGGTGGGATTCAGATATGTGAACAACCGGTTCTCTGTGTGTATTCCACTTCTGGAAGTCCATTCTGGGCCTGGGCAACAAAAAATTAGCTACTGGTTCTGCTGAAGTGGTGCGAAGTGGCTGAATCCCACCACTGTGTTTAATGATAGTTTCTTTTTTTCTTCTTCTTATAAGAACAATAGTCAAAGAAACTCTGATCTCTATCATAGCTTCCTCTGAAGATAGCCTCAATTTCAAAAGCAGGTTGTTACAGAGGATGATTGAATGGGAGCTACTGTCATCAACTCATAAAAACATAAAACTGATTTTATGGTTCTTAAGATTCTGGCCAATATCTTTTCCCATAACCAAAGTGCAATGTCGCGTGGTCGCACAGAGAGACGGACACTTGAGCTGGGTAATACTTCTTTATTTGGATCGTGAATGAAGCTGGGGCAAAGGGGTTTACCTGGCATCTCTTATACCTGCCCAGGTGAATGGTGACCAATAGATTTGAACCTGGGCTTCCCGCCATTGCAGGTGGCCAATGGATTTAAACCCTGGCTTCCTGCCAGAGCTGACCATGCCTGGGGCTGTCAATGACTCACTCTATTTAGGCTTTCCCGCCAAAGCGGTTATAGCCTGGAGCTGTCCAGCCCCCTGCTGTGCTGGCATTTCCGTGTGTGGTTAACAGCATACACTACACAAAGAAATTATCTTTGATCAAATTGAAAATGTAGAGCTATTTAAATAACAGTAAAGCATCGGTGACATAAGGAGCCACAGCAAAACTCATAAACAGCAGAAATAAAATTCATATTTTCTAAAACTCAGAGCAAGAACAAATCCAGAAGGGTGGATGCTAGTGGGTAGTAAAAAGCTAGAAGTTACCGAGTAGAAATTAACTTCTGGTGGCTCTATAAATAAATGCTTCCCATCCTGACCTGTCCTCAGTAATACTGAGGCAAAGCATTATTGATGGTCCCCAAAAGATGGATATTTCCATATTCAACTATTAGGATATAAAGTGAACAAGATCAATATTTTCTTTTACTAATATCCACTTTCTGTCTTCCAGATCAGTCTCTTCTGAATCTACTTCTAGTCTTCATTTTGCTTTGTGGTTTATGCTCCATTCCAGTGTCCCAGGGGTCCATATGATCCATAATGAAGTAGGAACAATACCAAAATCTGAAGTTTATTTCTTCATCTGGTCTTCCAGATAATTTAGGTGGGATGTCACTCAATAAATTGGATTTTTGTTTTTGTCTTCATTATCCAGAATAAGAGCAGACAATCTTTTTATGGACAATTTTTTAAAATAAAAAATGTCAGCCTATGGGGCATATAGTATTGTTGCAATGATATCGTGAAAGGATGTAAGGCCACACTTTTCAATCTGATTTGGGGACTTTGTAAAGGTTGAATAATATAAGTATGTTAAGGCTATTGTAGCTTTAAGACACCTAATTTGGTTTTTATTTTGATTTAAAAAAATGGAAACAAACTTTGTTCCATTAAGTTTTGAGTCCACCTAGGTGGAGAAACCTAGTCAATCATGACCAATCTAGAAAAGAAGGACCAGTCTCAATTAATGCTCATCTAAAGGATAGCCAGAGCTGTAATCTAAGTCTAAAAAATTGGGAAAACATTCCAGAAAACAGAAGTAGCAAAGCCATTTCCATTTTGTTGTCAAGGATATTAATATTGTGCATCTCCATAAAATCAGCTGGAAGCAAGTCCAACTTTAAGTAGACCTTTACTCCTGGGGGGTTGTGTGTGGGGTTGATTGGAATAACCCAATCCTGAAATAAATCAGACAATCCTAAATTAAAACAGGCAATTCTGTCTACATCTTAAAAGTCTAATCTATTTTTACCAACAAAAGAAAACACAATATATTCCCTCCAAGGGTAGGAACTGAGTACACATGCAAGAACTGAAGAAAAATAATGTAGATGAAGAAAAACCACAATAAACTCAAGAGGTATTTTCCATCCTGCGTGGTTGACAATTCAGTAGTCATCCTACATAATATACAGTTACTAGAATTACCGTGTTTTACTGTAGGCAAACTTCAAGTGGACCAAAGTGAATGCTGGCCCCAGTCATTTGAAATAATAACACAGAAGTCTGCCCACCAAAGGCACGTGTGACCCATCATACTGCAGGGAGCATTTTGCTGGATTTCCTTAGATGGGTATGGTTAAGCTAACTTGTTTGCTAAGGTAATAGGATAGTTTTGGTTTGAGGGTGATGGTGACATTTGAAAAGAATTTGAAATGATAAATTGCTCAGAGGAAATTGTTGCACTGAGCCAACTTCTGGGGAAGGCAAGTGGTTGGTCCAAAATAGTCAGTGCGCTTGAGTCCAATCCTGGAATTGTCATTAGACTAAGTATGCTCCAACAGGAGGCCCCAGCCAAACTGGAGCTCCCATTACAGTTCAGTTCTCAGAGAGATCCCCAGTGCAAAGACTGTAGAAAGTCTGCTTCCCATGCTAAATAGCTCCAGGCTGCCAAAGAGGATAGAACATGCAGGCAGTTCCTTCATAACATGATAAGAAGGGATCATATCCAAGTTGCCAGCTTTGGGGAAATACTAAATTTTTTACTAGCCTGCCTAATATTTGGACCAGAAAAATGTGCCACCATATCTTGGTTCAACTGTAATCTTCTCTCAACCTTATCTGTGAAATGATACTGGATAATGGGACTGAAGAAGATATGAATGCAGCCCATGTTGTGTGAATATTACATGCCAAATATTCTTGAAGTAGAAGCTGGCAGAAGCAAAGAAAAATGATTGTGATAAAATAATGGGAACTAACATACAACCTTGTTGCCACTATTTTTCTCTTGAAGCTTTGACAACTTCTTTAAGTAACACAAACAATGTTTGAACAAACTCTAATGAAACTGTGTCCTCCTACTCAACAGTTCACAGTAGGTTTGAAGAATACATAACCCTAAAAATCTCTGTTCTGGATGTTTCATCCTGTAAATAAAACTCATATAGAAAACACATGTTTCAATGTTTATAGTCCACAGATAATTTTATTTCTATACTTATAATACATTATTATACTTATGACACATCTTCAGTAAAACTTTGATTGCAAAAAAAATATTTGCCATAGACATTCAAGCTATCTTTTCTGAAACTGCAAATTCATATGCATTTGTAAGCTGTTGGTTTGATTGATTTAAACCTTGGGGTTTCTTTCCACTCAGTTTTGACACTTTGAATTTTATATGTTATCTATGAATGCAATCTTTCTGCTAAAACTATTGGTGAGTCTCAGTCTAATTTACAGTATATCTCATTCACACAGCATAACAGCCAATGGATCTATATCAAGAACTCATACAGCCTTAAGATGTTTTGTTTTCAAAACCTGAGCTGAAAGCTTGATGTTGCTTCAGATATGCTTCAATAGTTCTTTCTTACAGAAGGAAGAATCACATTTATACATCTAGGATTTTGATAATATTATACCAAGTTAGGTTTGTTGGATTCTACTGGACTGTATCCTGCAGTTGTATCAGCTCTATAATCAATTTCAAGCAAATTTCTTAGAAGAGCTTGTGGTATCAGGCATAGTTAATTTAAAAAAAAAATCCTTTACCAGTTCTCTATATTAGTATTTCCAACATTTTTTCAGGTCTTACAGGCATTATTTTGAAACTAGATTCCAAATTCATTTATAATTGCTGTACTGAAGTAGTTACAGCGTTTCTACTCAATATATTCTGCCAGTAGAACAAATTTGTACTCTCCATACAATCTTTCTCTAAAGCCTCCAAATTTGCTTTTGAGAAATGGGAGGTATGCTGGGGGAAGGAGAAGGTGGGAAACATACATTGTACTAAGAAGTAAACTTATAAGTGTATACCAAAATAATTGGGATTCATTACAGCGGAGAGAATGCTTGTAATTAACAGCCAAATATCCTTTTAAGGTTTTGCCCAGTAGGAATGATTCCAAAGTGATAACTTTCATCCCTTCTATATTTTTAATATGTGTGGAAGGTTGAAATTTGTGAAACAGTTGGTGATGATCTACATTTGTGGAAATTCAGGTACTTTGTATTAAAAAAAACACATTCACCTGATCTCTTTGGAAACCATGCAATAAATCAGCAACTGAAATCTTCAATTTGCTAAGATTGGTGAAATATCCAATCATTTGGATATTCAAAATACCAAGATGCTATGCTTCCTACCACTGAAAAGCCTCAAAGACCAGGTGTGGGGGCAAATATTCCTGGAGAAAATTTATTAAAGTAACTGCTATGATGGCACGTAAGTAATAAAAAAATACTTTCCACAATATTATGAAAATAGACATTGCTTACCTTCTTAGAAGTCTTTACATTTATTTTATCTTGGACATCTGAATTTTTGATGACGATGATGATGATGATGATGATGATGATGATGATGATGATGATGACGATGATAAGTTGGAAGGGACCTTAGAGATCTTCTAATCCAACCCCCTGCTGAGGCAGGAAACCCTATACCAGGGTTGTCAAACTCAATTTCATTGAGGGCCGCGTCAGCATTGCGATCGCCCTCAGGGGGCCAGGTGGGTATGGCCAGGGTGGGCGTGGCCTACTGGGTGGGCGTGGCTAGAGTGCGTATGGCCTACTGGGTGGGCGTGGCCAGCTCTACATCGTTTGCATCAAGGGTGCCTATGGGGGCCTGGGCAGGAGTGGGACAGATCTGAGGGTCTCTGGCAGAAGAAGGGTCTCTGGGCCAGGGCCAAGGCAATGGGGACCGTTCCCTCACTGTTTCCAGGATGGCTTCGTGGGCCGCATGAAACCACTTCGCGGGCCGCATCCGGCCCCCGGGCCTTGTGTTTGACATGTCTGCCCTATACCATTTCAGACAAATGGCTGTCCAGTTTCTTCTTAAAAACATCCAGTGTTAGTGCATTCAGAGTTTCTGGAAGCAGGTTGTTCCACTGATTAATTGTTCTAACTGTCAGGAAATTTCTCCTTAGTTCTAGGTTGCTTCTCTCTTTGATTAGTTTCCATCCGTTGCTTCTTGTCCTGCCTTCAGGTGCTTTGGAGAATAGCTTGACTCCCTCTTCTTTGTGGCAGCCCCTGAGATGATGATGATGATTTTGATTTGCTCTAACTTGATCTAATACTACTAGTAAAAACAATTTAAAAGATTTTGCAATTTTAGTGAGAGCATAGTAAACACTGTTGAGCTGAGTTTTCATATTCTTATACCAATTTTTCAACAGGTTATATATGAAATTGAACCCTGTTGGGTCTCTTTTTCACGTAACTGGATTGGGTGGGCTGCTATTCTATCACAGCCAATACCTAAATACTCTCTTCCTTAAGCACAAAATGTGATCATAGAAGAACTACAATGTGAAACAACTGGAATGGGATTTAGGAAGAAATGTTCATCAAATTTATTAGCAATACTTATAGACCTCATATGATGCAATGTTATCTCCAATGCTGTTTCTTCTTTTAAATATTCACTGGTGGGTTTTTCTTTTGTTTTTGTTTTTGAAAAAAAATAGAAAAATACTCATTAATAGAAGCCACTAATGTTGGCTTCTATAAGATTGAACCATGCTAAACACATGCAAACACAGAGACTCCTGGAATAAAAAAAAATATCACCAGTTTTATAAAACCTGAAAGAATGACTCCATCAGAGAAAGATGAGAAAATTTGTTAATATTATGACCGAGGTAGAAAATAAACTGTAGAAAGGCACCAGGATATCCCCAACATTTTATGCCAGCTGATACCTTTAAAAAAGATTCACACATGGTAACTAGATAAAATATTTAATTACAGCAATTTCTTTTTAATTCACAGCTTAGGTTGTAGAAGAAATATTTTACAGTTTAATATTCAGCATACTGGGGGAAAATTAGATTCCTGTTAGAATGTTCTCAGGCCAGCTAAAATGGGATAGTCACATTAGAATTTCTGATCATGATGACTTCAGATTTGCCAGAGATCAATATACTATCCTGATCTAAATGTCTTTGAGAAACTCAGGCAGGTCAAAATTTTAGGAAAAAGAGTGGCAGAACCTGGGGATAGAGTCAAAAGAGGAATCAGCCTAGAGTCTTTATGTAGCCATACATGGATCAAATCTAACCCCTCCTGAGTTACATTTACCCTTATTTAATGCCAAGATAGTGCTAACAGTTAGTTGAGTAGATTCTTGTGCATAGTGTGTTTAGTAATAAATTAGTTTAATTGGAACTTCACATGTGGTCCCGATCTTTTGTGCCTGACGATAATTGTCTAAGGCTACCTCTTGTTGTTCTTCTTTTTTCTTTCAAAAATTGAATTAAAAGAGTAAATACCTAAAAGGAAGAACAATATTCTATTCACATAAATTCATCAATTTTGGGGTTGCTTCCCTACCAAAATACAATGTCCTAGTTAATTATATATTTTAAAAAAACACTATCATTTAAACTATTTGGAAATAATAGATTTAAGATTCACAGTCTGAGTATGTCTGATCTTAAACTCTTTATGACAAAATAAGGGCAAAGTCACAAAACAAGAATAATCTCTCTGCCATATTCACTGTCTGTAAACCTGTGACACCCCATTTGTCGGAAATCTCACAAAATTACCAATTCTTTCAAAATTATGGTGATCTTACCCCAATTCTGATAAGCAACCTATATGAGAGTTTGGTGATTGTAAATTGTTTTACTTGTTGCTTAAAAGACAAATACATGATTGTTTGGGATTGTAGAAGATGTTTGGTATTCATAAGAACTGTGCTAACACAGTTACCTATTATATATCAATCTTCTTGATAAAGATGATATATAAAAAATTAATTCTGGATTAATGAAATAGAAGTAACATATTACAATTAATTTAACAGAAAAGCCTTAGAAAAATAAAAAAATTCCCTGGTGACCTTTCTTTAAGAAAAGGGAAATACTTATGACATATTTTCTAGATTTTCTAGTATTTTTATTTAAAATTTTAAAATAGTTAAAATATGAAATAAAAAATTGATCTATTTGGAGATGCTTATGCCAAATCAATACCTAAACTAGCATGTTTAATAGAAAAGTTTGATCTAAATATAGATTAAACTTCAGATTTTACCAGTCCATGAAATTGATAAAAATTAAATGTCAGAAGACAGAGAAGCAGTTAATAGTGTCAGTATTTCATATTTACCAAATGACATTGATTGTGAGCCACCCAGAGTTGGTTGAAAGATGGCTGGTACATAAATATTTTGAATAAATAAATAAAATAGAAAAAAATTAGTTCACACACACAAACACTCACACACTTTTTCCCCTCTCTTTTCTGAAAATCACTGCTTTCTGAAGTGATATTAGAAAACAACATTCAAATACTTAATTTTACTTTACTTACCTTACTAATCTGTTGGATGTTTTTATTTATTTATCTCTGTGTTAGCTTTTTAATTGTCTTTTAAAACAAAAAAAACAAGTTTTCCCCCAAATGCCCTTCTTTGCTTCTCCTCCCTTCCACCCATTTTTCCCATTATTTTAAAGATTTTGAAAATCTTTCATCTCCACCAACGGCCTAATATCTTAATAATGGTGTTCACATTTTAAAAAAATTGCTCAGGGTCAGTCACTTTCTTTCAACTCAATCCTCACAAAGTTGTTGTGGGGAAAATAGAAAGCTGGAGGACTACCCTGACCGTCTATAGCTATACTAAACACCTTGCCTGATCTTGGAATCTAAGATGGATTAGGCCTGGTTAGCACTTGTGCCAAATGACCTGCACCTCACACTACCCACACTCCCACATTTCGCACCAATTGAAGCCTCTGAATATTCTTCCAGGGCAATCCCCAAAATGTAGGCTGAAATCTTAAAATAAATTTATTGTTATAGTGTTGAATGCATTGGGATTCACTTTGCATACATCACATTTTACAGTGTTAGGTGGGCTGGTTGGTTGGTCAGTTAAGTTGTGGGTTTTTTTAAAAAAAAACTAAATCAAATTCACCACTTAATCCTTTTTCTAAAATTGCAGTCTTGGAAATCAGTATGGCTAAAACCAAGAAAAAGTCTAACCAGATTGATAGTAGACTTCTATAGGTCTACTGGTTTCTGTAGGACCTTTCCATGAAGGTTTTGGCAATAAGCCAGGATATCTATGAACAAGAAGCCAAATGAGGACTGAGTTTCTTTTTTAGACTCTCCATCAGAAACAAAATCATACCCTTTTAATCAGTAGCAGAATCTGGAACAAGCTCTGCAAGCTGTCTCTCTTGGAAGGACTCATTGGCACACCACAACACTCTGGATCTTAGAAGAGAGACCTGGCCTCCTCCTCTTGTTCTGATCTGATATTTGGAAAATCTGATTTCTTTGATAAGTTTGTTTACTGGGGTTTGCATCCTTGTTGAAAAGTACTTTCTCAATCTGGAAAGTATTTTGCTGGCACTGGATGTTGCTTTTCTAGCATGAGCAAAAGAGGATGTCATTCTTGTTGGCTCACCTGCAGCCCACTTGTAAACATATGTTGGCAGTGCAGCCATGCAAACTGTCTTGGAGAAGCAGAGCTTTAGCACCATGTCATCTGCAGCTTTTAGACCAAACTATCTTGTTCTACTCTGAGGCAGTTGCCATCTCTTTAGGGCAAGTTCCACATCAAGCTCACAGGTTCAATTCTACAATAGGTTCAATGAGATGGTGCTTCTAAGATGATGAATGATCTCAGGTTCAAGCTCTATCTATAGCATTATAGGAGTGTGATAGATAATATGGCACATGTTTGTTGTGTGGGTCTCTTGTTTGTAAGATTCTAGTCTTATTATCCAGTTTTAAAGGAAGATTGGATCGTAGCATGGGGAGCACTGCTGCCTTACTCAAAAAGTCTCTAAAATCAAGGCAGCCCTCAAATATGGCTTTATATTATCCATTATTTACTTTCATTGTGAACATGAAGAATGGATAAAGAAGAGTAATTATTTCCCATTTATTCAGCCTGAGAATCTGCCATGGTTCAAGGAAGGAAAGGAAGTTTGGATGAATAGAGAAAGAATGAAACATCTTTTGTTATGCTTTAACTTGTTTTATATGGGAACACTCCGTTATTCTGTTGGCAGATACCACGGATGTTTGCCTTATTATAAACCAGATAATCTATTACCTGAATTCATTAACTCAGGGCGGAATCTGATAGAAGAATTATACAGATGTTCCTTAGGTCATTTTTAAAATCCAAAATATAGTTTACCAATAATTTAATTTAATTTAATTTAATAATTTAATTTGTATACCGCCCTTCTCCCAAAGGACTGGGTTATCTAAAAACTAACCTGTGGTAGATTTATTTACAATGATTTAAGCACATCTGTCATCCCCCACTTGCAGCCAAAAATGTGCTCTGAAAGACACTCAGTTTATTGCTCTGCATTATAGTCCATATGTTCTGTTCAGTCATGGCAGACAAACAACTGCATCAGGATGACACATTTGCAGAGAATTTTTGAAGAAGATTGTTCCCTTTCCACTGTGTCTGACATTGGAAAAATATTGAGCCTTGAGCTGATGAACTTTCTACTAAAAAGAGAAGGAGGAAGATGTGTGCTTGGCTAAAATACAAAGAAAGAGGCTTCTGGATCCATTTGAAAGTACCTAACCATAAACAAAAATAAGATGAATAGCTGAATAAAGTCTGTATCTTTCTTTCAAGTGGGACAAGCCCAAAGGATGAGCAAATAAAGAAGAACATTTTTGGAAAATGACAGATTAAAAAAGTGAATCTGGATGTATCGCAAAGGCTTTACAGTAAGCACATGGCAGATTTAGTCATTCCCTTCATTGATTTAAGACAAAACAAAAAATTCCCTTTTTAAGTAAATATGTCCAGTTTATATGGCTCATGAGTGCTATGTATTTGATAGTTCCATCTTTATGTCAAGTTTCAAGCCATTACCTTTTCCAACATTTCCCTTAAATAAAGAAATGCTTTACTATCTCCCTCTAGTAAAAATTGAAATAAGTATTTGATATGATGATGCCCAGAATTTATGATGGCACAGTATTTTTGCCATATAAAGAATTGTTTTGAGATTGAATGAAATTCTCACCATCTTGACTACATGTCAGTCTTGGCTGAACCCTATGTACAAGGAGATTGAGAAATACTGTCTTACCAATTTCTACATCTGCAACGCAAGAAGATAAAATATTATCTTACTGGTGTGAATATATGGATCAACACTCTCCTGGCTTTCCTTTTAACAGCCAGAGAGATTTTACTAAAAATAACTTATTTCATTTGGATTGAACTATAACTCAGGTGATTTCATAGATAATTTTAGATGACATCCCTAACTGATTAAATCACCATGTGGTTTAAATCATGACAGAATAATATATTCTCTCTCTCTCTCTCTCTCTCTCTCTCTCTCTGTGTGTGTGTGTGTGTGTGTGTGTGTGTGTGTGTGTGTGTCCATGTCCTTTTTAAAGCAAGCAGGCATATGTAGCCAAGCAGCACTGTGGCATTTTAGTGAAAGTCAGCTATTACTATTTCAACGAAAGTCAGCTCAGAATGGAAAGAAAGGTTCAAATTCCATGGATGAACAGAAGTATTCTCAACTGAATGCCAGTATCATAACAAGATTAGTAGGACCCATTTCTAAATAATCAGTGAATATAACACTCATAAATAGCTGGGGCTTTTTTTAACTTCAGATATGTATCCTTTTAATACACTGAAATAAATTTATTAACTTTTGCACCTGGTTCATTGCTGAATTTATATTATACTTACTCAGGCCCTGGACCAGGATAGTCATTTGAGCCCCTTTGTTATTTTTCTGGGAGGTTTTACAGTTTTACTCTTTGAGTTTTGTCTCTGGTCAGTTGTCTTCATTTTGGGGAGGGGGGGATATGCTTTTTAATGTTTATTTTTATAAGCGGCCTAGAATTATTATGGAGGTGGGTAGCTTCAACACTGAAATAATTAATAAATAATTCCAAATTTATTTTCTAGGGCAAACAATAAATAAACATTCTCTCTTGTCAGAGATTGAATGAAAGTTATTATTGTGTTTAATATACATTTTTTTTAAAAAAAATAGCTTGGAATATTGCACTTTTTAAAAACAGGCCTAGCTCTTTAAAATACATCTGTCTAAATAAAGATTCCTGGGAGAGGTATCTGTTCACAGATGGTTTTCCTGTTAGCATATTGGTGACTTTTCCATGGGTTCATATTTATGCTACAAGCCAACTTACAAAAAGCATCTGTACAGTTGATAGTGTCAAGTGAAACTGAAAACTTTAAAATATTTGGTGAATCTCTTTGGTAGAGTTTCAAAAACTCTGATTGGACATTATAGTTGACTTTTTCTTCCAAAATTTTCAACTTCCATTTACAAATCGTGATTTTTTGTTACTTCTCTAAATTTATATTTTTGTCAATCTGAACTTGACTTGATGTATCCATCCTAAAGATGATAATGGAACCTATGTTGAACATAAATATTGTAAGGTCACTGGCCCTTGGCAAAACCTGAGAAATCATAAGAATCCAATCATGAAAATTCAAGCAGAGGCTTCTTAAAGGTACAGCACTTTATTTTTCGATCGAAATAAGTCCTGGGTGGGAACACAATCTGAACACTGGCAGCAGCTGTGTTCAGAAGTGCCACACCTTAAAAGTTAGTGGCATTGCTTTATAAACTTTTTTTTAGCCAATCAAAATCAGACAACAGAGTTATTACAATATAAGGAAGATATCAATCATTCCTGTACACTCCCTTATTCCCTCCTTCAGTACATCCCATCCATGTACGTTTCCCACACTTGCATGAAATTTGTCCCTGACGCAAACGCTGATTACAAAAGCGAGATAGTAATAGTTAGGCAAGGCTACACAATTTGTTTCTTTTTCTAGTTCCAGTTACAGAACCCCTACATACATAATCATACATCTATTATTCATAGAAGGGACTGATAAGAATATAATATAAAGTTTTGCTATGCAATCAAAATCTCCACACACTGATGGTTGTGAATTTGTTAAAAAATCTCTCAGTGCAATCTAGAGCCCATACTAGATCTCCCATACAAGGAACAACCAGATCTGAATTTGTAATCGAAACACATCAATCATACAATTTCAGGAAGAAGTTCTTTGCATCAACCTGAGTAGTTGGGAAAAGACAGCAGGGAGTAAATGGGCTAAACAGATTTCAGCTGTTGACGCTCCTTACTAGAGACTTTCAGATGGAGATGTTAAAGAATGTTGATTCAAAGCTTTTTGAAATTTAAAATGAAGGCATGACAGGATGAAATTAACTTTGGACTAGCTTGGAATAAGTGGAACTCTGTCTAGAATTGTTTAAAGGGAAATAGCTCAGCTCATTCCAAGTCCCCATTCCAAGTTCTTAGGAGAAGCAAGGCCCCGAGTCTCCTCTATTTTCCCCATTGCATAGGATGAAGGATGGGAGCTTGGCTTCCCTCACTTCCTGAGTCTTTTCTGCTGCTTCAGCTTCTTTAAAAGAAGAAGGGGAAGGTGGGCAGCAGAGAACTTCTATCATGTTCCCAGCAAAAGGATAACAATTCAATTTTGTTTTTTCCTCTCCTACAGTGCAAGAGAAGGGAACTTAGTAAGGGTGGAAGTCAGATGCTCTGAGAAGTCTGCAGTTTATTTTGCAGAAAGCGTGATTTGGGAAAGCAGAGTGAAAGGAAATAAACTGCAAACCTTTAATGAATGCATGGCTAAGGATGTGCTGCTTTGGTATTGGGTTGCTCTAATGGCTAAAACATTTGGTTTCTGTCCGAGAAACAAAACTGATTGAATCAGAAGCAAAAAAATATATATAATCAAACCCAGTCCAATGCTCATTTGGAGGGCACCAGTCTGCAACTTTAAACCACCCACCAAGTTACTGTCCACTGGAAAAACAGTTCTGGTGCTTTTTCTCCTGGCATTATTTTCATTTAATTAATCCTGTAGCTACATATTTCTTTAATCGCTTTTGCTGCCTGTTGGTTTCTTCCTTCAGAATAAGATGTTTCACCTGACAAATTACAGTCCCAACTTTGGTAATTGAACACATGTGTTTAACTGTTAAAGTCAGGTATGGGTTATTTGTAATTTCTGAGCTGGTTTTTGGTCTACTTGTGAAACTGTTGCCTCCTGGCCTGTTTCTTTGACTTGATTTCTGTAGTGTTTCTTTTCTAAAACTGGAAGTAGCCTGAATTGAGTCTGGGAAACATAAATAAGCCTTATTCTTTTCCAAGATGGTTAAAAGGCTAAGAAAAAGTCAGTAGCAGTAGAAATAAGAAAATAAAGTTTTTAAATAAAGCTATGTTTGCCACAAAAACGTTGGCTATTACATCAAGCATTATCAAATTGTAAAAACAACTGTCAGTCAAGAAAGTGGATGACAGACTGACTGACTACCCCAAACCCAGTAATGACATAGTTTACAATTAATTCTATATCCACAATCAAGCAAGAATCAGCAGGAAAAATGAACCAGGGTGTGCGGATATTCTTTGCAATGGTGAATTCCACAAGTTCTCTTCCTTATTTTCCAATTCTCTAAGCTAAGAAAATATGGGAATTCAAACAACAGGTTTCAAAGATTATAAAGCTACCATATCCGGGCAAGAGAAATCCAACTCTGAGGAATTTTTCAGGAGAAATTATTGGAGGTAGGGAGAGCCAGTTTCAAAGAACTGAAAAGTTTGCAAAGCTGAGTGTCAAGTGAAATTGAAAACTTTTAAATATTTGTTGAATCTCTTTGGTAGAGTTTCAAAAACTCCAATTGGTATTATAGTTGACTTTTTCTTCAACACTTTTCAACTTCTATTTACAAATCATGATATTTTGTTCCTTTTCTAAATTTATATCTTTGAAAATCCAGTTTATCTCCAGATATGCAACATCTATGAACCGAAGATGTTTTTTTTAAAAAAAAGAAAATAGTAGGGCCATGTTTCAGGTGAGTTTCAGCCTGCATTTTAAAAACAAAAAAACTTTTTTTTCTGGTGTGAGGTCCATGTAGTTTTTCTTAACAATAAAGCCAACTTTTTACATGTATTCCAGTACCTAATTTGTTGATACTACTACTACTACTACTACTACTACTACTACTACTACTACTAATAATAATAATAATAATAATAATAATAATAATAATAATAATAATAATAATAATAACATTGTCAGCCAGATGCTTAGACTGGCATTTCTATCCACCTATCAAGTCCTTCCCAAGGACCTGGAATTGCAGATGCTGATGTTTGATGACGTTAAAGGTATCACAGGATGTAAGCTGTTCCATGTTAATCTGCCTTTATACACAGTACAAGTTTCATTTGTTTATTCCCCATGGTTTTGTTTTTTCTTATTACATAGATTCTTCACTTTACAGAGTTGCCTCCACCCAAAATGTATGTTCTCATGACGTATCATTGGAATATAATCATCTATTCTGTTTCTAATTACAGTGCACAGTCAATGATTTTTTAACAGAGTGGAAAATTGTTAGAAAGGCTTTAATTCTCACGTTGGACAGAAATGATTGAAAATTCATTCCCTTTCTCATGAAAGAAAATGAGACCAGACTTCTCATGGGTCAGTCCTGGAGATCTGATCATCCATGTATGGTAAGCTTCCTTTTTTGCTGCCTGCTTGGGACTCTCAAGCAAGTTACAGGCTGTGAACTATGTTTAATGTGGTAGGTCAGAAATGCTGGCATAGCATCCATGTAACATTCCTGATTTTTTTTAAAGAAAATGCAGCTATGTGATTGCCTCATTATTGCATATTTCTCACATATTAATTCAGTGTATTAGGGCTATCAACTGTTGCATAGCAAATTCAATTTTCAGGAAAATTCTTACCAAAAGAAAGTGTAACTATTTTAGCATTTTCTTGATGCTTTTGTTATCTCCCTTGATAAAATGGATCACCTGTGATAGAAACAAAACCCATCAAAGGGTGGGGTTTGTGTGAATTGTGTGACTATATTCTGGAGCAAATTGATCAGATTTGCAAGAACAACTGAATGTGAAGTTTTGTTGTTTAGTTCTTGATTTCTTCAGATGATCGAGTGACTGCTCAAATTTATACTCCAGCTGTAAGCTTATTCTAACTCTCAAGATAGCTTACAGCAATTTAAAAAATATATAGAGTATGAAATATAAAAAAATGAATTAAAATCAATCTTTAAAATAATTCTCAATTAAAAGGTTGGCAAAGGATGTGTTCTTCCTAAATGATGAGAAAGAGCAAAACCGATCTCTTTAAGAAGCAAATTCCATAGTGTGGATATAATGGTATGTAAGAATGATCTTGGGAGACAGGGCAATGAGACACAACCAAGGGAAAGTCAGATAAGAGGCAGCTTAGCCAGCAGAAGGAATGTGGATGTTGCAAACATCTCAGAAGGGACTCTTCATAGTTTCTTGAGCTGAAAAGGTGAGATTTGCAAGGTTCAGTTAATGTAAACGTAAGAGTAATATAGAATTAGTTAATCTGGGTGTGTTTCCTCTCTAAATAATCTTGCATGGCTGACACTGGGTATCACACATAGAAGACCCTCTCTGCATATTGGATAGTCACTTTTCTGGCAATAGAGCATCTTCAGAAGGACCCTCCACTTGATCTAAGAAATGAAGCACATTCGTAACAGATGAGGCAGTCTTGCAAATAATCACAGCAGTTGTTTTGTGCTTTAAAAGTTAACACCAATGCCCTTGATTGTGCCTGGTAGGCAACTGGAAGCCAGTGCTTCATTATATGATCCTGTCTTTTGCCCTGGTAAGCCATTTGTCTGCCACATTTGGTCTGAGATGCAATTTTGGAAATTTTTCAAAAGTAGTTCCATGTACAGTAAATCATACCATAACAGTCATGATGGGCTCCAACTAAGATATCATTATTGCTCTGTAGGACTGCAGTTGGTATGCTAGCTAAAATTTTGCAAGGATACTCCTTATTACAGCTGTTATGTGTTCCGTGACAGCTGGGGATCAAGAAGCAATCTCAAACTGTAAAGGTGTGCTCTTTTGAGGAATGCAACATCATCCAAACCAAGCTTCACCTCAGTCCCAGAGTTTACCTCCAATTGTACCACCTTGTACCTGGATTTAATGTTTTGCTTGCTCTTCCTCATTTAAGATTATTTTTAAGATTAGATGGTGTTCAAGGGCACTGCATATTAGAAAGCAGGGACCACTAGAGTCAGGTGTGAAATGACAATGTCTTAATTTAGCCTTAGAGAAATGGAAGTCTAATTCTAACTATATTAGTGTTAGAAGTTGCATAAGGAACTTGCAATAGAAGTTTTAAAACTTTTGATTGAGTTGTTTCTCATTTAGAGGACTCCTTATACAATTGAGCACTACATGGCAATAGATCCAGAACTTTAGCTTTAAATAATTTAATAGTTGCTTGGAAAATAATTATTTCCAGATTGATTTGCAAATTTAGCAACTGAAAGGAATGCTTTTGGGGCTGTTATTAGTAGCTTTCTTGCTTGAATAGATCAGAGGTAGAGAACTGAAAATGGACACTCAGATATTTAAAATATTTAACTTGTTCAGTAAGTTTGCAGCTAATCATCCATCTTATTAAGGACTTAAAGTGTTTCTTAGAGAATACCAATACCTTACTTTTAAAATAGTTTATTTCAAGGTGTTCTCAGGAGCACAAAAACCATAGAGTTTTGAGGGATCTTCAAATGTCTACTTGGATTACAGTATAGCTGTACAGAGAAAAACAGAGACCGAATAATGGATGAGAGCGAGAGGATGGAACTCAGGCTTAGCAACATCTCAATAATATTGTTAATGCTGATTGGGGAATTCTGGGAGTTGAAGTCCACAAGCCTTAAAATTGCCAAGGTTGGGGACACCTGCACTGGATAGGTTGCCAAGGATATGTAATGACTGAGAATAACCTTGAGAGATAGAAGGAAGTGCTGCACCCTAGACAATGAACTGAGAAACTAAATCTGAGTCCAAAGCAGGAATGTAATTTGAGTAAGTGGTTCAATTTTGACACTGCCTAGTTCTCTGGAACATAAAGATGGGAGGGGAAGAGGTTCATTCAGACCTTCAATTTTCTGTTACTGTAACCTTATAATAAAAAGAGCATTAGTATTCATTGATTTCTGACAGGACTATCTGAAAGGGCTGACAGGATTTTACCTCTTAACTTGAATAGTAGTGCCATGATATAATGGAAGACAGTGGTTTACCAATGTAGTAGCTAATTTCTTCCAGGGTCCTTTTTTATGGAATGGAGTCAAATGCTGCCCTCAAATCTAAAAAGGCCACATAGAGTTCATCATTAGGTTGGTTATGTGCTTCTTAGGTAAGTGATGTAGTTTACTACATTGGTCCATAGTTTATAATGTTCAGAACTGAAACCAGGTTGTTCTAATACCAAAACATTTTGGAGGACATCCAATCCAAGAGTTTATAATATAGAAATCCAGCATATCATTTGCTAATTACAGATAATAAGCTTATTGGGTGGCAATTATTTTTATTTATTTATTTATTTATTTTATGCATTTGAGTCAGTATTGTCTCCTGGTGAATGCCTGGACAAATCCATCCAGTTTTTTTGGCCAGATTTTCAGAAATGGTTTGCCATTGTCTTCTTCCTGGGGTTGATAGAGTGACTAGCCCAAAGTGACCCAGCTCGCATTCTACCTAAGGTGGGACTAAAACTCACAGTCTCCTGATTTCTAGCTTGGTGTCTTACCGTATCACATTTGTTACCTTTTTGATAAGCTGGCATAAGAATAAACCAATCTTTAGGGAGGCAAAGAGTTATTTATGGCTCTGGGCAAGCACCGACTCCTACCATGCATGATTTCAATTTAAGATTTCTGGTAAGACCAAAACTTTACCAGGAGCTTAATACTTTTCCAATTGAAATACTAATTTTTGGACCTCAAAGGGTGAAACTGGGAGCCATTCAGGAAGAGGCTCATCAAATAGCTGGGCAGAAAATTCACAGCCTTCAGGTATGATTTATAAGCTCCAGAAACTCAAGGGGGATTGGATTGTTACTGCTGTCAATGTTTACTTTGGATAAAGATTGACAAGATGCCAGAACAGATAATTGCCTTTGTTAGCTATAGCCTGCTGGACTCCAGTCCATATTCTAGAGCAGGGCTTTTCAACCTTTTCACCCATTGTACCACTTTTAGGATATGGCAACATCCGAGTACCACCAGTCGCCTACCAAGGTGTCAAAAACTTGATGACCAGAAAAAAAGAGAGGAAAAAAGTGATGTACAGGTAGCCCTTGACTTACAACAGTTCGCTTAGTGACTGTTCGAAGTTACAATGGCACTAAAAAAAGTGCCCCCCAAGCCACAGCTGAGCAAGACACCTGTCTGCCACATCCGGCAACGCTCTTCCTCCTGTCCGAGGTTTTCATTGTTGTGAACATTTCTGTTGAGGATTGGCAGCGGGGGGTGGGGTGGGGGGTGTTTGGTTTTTATTCCCCCGCTCTGCTGGGTGGTTGAACCAGGTTTGGTCACTTCACATGACTCTGGGACACTGTGACCATCATAAATAGGAATCAGTTGCCAAGCATCTGAATGTAAATCACAAGACCCTGGAGATGCTGCAACATTCCAGCTGATCGGAGCTTCTTCTGGGCTCAGCAGAATCACCGGGATCAATGCCAAGCTCCAGCTGGAGCCTGGCGCTGATCCTGGTGCTTCCATTGAGCCCTGACAGCCCCAAAGAAGCACTGATCCTGGCGCTTCCACTGAGCCCTGACAGACCTGTAGCTCCAGCCACCTCTCGCTCAGGTTTGTGCGGTGCTGCCACCGGTTCAGCTCATTCCCCGCTACTACTTTTCTAGGATGGTCGCGTACCACCTGCCAGGTGCCAATGTACCACAGGTGGTACTCGTACCACTGGTTGAAAAGCCCTGCTCTAGAGGCTAATTTTGCTTTTCTTCCTTTAAATGTTTCTTATAAATCCCTTTTTAGGAAGTGAAAAAGAAGAGGCTTTACAGATGAGGGCATTCTTGTGAATAAAAGAATTTGAGATTTATATATGCAAAATGATAGAGCCAATGTTTCCCACCTCTTTTACAGTGAATTGCCTCTCCTCCTGTTCAGGCTCTAGATATTTTTTCTTTATGTCCCTAGACATGCTACTCCTAGATATGCTATATATCTTTCATAGGAGGTTACGCCAGCCCAAATTGAGATGTTACCTATTAGTCCAACAACTAATATTGTAGATATATGACTCCCATATGAAAGCTGTACTTGTTTCTGTTCAGACACAGAGTAGAATCTGTCTCACATGTTATTAATTATTAAATTTTCTGTGGTATACTAAAATGGCAATAGAACTTAGTATTTCCAGAATCTTTACAAGATAGAGTAAACTAAAAAACCAATTCCATAGAGATCAGGACTGTTTTTATTGTAATAGCTACAGTAAACAAAATCTTGCAGACCCAAGCAGTACTGTTTTAACCATTGTTTTCTTTGGCAGTGGCTCTTCTATCTTTCAAGGCCATTCCCTGAGATTTCCCTGAAGAAATCTCCAAGGCGGCTACAATTTTTTATCAAAAGCTATAGCTCCTAGAAATTGTCTGGTTTCTTCTCATTAGCTCTTAGTTACCCACAATTTCTCTTCGATTTTTATTCTAATATCACTGGCATGCTGTGGCCCAGGCATTGGGGACCCCTGCAGTATGCATGCATGCCCTGCCACCAAGTGCCAGAAAGGGAACCTCACTCTGCCTTTGGTACAGATGAAGCATCTTGTCAATGAGTTAAAGTTTATACAGACTAATCATACCTCCTCCCTCTCCTCCAGCCCTAGTGGTGATGGACACTCCTGTGAGAATTTGACTCTCCTTTCTTTACTAGCTTCTCTTTTCACACAACCTATTTATCTTGCTATTTCTCTAATTTATTCTTTAGGATACAGAGTACTTCAACCTTTGATAACTTCATGTCCTTCATGACATCAGGCGCGCATGCACGCGCACACACACACGCGCGTGTGTGTGAGTGTGTGGAGAAGCAATGGTTTTGGGAATATTTAGAATTACAGGAAGGAAAACATGAAAGGAAGAAATTACCATCACCCCACCCCCAGCCACTGGAAGAGAAAATGCATACTATTTTTTAAAAAAAAGATTGAGAAAAAATTAAAGCATGGGTTTCCTTGAGAAAAATACTTAATTTGTCACAACTTTTGTGTTGTAATGGGGGTTAGGCTTTGTTTGAATGAAAATGTCAATTTCTTTTTGCGGTTAGGGTTTTTAGCGAACAATGAACAATACTGAAACTGCAGAATGAAAGGGGGGAAATCTCATAACTAACATATTAACCTTGCATTGAAACAGTTCACCGCTTCCTTCCCTTGCTATTTGATACTTATGAAATCTGTTACCATCAGATGTGGCAGCATTTTTAGAATAATAACATTTCTGCAGATCTTTATTACTCTATATATTACAATCCTAATTCCACTGATTCACCATCATGACAGTATCGACATTGACAGATAGACTGCATAGATGATTGGAAATTGGTAAGATTCATTCCAAGTTGACTACCAATTAATAATAGCAATTTGATTGACATTTGTAGTGTTATAACCCAGGGGCAATTTTTTGTGCCTTTTTTGTGGAAACTAAATAATAGCATACTTTGCTAAATTCCACAGTTTGGCTTTCAAATGTCAACATTACAGGCTGCTGTGGAGATTACAAGAGGGGCTTGGTGGGATTCCATGGGAACCTAACTCTCATTTGAGAACCCAACAAAATGTACAGCAGAGTCAGCTGAAACCTTAATTTCAACATATCCATCAACCACTAAGGGGCTTGATAAGAAATGAGTAATGAGAAAGGGGAGCTAAAGCAGAGAAGTCTGTATAACAAGAAGGGATTCTTGAAGCCTGCTTAGACAGGGAATTTACAGACTTTAACCCAGTCTGAGTGTGGCTTTTCTTGCAAGGAGGCAATTGCTGCCATTTATAAGACAAGATCTTGTAAGCAGCCTTTGCTCTTCAAAATAAAGTTATCCAATTTGCATGACAAATGTTAAGAGGATAATAACCTTTTGCTACTCTAGATAAGCATTCTGAGAAGCATGTTTTAAAACTGCTAATATTTCAGTGTTTGTGTTTTTTCTAAATCAAGACTAATTAAAATATTGTGGGGTTTAAGCTTATCAGTAAGTGCTGCTCTTCTGTCAATTTTTGAAATTCTCCCATGGACACTTCTTTAACTAGGTTCCCAAAACATCCCAGATGTATTTGGCTATATCATTATTCTTGACCTTATACAAACTTTCAAGATTAACTGTGGGGGTGTTATGATCTTGCCAACTAAAAATAAAACTTTTAAAAAATTCTTTCCCACCATACATTTATGAGATCAGACTACTAGTGTTCACTTTAAAAAAAAAGGCAGACTGGCAAAGGCAAAAAATTAATTTGGATTGGAATCCAAATTATGTTCAGAACATGACAGTTCAGTGCCATTTCAAAATTAAAACAAGGCTGATTTTCTCACACTTCTTTGTTAGTGTTATTAGGTGTCTTTGAAACAACTTGAAACAATTTGGCCTTTATAAATTGCTGCACACAGAAATTAAACATTCCACTCACTTAAAAGTCTGCACTTTTTTTCTAATCCAATTGTTCTGAAAAGCATTGTGCAAGAACTAGTTTCATAATTAATGTGGGTTTCTTCCTCACATTTACCAGAAATCCCTCAAGGAAAAAAAATGAAAAACCAAGACTTTCCAGCTGGTTGTGAGAAAGGCTAATAAAAGCAAGCCTTAGGGTTGTTTGTCTCAACTTTCCCTGCGGATCTTTCCCCATCCTGCCAGTAACGTAGAAGGGAGGACAAAA
The DNA here is from genome assembly GCF_964194415.1 of Vipera berus. Classification (NCBI taxonomy): domain Eukaryota; kingdom Metazoa; phylum Chordata; class Lepidosauria; order Squamata; family Viperidae; genus Vipera; species Vipera berus. The sequence goes on from NC_138202.1 coordinate 284,065,226, forward strand.
AGAAGTTATGGATGCTTCAAGGCCATTCTAAAGGATCGCTTCTTTAGGATCACAGCTAGATCTATGGGATTTACACATTATTACACTTCCTGTTTCCATTCCCAGAACCAGGAAGCAGAAGGCTGATAAAAAAAAACACAGCACCATCAAAGATCCTCCTGCCTTCAGCCATTTTTCCCCAAATTTTTACATAGAAGAATTTCTGGGAGGGGTGTGTTGTGGCATTAATTTAGAAGAGAGTGAGCTACATTTACACTGGAGAGTACAATTTCTGAACTGAGGAAACTCAGTCCCACAATTCCAGGTTTGGCCCTAAAGCAACTTTCTAGGTGTCGATTGCTGCTACTGTTATAGTTGATGTTGTCATCAATATCAAATGGAGAAAATACTTCCAAATTGCTGTCCTTTGAGAGAGCTAAGCCACAACATTCCTAGGTTGAGCTATTTACCATGATTTTGGTCAGAGATGAAGATCCAAATGCCACAATGGAAGCATATTTCATTCTGGCAGAAATTTAACTGGTTGGTTTTTTTCCCCTGTAGACAAGCTGCTTTCAAAAGTTAAGCTGCCCACAAATAGCTACAATCCATAGAAACCCTCATGCTTTCAGACAGAATTAGCATGTTCGCACTCACTTGCCTAACAAGCTAAAAATATGTACAATGACGCTAGAAGGTGGAACTAGAGACTTTTACTTATCAGTCTAAATATGGGTTGGAGCAGCACAAAACAGGAAATAGAAATAGTGAGAAATAGGTTCCAGGAAGAACTACAACCACCCATAATAGTTCTAGATGTAAGAAGTCATAACAATCACTTCTAAATTTAGGACTGGAACAGAACTTTTCAGTGGATGAACTGAAATGAAAAATTGCAATGAACTTTTCATAATGAAAATGACATTCCCCTCTCTGTTGGGACAAAGATCTGGTTTAAGAACAAAAATGGTATACAGGCCGAAGCATTTTCTCTCCAACAAAACAACTGGGGCTTCTGGTTCTTCTCCATTGTTGTTGTTGTTGTTAGCTGCGAAGTCGTGTCCGACCCATCGCGACCCTATGGACAATGTTCCTCCAGGCCTTCCTGTCCTCTACCTCTTCTCCATTATAACTCCATTAACCAAAGACCGAAGAATGCTTAGAGGAAAGACTATAAGAACTCTGTTGATTCTTGAAAGATGTATTGGCACTTTACACGTCAACCTTTGTGATAAAATAACCCTATCATGTGGACTGGAAAAAAGGTGTGGCACAGTTAATTACAATTGCATCTTGCTCCCAATTTTATATCTGGGTAGCTCATATCTACAGTCTGCTACTCTCACATCCAGGTTGGTCTTAAAACAGTACAATGACTTTCAGTAAAGATGGAGTCAAGAAATAGGATTTTAGGAAAAAAACAAAATTCCAGTGGTGGAAACCTTCTGTCTAAATGCTTTAAAAAAACCAGTAAAGAGCATACCAGTGGTGACACTGAATAAATTCTGGGAAAGGAACAAAACACAAAACAAATAATTTATTAGAGTAGCATACAAATTATCCTAAATTGTTCCCTGTAATCCCTTTCATTACAGAACCACAGTGCTTACTGCAAGCCACCCATTGCTAGAAATAAGCATTCCAGGACTCAGAAAAATATACTGCTGTCAGTTAATTATAAGTTATGCAATATATTCAATTGACTTGAGATGACCAAATACTTTCCCTTGAGTTTGCCATTATACAAGGTTCAACAATGCATAGTATTTTTCTATTATTACTAAGTGGCTTTGTCTACCTTGCACATCTCAAGACAAAAATGCAGCACCTTTTGTCAGATACAGTAAAGATTCCAAGTTAAATCTTGCTGTTGCGAAGTTTACATTTGTGGCCTGTAGAATTTGTTGGCAGCAAACTACGCTCTGGGCAACTAAAGGCCTTTCTATCATGATTTGTTGTCATGTCCCATTGTACCTGGTATTACATAAGTGCATTGTGTTTTTTGAAATGAAATCTGTGTCAATAACCTGTAATAAAGTTTGCCTTCATTTAAGGTTGGACAAACCAGTAGATTTTTAGTTTTGCTTCATGGTACATATTATACATACAAGTGGTTTTGCTCACATGGGCATCAACATAATTCGAATTTCTAGGTAAGTAATAAGTGGTAGACCTAAAATGGAAAACTTGGAAGTAGAGAATTAGCAATGATGACACAAGAGCCACATAGTAGAATAATCAGAAATAACAATTTTATTGTGATGGTGGGACCATTGCCAAAGAAATCTAGTAGTTTAGAATAGGGTTTTTTAAATTAATTTTCTTCAATTTGAGAATTTTAAAAAATTACCAAAACATCTGGAGTCTGAACAACTGCAGAAATAAACTATTGATCTGATCAATTTACCTGCACCTGTGTCTATGTATTTGCATTTTTTGCAGTGTATATTTCATAGGGGATTTCATACTGTCCAATAATCAAAACATCCAACACTGACACAACAAGAAAACCATTTAAAAACAAAAAATGATCAACAGAGGGGCAGCAATTAGTCTTGTAATAAGTCTTGTAAGATTGTCTAAACACAGCCACAACTATACATGAGCCATGAGTAATGTCTACATTGTATATGACTGTGATCTGATTGCCTAGCTTTCAACTAACAGCTATTCATCTGTTGATCATTTTTATTTTTAAATAGTTTTCTTGTTGTGTCAGCGTTGGATGTTTGATTGTCAGACTGCCTTGAGAGATCTCCATGAAAATCATCTAGTCTTGTAATTACTATATGCACTAGCTATTCCTCAATACAGAATTTTGTCAAGTGCTAATTTGCATTGAATCTTTGCCATACTGATCAGCAAAGAAAAGTTAAATACACCCAACAGATGGTAAATGGTAGTCTATCCACTGAAGAAGATCTAACACTCACAGCTTTAAGGGAACCAAATTTTCCCTTCTCAGTAATGTACAAACATGACATAAAGAATTTAAATACTGCAGAAACGTCGGTTAGCTCAATGATAAGACAGTTCAACTTGAATAGCCTATCAAGTGCAGCAATTTACACCCATTGTCTGGAAAATCAGATACTTGACTTTGATACATAGATTCATTAAATTGTACAACAAACCTAATGACCTTTTGCATAGCAACCTGCAACTTCAGCTACTTCTTTTACATTTCCACTGGTACAGTATTTGTGGAATACAAACATATATTTCATATTACTTTTCAGATAAAGAGTTACCCTTTAGACACAAAGAGAGAAACAAAATAGAGACAAAGAGGCAGATAATATTGAAAAGGAGAAACGAGAATTCTAGAAAAATGGGAGTGGGGCCATAGCTGAAGAAGCAGAAATTATTACAATAGCTTCACCCCTTCTCCTATGCCACTACAGACCCTTATTCTGCATAAATGGGGGGTCTATCCCTATTCAAGTATTATATAAAGGTTTAAATTCACTATAAACAGCAGGAGAATTCCTATCAAGCAATATTCTACTGGTGAACTACTCTTTCAGAGGCATCTGGATGCCTTTGAAGATTGAACCAACAGACTTATTTTGTAACTACATGCCAAATATTAGACTATATTACTTCTCATATGGCAGAATATTTCTTTAAAACATGTAATATACAAGGATTCTTAGTGTCAGCATAACAAATTGCTGCCTGCCATTATAAAAATAATATATTGGATATTGATTCCATCAAGCTTTTTTCATTATTATCAGTAGGATTTATTTTAATATACATTTACATCTAATTAAATATTTCATAATTATTACAATTATCCACAATTAACTAAACACATTTTGATCACTCACACCATATTATTTAAAAATCTTCTGACTAGTTTACCAAAGAATTTGTATCCAATGACCATTTGTTTCCATATTATGGAAAGTATAAATAGTGAAATAAATGTGTCTTAAATCGTAGTGGCCTTTATTTTGATTGAGCTTCCATTCTTATAGTTCTGAGAATGATGAAACTATTTATCATTTTTACTTATTTTACTTTATTAACTTATTTTACTTTCTTCCAGGAGATTTACAGTTGTGTGAAAGAACATTAAGCATAGTTGTTTTTTTTAATCCCATTTATATCCCGCCCTTCTCCGAAGACTCAGGGCAGCTTACAATCTAAAGCACAAATCAATGTGCTTAGCAATAGTTAAACATTAACTTTTAAAAATCCTGCAAAAAATACCTATCCTTATTGATATTTTAACAATCTGTTGAGAAAGTAGCATTTTCTGTGATTCTTTTTAAAAAAGAGCCATATTTTATTAGACAACTAAAGAATTTTTACAGAACAAGGAGAATGAGTTGCATAATAGTGTCTATTGACCACATAAAATCAAAGGTACATGAAATATATTAAAACATTGCTAGCATTTCCAAATCCAGAGGAAATACTTAACAGATCAGACCGTCTCTATAATTAAATCAAGATCCAAGAGGAATGAGTAGAATGTTCCTTTATTATTGAGGTTTAGGTGTTAGCAAGCAACTGAATAGCAAAAGTTTTATCTAATTTGTGTAATAATAAAAAATTATAGGATGGTTATAGGATGCTTACAGAAACAACCATCCAAAATATCAGTAAAATGCATTAGAAATTTATACACTACAGAAATTTAACTCTTGAGCTAAAAATAATCTAATTACAAAGCTGCTTTTCCAGCAGTAAGATTATTTTTTTAAGCAAATCCCAGTTGGTTGACAAACAGTAGAACAAATGTGGAAGACTCTATTTAACTAAAATATGCTATATAGCTTGCCCAGTTACCATGCTCAGCTACCTATCTTTTTTTTCTTTCAAGAAGTTTAATTCTCAATGCAGGAAAACCAAAGATGTCAGGGCTGATCATTATCAGGGTAGAAACAATTGCAATTTGCCATCCAAGGTAGCTGTAATGAGCTGCAATTTAAAAGAAAAGATCCATGATTAGCTTATATATATATATATATATATATATATATCAATGGGCCAAAACATCCTAGAAAAGCTGTGTTATGGAACATCCACATGAATCCAGCATATGGTCATCAGCAACACAAATTCTATGCCATCTACAAAACTAGTCTAGGTCCTATGAAACACAGACTACAGCTATGATGCATGAAATGTTAGTGAAACGTTTTTATTCTTCTCACAGCTGCAGAATTGAAAAGGTCTCACAAGACAGCGGGGATCTCCTTTTACAGTTGAGATTAGACTGGACGGGAACCTTAGAACTCATTACACTGCTGTAAATTAATTACGGTGCCCTATGGCACCACATGGATACCATCTTTTTATATGTTTCTTCATAGTCTTGTATAGTTATATAGGAGCATATTAAGTATTCTTATTGAATATACTGTATGACTCAAGCCTTTTTTCTCCAGAGTAGCATATGTGTCTCCTTATTATTCACTTCACTGTTCATAGCAGCCTTCTTGAGCAGGTTTTATTATGATATCCTATTTGTCCCAAAGTCACCCAATCTACATAGATCTGGGATTTGAATCCAGGATCAGAACTAGTTAATATTTGAATGGCAGACCCATCCAGAAATTAGAAATTACAGAGCTGTAGGTTATTTGAAAACACATTTCAGAAGAATATAAGAGCAAATCATTTATTTTATCATGAGGAAACAAATTTGATTTGAACAAAACTTTATCTTGCTTTATACTTTGAGCTAGATCAGATAATATAGCTGACCCTTAGGGAAATACTTTGGAATCAAGTTAGTTCTTCATTAGACTTTGGACAGACCAGGATTCTGCCAAAGTGAAGAAAAAAATAATTCTACATTGTCATACTGTGAATCTGGATCATTCTGATATTTTGTGAAGAATTTGGAAAATCAAAGGCAAGCAGAGCTAATGTGTCTGCATCACTTCCAGTACTAGTTTCCCAAAGTTTTAATATAAAGGAAACATCAGTGAGAAGAAATGAAGGAGGAAGAATTGGAGATGTTCTTTTGTGACTGACAAATCTATCTTCTTAGTCCAGTGGCGTAGCGTGGGGGGTGCAGGGGGGGCCGGCCGCACCGGGCGCAACATCTGGGGGGGGCGCGCTCGCACTGAGCTGCTCAGGGAGCCCCAAGGGCTGCACAGAGTCGGCTTGGCTCCGCTCTCGAGCTGCTCTTTCTTGCAAAGCGAAACGAGTCCAGCAGGTGAGATGGGCGGCCACATAAACTGAATAAAATAAATAGAAGCGCCCAACTCTCCGCCCAGGCTCAGGCCAACCGCAAGCGGCCCGCAGGCGCCCCGGCAGGCTTGGCCGAGCGAAGATGGACCCGCCGGCCGGCTGGCCTAGCTTCGTGCGCATGCGTGGCTTTATTTAGCGGGGCTCACGTGCGAGCTTGAATGCAGCGGCTCTTGCAGGTCGGAGCCCCGCCCAGCCGCCCTCGAGAGGGACCCGGAAGCATCCCGCATGCGCGCGACTCTTCTTGGAAAGTCTACGCCGCTGCGGGGCGCGTCTTTTCGGCGGTGCCATGACGTCACCGGGTTAGGGGGCGCAAATTGCCCCGGGTGCTGACAACCCACGCTACGCCACTGTCTTAGTCACAGAAGATCCTTGTACTATAATCATAGTGAAGAGTAACCTTCACTGAAATGATATTTATACTTCTGTGCTCTCTACAAGTCCTTCTTCTTAGCAGGGTCATTTAAAAGTGTTAAATATTTACAAGACTGATTTTTTTTTTGCTGTATTCTTAAAACTGTCCCACATTTTTAGGTGTTGTTTTTCTACAAATCTGTGCGTTATCTGCTGACTTCAGCACTCAGAAAAAATAGTCTGCAATCAGAATTTAAAAGCAGCAACCTTCTTCCCACACTTTTATCTTCAGCTGGAAATAATCAGTCACCCCAGAAATAATGATGAACTGTGCCTATACATTTCATGTCCATGTATTCAAACTTAAGCAAAACTAGTTTCATTTCCCTCCCTGCAATTAATGGTTAAACCGAAAGCTAACCTGAATGATCCTGATGCAAAGTTATCGGTCAAATTCGAGCTAAAGAAATTATTCTAAAGTGAGTCAAATTAAGATGTCTTTTTTCCAAAGTATCACACAAAGTTCTAAATGTTTGGTCACCACAATGTAAAAATTTTGGTCACCACAATGTAAAAAAGACGTTAAGATTCTAGAAAGGGTACTGTACAGAGAATAGCAACAAAGATGATGATTAGGGGACTGGAGGCTAAAACATATAAAGAACGGTTGCTGGAACTGGGTATGTCTAGTTTAATGAAAAGAAGGACTAGGGGTGACATGATAGCTGGGTTCCAATATCTCAGGGGCTGCCACAAAGATGAAGGAGTAAAGCTATTCTCCAAACCTAGAACTAAGGAGAAATTTCCTGACAGAACTATTAACCAGTGGACAACCTGCCTCCGGAAGTTGTGAATGCTCCAACACTGGAAGTTTTTAAGAACAGACTGGACAACCATTTTCTGAAATGGTATAGGGTTTCCTGCCTGAGCAGGGGATTGGACTAGAAGACCTCAAAGGTCCCTTCCAACTCTGTTGTTGTTGTTGTTGTTGTTGTTCTTATATGTTATTTTATGGTCAGTGTACAAAATGGTACTTGTTTATTAACTATTAATTTATCTAGAGGTTGAATGAACAATGCAATACAGTGATGCAATTCGCAATACAACAGATACTAGAAACTCAAACTTTCAAATTTAACAAGTCTATAAAAATAAAGATCAAGTAAAAATGTATTACTAATTTCATGATTACTTTATTCAGTATATGAGATATACACATTCTGCTGATGATGAGGATATTTTCAGTCTGTTTTCTGAGGCTGTTTTGAAGAAGTGGGGGTTGGCTACATATCTGAACATCTCTAGACTACTCAAAAAATGGAAAGCACTGAAGATCTGATAGCATTTGGTACATGCCATATCAAGACCTTCCCCCCCCCATTCAAACCATATGCATACCAATGTTAATCAATTAAACCATCATGCCTGCTGATATTAAATGCTTATATGTCCTCAGTAAAGCAGATACTCTAGATCAGAGCCTTGTGGTCCTGATGCTGCTGACTTTATACTGTAGTCATGCCCAATGCTAGATTTGGCCCAATGATCACACTCTCTATGCATAGCACAAATTGTCCCTTCCCAACCCTGAAGTTAATGGATTTCTTCTCACCTGTTGTTCAAATGATCAGAAATCAAACTTTGCAAGTCTCTGATTGGGTCAAAAAGCCTTTGGGCTAAATCTCCACATTTTTAATGGTGCCTTTGAAAGTGACCATCCAGCTAAATTCATTTATCTATCTGGTTCCAGAATGAGTGCTTTAACTATATAATTGTCTCTAGGGTCCTTCTCCCTTATGCTAAGGCCCTAGAAGTTATACTTGAGATTGCCAGCAATCATTTCCCGATCCTGCTCCAGTTAAATGTCTTCACTCAAGAAACACATACTGAAGACTGCCAACAACTCTTTCTAATGCCAACAGGAAGAATCTACTGCCAAGTCAAGTGGATCCCCCGTCAAAAAGATAACTGAGCTACTGGCCTCAGATTGCCTACAATGGTTTCAGTCTTTTCTGACATCAGCCGAGTCTCCTAATGTACTCTTGCAGAACTGTAACACCCTTACCAGAGAGCTTCACCAGGATCAAACTCATCTTAACAGTGCACCTTTGAAACAACAACAGCACTACTCCAAGCTATGGTTTGAAAAGGACTGTGTTACTGCCAAAAAAAAAAAGAAGCACTTCATACTATTAATAGGCTTATGTATCTGATATTGCAGATATACCACCTCCAGCAGAAAAGATACTACAAACAACTGCTGGCATGCAAGGAAAAGGAAGCCATAAAAAGCATCTGGGCACAGCTTATTCAGGCAGTCAATTCCAATGACTCAACTTCATTCTGCCATATCACATCAAGCCTTCCAAAGCAATGTTCCATCCAGGTTTGACTGTCACATTCCTCACACTCAGTTTCCAGGATATGGGAGATATACTGTCAGAAACTCTTGACAGACACCCGCCCAGTTTCCGGGATATGGGAGATATACTTTCAGAAACTCTTCACAGACACCTCCATTGAAAATGGATGCCCTGACTAAACTAAAGAAAATCTGACAATGCGGGCATCAGTGACAGTGATAGAGATCAAGAACTCTGTTGATCAACTAAGACCAGGGAAGACTATGGGGGAAGAGCTAATACCTCCAGAGACCATTAAAAAGAACCTCCAATCTGGCCTCATTCTTCACCTGCATTAACACCCAGGGAATAAGGATGATCCTGCTAATTGAGCCTTGGTGGAGCAGTGGGCTAATGCCTCTTTAAGTAACACCAGCTGCCTGCAATTAGTGCAGGTTCGCATCCCACCAGGCTCAAGGTTGACTCAGCCTTCCATCCTTCCGAGGTAGGTAAAATGAGGACCCAGATTGTTGGGGGCAATTAAGCTGACTTTGTAATAATGCCGCTTGGGGTGTGTGTGTGAAAGCCCTAATAAGCAGGCATATACATAGAATGAAGGCTACTGCTAAGCTTGTAAGCCGCCCTGAGTCTTCGGAGAAGGGCGGGATATAAATGGAATTTAAAAAAATAAAAATTATAAACCACTACTCAGGGTGCACAGGGCAATTGTACACCTCCCTGTTTTGTTTCAAATAACAACCTTACTACAACATACAATGTTGCCAGGTTCTATTCAACCATATTTAAATTTTGTTGGATGTTGACCTGTTCCATCAACTAGATTTAATGGGGGTCCTATTCATCATACTAGAGTGCTCTGTAATTTGATATAGTCTTCCATTTGTATGCTCCCCTACAACCATCTAATGCTCTTACCTCTCCTTTTCAATTCTTTTAGACTCTTGTTTACTTTCTATTTTAATACATACAATATATCTTTATATCTTCTAGCTTTTCATGATTTTTTAATCTCTGGTGTATCTTCTATATTTTTTAATTGATTGAACCCCAGCCTCCTTATGCTGATTTATGATCATAATAAAGATTTACTTTGATTTGAAAGGACATCTAGGAGCTCCAGGGCTCCTAGTAAAGGAAAGAAACCCCAAATCATCCTGGAAGATGACAATCGGAAACTATAAAAACTACACAGATGCAGTCATCGATCAGTCTTGACTTGAGACCAACTTTACCTTTTTTCTATCTCTCTTAGTCTATCACCATTACTAAAATAAGGAAGGAAATTTCAAATGTTCTTTGATAGTCCCAGATAAGAGGGTGTTTTTTTAATCACTGAGATGTTGTTACGATGGTGATTAGCATTCTTTACAGCAGAGTGCCCTCTGCTGAAAATCCAGTTTCAAGTAAAAAAAAAAACCTGTCAGGTTTCTTTGGGACACTAAAGAGAAAAAAAACACTTTCTTTTTAATTCAGTTCTTTGCCTCAACCCCTCCACTTGCACACCTGACTTCTGAAGAACAGAACAGTATTTGAAATCTAATAGGGAAACTTTTCTTTCTTGTTTTCAGTTTTACCATATTTCAGTTCTATTTCTTAGTTTTTTAGTCTTGCATTCATTTTTTTAATCTATAGAGTAACATTTAGGCTGACATTATTCAGCTCTATTTTAATCATACCGCTCTCTTCTCCCAAGTGTATCTATCTGAAAGATATCCCAAACATTATTATCTCATTATTTGGGGATAATTCTGCAATTCATTCTATGTATTGAAAATGTAATACTGATTTTTGAACATTTTCATTCTTTGGTTTTTAAAAACACTGCTACAGGTAAAATATGATGGTTTTTCCTTCACAATATTATCAATGTATAGCCATATTGTTATTACTACTACTACTACTACTACTACTACTACTACTATTATTATTATTATTATTATTATTATTATTATTATTATTATTATTATTATTTATTTATTTATTTATTTATTTATTTTCAGCCTCTTCTACGTGCCATAAATACTGTGACTTACTTAATTTTTATTTCTTCTAAATTTGACTCTCTTTGCTGGGGTTCCAATTTTACCAGGATAAGTTTTTGAATTTCATTCACTTTTAATGTGCTCTTAGTTGTAGATTTTACAATTTCTCATTTTGCTTTCTGTTGATATTAATTTCTCATATTTGTGTATATAAATCTTTGTGTATATAAATATATAATATTTATCAAATAAATATACATTTCTGTATATAATGTAATATATTGCAACTTTATTCTTTTTTATTTTACTCCTTATTCACAACTGATCCAACTAGGGAGGAGGAGGAGGAGGAGGAAGAAGAGGAGGAGGAGGAGGAGGAAGAGGAGGAGGAGATGCCAGATCTCCCATAGAAATCTTGGTCACTGTTTAATACAGGGGTGCCAAACTGCTGGCCCACGGGCCAGATGCATCATGCGGAAGACGCGCCCACCCCATTGCTGGCAATGGCAAAAGCGTCCCGATACGTTGCACGATGTCACATGACATCGTGAGTTTGACATGTCTGGTTTAATACTTTCCAAAGTGAGTCTTCTATTCCACCGAGGAATAAATAACAGAGGGATGAAGTAACACTAGTTTTATCACTTAATGAAAGCCACAGAATAATGATGATGATGATGATGATGATGATGATGATGATGATGACGACGATGATGATGATGATGGAAGGGACCATGGAGGTCATCTAGTCCAACCCCCTGCTCAGGCAGAAAACCCTATACCCTTTCAGACAAATGGCTGGCCAGTCTCTTCTTAAAAACTGCCAGTGTTGGAGCATTTACCACCTCTGGAGGCAGGTTGTTCCACTGATTATTTGTTCTAACTGTCAAGAAATTTCTCCTTAGTTCTAGGTTACTTCTCTCTTTGATTAGTTTCCATCTGTTGCTTCTTGTCCTGCCTTCAGGTGCTTTGGAGAATAGCTTGACTCCCTCTTCTTTGTGGCAGCCCCTGAGATATTGCAACACTACTATCATGTCACCCCTAGTCCTTCTTTTCATTAAACTAGACATATCCAATTCCAGCAACCGTTCCTTATAAAGATCCTGTGGATGCCTCTGAATACAGTTCCTGTTCATCTTCATACATTGGGTTCAAATCCTGTTTAATAGTACACTACCTACCAGTTTGCTACTATTAAACTTGGGGGATAAAGTTACTTCTTTACAAACTTTTTCCACCCAGAGGCAGTTTCCTGCCTCAGGTAGATTGCTCTGTCTCTATTGCAACAGTAGAAAAAGACATAGATCAACAGTTATTTAGTGCTACTTTTCAATCTGATCGTCTAACAAAACCCATCTCTAGTTCTACAGTTTACAGAAAAATGAAAAAAAATGTCACCTAGCAATTTTTGTTATCTCATTTTAGAATTTTCCTAAATTAGAGCAGCTTTTCCATCCTATTTGCCTTCCTTCTCCCCACCTTCAGACAATATCACACTTGATTTTGGAACTGCTGCCTTATTCTCAGTGTTATATCAATTGTGTTTCAGGTTTGACTATTATGCAGAATAGCTGACACTGTTTTTCTAAATTGTGAACAAAATGATAGAATAAAAGCAGATACATTTATAGCAGTAATTTAGTACTAAATTGATTGTGCAGCTGTGTATAAAAAGACAAGTAATTATCCTATGTAAGCCAAACCTCTTTTGGGTTTTTTAATGTGTTCCTTTTTTTGCTATGATACACTGTCTAACTTACATTAATTTAATCCTGATAATTCTTTCCTCGACATTTGAGAAGGACTGGGAAATAATCAACATTACAGATTATAAATATTCCTAGTTCCTTCTAATCAATTGTGACTAGACTTTAGACCCTTCTGGTTACAAACTCAATTCATACCATGTTCAATTACCTAGGTGTTAATTTCTCATTTGAAAAAAGAGAATAGTATGATAAAGGAGACTACAACTATACTGTGGTTTTATATAATGGAATATAAAATATTCTGGGGTTTGCTTCATTTTTAAGTTGAATGGTATTAATATTTCAAGTTTGAATTCATGCAAACAAAGTTTTAATTGCAAATTGCAATCAGACTCTTAAAATACTAACTTTGTGTCAACTACATATACCATCTAGTACCAAATTGATTTAATTACATTTTAAAAATGCAAGTAATTTACATTTCATTGAAAAAGTATTCTGGCCTCCAAACAATAATATGCAAACTGAACTCAGATGTCTCACAATTGTGGTAGTCTGTATATTGATTTATTTTTTTCCTAAGCTAATTTGGTTCTTCTGTATTATTGTAATATGGAAATTCTAGACTGAAAAATTGAATGACAGATTTAAAGATGTTCCTTTGTTCTAATCATTAATAAAAGGCAATTTCTTCAATGGCAAACTTTCACATAGCTTTCCTTCATGCTACTTGAAAAGGGCAGCTTTTTAAGTCTCACATTATAAAAGCTTGACTCTTAACTATCAGAAGCTAAATCTTTAGGCTACAGTCCTGTATCTGCACAGACTTAGATATAGTTGTGAGAAAGAATGACAAGGTGGTACTATTATTTCAATTTTAAGCTGTACCTAAGTGTAAATTCTAGAAAATGTCAATGTTGTATGAGAGGAACAGAGATGAAACAAGTTATTATACCAGTGAAGCAGTGGTGGGATTCAGCCTGTTCACACCACTTTGGCAGAACTGGTAGCTAATTTTTTTGTTGCCCAGGCCCAGAATGGACTTCCAGAAGTGGCATCCACACTGAGAACCGGTTGTTCACATATTTGAATCCCACCATTGCAGTGAAGTGGTAGATGATGAGCAGGATATTCTCAGGCCTACAAGTTGTTTGCTCAATCCCTGGCCCACTTTTCAGACCCTAAGACGGTATAACACCAATTAGGCTTGTTAAGAGGTAAGGATGATTCGCTGCTTAAAGATGGTTTGCTGCTTGAAGTTAAAATAAATTAAAAATGAATATTGAAGTCTCCTTCAGAGAACCAGCCTTGCTCTGCAATGATGTTTTGAAATGCCCTCACTAGGCCTATTCTTTGTAGGAGTGGGACTTTTCAGCGGAGGACAAGTAGGTTATAAGAACAGGCTGGGTGTGAATAAAATGAATGTCAGTGGAGGAAAAGAAGTAAGTGACTGAGAATGGGGAGATCGCTCTGGAAAAGCACATTCAGGCCATTTGCCTATAGCCCCAATGAATGTGCCTGGAGCTAATTCAGTCCTGGGCTAAGATAGATTCACCATTCCTGGCAAATACCATGCATTTTCCAAAGAGAAAGCATGAATGCTACTGCTAGTCAAATGATTTTACCATCCAAGCATCTTTCACTTAATGGGAAACTAAGATGGAATTGAATCTTTTGCTATTTTTCCAAACCACAGTTGGAAAACTGCCATGCCGCTATTCATATTATGATTTTAGTTGACTGGATTTTCAAGGTTTTTTTTCATTCCCCCCACCCCCAACATTTTTGACAGAATCCCCGTGATCCTTCATCTTTGATATATTTGGGACAGTGCCATCTGAAAAAAAAAATCTTGCTGAATTGAAATGGTTTCTTTGTCAGACTTTATACCACTTCTCTGGGCACTTTTGGAAATACTTGTGATATTCAGAAGCTGCCTTTTTTAATATGTACGAAAACTGAAACTTTCTTCAGTTTATGATGACAGACTTGGGGATTTTGAAATGGAAGGTTGGTGAAAGTACATATTGAAAAATAGATAGAGACTTTTGGATTAATGCAGAAAGTCACACTGAACTGAATGAATATGCAAAAGAGAGTTCATGGTTTACCCAAGGCTTGCTTAATCTTAGGAAAATAACTCTGCTAAGCAGAAGAATGAAGCAAAAGAATAAAATATCTGAAATGCTGACTTTGAAAGTTTGATTTGATAAGGATCTAATCTGGGCTTCTTGCATATGGAAGATTAAATTAAATAGTTTCTCTAATAAGGGAGTAACTTCAAAATTTTGGATATGATACAAAAGAATGTTTTTATATATATGTATGTATGTATGTGTATGTGTATGTGTATGTGTATGTGTATGTGTATGTATATGTATATTAGGTATGATTTTCTCCATTCTAATACATTTATAGATTTTGATTGTTAGGTAGTAAAGGTGAAATCTTAAGTAGTAAAGCTGAAAAATTGCAATTGCATTTCAATTTGATTAGTATACAAATATATTTTGATAATGTCAGAAAGGCAATCAATCTATCAAAATCCTTTAGTAGTCTTCCCAGGTTGCATTACTACATCTGTTCAGACAGAAGCAAGCCTAACTTTATTATATTTTATCAAAATAAAAAATGAAAGTCCCATGAAAACAAATTTATTACTAAAGATACACCTCCAGAAACTGAGTCAAGATGAGATGCTGGTTTTTGAAAATAAATAGTGCAACTTTCTCTAGATGGTCCCCCCTTTCCACTATTTTAAAGTGTAACTTGTATTTTTAGTTTATTAAACTAGTTGCTTGCATTTAATTTTTTGTAGAAAAATTAATTAGATTGACTAATGTGACACATTTCTAGAATTGGTATTTCTAGTGTTCAAGAATTCATACAGCCATTATTGTTGCTCAAAGACATATCATATTCTTATTTTCTATTGGCCTTATTATGTCCACATCATAAAAGAATCATGCTTTCTAGCCATTTACTTTTCTTTAAGGAAACTATTTTTTAAATCATGGCAGTGTCAGTAGTCAAAACATTGTTATACACAGCACACAAAATATTGAATTTGAGAAATGGAGATTCTTCCAAGAGGAATAATTAACCTAACGCTGCTTGGCTATAATTATTTTAAATTTTCCTTGCTACTATAGATGCCAGCAAATGCAACAGTTTGTATTGTTTTCAGCTCCTGACAATTTCAAGTAGGTTAATTTTTCTATTATTTTGATTCAAGATTTAAAAAAAACACAGAATCTTAACACTGTTTAATCATTTTCTGGATCCTTATCTTCTCTAGTTAAGCTTTCTGGGAATTAGGCACAAGTAGAATATATTACAGGTAGTCCTTGGTTGCAATGGCAATTCAGAGAATGATTACTGTTGCTAAACAATGGAGATGTATAGCATGATGTCACATGACTCTATTGCTTACTGACAATTCCAAGACATATAGATCATTAAGGGTGAAATGATGGAAGTCCCATGTAAAGAGCACTGGAGTACTGTAAGGGGTGGGCAACCCTAGGAGGCCCGGAGGGGGGTGCGATGGTTGAAGAAAAGAGAAGGAGACTGTAGTATGGTGTGAGTGAAGAGAAGATGTCTATGGAGATTCTCAATCATCTAGGTCAGGGGTAGGCAACCTTGGCTCTTGTATGACTTTTGGACTTCAATACCCAGAATTCCTGAACCAGCCATGCTGACTCAGGATTCTGGGAGTTGAAGTCCACAAGTCATAAAAGAGCCAAGGTTCCCTACCCCTGATCTAGGTCATGGTGCACCTTTGGAACAAGTGAAGGGAGGCTAAGAGAAGGAGGACACTGATGAGCTCAGGCAAGCCAAAGGAAGAAAGATGCACCACAATGTAAGCAAAGGGAGGCCAAGGGAAGGACACAAGTGCAGGCGCACAGGAAAGCAGCGGGAGGGGGAACTTAGTAGAGCAACTTGTGACCTTCCCATCAGACTTTCCCACCAACTTTGCTTGTGAGAAATTGGCAGATAATGGCGATCACGTGAGCACAGGAGGCTGCAACCATCCAAAGTGCATGCTGGTTGCCGGTGCCTGAATCATGATCACGTGATGCAGGGGTGTTATAATGGCCAAACGTTTGAGGGCTAAATGTAAGTACCACTCATTCAGCACCACTGTACATTCAAATGGTCACTGAACAGACGATTGGTAAGCAAGGACCATCTATACATCAGAAATCCATATGGAGTATATGTGCGTATCAAAAGAATGACTTCCCCAGCTCCACAAAATTAGATTTTGCTGAAATGTTGTGTGAGTTTGGTGGTTTTAGAAGATGGCTGAAAGTTCAGATCACATGTGAAGATGTTGAAATGCTGTAATGTCAAGATCTGTTGAGCTTTGGCATGGCAGGGATCCCCCAACTTTGGAAGTCTTCATTAAATGGACAGAGAAACTGAGTGAAAGATTTACCCACATTTCTCTCTAGCAAGGAAAAACACAGGATTGTCTTACTAATGATAATAACACCACAACTGACAAAGCTCAGAGGAATCTCTCCCTTTAAATTTAATTGAGATAGAGGCTTTGGTCACTTTGCAGTATAATTCAGGTGTTTCAAACTTGGCAACTTTAAGATGTGTGTAATTCAACTCCCAGAATCTTCCAGGTAAGCATGCAGGTAAGTGAGTGCATGGATATTGTAATCCAGTTGTAAAATAATTTCTACTTCTGTGAAATAATTTCTAAAGCACTTTTTTCATCAGAATGGCTGGAAAGTGGCAGAAACAAATACAGAATGATTTCTTTGCCACTGGTCTGAGCCTCTTAATTATATACAGGTAGTCCTTGATTTGCAACCATTCGTTTAGTGACTGTTCAGAGTTACACCAGCACTGAAAAAAGTGACCTATGACTGGTTTTTCGCACTTATAACTGTTGCAGCATCTCCATGGGTCATGTGACTGGAATTTGGGCACTTGGCAACTGGCTTGTATTTATGACAGTTGCACTGTCCTGGAGCCACATGACCACCATTTGTAACCTTCCCAGCCAGCTTCTGACAAGCAAAGTCAATAGGGGAAACCAGATTCATTTAACAACAGCATGATTCACTTAACAACTGCATGATTCGCTTAACTATGGCAAAAAAATGTTATAAAATTAGGAAAAACTGAATAATTGTCTTGCTTAGGATCAGAAAGTTTGGGCGCAATTGTGGTTGTAAGTCAAGGACTACCTGTATTGATATAGTTCAGACCTTTGATCTCAAACATTTGCATTGACTCTTATTTGGATAGCTACTTGTCCATGAAATTGATAACCTACACATTACATAGGCTCAGACCAGTGTTTAATGAAACCATTCTATATATTTTTTTCTACCAGTTCTTAGTCATTTTGTAAAACATTCTTCACAGGCCAAAATGGAATCTTTACCTATTTTGAAACAACTTAAATTTGGATTCAAAGTTACTGAGTTCCATTTCTAAACCTTAAAAGATGAATCAGGGATGATAACAGTGAACCAACTTTCTCATAAGCTTAACTTTAAAATATATAGACACTGGAAATGTTACACTAAAGGTTTTTTTTTTACCAATTTCCTGATCTAATCTTCCCCTCACCCTGCCACATATACCTGCCATTAGCCCATTATGGCAGTATGAGACAAATAATCAGGTAAAGCATCTTTTGGATTAGTCACTGAAGCTAGTTTGAAGAGCCCAGATAAAGTGGCTTTTGATGAACTTCTCCTGAAAGTTCACATTTAATCATTGGAGTTTAAACTCATGCATCGATAACATAAGCAATTCTTGTATACAGCATGACTAATATAGGTACTATATATTGGGTCCTTTGTCATATATGAGATGTCAATGAGTATTTTGAAAACAAACCCTATGGCTCTCTTATTGGCTGTGCTGTTAAAGCTGACATGGAAAGCTAGAACATCTGGCAGAAAGGAAAACACAAGATTTCAATGTGTGCATTAGCCCATTCTCTCCAACTTACATGTATATCAATCTTAAGAGGAAAAGAGTTATTTAAATTGCCTTTAGAAAGACTCCACAAGGTTTGGCATCAATAGTTCAAAGCTGAATGATTTCAGTTTTTATAAGACTTGCATAGGAAAATGCTTCCTATGCATTTCATTGCTTTCAAGGTGGAATATTCATACAAACATTGCAGGTTTTTAGAAAGATTGGTGTGTGCTGCCAACAATCTGCACTTAGATAGTTTAATCTATTTCCTTATTTGATATTTTTTTTCTCCTCGTTATTTTGAGCACTTATTTATTTATTTATTTATTTATTTATTTATTTTAATTCCATTTATATCCCGCCCTTCTCCGAAGACTCAGGGCAGCTTACAAGCTTAGCAGTAGCCTTCATTCTATGTATATGCCTGCTTATTAGGGCTTTCACACACACCCCAAGCGGCATTATTACAAAGTCAGCTTAATTGCCCCCAACAATCTGGGTCCTCATTTTACCTACCTCGGAAGGATGGAAGGCTGAGTCAACCTTGAGCCTGGTGGGATGCGAACCTGCACTAATTGCAGGCAGCTGGTGTTACTTAAGGAGGCATTAGCCCACTGCTCCACCAAGGCTCCATTTACTCTACCCTGAAGTATGTTTATTCTATCCAAGAGCTGTTGAATGAATCCTGAGATCTTCTAGTCCTGTTTCTGAGAGCAACATAGCTTAGACATAAAGTCAAGAGAATAGCAGAAATTTATTTCAATTAATTCTGAATCTTGGTCCATTATCTGATGCATTTGCTTTGTTGTGATGAACGTAAGGGGTAGCTAGCATTTGTGGTAGGAATACTAGAAGAAAAAGAAGAAAGTCTTCATTTTGTCTGTCACTGTAAAATCTTGATGGACAATAGGAGAGCAGTCCTGAATTAAATGGAAAATATGAAGACCTATTTGGGAGCCAGGCTAGAAAGAAGGAATGGTTGGACCTAGTGTGGATAATATTTTCTAAGTATTCAAATTAATATGAAACATTACTCTTAATTCTCATACTTAATTGTTTCAGAAAGAAAATTAATCACAAAATCCATCGCAAAATAATTTTTGAACATCTCTAACAATGACTGCAGATACTTTATTGCTGGGGGCATAAGATGAAAATGTCAGTCTTTAGAACTCGGGATAAAACTGTTATCTTCTAATGTAGCAGGGAATTTAAAACGGGAATAAATCTGAGTCAGTGCAAGTTCCACTAGTACAGCAAAGTAATCATTATCAGATACTAAACAGAAACACAAGAAATGCTGATTAATTCAATCACGATTGTGCATCAGATTTTCTTATTTGATTATATTAATTTTAGCAATGTTAGTTCTGAAAGAAATTACAGTGCTTAGTATTCTGTTTAAAATTTCAGCCAACTGGGTCTTTGCAAAAGTTCTTGGTGTTCTGGATTCTCACTGCTATTGCCTCAGCTGCTCTACAACCCCCAACTAGCATCAACTATGACTATAATCCTCTACTGAACCCTGTTTAAAGCAAACACCATACACTTTGCAGTTCCCCAGGATATCTGTTAGCCACACCAAGAACTATTTAATATTAGAGTTGTAATTTCAAATTGCTACAAGTGCTGCACACAAAAAAAATACTAATTCAATTTCCAAGAATCACAGCACTGAAAAGTTTTTATGGAGTGACAGAAAAGTTTCTAGTAACTCAAAAATGAAAAGCTATGAAACAGGTTTTTCACATTGACCACTTAGGTGCCTTATAATCTAGGAACCCAAACACAATTACAGCTGCCCATATCTTACTTCATTTTTCTTTCTCTCTCCTTTCTGACTAGGGAGTTCCTTCTTTCTTTGTTTTTTTCCTCTTGCCCTTCTCTTCTTTCTCCTTTCATGGTAGAGTCTTTCCTTTCCTTTCCTCTCTCCCTCCTTCCCCATCTATTGCCTGGTTAACCTCTCAGCCAATCTTTTCTAGCCAAGCCTTGCCTCTCTGATTCACCTGCACAAAAATCCACCTGCTTCTCCCATACTAAATTGAGTATGAGAGATAGTGGTGGTTCCCAGAAGGTGGTGCTAGTCTGACTGGCTTTGAGGTGACTAGCCTCCTTTGTTGCCAAAAGACACAGTGGGCTAAGCCAAGGGGAGTTGCCAGGATAGAGAAGCAAACAAGCCCTCAAAATGGGAGTCAGTTACTGCCTAAGTTTCTGAAGTGGCTGGATTATTGTTTTATGCATACACAAATAAATAAATCTCTGTTACTAAGATAAGCCTTCTTAACCTAAAATTGGGAACAAATAAAAAGCATATAAAGGAAATATGTCAACTGGATCAGCATATGTTTGAGGCAAAGCTTTCAGACCTCCCCAAATACTGAGCCATAGAACTGATTACGGTGAAATTGACCTCAACTGTTTAGGACAAGGGTAGGCAACCTTGGCTCTTTTATGACTCATGGACTTCAGTTGAAGTCCATGAGTCATAAAAGAGCCGAGGTTGCCTACCCCTGGTTTAGGATATAAAAGTGATGCTGGTACAATTTCACAATTCCTGAAACAGAAAGGGTAGTACTAGGAATAATAAATACAAATACAACTCCGCACAGTGAAAGAACTGGTTTTAGATAATATTGTAAGATTTTGCTACTAAAATAAGAAGGAACAAACAAAATATCCTGTGTCAACGCTGTAAACACTGGATGTTCCCACTCTGGCAAATGATGAAAATTGCAGCCATTTCCCCTTTGCTTTTAACATGCTTTTTCTTCTATTTAGAAATCAGGTGCAGAAGGGGGGTTGGGATGAATGCTTGAGCTCAGCTAGCCATAATAATAACGCTGCTCTGTGGGAACTCAAGGACAAACTGATAATGGTTTGGCGGGCTGAGAAGCTGGAGAGAAAGCCCGCGTTTCAGGCTAATTGGAGAATGTGATTTATGACTGCTTATTGGGGGTGGGAATTGCAATTTGTTACTTTGCATCTGGGAGAAGGGAATTTAGTTTTGGGTTCAACTATGTAGTGCCAATACTTTGTTTCCTGAATAAAATGTTCTTTAAGGAATAATTATTGCCTTGAAGTTCTTTTGATGGGTTTCATCTATCAGAACCATGACATCCTGCACTAACTATACATTCACAATATGAATATTTATTTATTTATTTATTTATTTATTTGTTTTTATAAACCGCCCTTCTCCCGAGGGACTCGGGGCGGTGTACAGAGTAAGGAAGGTATACAGATTGAACAATAAAAAACAATAGTAAAAACAAACTGGGACCCCAATTAAAGCTATCAGGCCAGGCCGGACTGCTGGAACAGGAAGGTTTTTAAGTCGCGCCGGAAGGTGCGGAGGTCGGGGGCCATCCGGATTTCGGTTGGTAAGCTGTTCCAGAGGGCTGGCGCACCCACTGAGAATGCCCTCCCCCTGGGGGCCACCAGCCGACATTCCTTGAGCGGTGGCACCCTGAGGCACCCTGGTTGGAAGATAGCAACAGATCCTCATTGTGGATGTCCTATTACCTTGATATAATTCATTTCATTTCATTAATTTTTATTATCCTTGATTACCATCTAGTATCACTTGGTGCTAGGCGGCATATAAATTTAATTAATAAAATAAATAGTTTGTCTTAATTTTTAAAAAATCCTCAAGAAATGCTGCACTGTCAAACAGAAAAATGTTGTGGCTGCAGTGATGATATCTTTATTCATAAACTGTTATTTCTGAATGAAGCTACCCCAACTGCTGCCTCATTTATTCAATAGATCATACTTCCTTCAGTGAATACAATGTTTTAAATTACTTCATGGGGGATGCTGTCTACAGAAAATAGACATGTTTATTATACCTTAGTTATTGGTTCTGACATCTTGGCATGCTGAAAACATTTGATGCAAAATGCTAAGTGTAGGAAACTAAACTTCAATAACCAAACATCATTCAATGTCAGCTGCACCCAAATAAAACTTGCACAATGAATGGAAACCCTGTGGTTTATTTATATTCATGTATAGACAGATGCTTAGATATAGACACGTACAGATCTGTCAATTTAAATTGAGTAGATTTTTTTTGTCCTGTCCAAAAAGGAAGGATTTTTAAAATCACTTTATTTTCATCTTTTTTTTATTAAATTTGTTTGCCACCCATCTCGTTGCAAGGCGACTTTTCAAATATCTATTTTCAGAGGGATGTGCAAATTATTCCAATGTTTTGAACTCAAAATGGTCCTTTGAATGTTCAAAGTGTGGAACAAACCACATCATAATCTAAAATGTTGTCACAAACTCAGTGCTTAAAGTAGTGTTTCATTCACAGAACATTAGAGTGCTCTGATATCCCACTACACTTATTTTTTAAAATTCTTCCAGTCATGGAGATTTGGAAATTAATTAATAGCAGTCATCACCAGATGTCAGACTAACTTGATGGCATCTCAGTAGTTAGCTAACTAAAGATTTATTGGCTGGAGTCCATTGAGGGGAGGAAGTGATGGGTGAAGCACATGCCCTTGAGAATCATTTGGGACACACGAAAGCTAAGTTACTTCCTTTCTGGTGTGTGTAACGTAACACAGTTATCACTGTTATTTTCTGTAGCTACTGTTCTTTCTTTTTCATGCAAATTGGCAACTGCATAATTGTACCTTTTTGCTGAATGCCGTTTTGCAGACAAGTTGAAAAAAGTAAAAAGACGGCAAGTCCTTGGATGGTGAAAGTGTTTTTAGTTGATGTACATTAATATTGGATTCTTACCACAGACCTTTTGCATTTTTCAATTTGCAAAATACTTGGAGTTTATTTTTTAAAATTTTTCTTTTAATCTTGAATCAAAATATCCAGAAAATATCTTTCCTGGGGGTTCTTCTGCTTAGCATTCTTTGTTTCCTGGCTAAGTTACGCAGAGCAACAATATATTCAGATTATTGACAAGCAAGGATGGCTGATGTCCAGAAAAGACCTTTTGATAACATGCAACCTTTAGTTGAAGGCTGCAGACCCATTGGAAAGCCTGGAAAGAGATATGGATTGTACAAATGTGGAATCAACTGAGCTGCTTCCATACACCTCTCTGAGGTTCAAGCCTGCATTCTTTTACAATAACAGAAGTCTATCTGAATGGAGAAATGAAAAATTGGTTTTTCCTAGGAGGACACTTAACTCTTGGGATGATTTGAGATGCCATGGTAAATTTTCTACAAGTTGATTATAATAACAATTTGTTAACAGAGGTTTTTGAAACTTTAACCTTGTCTTTTTATTATTATTATTGTTCTTCCTGCTAACTATTTTGTCATTAATATAGTAAATGGATTAGAGATCAATAATTTGCAAATAGATTTAGTAGTTTAAATTTTTTTCTGGCCCTGTTTCACAAGGGGTGGGAAACCAATATTGTAGTTAATGTATTAATCAGTATTCAATTAGGGAGATAATGCATTTTTAATGCATCCTTTTGTAACATCTTGTTTGTTTTGTGTTTTTAATTTGATTTTTTAAATTTGTTGGAGTTTTCTATTTTAACTTTTTCCCCAAATAAAATAGAGTCTTAAAAAAAGAAAATTGCTGAATATTAGGTGGCAGATAAGACTCCCTTTTTAGTGAAAAATGAGGGAGACATTTGGTTTGTTCTCTAGGGCAAAACAGTCTCTAGGGCAAAACATTCCACTGGATTTGTTTTGTTCTGAGCTTGAAATATTGCTGTATTATCATATCAGATACAGACTGCCCCAGTGAAAGTTTTTCTACTTCTACTTATTGCAGTTAGAACTGTGTGTGTTAATGTCTTTTAATAAAAAAGCTTCAATCGTTCATATAACAGAAAATATGCAGCAGACATAGGAGCAGAAAAATTACTTAATATCAGTGTGAAAACAAAGCCAAACTTGGTAAACTGTTTTTAAAGAAAAGATTTCCTGAAACATTACAAAATGCAACTTAATTGTGAGAAATTATGTATTTCTGACTATTAAATGAATAAGTGGAAGTGAAATAAAAATCAGAGAAAACAGAGGTTTTGAATTTACCTTTCTTCTTAATGAAGTTTTTCATATGTGTCACAAGGAATTACAGATATTTTCTACTTGTCCCTAAAAATTCGAACTCATTTTAAACAAACGATTACTTTCAACACTGATGAATAAAAACTTAATTGTAAGCACATCCTTACAACTTTTTCTTACAACCAATAGACAAGTATCCCTAAGTCACTAGTCAATATAGATTTTAAGTAGCCTGGGTTTTCTTCAATTCTAAGTGGGGGGAAAAAACTATCTCCAAAGTTACAATGATCATACCTTACTCCTCCACATAATCAGAAATAATATACATTTTTTTAGATACCAAGTATCATACTTCCAACTTTGCCTAACGCTAACAGCAAAAATAATCGATCCTCAATGGAATTATAATGGGAAATTTAAAACAAATGCTGAGAAAGGGAGGCAATACAATATTTCATTAACAAACATTCAGAAATTAACATTTGTAAGGAAAAGGAAAAAGTTAAAAATACCTGAGGGGATGACGGATTAAAAGCCACATTGATTACAGATTCAGTGTGTCCTGTCAGTTTATAAGAATAGGTGCTGGAATGCTTCTCATATATATAAGCCTGAAAAAGAATACATATTTAAAGTTGCCAATAGCCCATCAAGGAGCAAAAGTTTTTATTTTAAATACCACCTCGCAAAATGTACACTTATCAAAATTCCAGCCCTTCATAAGATAAAATGGAACCCACAATCCAATGGTTGCCTTTGTTCAAAGGCATTTCGGGGGGGCGGGGGCGGGGAGAGGTAAAAAAAAGTTAAACCTGATTTAATTTTTTACATTTGTTCACACAAAGCTGAAAAAGGGATAGGGTTTTGATCATACAGTCACAACCACAACTTGACTTTTTTCAACCCACTCTGGACTCACCTGCTGTTAATGCTACACTCTATTGCTTGATTGCAGCCAAGGCAGGCACTAATGCAGTGGGCTTTGATTTGCTAGTTACTGTTATTCATTTGCATTAACTATGAGAACTTTAGGGTGAGCGTAAATCCTACAGACTTAGAAGATATAGAAATAAAGGTTCCCAATGTGCTAATGGAATAGCCTTTTGCTCACAGAAGTACATTGATTCTTTTAAAACCACTTAAAACCCTTAAAAAGAGATGTTGCCCACAGAGACAAGGTTCATGCTATCCTATAGTCTATAGAAATATTCCCAGATTACATAGATTTGCCTTCTCCAAAAATTACACATTTATTCATTTTGAACACAAAATGAATTTACAAAATCTATTTTGATCACATTTTTATTATTACTTACAGCAGACACATATCTTGTATTTAATATTACCAATGAGAACCAATTCTAGGTAGCAGTTTAAGATACTAGCTAGAAACTAGAAGACAATCAATCCAAGTCTTGCCTTAGCTACAAAGTCAACTAGGAGCTTTGGGCCAGATGCTCTTTCTCAGCCCTTATTAAACAAGGTAATGGCAAGCCACTTCCAAAAAATGTTGCCAAGGACTTGTCCCAGCAGTCACCAAGAGCCATAAATCCCTTAAAGGTACTGAAAAAAATATCACCAATTGATATTACTATTAATAGTATCATATGTCTAGTACTATTTAATACTGCTCATATTAATATTTGAATAGCTCAACTACTTTCAGAAACATGAATCTATTTTTCAGACATTTATTTATTTTTTATTTATTCAATTTATATTTTACAAATAATATCAAAGTACTTTTAAATAATTAAAATTATCTACACTTATCTATAAATATTTTTTGATTAAACGTGAAAATAAACTGTTATTTGCATCCAGATTATATGAACAATTGGCAAATGAGAAGCTGTGTATATGTTAGCTACTGGACTAGTGTATATTTTGTGACTTATCTGTGCCCTCAGTGTCACCTGAATAGCGCACATGGGTGTGGAACATTCTTGGAATGGCTGAAAGGTCTGTGTTGTAAACAGGAGATAGGTGGTATTTTATCCCTCTCCCTCTGTTGAGAGGGCTGTTCATTCTTAATGTAGATCAGGGGTGTCAAACTCGCCACAGCATGTGACGTTTTGCAATGTATCCTGACGTTTCCCCCATTGCCGCAGCTGGGGTGGGCGCGGTTTTGGCATGATGCATCCAGCCCGCAGGCCAGCAGTTTGACACCCCTGATGTAGATTGTCTCTTTGACCCCTCTTTCAAACCAGCTGTCTTCTCTGTCCAGAATGTGGACTTTGCTATCTTCAAAAGAGTGGCCTTTATCTTTCAAATGCAGATGGACTGCTAAGTCTTGTCCTGATGTGTTTGTTCTCCTACAATGTGCCATGTGTTTGTGAATTGGTTGTTTTCTTTCTCTGATGTACAGTTCTGTACATGATCATAACACAATTCTTTTAGCAGTTCCAAGAAGGTTCACACACATTTGCACTATTCAGGTGACCTTGAGGACACAGATACTGTAAACCTTCAAGTGGCCTCAACAACTCTCAGAAAGAGTGCTAATTAACAAGCAGATGACAGCAAGGAATATAAATCCTTCCATCCTCCATCATTCAGTCAGAACTGAAGAAGATTCTTGGATGAGAAGCAAAATGTCTTCAAAGAAAAAACAAAGTCCAGTTACCTTTTGAAAAAGCACTTTGGGGACATCTACTCATCTAGTTAGGTGGTCTTAGGTGGTGGTTATGACAGTCAGGGCTTTTTTTCTCATAGAACGCTCAGAACGGAGTTCCGGCACCTTTTTTGGATGGAACCTTGTAGGGTAGGCAAGGCGGGTTGTATGACATGTGTGAGTTCCGGCACCTTTTTCTTTTACAAAAAAAGCACTGATGACAGTTATATTTCTGAGAAGATTCTTAAAGACCACAGATTAAACATGAGCTAGCAAAATGTTGCAATTGCCAAAAGATTCAAAGCAGTTTAGGGCTCCACTAAGAACAGTCAAGATCACAGGGAGTGTTAGTACTGTGTTTTTGGTTTTTTTACCTGGCCCGACTGCATCTGAAAGACCTGTTGCCATACACAAATAAATAAATGTGTCCAATGCTGGTCACCACAAATATAAAAAGGACAATGAGAACTTGGAACAGCCTGCCTCCTGAAGTCATGGGCACTTCATCACTAACATCTTTCAAGAAAGGATTTGACAGTCATTTTGTGGCATGCTATGAGTATTCTTGCAGAGGCAGGAGATTGGTTTAGAAGATCCGCAAGGTCTGTCCAAACATTAGTAAATCGTTTAACCGAAAATGTGTAGCCTTATTTTAAGAAAAGATCCTCAAACTATGTGAACTATTCAACCACAGAAAAACCTGGCCTTTTTAAAAAGAAGACACATAGGAATGTTTCTAATGTCCTGTTTCTGTTGTCATAAATCAAAGGGGGAGAAAAACAGAAAAGGCTTTAACTGGTTTTCTCTGGTCTGTACCAAATAGCAAGATCAATTGGTTCATACTGGCACCCAGCTGGGGCCATAAGAAGGTACATATTGTACTTGCTGCCATTTTCATTTTGTTTAACTTGGTATATTTGCTGTTATTTTATTTAGTGTCTTCTTCATTGTTTTTAAACTTTACTATTCTGTAATTTTAATTTGTTATAAAATAACTACTATACGAACAACATAAGTCATTCCATTGGGCAGAATCTTAAAATCTGGGTCAAACTCTCATAACAAACTGAGACTGCAGAGTAATCCCCATTTAAAAATGGCTGGAAAAATCTCTCTGGAGAGAATTTACGACGAAAATCGGTTTAGTGCTAGTCAGGTAATATATATATAATGGTATCCTTTAAAACTTTGAAGCACTGCAAAAGGAAAATAACTGGACAATGAGACAAATAAATGGCAACATGAACAGCTAAAATACTTATTAATCATATTATTTGGGTAGATGAGACCAAGAAATCAACTCCATGGGGAAGGCTAGGATTATTTTGATTGGGACCGGCTTTAATAGCAGAGCCTTATGACTCTGATTATGCTGTATTCCCTCTTCCTCTTTGTAGTCTAGTGAATCAAAGAGGTGTCTGCTTGAGCAGCTTCCAAATATTACCTTGTTTCTCAGGACTATAAAAATGGTGCAGCCTCTTTTGTCAAGTCAACAGTTCTTGAGAGGTCCTTGTTGCTCTCTGAGCTTAGTTGTTTTCTTGCAGACTTTTCATTACCCAAACAAGAAGACATCACCAGTGTACACTCATTTCAACCTTAGCCACAAATATTCTCCCTTATTGGCAACAGTTTTATATATTCCTATCAAGGTTATCTTTCTTACTGTCTATAGGTTTCCAGAATCTGGGGAAACCCTTGTGTATTGAAGAAAACTCGATGGACACCAATCAGCAATTTATTATCACGAATGTTTGAACAACATTACAAAAACCCATTTCATTTATACATAATAAGTATGGAATGAAGAATTGGAATAGTCTACTCTGTAAAATCAATGTTTTCAGGTTTTAAGTATTGTGAAGTATACTGCTCAAAAAAAATAAAGGGAACACTTAAACAACACAATGTACTGTATTTAATAGTAGGATGTCTTATTTTCTGTTCCCTTTATTTTTTTGAGCAGTATATATTTTATACCATTTAAAAACTACAAAAACTGTTTATTGGAGTTTACAGTGGATGATTATAAAAGGCTAATTATTACAATTTTTATGTTGGAGATGTAGTCAATTTTAAGGCATTCTTTTGTATGCAACCAGTTAATTATTTGTTCAATATTATTATATATGGTTCTTGGAAGGAAGTTTAAAATTCAGAGTTGTCAATGTGTTGCTATTACACATATTTAGAATTTCAAGTTATGGAGAACTTTGAATAAACAGTGCCCTTACTGTTGAGAATAAGCTGATTGTAGGCACAAAAGCTGGCTAGGTTATTTGGGGCCAGTAACTCTCTGTCAGCCCAACTTATTTCAGAGTTGTTATGGGGAAAATAGAAGGAGGAAGGAGTATTCGGTATGTTCTCCACCTTGAGCTATTTATAAAAAATAATACAGGTGAGATAAAAAAAATCTAATAAATGAATAAACTCCTAGAAAGATGTTTATACACCAGATTATAATGATGGCTATATAAAATTTGTCAACACTTGGAATACTATATATTATCAGAAGTAAGCTACTATACATACACATTTATCTTCAGATCCACAAGCGATGAACTGGCCACAAGGAGAAACACTAATTCCACATGGATGACAACGGCTATTATGACCTTCAAAACGGCGCTCGCATCTGCAGAAATTCAATAAATTTAAGTACTATGATTTTTAAAATAATTGCTTCTAAATTTACTCATTCTTTTCAATGAAGTGCATATTCTATTTATCTTTGCCTTACAATCGACATCTAACACTCTGAGGTAAGATGGGCAGCCAATAAATTTAATGAATGAATGAATGATTGAATTGAATATGATATATCATAACATGCTCTGATTGCTTAAAACTAAGGGAGTTTAAGAAGAGTTTACAAAATACTTAAACTCTTATTTAAATAGATTTTTAAAATGAAAACTTTATTAAATTTTATAAAGGTATGTATATACATAATAACAAATATATAAACTATAAAACTATTAGAAGACATATGTACCCGGTAGGCAGAAAAGTTACATTCATGTTAAGTATCTCAAGGAAATAGTATCTGCTCAAATTTAGTTATGACTTGCTGTGCTAGATGCAGAGTTGACTTTTTTATACTATTAGGACTATTCCACTATTTCTATATGTTCAGTTTGCTATTCCCTGGGAATTATAGCTGTTGTAATTAGGAAGGGAAATTCAATAATCAGCTTATGTTTCCAAATATTTTGTGGTATTGATTTACTTAGTTCTAGTATATTTTTCTAATATTTAATTTTTTTGTATGTGTGTATAAGAAGGGTTTTACATGACACTGCAGTGATGCATGAGAGAATATGTGTATGTTTAGTCATATATGTACATGAATGCATTCAAGAAATGTAAATTAGAATAAGGGCACTGTTCCTAATTTAGCTAAAAATGGGCAATTGACATGACAACCTATGATTGTAAGGATTTGGCAACTTTCGTTGAATACATGCATCAGTTTATTTTCCAATATCGTTTTTAGTTTCTTATACAGGTTCAGAAATTTTTCAACATTGTTCTACATGATGTCTTTAAGACATACATTTAAGAAACATTAATTAGCAGCCATGATGCAATGGAATGTGTCTATGAAGGGGAAAGTGGTGTGATGGATTTTAGTAATGCAGCAGTTTCTCAGGAAGGAGGGAAGACATTCCAAGGAAGTGTGTGTGTGTGTGTGTGTGTGTGTGTGAGAGAGAGAGAGAGAGAGAGAGAGAGAGAGAGAGAGAGAGAGAGAGAGAGAGAGAGAGAGAGAGAGAGAGAGAGAGAAGAGACAACACAGTTTGGAGCTGGATCATGGAGGAAGGAAGAGATTTAACATAGCCATTCCCTAGAATCTCCCAAGGTATATTCATAGGTTAGGGTAGTATAGGTTTAGTCTCCAAGATTCTGTCTATATGGCATAAGCAAATAAAGAACTGAACTTTGGCTGGATTGTTGTATTGTTCTTGGTTGAAGCCTGACACAACAGGCTAAATTGTTACTTAGAAAACTGTCTTTAACAACAATTTAATACAGGAAACATCCTTGAGACCAGTTTGACTACAGTCTTTCTGGCAATAATATGGAAGCCATTTGCCACTATCTTTTTCCAAGTCCTTCTGGTCTACCCAATAGTCCTGCGATTTTCTAGTGGCTGCCTATCCAAGAGCTAATCACTTTCTACCCTGCTTAGCTTTTCTGAGATTAGCTAAGAAAAGCCCTGCTCCCATCTATTTCCACAAGCAATTGTTTATCTCGAAAGAAATGTGCAAGGGGCTTTCCACTGGCATTATCAGAGGCATTATTCACATGCATTATTATGTGCTGCAGAACATATTCAACAAATCATCTGGATAAAACAAAGGAAATAAATATTCCTACTATTAAACAGTCGGGCATTCCATAACTGAGTACAATATCTTCTTTGTTTTATTTCTGAAAGAGATGGAACTCAAAGCAAAGCCTCACTCGCATATTGTCTCTTTGGTTAATAGATGAGAATTTGTCACACTGTAGTAATAGTTAATTTGTTAACTCTTGGAGGTCTCAGATTTATGTATGAGAATGGTGGCTCCTGGTTTATGGAAATATAAACCCATTTCATCTGTTCCCAAGGCCTAAAATAAATTCCAAGCCTTGTAGATCTTATTTGTTAAAAAATAGTTTATCTAAGCTGCTTTTAAAATTTGGCTGGAAAACAAATAAAAACCTTTACAAATTAGTCAACTTTTTACAGTGGAAGCATAATATAATATACAATTATGAAATCCAGACTCATATATCTCTGTGGATAAACATTCATGGAACAAGATGTTCATAGATCATGAAGGACATGTATCTTCCTCCCTTCTGACTTAACCTAGGAGCAATCAACAATTTAAACGCCACATACTGTTGAAGCAAAAATTCTTACAAATGATTAGAAGAAATCATCATACTGGTGGTATTATATGTAATTAAATCTTTGTCATGTAACTTTTAGCTGCTTCAAGAAAGGCTAGAATAATTGGCATGTAATATTAATGTTAATATTCTTCACATGAAGTCTATAAGCAGGAAATAGGCAGCAAATGTTTGAACTGATATCTGGAGTGTCTAAAGCAAAGCTTGCCAATGTCTCTATGCTCTTTACATTACAAGTTGCTCCAATATATGTTGAGAAATAGATGAGCAATTTTATTTCACTAATAATTTCTTTAAACTCTTTAATGATTTGCCTGATTTTTCTTTACAAAAAATTAAGCTTCTGAAAAATTTATTGCCACTTAGTTACTACACTTGCATCCCATCATTCCATCAACAAATAGTCCTCACTGTGGCTCATTAGAGAAAGTTTACATTTGTAAAATGTGAACTTAGAAGTAATTCCAGTAGCAGCAGAAGGTACCCCTAACTGTGGCAACACAGAGAGAATGACTTCTTTTGCCATTTTAAAAGTATGAATTGGCTCATAAGGGAGAATAGGATCTTTCAAATAAATTAGGTCCAGGTTATATATAAATCATAACCAACACTTTTTCCAGGAACAGACTGCCAGCAATAGAAGGGTATTAAGAAAGGAATTGCATATTCCTTTTAATCAGTTCTAGACATCAGTCTGGCTGCAGCATTTTCTCTTTTCTGTTTCTCAGTACTTTTCTCAGACTATGTTATGGTAGTCCTAAGAGCATTTTACAATAGCATGTGTCATCATGGACAAATCTGACATCTCCAGGAATGCATAGAATTGGTCATCATCCTTAACTGTGCCAACACATTTCTGGACACCACAAAAACCTAGGTATCCAGCTTCATCAGTGAATCTGAAAAGACCCACAGGCTCTGAGTTTTCACAGATAAAATTACCCTTTCCAGCACAGCTTGAAGCACCTCTGTATTATCCTAAGTTTCTCTCAGCATGATCTTCTGAATGTTCACTCTAAGAACTGGTGTCTCACTGCTATGCTCAGATCATAAGCTTGATTCTACTGTATAGT
This sequence comes from Vipera berus, assembly GCF_964194415.1. Lineage (NCBI taxonomy): Eukaryota > Metazoa > Chordata > Lepidosauria > Squamata > Viperidae > Vipera > Vipera berus. The sequence continues at coordinate 284,098,363 of NC_138202.1, forward strand.
AGTCCTTATTTAGCAACCACCACTTACACTGGCAACTCAGCCAATAAGCAAAGTGGTGATTAAGTGAAATTGAGATTATAGACCTGCGAAGGTCATAAATGCGAGGACTGGCTGTAAAGTTACTTTTTCATTACCATCCTAACTGAAAAGTGATTGACATTGAAGACTATTATCTTCTTCATATAATTCTGGTAATTTGGGAGAAAATTGTGCTTTTAGAGCAGATACGAAACTAGGCATGAAGGTCCAAGGGACCATACATTTGATTACCATGGATGAAAAAAAAGAGAGAACTACTCCAGCCTGAAGTTTTCTCATTTCTGGGAGAATCTGGTCAGCCAAACAAATGTGTGGTTAGGATTTTGGCACGATCCAACAGTTTCTACCTTCTTATTTCTCTCCTTACATAAAAGCTTCCCAATTTTTGTGCATAAGGAATTCCCCTTGCCTCTGATAAAATATTTTGAAACACTTCTACTGCTTCACTACTAGAACTTCTGATCCAAGGACTGTGGTATATTTCCATAAATGGAGTAGGTGCTGGTGAATACTATTTCTTTTATATAAAGAACAGTACAGAATTTGGAACTCAAATTTTAAAATTTCCACTAATTTGTCTTACTAGCCTTAGTATTAAGAGCCAAAATGGACAAGACCATCTATGGTATCAGCCCCACAAAGTCATCTGCAGCTGAGATCACAGCACTCTATCATGATGTTAAATTAAACTAGTCAATGGCACTGATAGGAAGAATACAAACTAGAGGAAATATAAATAGAAGGGAGAAAAAGGAGGAGGGGGAATCAAAGGCTCTAGACGTAACCAACAAGTACAGCCTATTATACTATATAATTTAGGATTGCAATATAGAGAAACTATTTATACAGATCGTATTTTAACTATTTTACCATTTCCCCTCGAATCTTAATGTTTTAAAAAGAGACAGCAAGTAAGTAACCTGTTAAAAAAATTAACTTTTTACTATTCATGAATAGTAGTTAAACCAATTGATAGAAAAAGCATAAGGATATAATATAGTTAACCTTTTTTCCTAAATATTTCGCTTCACTATATTTAGACATTTGCTAGGAATAATGAGCCATTATTGTTTCAAAAAAATTGCTAATTCCAATTTCAAAGGTAAGCTTCTGTTGTTGTTTTTTATAGTTGCCTCCAACTTCTTCCAGACTAATTTTTTTCCAAAACATTTGACTTGGACATTTAATGATTTACAAAGATCTCCCATGTGTGCTTTTCTGTACTGCTTCTGTAGTTTGTAACCCTATACTGAAATGTTTTTCAGTTCAGACAATTGTACACTTTTTAAGGATAAAAAAGTACATTCCAATTTGTTAAGTTCATTGCATTTTTTTAAAAAAATATGTCACTTAAATTTGGGGGGAGTAACATAAGGCCATTTCATTCATAACTACAAAGACTAGAATGAAGAAACAATTTATAGTTACTTACATTATATCATAAATAACACAAACGTGTATATTCAGGTATAATCAACAAAAATTGTGTAATGTCTCAAAGAGGAAGAAATATATCACACATGTTTTTTGTAGATTGCAGTTTACCTCATCAGATACAGTGCAAGACTGTATGCAACAAACTGTTAATCCTTAAGTAAAGTGGTCATGGAATTCTGCCAATTAGGGTACATCAGTTTTTCCCTGTACTTACATTTGTCTGAGTTATATGGAAAATACCCATGTTCCCCAATCTCTCCTCCAGATGAAATTTCTTCTTTTATATTTGCCTTTCCCCAGCTTTTATGACAGTTTTTCCCACTCACTGGCATTTCATCACATGACTAATACATGTTTTAAAGCATCAATATTTAGATTTTATTGCTGAGAATATGTTTAAACTAAGGAACCAATGCAATATTCTCCATATGTTTTTCCCAGCTTAATCTCATGAAAGGACAAATGTAGACTGGCTATTTTTCAGCATGTGCCTAAATAGCCACACAGTCTTTATTGGTTGTTTGTATGCTGTATTCATGAAGCTGTGTCTCCAAAGGGCAACTGCATTTGAGGAAGACAAAATGCCACAGAGTAAAAACTTTGACTTTTATATGATCCCACAATCATTTTTGCAATTTTGTACTCCCTATATTATGATATCTAACAGAAACCATAAATTATGCCTCGGGATAAATTAAACAGGCAAAAACTTATTTATTCAGAAATATTTATATGTTGCCTTATTTCTGAGGAATTATAAGTAGCTGTTTCAAAGCTGGGCTAACCAAACTTCATCAAATCGTGCAGAAGTTCCATAACTTTGCAAATATCAAGTACTTCAAAGCAATCCTTGTGAACTCTTGTAAGAAAAAAAAATTAAAAAGCACTTGTATAGTATAATAAAGAATTACCAGGAAACATGGCAAACAGCAAAGTGACTGGCTGTTACCTTAATGTTCTCAAATCCCAAAGTTTGATGCCATCACCAATGGCTGCTGTTAAAAAGAGATTGTAAGCTTCATGTGGTTGACAGCTAAAAGATGATCCCTGAAAGAAAAACAAACATTAGTTTAAAATTACAGTAGCTTGTATAGTTTAGAAAACATTTCCCCTGTTGAAACTCCACAGAAGAACATGTAATAATAAATACAATAATAAAAGCCAAAATTGACAAAAGATCAGATTTTTCTTCAATGTGTCATACAGCCATTCAGAGAATTGTTAAATCTAACTTCCACAGTACTCTGTTTCTGCTCAGTAATCGCTTATATTGTTACTATGGTTTAGAACAGCGGCCCCAACCTTTTGGACACCAGGGATCAGTTCCAAAGAGAAAGATTTTTCCATGGACCAGAGGGGGTATGGTTTCATATGCTGCCTGCATACTGTGGAAAGGGCTTCGCTTGTTTGTGCGGCCTGGTTTCTGGCATGCCATGGACCGGTGCCAGCTCAAGGACTGGGAGTTGGGGACCCCTGGTTTAGAATACGCTTATAAATCATTTTGGCACAATGAATTCCTATTTATTTTACTCAAAGTGCAATTCTAGAAAGTAAAAAAACTATTTTTGAGCCAAATGAAATTACTTTATAAAACAGATTCTTTTCCTAGATCAACCACTATCTTTAAGATCTTTTGAATTGGTCTTTTGGCAGTCATTCTTTTGAGAATTGAAACTGGTTTTCATCAGCAAGATGAGTCAACTATGATTCTGGAATCTATGTCTCTTCTTTGGAGATAACTGTACTTTGCAGATGAATCAAAATCAACTTTTTTCTAAGTTTTACAATCTTTTTTCATTTAAGATAAATCTTTATTAGGAATTAACTGCTTTTCTAATCCATTTCTTATTAAAAGGAATCATATAAATATTTGAAGCAAATAAAATTAAGCAACCATTGGAACACCCGAAAGACCTGGTTAGGGCAGACTGTCATGGAAAAAAATGATCTACATGATCTAAGAGCAGACATTATCTTGACAGCACATAATCAGTTAATAAAATAATTAATCAATCAAAATTAAACAATATTTCAGCAACCAAACAATAGCAAAAGAATTCATATTAGACAGCTGATTGAAAGCTTCTGTAAGAACTCTAATACATATGGACTCAATTTTTAATGAATTAAATTAAAAATAATCATATTTACTAATTCTGAATATGAATTTAAATAATCAAAATAAATAATTTCAAGTAACATCAATGTTATTAAATGTTTTTTATTTTTTCCTTCAGAGAGTAGGGAGGATTGAATAATTCATATGTTTTGCCAAATATTCAGTGCCTGAAATTATTTTTAGCTATACAAAGTGAGTTTTTCAGAAATGTTGACATATAATTAGAAAATGTCCCAATTTTAAGTCAGTGGATATTCAACAGAGCATTAAAGTTGACTGCAAAAGGATTACAATAATCTCATAGACTGAAAATTATATTAGTATTTGAAATGTATTTATTTTCAAATGTATGTGATAGAAAACATATAACTTACAATATACCTGAATATAAAATCTGTTCCTTGAGGAAGTTCTATTAAAATGACCAGAAAATTCTATAAAAATCTAGTGGTAGTAAAAAAAACCAGGACCAAATACTGTTAAGCAACTTGGATTCAGAAAGCCAAGTAAAGAGAAGATAAATTTTTGACGTTACAGAATATGGAAGACAACATTTGTACATTCAATAGCATTTGGCATTTTGAATCTAAAATAACATTTAATATTTATTTAAAATAATTATTTATTTTTGAGGTAAACAGTTATTATTTGCTTATTTATAACATTTCATTACTTTTTTTCATATCATTTAAAATAAGGCCAAAATGGAGAATGTTGAGGTTACTGTTTTGAAAGAAAGACAGACACACAAATTTAATTACAGATAGTTCTGGACTTACAACCATAAATGTACCTGCAACTATGGTCATAGGTTGTGATTGTCATTAAGCAGGTCAACAAATAACCACATTCTAACCACACCCAATCTTATGACATTTCCATGATTTCATGAAATCTCACAAATTCTTTTTTTTATTAAAGAGTTTTACAAAAACAAGATTTTACAATATATCCCCAAATCCCCCCCACCCCAAACCCGCCCACTCCCCCCCCACTTCCCAGAGCTAAATACAGGATTATAGTTATAATAATCATATTCTAAATAAAAATTATGCATAATATGCAATTAACCAAATTCATAATGTGCTTTAACTCCCCTTTGACATAACTACATACAAAGTACCAATAACAATATCCCTCTAAAATCTACTCATAAGCTAAATGGAACTTTTTAGTCCCATATTTATTCTGAATATAATCTATCCATCTCCTCCAAACTGAAATATATCTTTCCTGTGAATGATCTTTCAAGTAAGCAGAAATCTTAGACATTTCTGCAAGATTCGAAACTTTAAACACCCATTCTTCTATAGTAAGCAAACTATCCTTCTTCCAATATTGTCCCACCAGTAACTGTGCTGCTATCATATTCAACATCAAATTGGTTTCCTTAACATCGCAATCTACAACAATACCCAATAAAAACAATTGCGGAGAAAACTTTATCTTTCTCTTAAAAATCTTTTGAATGTTCCACCAAATTTTAATCCAAAAAGCTTTTATATTTCTACAAGTCCACCACATATGAAAATAGGTGGCTTCTAAACTACCACATCTCCAACATTTAGACTGTAAGTTAGGATACATGTTAGACAACTTCTTGGGATCCAGATGCCATCTATAAAACATTTTATAAATTCTTGTAGGAGAATGACAAATATGTCAAAAAGATTTTGACATTTGTTTGACATCTCAAGACTCTACTTTTTGGCATGAAATCATGGAAGGTAAGATTTAAATGGGTTCCCTTTTTTAAAAAAGTGTACAAATTTCTGGGTCATCATGTGAGATTATATAAGGGCACATGGCATCCAATCCCTTGTTAAAATGAGATTAATGTTAAACGTGTTTTAAACAATACAATTACAGCAGAAGTCTGAGATAAATTGCCAATAATCACTTTCATTCAATAGAAACTGGAACATTTTTGAGGTCTGGGGATGATCAAAAAGCATCCAAGAAACATAGTTTGGAACTATATTTATTACGGAACTTTACACAGAGTACCTTGTGGCTAATGCTAGGCTAAGAAATGAGAACACTGGATTTATAATCCTGTTTAGGCTTGCTGGATTGTATTAAAAATGTCATTGTCTTTCATCCAAAGCTCTGATTCAAAGGTCATTGTGTAGTCCAGTAGACAATAGGATGCCTTTTTAACTTTATTAGCCAAAGAGCCAGGCACAGGAATCTACATGGTGGTTCTTTCTGAAAATCCTGGCTTCCTGAACACTATCACTCTAGACCAGAGGTTTGCAAGAGCAGTATTTCAGTCAAGTCCAAATGTAAATTGAATCTAAGAAAAGCATATTTCTTATTTTTATTAAATACAAATCCACTGGCATTATTCTGATACTATTCTGCCAGAGGATAGATTATTCAATCCCGTATCATAATCTTCTTCAGAAGATTACAACACCCTTCATGATTTGGGGCAAGCATGGCCAAGAAGAGAAATATGAAGTGCCGCTATGTAAGTAGACTGTGTGCTTTTAAGGCTAGATAAAGCCCTTAATTTTCCACTAACCCTGAATTGAATGCCAATCACTGAATATTCATACTAGGTTAATACACTTTACTGGGTGTAAGAAATAACAAGGAAGCTAGGAAAGAAAACAAAGTAAAAGCAAGTAAAAGCAACAGACAAGTCAGTGACAATTTATCTCATAGATGGCAACACAGCCCAGGTAGAGGAAAAATTAAACAAAAAACAATAAAATATAAACTAACATAAAGGGGAATTATATAAAATTATAAAACTGTTAGCCTTAAAATTTGTTAATCTTGTATACAAACACACACAAACACACACACACACACACACACACACACACACACAGAGAGAGAGAGAGAGAGAGAGAGAGAGAGAGAGAGAGAGAGAGAGAGAGACCTATATGAATGTATATATATTCCAAATATCCTTATATAATAAAATGTGCATCTGCTGGATTGCACCTTCATTTTCTACTTCTAACAGCATTTCTTCCCAAAGCTTTCCCAAAGGTATTTGCTTAATACAGCCATGGTGTTTTGCTGCCAGCATTTCACTATAAAAGTTGAATATATGTTGAAAAGGTTGATTTAGGATTGTAATCTTCCATTTTTCATGAAAATAAGACTAATTTCATTCCCCATGTGGCTGTACGTCCACAAATTTCAAAGTGAGCTCTGCTTAACTAACTTGAAATCATTCTGCTGACATTGAGAAATAAAACAGAGAAAAGGGCCAACGTATAACAAATGATACTTGTAGAGTTTAGTATAGTTAAATGTTGTAACAGACCAGTCTCATAAAACAACATAAAAAAACTATGCTAAAGTCATTTTAAGGAACTGTTTCAATGCTACAACAGGAAAGACATTCAAGATGGATGGCTGTCTGTAGCCTGACTAATGAGGATAACAGCATAGTAGGAATAAGTCAGATTATATCCCAGTGCGCCTATATTCCTTAAAGTATTGGCACATAACACCAAAGCAACTCAGTGTTAATGTCTTTAACCTAAAATTAAAAGATTTGGTTGATAAGCAACCAAGTACAAAATTTCACCCATACAACTTCTACTCCAAAGTTTAGTTCATGATATAGGCACCTAAGGCTTCTTTTTTTAAGTTAATACAGAAGTCTGTTCCACCTTCTAAAACAAATCACTCTTCCACATCCTGTGGCTTACTTAGACAAGTACAATTAATCCATATCATGCTATTTCCTACTCAATGTCTTTCTGATGTAAGAGTTTTTTGCAAATTGAATCAAGTTGAGTCAGTACCATGTATTTATTTCCATTACAGAAATTGAATTAAATAAATTAACTGTAGTCTAGTTTGCAGAGTACTATAGCTAATAAAAAGAAGTCCTAGTTTAGAACACCTTTTTAAATAACTGCATGTAAAGTCCGTCCAAATAATCACAATTAAAATCCATAGGGAGAAATATACAATTTTATCACTTAAAGAAGAGCCACTGACAAAATCTGGAGCAAAGATAGTACAGGAAATGTAGTACATGTATAGTATAGGTATGCTCAGCTAATTTTAAAGATTGATATGAAGAATAAGGAAAACCATAGTGTCTAAAATGACAAGATCCATATAGCTTAAGACTTTGTCTACAAAACATTCTGGAACATTGATATACCACCAATATCAGATAGCAGACCTACACATTCTATATAGATGAAGCTCTCAAGGAATTCTAGAAAAACATTTAAAGCATGGGTGTCAAACTCGCTGTATCACATGACATGTCATGACGTATCATGACGTTTTTTGCATTACAGGAGCTGGGGTGGGCGCGGCCTCCACATGATGCAACCGGCCTGCAGGCTGGCCTTTTGACACCCCTGATCTAAAGTGAACCATACTACCCCAGATTTTTGAATTAATAATTGATGACTAAATTACACAAGGATTAGAGGTTTTTTATTAGATCACGGTAAAAAAGGTACCGTATTTTCTGGCGTATAAGACGACTGGGCGTATAAGATGACCCCCCAATTTTTGAGATGGTTTTCAAGATTTTTCGTCTTATACGCCGGAAAATCAGCGAGCCCGGGAAGGCACGCCCTTCCCTCTCACTATGGAGGAAGCAGGGCAGGCTGGCGTCTGGCGGGAGCCGGCAGGGCAGTCCTGCGCACGCGTGCGCTCCCCAACTGTTAAGGAGCACTCCTTAGCAGCTGGGGAGTGCGCGCGTGTGCAGGACTGCCCTGCCGGCTCCCGCCCAATGCTCTTCCCTCGAGGCAGCATCGCTCCCCGGCTCCTAAGGAGTCCTCGGGGATGCTGCCTCAAGAGGGAAGAGCGTCGTGCGGGAGCCGGCAGGACTCGATGCTCTTCCCTCTTGAGGCAGCATCCCCGAGGACTCCTTAGGAGCCGGGGAGCGATGCTGCCTCAAGAGGGAAGAGCGTCGGGCGGGAGCCGGCAGGACCCGATGCTCTTCCCTCTTGAGGCAGCATCCCCGAGGACTCCTTAGGAGCCGGGGAGCGATGCTGCCTCAAGAGGGAAGAGCGCCAGGAGGGAGCCGGCAGGACCCGACACTCTTCCCTCTTGAGGCAGCATCCCCGAGGACTCCTTAGGAGCCGGGGAGCGATGCTACCTCATGAGGGAAGAGCGTCGGACGGGAGCCGGCAGGGCAGTCCTGCGCACGTGCGCGCTCCCCAGCTGCTAAGGAGTGCTCCTTAACAGTTGGGGAGCGCACGCGTGCGCAGGACTGCCCTGCCGGCTCCCGCCAGACGCCAGCCTGCCCTGCTTCCTCCACAGTGAGAGGGGAGGGCGTGCCTTCCCAGGCTCGCTGATTTTCCAGCGTATAAGACGACTGGGCGTATAAGACGACCCCCCAACTTTTGAGATGATTTTCATGGGTTAAAAAGTCGTCTTATACACCAGAAAATACGGTACTTGCAAACATTGTAACCTAAGCTCTCAACAATCAAAGGCTAATTCAGACAATATATATCAAGCCACATGTTTTGCTAACATATTTAAGAAGTCATATTACTTTTGTTTTTCTTTATTTACCACTCAGCTTCAAAAGTACTTAAGTTAGCACTTTTCTGGAGTACATGGAGTACAAATCGTATGAATGGGAACAGTATCAGTGATGTATAAGTCCTTATCTTCCAAGCTTGTTTAGTAATCTCTTGTAATCTAGTTTGTAAAGTGGCAGATTAGGGCACAATTTCAGATTTATATTGTGAAGTTACAAATCATGACTTGATGTTAAATCATGAAAATCATTACTTTTAGGTTTCCTTATCTCCCAGAGATCCCCAGAATCCTGAAACTATAACTAAGATTTTAAAGATACTCTTTTGCATAAATGCCAATGGGCCTAAAGCTGATCCAATGTTTATTGACCCATGTACTTACTGCAACTCAACACCATTCCACTATTTAAGTATTGATCATAGTTAGTGTGACTCCATAAATATATAAAATGTTACTATGGGTATATAAACATGATGGTCATCAAGCCTAAGGAATATGTGTGTATATATTTACAATGTACTAATTGACAGCAGGAAACTTTTCATGACAGTAAATAGTCTGGAATAGTGGTTAAAATGTATATGCACATATCAAAAAGGAAGCATATATTTACTGAACATAAAACTGTGCAGGATACTAAAGTTCCCTTAAGTAAAACATTATTCATGGGATGGAACACTTAAGAAAAACAATTCAGTCCAATTCTATAAAAATGAATGTCTCCTAATAAAGTTTTGCCAGAAGGGATATCAGTGGTTCTATTACACATCTTGCCAATCATACTTTATGCACAATGTCATACTATCTAAACATGCATTGTAGTAACATGGAATAAATTAACACATAGGAAGGAGGTATTGAAAGTATTGTTTAGACTTACTTCCCTTTACATGACAGATAAATGACCTATTATGGTCCTGACACTGCTACCAATAGTGTTGAAGACTGGGGTGCAAATCAGTGAGCAAATTAATTGTAAGAAACATACTAAAGCAATACATTTACCAATAGAGCATAAAATAATGTATCTAATATTCCAGAAAACTAAAGGCAGACGGTGGAACTCACTGGTGTATCTGCAGTTTGCTAGTTACATCTGTGCAACAGAGCTTCTTTCTAAAATCCATTGTATGCTAATAGAACAGCACGCAATAGTTTTGCAATTCATGGGTGTATTTTCATGAAAAATAATGATCCACAAACTTATGGTACCTCAGCATGAAGCAACAAAACCTCTGGATAAAAAATTCTGCATCTATTAAAACTTTCCTGATTTAATTCATAATGTTCCAAAACAATTTTTTTAAAACAAAATGCATGTGTCAAACATACCACAATATTGTGTACATCATTTGTTTTGCAGTATTCATGAAGACAAAACACATGTCAAACGACTGAGTTGAGCAACACTGAACAGCATTTGGAAGGATTGCAATATGCAGACTGTACCTTAGACAATAATACTGAATGCTTATCTACGTTCCATGTAACCAAACAGCCCCAATAAGCATATTGAAAAACTCCAGAGACGCTATAATTTCCAAAAGCACAAGACAAACATGCATTTACAAAAGAAAGGGAGAAAAATAGGGAGGGAGAATAGGACAATAATTTCAATGAACAATCAGTATATCCAGCGCAGTGGAAGTGGCTGATCAAGTAACAACAGATCTCAACTTCCTCCACATTGTCCCCATCTTCTGCACATTTTATTCGATTTTAATATTTGGTTTTAATTTATTTGTTTTAATGTGTGTGTGTGTATATATAAATATAAATACATACATACAGACGTTTTCCCAACCAAGACAAAGGCATTCAAAATATAAATCAACTGAACCTTTGCAAAGTTTGAAATGATTCAATCATTAGTTTATTCTTATGTGCACTTATTCTATTCATTTGCAGTTTGGAAAATATTGGAAATATAAACAGAGATCGTGCCTACCTTATTTTGGCAAATCTGGTGAACTGATCTAGAGTGAGCATCTCTTATCAGTGCTGCACTACAGCCCACGTTGAGGTCAAATATTTCTAGTGCTCTGTTACTCCCAGCTGCCAATACAATATCTGCAGTTTCTGTAAGTTAAAGTTCTGTTAGATAAATTATATGTTACATGTATGGCAGGCAGTATATCCAGGCTTTCATTTGTCAGGAAAAATATGTACTGCATTTAAATAAGTTAGAATAGGAATATCAAACTTTAACAGAAAGGGAAATAAGAGATGGTGATATGGAGTTCCACAGTCAGCACCATACAAGTACATGATTGCACATGATCCCAGGTTCCAGTCACTAAGGCATGACATTAGTTACCAGAATATGAAACCTCATAATATATTTTGTTATCTTTTTAAATTTATTTTTGCTCATTACAGGTAGTCGATTTACAACAGTTCATTTAGCCTTGGTGGAGCAGTGGGCTAATGCCTCCTTAAGTAACACCAGCTGCCTGCAATTAGTGCAGGTTCGCATCCCACCAGGCTCAAGGTTGACTCAGCCTTCCATCCTTCCGAGGTAGGTAAAATGAGGACCCAGATTGTTGGGGGCAATAAGCTGACTTTGTAAAAATGCCGCTTGGGTGTGTGTGTGTGTGAAAGCCCTAATAAGCAGGCATATACATAGAATGAAGGCTAAAGCTTGTAAGCCGCCCTGAGTCTTCGGAGAAGGGCGGGATATAAATGGAATTAAAATAAAAAAATAAAATAAAATAAATATTTAGTGACTGTTCCAAGTTACAATGGTGCTGAAAAAAGTGAGTTATGACCATTTTTCACACTTATGACCACTGCGGCATCTCCAAGATCATGCGATCAAAATTCAGACACTTGGCAACTTACTCCTATTTATGATGGTCCTGGGGTCAAGTGATCCACTTTTGCGACCTTCTGGCAAGCAAAGTCAATGGGGAGGCCAGATTCACTTAACAACCGTCTTACTAGCTTCACAACTAGTGATGTCCCGTTGCCTGGAGGCGGTTCGGGTCTGGATGGGGAGGAACAGACTTCAACTCAACCCCGACAAGACTGAGTGGCTTTGCATACCTTCATCCCGGGCCAATTTGGATATTCCATCTCTTTCCATGGGGGGTGAACTATTACCCCCCGTAGATAGGGCTCGCAACTTGGGAGTCCTCCTAGATTCACGGCTTACCTTGGAAGATCACATAGTGGCTGTGACTAGGGGGGCTTTCGCCCAGGTTCGCCTGGTGCGCCAGTTGCGGCCCTATCTAGGCCGGGATGACTTATGCACGGTCACTCACGCGCTCGTGACCTCTCGTCTGGACTACTGCAACGCTCTCTACATGGGGCTGCCCTTGAGGACCACCCGGAGGCTCCAACTGGTACAGAATGCAGCCGCGAGAGTTGTGTTGGGAGTCTCCCGATACTCCCATGTTACACCTCTTCTCCGTGAGCTGCATTGGTTACCAGTTGTCTTCCGGGTGAGATTCAAGGTACTAGTAATGGTGTTTAAAGCCCTACATGGCAGGGGTCCGGAGTACCTCAGGGAACACCTGCTGCCGGCATCAACCTCCCTGCGCCCTGTGCGTTCCCACAGAGAGGGACTCCTCAGGGTGCCACCGATCAGAGAATGTCGATTGGTGGCCCCCAGGGGGAGATCCTTCTCTGTGGGCGCCCCAGAGCTATGGAATCAGTTACCGGTTGAGCTCCGGATGGCGCCCGATCTTCGCTCCTTTCGTCGCGATCTAAAGACATTCTTATTCGAACAAGCCGGCCTGGCCTGATGGGGGATTGGTGGGGTTTTTATTGCTGTATTTTTGGGGTTTTTATAAATGTATTGTATTAATTGTTTTTTAATGGGCAATTATTTAATCTTCTTTTAATATTTGTAACCTCGCATTTTATTCTTGCCCTGTTCACCGCCCTGAGTCCTTCGGGAGAAGGGCGGTATAGAAATATTAATAAACTAAACTAAACTAAACAACTGCAGTCATTCACTGAGCAACTGTGGCAAGGGAGGTCGTAAAATGGGGGGAATCCACTTAACAACTGTCTCACTTAGCTTAACAGAAATTTTGGTCTTATTTGTGGTTGTAAGTTGAGGACTACCTGTATTACAATAAACAATTATAATGAAAGAACTAATGCCTTTTGCAAAACAACACCAATAATGATGACAGAGGATACAGGAATAGAAGTCATTCACTGCTGCAAGACTGGTAATTTCCACCGTAGACGACATTGGAAATTTCTGTATTGATTTGCAAACACTCTTTGTTCTATATCTGCAGATATAAATCAGATAAACATGTATCCTCTAGATTCATGAAGCAAAAAAAAAAGAGAATCCATATTTATTCCAACCCATATTTCAAAGCCTTAGTTTTAGCATCTTTTTTATTCTTGCCTTTTCTACTTTGGAAAAATATAGGATCCGAATATTTTGTCAAAAAAAAGATGTTCCTAACATATACTTTGTTATTATTAAAAAGAACTGCAGATCTTTGTTTTCCATATTTTCATTAACACACATCAGGTACTATATTAAGTTTTCCTTTAATCTACAAAAATAATACAAAACTCTGCAAAACTTAAGAATGATGCATGTATTCCAACAGCAAAAGTTAAAGGTCCTTCCCTGCACAGTGGAAAATATTGTTTTCCTAGACTTATACTGGAACAAAGAATGACAAAGAATTTCAGCTGATCCTGTACAATATATGCAAGCTTAGCTTGATAGTTAAAATGTCAAGTTCTTCTGTTCCACTCGTATTATATGCTGGGTCCTATCCAACACGATGTGAGTGACTCTCAGCTTATGCAATGGGATTGTCATGATTTTTCCCTAGAGTTTGCTTTTAAGGCAGCGTGTGTGTGTGTGTGTGTGTGTGTGTGTGTGTGTGTGTGTGTATTTAATAGCAACAGGGTTGCCAAAAAGAATGGGTGGGTTTTTCCTCCAATGAATTACCTGCATAAGCCTCCTGAACCTGGCAGAGAGGGGAAAACAGAAGGAGGGAATTTTAACTCTTTTTAAATCAGTGATCCCTGAATCAGGAATCTGTTTTACGGAATCCGCAATGCAAGAAAGCTCCTATTTATTTTGATTTTATTCTGTAATGCAAATCGTAGGTCTAGATTGCTAGGTCTGGATCAGAAATAATGGTTGGAAACTGACCAAAGAGAGAAGAAACCTGGAATTAAGGAGAAACTTCCTAACAGTGAGGACAATTAACCAGTGGAACAGTTTGCTTTCAGAAATCGTGGGCGCTCCATCCCTGGAGGTTTTTAAGAAGAGACTGGACAGTCACTTTTCTGAAATGGCATAGGTTCTCCTGCTTGAGCGGTGGGCTGGACTAGAAGACCTCCAAGGTCCCTTCCAGCTCTATTCTATTCTAAGGAACCCAGCAAGACATAACAAGTTCAAATTCCTCTGTTTTCATGCTATAGAACTTGCTCACTCAAATCCTAATTTATAGGGGCGGGGGAAATCAATTGTAAAACTATGAAATTCAGTCCAATGCTATTTGGCCCACACATAAGTGTGTATGTCTAGTATCTGAAGAATACAGAAACTATGATGGTGTGAATGAGCCATCACAATTCAAACTATCCCTTAAAGCACTCTGTTACCTAGTTTTGGTAATGAAATGTCTGCAAGAAAACAAGCAAGCTCAGAGAGCACCAAGAACCCTTCAACCCATAAAGTTGAACTTTAATATAAGAGATTTAAGACATTACTCATGTTTCTGACGATGTTCCACAATTTTTTTTTCCATTTCAGCTTTTTACCAAATCTGACTCACCAGATAAAAGAAATGACAGAAATAACACAGTGATACATACATGGAAGAAATGAGATAAATTGGTGTTACATAAATGACTAATAATGTCATGGAATATCTCCTTTCTTAGTTTTCCCTACACTATAATTTCATCTGTCAAATGGGAAATGGCTTACTTTATAAAATAAATCATTCCCATTTTCTTTCATTACTGATTCTTCTCTTTTTCAGTTAAAACAATAAAGAATTACCTTTACTGGAGTTCTTTTCATTTATTGATGAATACCCTTTAGTAATGCTTACATAAGTATATATATATATTGCACTGATTTCTAAAGCTATTTTGAAATAGCATATTTTTATCCAGAAGACAAGCCAGTTTTATTTTATTTTATTTTATTTTCTGATATTTAGTATAGAATAGAGCTGGAAGGGACCTTGGAGGTCTTCTAGTCTAGCCCCTTGCTCAAGCAGGAGATAGGTGATTGTCCAGTCTCTTCTTAAAGATCTCCAGTGATGGGGCGCTCAGCCTTAAAAGTGTTCTTTTTTTATTGTTAAGAATGAGTATTTACTTAAAAAATAGTACCTTTGACTGATTACTCTATCAAACTGCAGCAATGTTATGCATCCTTCTGCAGTGTGCTAATATTACATAACTCATAACTAGAAATAATATATTGGAAAAGAAAAAGAGAAAAGCAATAATAATTCCACAAAAGTTTTAAAATTAAATTTGATATAATGCCCCCCAAAAAACCCTAATTCTGATCAGACTCAATCTTCCCTCTTGGGACACATTTCGTTCCAATAATTGTTTTTATTTATGGCAAGATTTTCATTTGTTATACAAGGTAATATCTACATATTTTGCAGCATATATAATAAATACTTAATAAGTACAACCTTAACAGCTATAACAAATCAAGATATATACACCAATGTTTCTGTTTCTGAAAGCTAGTGCCCTAGAAATCTCATATTTTACTATTTTTTTGTACTAACGGTGGTGTTTCTATACTGTTTAAAGAACTACTGAATGGACTTGTACATGTCAACAAAATATTATTAGCACAGTATTAAATTTTCTGCTAATGCTATTTTAAATACATACCGTTTTATCTCATCTTTGCTGGTGTCAAGATAGTATCTTAATAAACAAAATTCTGCTCCACAGGACAATAATATGAATGTATCTATATAATAAAACTGGGCTGATCGGACAGATTTGTGAAATATATCCTTTCCCTGAAATTAAAAGTACAAAATAAATATCGTTTATCCTGTAATTCTCATTTAGAAAACACAGGTAGTTCATTTATAGACCATTGTCATCTAGTTTATTTTTCAAACTGAAATATTTTTTTAATTACCAATCTTAATTTATCTTACATTGTTCTTCAATGCAGTTTAAAGCAACATTTATCAATATTATGAAATTCCAACTCCCAATAGATTTAACCAATACACCAACAATTATATTTATTGGCTTGTTTTCTGGTTTATTTAAAATTTACTGCATTTATATCCCGCCACAATCAGTTCAACTCATGATGAGGGATAGAAGAATTTGTTCACGTATTTTTACTCCCACCAAGAAATATTTTTTCTCTTTTTGTTTCTTTGTTACTTGCTTTTGCCTTGGAATTAGTAATTTAAGGAGACAGAGAAACAGAAATTAGTAAATAAAAAGTTCCACTGAAAATGTTGAGTAAACAAACCAAACAGAGGAAAGAATGTTATATTAATTTTTTAGTATAAGACTTAGGAAATCTGCATTGTTTCCATGTCCACATTAGATGGTTGTTATTCTGATTTTCTTTTAATAGTATAAATACAGAATGACCACATGAATAAAAATGACAAAAAAAATATTTTCAGCATTGACTGGCGAGTTCCTCCTTCCAAAATTTAACTATGACTTCCTCCAACTTAAAATCTGAACTTATAAGAACATGAACATATATTTATGATGATAAAGACTCATTATAACCCAAAATAGTGCCAAGATTCGTTTGAAGGGAAGGCATTTATTTATAGGATTTAGGCATTTTCTGATTTTATATGACCTCAGACCTATAATCCGAAAGAACTCCAAAATCCCAAATACAATGAACTGATGGGTACAACATGAACGAAAACCCTGTTCCACCCTATTCCAATTAGCTGGACAAGTCTGCAGACTTGCATGGGGGGGGGGGGAAACTGTTTGGCAGGCTGTGGGAATGGAGCTGAAATCCTGAAAATTTCACCTCTGTTCTTGCAGCTGCCACAGAATTTCTATTCTGTTCATAGAGAGCAGTGAAATCTTTTCCAAGTTTACAAGAAGTATTGAAGTGCAAAAGGGCTGCCTGCCAGGAGGATTTCAGCACTTTGCATAGCTGAAATTTTTAGTTCTCAGCTGCCTACCCAAAGGATTTCAGCTTCATATGGAGGTAAAATAGTCCAGCAGGCATCTCTTTCGCTCTGTTTGCTTAATGACCAGGGAGATTGCTTAATGAATGCAACCAGTAGTGCCAGGAGTGCAGTCATGTCTTGCTTAATGATCGCTTTGCTCAACAACTCCTTGGTGGAGCAGTGGGCTAATGCCTCCTTAAGTAACACCAGCTGCCTGCAATTAGTGCAGGTTCGCGTCCCACCAGGCTCAAGGTTGACTCAGCCTTCCATCCTTCGGAGGTAGGTAAAATGAGGACCCAGATTGTTGGGGGCAATTAAGCTGACTTTGTAATAATGCCGCTTGGGGGGTGTATGAAAGCCCTAATAAGCAGGCATATACATAGAATGAAGGCTACTGCTAAGCTTGTAAGCCGCCCTGAGTCTTCGGAGAAGGGCGGGATATAAATGGAATTAAAAAAAATAAATAAATAAAACAACTGAGATTCTAACACAATTGTGGTCATAAGTCAAGGACTACTTGTAGTGTGGCTGCTAGGCCAAGAAGTTGGAAATGATAGTAAGGAAGAAACATTTCCCTAATGTCAGGCTTTGCTTCTTTGTTAGTTGAGACAGGATGATGATAAGCCATCTATGAAAAGAGCCTCTGCAGAAGATACCAATCTTGGAGCAATTTCATATTTGGTAGCACCACGGGTTGGCAAAAAAGCTGCTATATTGGCATTCATGGAAATACAGTCAGCAAATACAGTATATGCTTCTGGAACTATGCGAACAGGATGAGAAACACTTATCAATATCTATACTTCTCAATAGCAATAGATAAGCATCCAGTCTTCTGCTGAGTGCCCCTTTGGAGAAACACTTCCATTGTTACAATGCCTTGACCTTGACCAAAATAAATTTGGGGGAAAAAATCTCCTTTGAACCTTAGAAAGATTATCAGGAATCATGTTTCTGGTGGTCCCAGTGAGAGATGCATGATTTATATCTATTCTAAAAATCAGGAAATATTAGAGTGGCCCTAAGTTGGCCAAGAACTGCAAGGAAGACAAATTGGTATTGTGAGCATGATAACTAAAATGTGAAATACCATTGATATTTTTTTTAAAAAAAACCTTTGTTATTAAGTTATTAATGTGCAACATATTTCAAATATATGAAATTAGTATGTTTTTGGTGGTCAAATGGAATACAGAGTATTCCAAATCTATTTCACTTAAAAAGCTTACCAGACATAAAGCGGGTTCTGCACTGCTGACTGACCAGATCTTTAATGTTCTGTCTTCGGAAGATGAAACAAGCCAATTGTTGTCATGGCTCCAACCAACTGAGGTAATAGCACCATCGTGTCCTAATGAAAATAAATACATTTCAAAATGATCATACATTCTTAGGAAATCACAAAGCAAAATATATCAATCAGCTATACTATTGTACAGTTGGAAAAACAGGATGTTGCACTATTTTTTTTCCTCTCCTCTCTCTGAAACTGCAGAATGTTCTGAGGCACCAAGAGTATTTACCATTACACTCCTGGATACAATCCAAGGTATTTTTATAGAAATATTGATGTTCCCCTGTGCATACTCATAAATTCATATAGAGACAATAAGGGTATCTGTGGGGAAATGAGGACAAATATCAAATGGCAACTAGGAAGATCAAATAAAATCAGTACCTAATATGATGCTTTTCTTTTTTCCACAGACCACATTTCATACAGGAGGACTTGAGAAGCAAACTTTTATAAAGAAAAATATACGTATACACCCCTGGGGGTTTAACTTAGGGAAGTTAATTTTCACTCTCCAGGGTAGGACACACATATGTTATGATGGACTGAGGGGGTGGGGGTGGGGGCAGCAGTGGACAAAGTAAAACTGATGTTATTTTGCAAAGATATGCAATGGGAGCAGGGGTTTTTTTCTAGGTATGAAGCCTAGAATTTACAGATGTCTGTTTTGTTCACCAACAAAAGTCAATGGAAACTTAACCACCATTCATTTAGCAACCATTCATGTTACAATGGCACTGAAAAAAAGTTATTTGCAACTGGTCCTCTCACTTGCTATCATCACAGTGCTCCCCACAGTCACATTGCTATGATCCATCTCTTGGCAACTTACAACAGTTGCAGCATCCTGCAGTCATATAATTATCATATGTGACCTTCGCAGGCAATGTCCAACCAGCAAATTCAGTGGTAAAGCCAGCAGATGGTCACAAGTCATAGTTGTTTAATAATGGTGGGTGATTTGCTTAATAACCATGGCAAAAAGACTATAACATTGGATATGGTCTATACCAGGGGTAGGCAACCTCGGCTCTTTTATGACTCCTGGACTTCAACTCCCAGAATTCCTGAGTCAGCATGGCTGGCTCAGGAATTCTGGGAGTTGAAGTCCAGGAGTCATAAAAGAGCCGAGGTTGCCTACCCCTGGTCTATACGATACCTCAATTAATGACTGTGCTGCTTAAAAAAATATTTTCCGGTCCTTATCCAGTAAGTTGAGGACTACCCTGTGCTTCTTTCTATTTACAGGTTGTTTTCTATAGACTTAAGTGGCACAACTTCAGGGAACATGAAGAGCAGCAAAAAAAAGGGAATTACGGTCCTTATGCGGCACATAGGCTACCCATTCTTGCTCGATGTGAATTGGAGATACCATAAGAAAAAATATAAATAAAATCCTGGTGACACACCTAATATTTGTAACTTCACATACGTTTAGTTGAAATTACTAACGTTAATATACTTAAAGGTCCTAGGCTGTCCCCTAGTGCCTAGCAATGATATTTTACTGATTCCATTTTTTATAGAAAAATTCTCCATTTTAACCATAAGAAATCTCTATCAGCTAAGAATAAATGGTACAAGCCTCGCTTTTTAACAACTCTAATAATTTTTGGAATAAAGGGAAAACTTTCTTCCCCTAGGGAAAAACATTTCCTTCTGGAGCTGTCAGCCATGTATACAATTTTACTGTCAGAACTAAAGTGAAATATGTGTCCTTAAAATGAGGGAGCCAAGACTTAGTAATGTTATCCCTATGCCTTTAATTAATATAGAATAAAGTGGAATTATTCATCTTTGTGATCTGTATAATATGTTTCCATTAAGAAAAATTTACCTTTTTAGCAGCAAGTCATATTCTGGTTCTTATATACATTAAGATGAGCTACCTTAGATCTTCTCACTTGGCCAACCTCTAAACAGATCTATTCCAGTTGTTAACTGATTTTCCTATTGTATTATTTTCATAAATGCAAGAAAATTTGTTGAATTTGTTCTGGCTGTTTCTGTCCTATTGTTTGGAATTTGGAATTTGTTTTTATCATATTGGATCAGAGGACAAAGAAATAAGGATAGCTAAGAACAGAAAAAACTAAACATTAATTTACCTGAATAAACAGTTGGTTCTCCTATAAGGTTTGATTTGAATGCCAGCAAAGTTCTGTCAGCTAAACCACAAGCTAATAACTCTCCATTTCCTAGAACAAGTAACAGCAAATTAATCTAATATAAATAAAAAATGCCAAAAAATATAGACAGATAGATTCCCAGGCCAGAGTTGGCCATTGTGTAAACACAGAACTGGTTAGCTTTAAGATTTCCAAGTACTCCATCAAATAACTATTAATATCAATAAACCATAGAAAGTTGTCATTTCCCCCCTCATACCTGAATGCTGAATACAGCATATGGCAGTTGGTTTATCAGTTACAGTAATTTGCCTCACACTTTCGGTTGGAGGAGATTTTCCAAGTGGATAGTCTTCCTTATTTTTTCTTCAATAATAAAACAAAAATAAAAAGGGAAAAGAACAATTAGTGAAACAAGAGTACAGGAGATTTAGCATTTCTTTCTATACTACTAATTTTGAATTGTGCAAATACTGTATACCACAAATGATAAATTGTTGAAATAAATTTAATATTTTACTTGGTTATGTTATACTATAACTGCATTTTAATTTTAATTTTAATTTTAACTGGGGTTTTATTTGTTCAGGGATGGATATAATTTTTTTAATCTGTTTTTAACTTTTGTATTTTTTGTTTTAACCACCCTGTAAACCGCCCTGAGTCCTTCAGGAAAGGGCGGTATATAAATATAATAAAATAAAAATAAATAAAATAAGATAATGCTAATGTGCTTTTGGTATTAAACAAGTTTTCGTAGTCATTGAACAATTGTACTACTTACTGTCTCCAACTTCTCTTGCATTCCGATGTCAATCTATTGTGCTTTACTTTTGAATTTGGGGAAAACATCACCATGCTACAACAGGGAAAAAAAGACTAATATATATGATGATATTTAGCACTCTATTACCAGTAAATTCCAGCATCAGAAAAAAATATTTTCTTAAAGCCCATATGAAACAAGTAAGAGTTAATATCTGCTCCATACTCTAATCAATGGTCAATGCTTTCTTCTAAGGCAGGGGTAGGCAAGCTTGGCTCTTTTATGACTCGTGGACTTCAACTCCCTGAATTCCTGAGCCAGCATAGCTGACTGAGGAATTCTGGGAGTTGAAGTCCACAAGTCATAAAAGAGCCAAGGTTGCCTACCCCTGTTCTAAGGCAATTTCATTTTTATAAAATTCACTCATCAACTGCATGGATGAATTTACTACAACGTGGTACTTGGACATAATTACATCCATGAAGCAAGATTTTTTTTATTAAAAAAATGATCTACTACTAATATCTATATCAACAATTACAGTCCTGTTGTATGTTGTGCAAGTTTTAGAAATTTGAAAGTAAGTATAAATATTTAAACAGTATTGCAAATACATACATACAATTTCTAGGCTGCCCACACTCCAAATGACTCTGGGCAGCACAGTACGAAGGAAAACCGCTGCAAAATAGCCACTATCAGGGAACAAAAACATTTGTCCACATAGCTAGCAATTCCTGGAGTCTGTTCTTCCATCTCAACCCAAGGCCTGAATCCCAATTTTTTAGAGAACACTTAAGGATGGCCAAAGTCTAGGCCAGGGGTCAGCAACCTGAAACAGTGAAAGAGCCACTCAGAACCGGTTCCCTCACAAAAGGAAAAACTGGGAGCCGCAAAAAATGTGTGCACATGCACGTACATGCGCGCATGCGCAGAACAGGGTTTGACTGAAGAGTGGAGCCAAGGCGAGATATGCACCTATCCTGCATATTTGAATTGATTGGTTGAACTTTTTTAGTCCCACTTTTTTTTTTTTGGACTGCACATGGCAGAGGACTGGGAGCCACAGGAGATGGCTGAAAGAGCCGCATGCGGCTCCGGAGCCGCGGGTTGCAGACCTGTGGTCTAGGCAGATCACCAAGGGGATATTATTCCAAAGGGCAGTTGTGATAACAAAGAAAGCCATTTCTGCGTTCCACTAAATCAAGTCTCTTCAAACTTGGCCCTTTTATGACTTGTGGATTTCAATTGAACCTTGGTGGAGCAGTAGGCTAATGCCTCCTTAAGTAACACCAGCTGCCTGCAATTAGTGCAGGTTCGCATCCCACCAGGCTCAAGGTTGACTCAGCCTTCCATCCTTCCGAGGTAGGTAAAATGAGGACCCAGATTGTTGGGGGCAATTAAGCTGACTTTGTAATAATGCCGCTTGGGGTGTGTGTGAAAGCCCTAATAAGCAGGCATATACATAGAATGAAGGCTACTGCTAAGCTTGTAAGCCGCCCTGAGTCTTCGGAGAAGGGCGGGATATAAATGGAATTAAAATAAAAAAAAATAAAAAAAACTCCCAGAATTCCTCAGCCAGGCACACTGGCTGAGGAATATTGGGAGTTGAATTCCACAAGTCATAAAAGGGCCAAGTTTGAAGACCCCTGCACTAAATAAAGTTACTTAATTGATGGGACCTGAAGAAGCCAGCTCTGTGAGAACAGAGGACAGGAAACTTGGTAAGAGACTCTAAGATAACTACACCTTATGCCCTATAGGGATGAATTTTTAATATGCCTTGAGTGACACAACTACTATTTAACAAAGGAGGGAGGATTAGCAGTAACAGAAACACAATTGCAATCTTCAACACTTTTATCCTTTTTGATTTAAGAATATGCTTCTAAGTATACAAGCAATACCCCTTGATATCTTAAATCTAATTAAGATATCGTGGTTGAGGAAACATTTCATTTCTGGCTCTATTCCACCACTAAAATAAAAAATTATATATATATATATATATATATATATATATATATATATATATATATATATATATATATATATATATATATATATATATATATATACGCAAAATAGAAAAATGGATTAATATGCAAAGATTGTTCTATTTGCAGAACGGAAATTAAAATTTGGATGGTTTTAGCTCAGAGTCCGAATTTTAATTTTATAAAAATAGTTAAACATTTGTTTCACATTAGTTAGTTGGACTCAGCTTCCAAAATTAAAACTGGGCATAATGAAGAAATTTATAATTTTATTAATGAGTGGTCCTATAAATTATCATTTTAGGTAATCACAGTATTACCAAATTTGAACTCATCTGCATGGATATATTAAATTAAACTAGTATTTTAAACTCTTTATTTCTTATCCTTCAGCCCACTTTACATTAAATATATACCAAATCTTTATGTAACTAAAAGAGACAATTGTTTTTATTTATTTATTAAACTTTTATGTCTCCCATCTTGCCGAGGTGACTCTAGGTTGCTTACAGATATTCAATAAAAATACCACCTAAAACATTAAAATAATAAACTGTTATTAAAAGCGACAAACTAAATTTACCAGTATAATTTGCACTCACTGTGGTGCTGATGTATAACCTGATGATTTAATTTTGTTATGAAAAACCAATGGCTTGTCTTTTATTTGGGTTTTCGTACCTAAATTAAGAAATATCTATAGTTAAAATCAATTTAATAGCTAAGCATCAAGAAATACATATACAGAGAGAAACTAAAAATATACTTTGGATATCATGAGTCACATATATCAGGTAAGGGGACTTCCACTAATACAAACAACACCTGTTCTGTTAATATTATCCATTCCAGTGTTACATGGACACAAAAAGATATGCAACTTTCTTCCCAGTACATTTGTTAGACTAAATAATTCTATTTTTAAATCACCATTTTAAGCTAAGCTAATCTTAAATTATTAAAAAAAATCTTTTGGAGACAATAAGAAACATCAAAAGACATCAGACACAATAGAACTTATTGGTCAAGAATGTATATATGGTTAGAGAAAATGACTAAAAAAAGAAACATAGATTTTAAGCCAGAATTATTTTTGTTAGTTATGATTGTAGGAAATTATGAGAAGGAATGTGTATATTTAATGTTACATGTATTAACTGCAGCAAGAATTGTATATGCTCAACATTGGAAAGATGAAGAATTACCAGCGGAGGAATAATTAAGAAAATTTTAGATTGTGCAGAAATGGACAGGCTGACATTGAAAAAAGATTCAGAATACTTTAAGACATGGGATATATTTTATCAATGGCTAGAAAAATGAGGTAGAGAGAAAGGAGTTTAACATGTATTAATAAATTAAACAACCCAGACAATATGTTGCTGATAAAATATTAAGGATTTGTGACTATAAAAATAAAATATTGAACAAAAAAAGAACTTATTTTTCTAGTATAAGAGCACTTCATCAATGGCCGATGATGAGCTGAATTTCCTTTCAGTTTACCAGAGGTACTTTAACCTGGATCCTTATATTGAGATGGCCAGACTTGATAGCTTAAAAGCCTGTTTCAGCTGTATGATTCTAGGCATGGACTTCTTTTGTGTTATCCAATGATTTTAATGGATAAAATGCATTCAAATCTATTTGTACATATATTCTCATTAAAAGAATGGGAAATTTCTTATGGGAAAGAGGGCCCTGTCTGAATATCTGTGATTCCATATCTGCAAAGGATAACAGAATATACAGTAACACTGACTTCCTCTGAAATATGTTTCTATTTATTTCTCTAGGTTAGGAATTCCACATTTTAAAAACTGGAGGAGAAAATCTGTGCCTGGAGAGTATTTCTGCTATATTTCAGAAGATGATGCATACAAGAAGGAATTAGGTCTTTTGATAAGATTCTTCTTTGATACCCACAATTAAGTGTAGCCACTAGACAATCTATAGCATTGATACTAATAGTGTACCGAGGTGATAAGATATGGACAAGAGTAAGTTGGTTTCTGGGAACGCCTGTAATTAGTTTGGGTAGAATATCACTAACAAGCTTGGGGTAAATTGAGGCTTTGGTCACATTTGTGGTAAATAATTCTGCTTGCAAGAAAAGGTTGTTATGTGAAAACTTTGACTTATCAAATATTGACCCTTGTTTGCCTATCTGGTAAAGACCATGGCATATGGTGACTTGAGATGGATAATGAGTAAATACTTCAGAATATGAAATAATGAATAAAATGGGGAGGGGGGAGGTAAATATAGCTGACATTCAGCCCTCAGTTTCTTCCTTTATTCAATCT
The DNA here is from genome assembly GCF_964194415.1 of Vipera berus. NCBI lineage: Eukaryota > Metazoa > Chordata > Lepidosauria > Squamata > Viperidae > Vipera > Vipera berus. Next base: position 284,124,072 of record NC_138202.1, read on the forward strand.
TTGGTTTGGGATATTAGTTTCAATGTATTAATCAAAGGATTTAATCACTGCAGAATTTAACAAATTTACCTGTTTTATTTACAAGTTTGGCTTTTTCCTTCTTCGGGTACAAGGGAGAGGTCACAAGAAGAGGATGTCTAAAACCACAAACCCAAAGATATAATTATATATTTAACTCTACAAGATGCTCATAACAATTGACAGAAGAGCAGCACTAGAGAGATTGCTCTCAGGATAAATGTTTAATTCACTACAAATAATAATAGATCCCTGGTACTGCAATCACCTATATTACTTATTTATGAACAGCTCAAAATGCAGTCAGAACAAAGGATTTTCCCATTTGATACATTTTTGCAATCACATCTTAGTTGACAGAAATGTGCTAAACTGGTGCACGTTAATAACTGAAGGAATGAGCAATGAAATCACAAAATTCTTCCATCATAAATTGACATGGTGATCTTAAGTAGGCCACTCTTGTTTTTGGCTTCAGGTCCCTGTCTACCAGTTATTCACCTTATATGGATATTGCAATCTAAATAATGCAATTTTATAATTAGATAACCTAAATTGAAGATAACCTGCATTAAGCATATCCAGTAATTTAAAATACCGTAATTAGGACATTGTTGTTTTCTACCAAACACTAAGAATAATGTGACACATAGATCTTGTTTTGAGATCACAAACGGGACTGGAAAGTCAGTTGTTAAGCACAGTAGTCTAAGTGATCTTACTTCAGCTTTGCTTTACAGACCTGTGAAAGTTGTAAATGCAAGGATTGGTTGCAAAGGTACGTTTTCATCACTGTTGATGCTGCGAACACTCTCTAAACAAGGCAGTCACTAAATGAAGACTACCTATATATTATTCATAAAAAGTTGTGGAAAAAGATGTTTTATCTATTACATTTTAAATTAAACTTGTTACCTAGATACAAAATTGCTTATGTCTCTTAGCAATACATTTTCATAAATGTGGATGAGATGTCCAGTTTTTAATCCTTTTCACTCAGTTTTTAACCATTTCTGCTGTTATTAGGTGTATTTGATTATTACTAAATTCATCTTCACATTCGTTTATCTCTAGTCTAATTCTAATAGTTCTAATAATTCTGATTCTAATAATATTCTGATCTCTTATATGATTATTACTATTTATTAAATTATACGCTGCCCGACTTCCAGTGACTCTGGAATGTTTACAAGCTGTCAAAAAACATTTTCAAACAAAGAAACTATAAAAAGAATAAAGATGGCAGAAATAACATCAATAAATAAAAGGAACTGAACTTTAAATGGGGTTAAGTAAAAATGATTCTTTACCTTGCAACAGCGGAAAAGCCTTCCTCCCTTCCACTTAAAAGGAGACTATTCTGCCGGCATCTCAACAGGGCAGCAACGTTAACTTCCAGTAAAACAATTTTGTTCTCCAACATAGAAGTTAGCAAACAGGAAACCTGCAGAAAGAAAACCATAAAGCATTTCTCTCTTTAAAGCAAATAAATCCCTCCCTGGTAAAAAGGTTTGTATCGAAGGAATGGAATTCTGCTCATTGAAGATCCATCTGGGAACCTTGGTTGGAGGTTAAAATGGTAGAACTTTGGTCCAAGAATGAGAGATACAGACCAAAAAGGAATGGACTTTTCTTGTGCTGAGAGAATAGGGAGAATGAGGGCTAAGTCTCAATCCTGGTGAAAGGTGCATAAAAGGGATCTGTAGGAGAGCTTGGTGTTGATGAACATATTGGGAGAATGGATACATTAACTATAGGCTGGGGATGTGGAATTATTTTAAAGGTGTATGTTATTGCTTTGGCCAGAGGATGATATCTCTAACCCCACTCTCTTCTAACCCTGATGATGTTACTTAGTTGGGGTAATGAAACGTCTGCAAGAAAACAGCTAAGCTCTGAGAGCACCATCTCAACTCTGAGAGCACCATCTCAACTCTGAGCTACAAACATTCTCCTTTATTGATGATATCTCTGTCAGTGGAGAGCCTCAAAGGCAGTTTAAGTGGGGAAGGCCGCTGTGCAGCCAGGAGGGACCATATTTGGGAGAGGAGAATTACAGCATTGATGGATAGGGATATTATGATGGGAGGCAAGGATTTGTTACGACAAGAGAAGAGAGGTTGGAAAGTTTGCAGCCAATTTCTACTTTTAGCCCTCCGATCTCCAGTCTTGAACAAGATAATGGAATTGCTGAGAGTCTTGGGCTCAAACTGATGCTGTAGAAATTTAGGTGGGTTGAAGTTTGCATTGTTGGATGATTTATTTATTGTAGAAAGTTGTATTTTTTTCTATTTTCTATTTTTATTATGTGTACTTGTAAACCATTTAAATTTGAAGCAATTTATACCACACCAAACAAAATTAATTTGCAGTTTTAAATTATATTGTCTTATATTGAAAATTTTAAAATCAATTTCTCACCTTACCATTGACTGCCTTCCTCCTTAAAGCACAGGATCCAGCAATCTGGATACTAAGACCAGTGAAATCTTCACATGCAACCAAATATAAATAAAACAAAAATTTTAAAAATTCATTAAAGCAATGATGAGATCATGAGTCCACTTCATTTCTCATTTGCATTTTGAAATAATACACAAAATATTTTAATTCGAACATTTCTGAAATATATTTCTAGTGTGATAATCACAAATTAAGAAACAAATAAATGTTAATGAATTGTTTATCTGTATATTGTTCACTGCAAACAGAAATCAAAGTCTTCCATATATGAAATTAATGTAATATTTATTTATTAAAAGAGAGGAAAAAGAGTACAGATTATCATAAATACATCACCTTTGTAATGTAAAGCAGCTTCCAACTCAAAGTTTGCATTGTTAATTATGAATAAACCAGTAGAGCTTCCAATCCACAAATACTGGGTACCCACATCAGGAAATCTACACAAAAACAAACTATATTTTTTTAAAAAAATCCTCAAGTATCTTCATTTTATATACAAGAATATACTTTTACATGTCATGGCTGTATGAACTGGAAATTATGCACAGATAGAATTTCTAACACTTAGGATCTGCAGCCTTCTTCCAAACAACATCTAAATCTGTTTTTCAATAAGTGCTCAACATTGCAAGATAATTACTTAGAATTAATGATCACAGCAGTGTCAGAAAAGGAACCCTAAATGAGACACAGTTCAAACAATATCACTTCCCTGCAAGATGCAAGATGAGACTTTTCTCTGTTTTGATTTGTCTGATTTATAATTTGTATATTTATATTAAAAGCTTTGGTATTCTACATTATTTAATTATCACAATATCCCCACTATACAATAACCTTTGACAGTTATGGTAACATTTAAACCTACTACAGAATATTATATACATCTATCTGATTATTTTTTCCATTTTATAATGTAATAAAAAACAGTGTGTTATAAAATATAAAATAAAAAACAGTTGCAGGAATTGGGTATGTCTAAGGTAAAGGTAAAGGTTACCCCGCACATGCGTGCTAGTCGTTTCCAACTCTAGGGGCCGGTGCTCATCTCCGTTTCAAAGCCGAAGAGCCAGCGCTTGTCCGAGGACGTCTCCGTGGTCATGTGGCCGGCATGATTAGATGCCAAAGGCACATGGAACGCTGTTACCTTCCCACCGTAGTGGTCCCTATTTTTTCTACTTGCATTTTTACGTGCTTTCGAACTGCTAGGTTGGCAAAAGCTGGGACGAGTAACAGGCGCTCACTGTTACGCGGCACTCGGGATTCAACCCGCCAAACTGCCAACCTTCTGATCGACAAGCTCAGCGTCCTAACCCACTGAGCCACCGCGTCCCTGTCTGGGTAGGTCTAGTTTAATGAAAAGAAGGAATAGAGGTGACACAATAGCAATGTTCCAATATTTGAGGGGCTGCCGCAAAGAAGAAGGGCTGAAAGGCAAGACACTTCTTGACAGTGTGAAGTCAGTGGAATGACTTGCCTCCAAAAGTTGTGAGTGCTCCAATTTTTTTTAAGATTGGAAATTTTTAAGAGGAGATTGGACAACCATTTGTCTGAAATGGTATAGGGTTTCCTGCTTCAGCAGGGGGTTGGACTAGAAGACCCCTAAGGTCCCTTCCAACTCTGTTATATTGCCTGCACTTCAGCTGAAGAACCCACTCACCTAGATTCTTCATCACCAAAATTTGCTGGGTTATCACAGTGTTCAATTCTAAGGATTGGAAAGGTAGTTTCAACCACATCTTCTTCTTCTTCTATATTGCTTACAGTACATGTCTGAGAAATATTCTGCTTCTGATCTGGGAAATGCAGAGGTGTGATTATACCAGAAATAGATTACTAAGATATTCAATGAAAACTACAAAAAAGTGTAGCTTAATAAGTTTTATTAAATGTGGATTTGTTGGTCAATTTCTGTGGTGAGATTTTCAATTATTTTACGCTGAAATACACTACATTTCTTATTTGTAGTTTTGGAGTAATGTATGGTTTAGGTTCAGTTTTGGAGCAAAAAATATGGTACAAACTCAGCAAAGCACATCATTGCCCATCACCTCTCTTCACCGACTTCATGCTCTGGTAATATTGGCATAACAAATTTAAATAACATACAGCAGGGATATTTCAAGTTTGTCTTAATTTCTGAGTTGTCCTTAATTTCTTTATGAAGGCACTTCATGTTTGAACAATAGAATTAATATCTTCCAATCAAAAAGTGTAAATTAGTACAGCACATATTCAATTATTTGCCAACCAGTAAATTGTAAAATGACTTTGCCCAACATTACCCAAATGTTCAAACTTTGTTACTTTGTTGTAAAACTTTTTCCTCTCTTTCTTTATATTAATATGAATCACACAGCGATATTGATGTCCACTAATCAAGCTGAAGATCCACACCTGAAAGAAAAAGAATACAATCACTGTAGCTTACTTTTTCACATTAATCACGGTAAAAATGTTTTTAATTTTATTATCTCAGTTCAGTGGTAAGCATGTAACCATTGAATTGGGATAATATACCATATTTTTTCAGTACAATGATTACAATTAAAACCCGCAGTTTCTTAAATTTCACCAATGTTTTGGCAACCAACTTCTTCTATTTTGACTGGCTTATAATGTAGAAATTAAAATCACTTTTCCTGGCATTACAACTTACTTTTTATAATTGAAGTATAAAATGAGTGAAAATAAGCAATCACTATATATGCAAAAGTTATATATGTATATAAAAGAGAAATATATAATAGGTGTGTATGTGTGTGTATGTGTATGTATGTATGTATGTATGTATGTATGTATGTATGTATGTATGTATGTATACACACAGAGAAAGAGAGAAAAACAGTAAAATATTTTCTATATATAATGATATTTTGGGAATCCCAAGTTATACATGAAACAATTTTTAAAAAAAAAAATCATGGAAGAAGGCAATGGTCAATTACCTTGACATTTAGAAATAGATTAATTTGAGACTTTAATAGAAGGCGTATATTATTGAACTATGATCTAAACCGGCTCATCAGAAATGAAATATGAATTTTCTAATATTATAATAGTAAATTACAAATAGTCACACTGTGTATATATTTGTTACCTGTCCATCTGCACATCCAGTGATAATCTGTTTATTTGCTTCATCAATAAAGAGACTTAAAAGAGGAAACGCTGTAAAAAAAAGTCCTCCGTTATTAATGTATTATAATACAAACTCTAGCACCACCTATAGTTCATTTAAAACTATTCTATAATACAAGCAGTCCCCGGTTTTGATAACCAGTTCCATTCCTAAATTTGCCTTTAATCTGAATTTTCATATAAGTCAAAGTAAAACTTACAAATGGATTGCTATGTCTAAAAATGGCAAATGGTGTTATTCTTCCTCAAGTGAACACACTGCTGATACTGCACAATGTTTTCATGAATTGCTGAAAATAATTGTATACTAAGAATGTGCAACTTCAGAGGTTTGAATATCACACTATTCAAACACATATTAATCACAACTCACTTGTATTGCACAAAGGTGCTGCAGACAAAAGCATGAGTTAAGAATATAATTTATGTTTTCTGCCTTCCCCCATCTCACAGCTTCTCCATTTCAAACTCTCTTTCCAGAAGCTGCTTTTCAAAATTATTTAGAAATCTTTGGTTGAAAACTTTATTTTATTTATTAAATATATATGACCCCTGATTCCCAGAGATTCTTCATTCCCATGCAATGAATCTTTATGCTTCATACCCTTGCAATGAATTTCTTATGGATACAGAACCACTGTTGAATAAGTAGCTACAGCAACTGCCCATTCTGCCAAGCAATAATACTAGCACACATTGTTTTATAAATGGAACATAGGTTGGTAATGAATCGTATGCATCTAAAACCTACCTGTTATTACTGCTGATTGATATATTAGCAGTCCAATACAGTAATCCCAAACCTTTTGAAAAATACATGAGATTAAATAGTCAATTTATATCACCATGAAAACAACCAATGTGATGCCCTGTTAACAACAACAACAACAATAATAATAATAATAATATCAAAATTTCAAATAAATTATTCACTACGCTGCTAGCACTTCTAATCTATGGAATTAGCTCCTGGTGTATAGAGAAAATTACACCTACAATTCACCTAATTTAAATGAGAGTAAAATATCACTATTCACTATTCCTCAACCAAATATAAAACAACAAATTTTTCAGAGGAAACTAAATTTGTTCTATGCTCTTAAAATCTAATAAGTTTTCAACTGATTTCACAGTAGGAAAAATATAGAAAACAAGCAATACAGAATGACCAAAAGTTAATGATATTTCTTGATATTACAAAGTTTGTAGTTCTCTTCCTAATATGAATTGTTTTTTATAATGCTTACTTCTCTGGTTTAAAAATCTCCATTTTATAATATTTAAGTGATTTTACTTTTATAAGTCTGCAGTGAAAAAGAACAAAAGACAGAAACAATGGACTTACCTTAAAACTTCTATCTTCAGAAATCGATATAAGTATATTTTTCTCCCAAGTACAAAATTCAGCAGCAGTTACTGGTGCTAGATGGCCTTCTAGTTCAGAAAGTATTGCTTTATCCTGCCATCAATACAGGAAAAAAAGTAAATCATATTTGTTCGATTTGACAGAATTTGGTTATTTATAACGTTTTAATAGATTGATGTGAAAAATTATAATGCTAATATGGTCACAGACAAATTTAACCACCATGATTGATTTAATCAAATTTAATTAAATTTCAAAGCTACCTTACATATAAGGGGAAAAAATCCCTCAACCTTATCAGATATCTCCTAAGGCTAGCAAAGCCACTGAACCACAATTCTGTTTTAGGTATCACTTCCATTAAATATGAAATGAAATTCCATTGCCACTTTTAGGCTTCTCCTCCATGTCTTCTGTTACATTTACCTCTATTTTAATACTAGATCTAATTTCATTATATATCTAGTTAATTTAAAACTGATTACAAAAGCTTTGCACCATTCATATTTAAATTAAATCAAAATAATTCACAGCTTAGTTGTTGGACTGCAGGTATTTCATGCACCTACTAGAAGTAATATCACCAGTTGTAGCAAGTTTGAATTTACCCTGTTTATATACAGTAGCTTGCTCTGCCAGTGTGGTGGGGAAGCTCAATGATCATTGAGCTTCCAGCAAGCAAATCAAGAGCACAAAGATCAAGATGACACTGATCTCATATAGTTTACATTACATTCTAAGTAGTATATGAGCTAATTAAATATTTTTACAATAATCAAAATGAGGAGAGGGTGTCATTTCCCCTAGACTTTAGTTTTAAATATCAAACAAATTACACATAGGCATTAACTAATCAAAGGCATGGATAATCCATAACATACTCAGTGTTGTTGTTAATGTATGATTCTTCTTGTTCTATCTACATGTGGAAGTCTGAATCAGTTTATTATCTTTATCCTTGAATAAAGCAACATAATCAGAGATAATCTGACTTATAGTTCATATCATCCTTTTGAATGAGGAAGGATATTACATAAAAAAATGGGTCTTGCTTATATTGTGAAGCTGGGACTTTGATCTTGCTTATACATAAGTTGAGAAAATACTGAATTGTAAAGCAAGCAGTTTTTATTGTTCAATGGGTTGCAAAGGTTTTTGGGAATACCTCCTAATACCACCACATTGTTACTTTGAAGGAAAAAAAAACACTCTTCTTTTGCAAAATGATAAAAACAGCTTTCAACTTTTGCTTATTCTATGAAATAGTATATGTTAATAAGTATTTATTTTACAAACTACATATGCAGTAGAACTGTGCAACGCATTTTAAAAGGAATCTATGGTAGGGCTGTGAAAAGCATTTGGAATGGAAGCTTTGCAAATTATTCTGCTGCAATCTTTTCCACTACACTAAAGCAGTGGAATCCATTGGAGGATACGGATGTGATTTTTTTCAAAGACTATTCAAAAGCATTGTGTGCATTAGCAGCCACACTAGTGGGAATTCCAGTGGAAGCATGTTCTAATATGGTTTTTACCTTTGCATCTAGCATGTAGATTCGATTACCAGCACATACTGCTACAGTCTGATCATCTGGACTAAAGCGAACATAAAGCACCATCCCCAGAAGTGTCCCTATCACAATACCTTGTGGCATTAACCCTGCCATAATTGAAACAAATCATTTAATTATTAAAATTATTCCATCAACTGAAGAGTCAGCAGTGATAAGTAAAACAAATATCCTAATGTCATACAAATGTTCTGAAAAAAATAACATGGTTATTACATCTTAAAGAACTTCTCACAACATCCTATGTGTCTTCTCAGAAGTATTCCCTATTGAGGTCAGTAAGTTTATAACTGTATCCAGGTAAGTGGATTGAGAGGTACAGCTAAAGCAGCCAAATTGTTCGTGTTGCCCTTCTACATTATAGATTCATGGAAAATGGATAGAAATTCAAGACAAATTCAAATTTGCACATTGCAAGCAAATGTGATTTTGAATGTATTAGAAAAATAATACACAGTGCTTGAGTTATAACCATTTATTCAGCAACCACATGAAGTTACAGACACACTGAAAAAAGCGACTTATGGTCCTCACATTTATGACTGATGCAACAGCCCCACAGTGACAGGGTCAAAATTTGGGTATTTGGCAATTGGCATACATTATCAACAGTTGCATTGTTCTGGAGTTATGTGATTGCCATTTGTGACCTCCCTAAGTGACTTCCGATAAGAAAAGTCAGTGAGAGCAATCAGATTTTCTTAACTGTATATTCACTTAAGAACTGCAGGGATTCACTTAACAACTGTGGCAAAAAAGGTCATAAAATTTAGTGCAATTCATTTAACAGCCACCTTGCTTTACGATAGAGATTCTGGCCCTGATTATAGTCATAAGTCAGACACTACCTATAAACATACATGAAAATAAAAGATGGTTTTATATTTTTATATTGTTATATCAGTCAATTTTCTCTGAATATAACCTACATTTGTATTCAGGTATCACATATACTAGACTCAGAAATTGTTATTTGAAGAGATAAAACTTAACATTAATTTCTAGAAGGAACTAAAGATTACAATTAAAGATGAACATTCAAACTTGACCTTCCAATACAGGAGAAAGCAAAATATTTTAACATTGGACACAATTAATAAGATTTTTGAACAATGGAACCAGAAGTTAATAAGAGTGCCTACCTCTATAAATAGACTGTGATCCAGAAGGTTACTAATTCAGTTATTTCAACCACATATATCTCAATGTATTCCTATTATCTGAGTGAAGCATTCATTTTTTATGTATTAAAATTTTCTTCGGATTATGATTTCAACAAAACCTATTCAATACATATGCTTTGTTTG